>NC_137899.1:97223673-97864187 GCF_963455335.1 Martes martes
TCATTTACAAATATCTTCTCCCATTCTGGAGGTTGCCTTTTAGTGTTGTTGACTGTTTCCGTTGATGTACAAAAGCTTTTTATTTTGATGAAGTACAAATAATTCATTTGCTTTTGTTTCCCTTGCCTTTGGAGATGTGTCTTGCAAGAAGTTGAGGCAGCTGAGGTCAAAGAGGTTATAGTCTGTGTTCTTCATAGATCTTGGATACCAGCCTTTTATCTGTTATGTCATTTACAAATATCTTCTCCCATTCTGGAGGTTGCCTTTTAGTGTTGTTGACTGTTTCCGTTGATGTACAAAAGCTTTTTATTTTGATGAAGTACAAATAGTTCATTTGCTTTTGTTTCCCTTGCCTTTGGAGATGTGTCTTGCAAGAAGTTGCAGCAGCTGAGGTCAAAGAGGTTATAGTCTGTGTTCTTCTCTAAGATCTTGATGGATTCCTGTCTCACATTTAGGTCGTTCATCTATTTTGAGTTTATCTTTGTATATGGTGAAAGAGAATGGTTCAGTTTTATTCTTTTGCATGTGGCTGTCCAATTTTCCCAACATCATTTGTTGAAGAGACTGTCATTTTTTCTTTGGATATTCTTTCCTGCTTGCTGAAGATTAGTTGACCATAGAGTTAAGGGTCCATTTCTGGATGCTCTATTCTGTTCCACTGATCTATGTGTCTGGTTTTGTGCCAGTACCATGCTCTCTTAGTGATCACAGCTTTTTAATATTGCTTGAAGTCAGTCATTGTGACGCCCCCAGCTTTGTCTTTCTTTTTCAACATTCCCCCGGCTATTCAGGGTATTTTTTGGTTCCATACAAATCTTAGGATTGTTTTTTCCAGCTCTGTGAAAAATGTTGAAGATATTTTGATAGGGATTGCATTGAATGTGTAGATTGCTCTGGGTAGCATAGGCATTTTAACAATGTTTGTTATTCCAGTCCATGAGCATGGAATGTTTTTCCATTTCTTTGTGCCTTCCTCAATTTCTTTCACAAGTGTTCTGTACAGCTCCTTTACCTCTTTGGTTAGGTTTATTTCTAGGTACCTTATGGTTTTTGGTGCAATCGTAAATGGGATTGATTCCTTAATTTCTCTTTCTTCAGTCTCATTGTCAGTGTATAGAAATGCAACTACCTATTTTTTTTTGTTTTTATTTCTTTGTCATAGAGATAAGAACATTTCTATCCTGATATATGCAGTAACTAATAATTACTGGAAATTATGAGAAGATAAATAGAGCTACTTTTATCTTGAGTGCAACAATGATAGTATTTTATTTATTTATTTACTTTTAAAGATTTATTTGTTTATTTTAAAGAGAGAGAGAAAGTGGAGGGAGGAGCAGAAGGAGAGAGACTCAAGCAGACTCCATGCTGAGCAAGAGATCAACCCTGAGATCATGACCTGAGCCAAAATCAAGAGTTGGATTCTTTACTGACTGAGCTACCCAGGTTTCCCCAACAATGATGATATTTTAAGTGAAAAAAGCTTTTCTTCATACTCCAGACCTGACTTTTCCTGCAATTTCAGTATCATTCATGAAACTTACCATTTTCTACACTTTTTAAAGAATATTTCATTTATTTGATGGAGAGAGAGATGGAACAAGTTGGGAAAGAGCAGGGAGCCTGATGCGGGGCTTGATCTCAGGACCCTGAGCCAAAGACAGACACTAACTGACTGAGCCAACAAGGCATCCCCAATTTTCTACTCTCACAGACTTATTTTTAGGGTCAGTGTAAGCTGGTACACTAGTTTACAAGATTAGGTACTTCATACAAAACTCCCACTTAATATCATTTCATTTAAAAATATTATTTCCTTTTTAAATCATTTCACCAAAAGGACAGTGATCAACATAACACTAATAGATTTTAAGCTTTAGTGACAGCGCTTTAAGGAGATAATTTTTCATGGGCTATTTCAATAATATCTATCATATTATATCACATATTATGCCTTATTAGTTATGGCCCAAGTAATTACCCTATACCTACTGCAATTCATGAAATACAAACATGAGGAATTCCTTCCTTTATGGGGCTCTTGTCCAAGGAGGAATCACAGAGATATATTATTGTTTAATATGATGTTATGAGTAGGCAGCATGGATTGTTTTTTTGAGTAGACAAATAAAAGCTCAAAACATCATAAAGAGGTGTCAGTTGAGATTCTTTAAGTATAAGTGTGATATGACCCAAAAATGTAAAGTAGGATTTATTGTCTGTCTGCCTGTTTTAGTTAAGCAAACAAACAAACAAATAAAAATCACATTTATTTAAGGCATACAACATGAAGATTTTATATATGTATACATAGTGAAATGATTACTATTGTAGGGGTAATTAACATACACTCTCACATAGTTACCTTTTCTGTGTGGTGGACACCTAAGATCAATTCTCTTAGCAAATTTCCATTATAAGTATTACTACCTATAGTCATCCCACATTAGACCCACATTAGATCTTAAGACTTATTCTTTCTAAATAACTGTGACTTTGTACCCTGTAATCAATAGCTTCCCATTTCCCCTTCTGTTGGTAACTACCCTTCTTCTCTCTTGTTCTACATATTTGACATTTCAGATTCCATGTATAAGTGAGATCATGCAGGTTTTTTCTTTCTCTCTTTGGCTCATTTCACTTAACATGGTTCATCCATGTTGTTGCAAATGGCAGGACTTTTTTTTTGAAGGCTGAAAAATATTCCATCATATGTATATGTATCATAATTTCTTTAACCATTCAACAGATACTAATTTGTCTCCGTATCTTGGCTATTGTGAATAATGCTGCAATGAACATGGGAACTCAAGGTATGGAGTTCATATCCTTTAGGTATATACCAGAAGTGGGATTGCTGGATCACATGGTGGTTCTATTTTCAATTTTTTTTTAAGATTATTTATTTTTTTATTTGTCAGAGAGAGAAATCACAAGTAGGCAGAGAGGCAGGCAGATAGAAAGGGAGAAGCAGGCCCCCCGCTGAGCAGAGAGCCTGATGCGGGGCTCAATCCCAGGACCCTGGGATCATGACCCGAGCCGAAGGCAGAGGCTTAACCCACTGAGCCACCCAGGTGCCCCTCAATTTTTTTTTTTTTAAGGAAATGCTATTCTATTTTCCATATTGGCTGAACCAACTTTCACTCCCACAACCATGTACAAGAGTTCCCTTTTCTCCACATACTGTCAACACTTGTTATTTTTTATTTTTTGTTAATAGCCATCCTAACGTTTGAGGTGGCATCTCATTATGGTTTTGATATATATTTCCCTAATGATTGGTGTTGCTGAGATATCTTTTCATATATCTGTTAGCCATCTGAATGTCTTCTTGAAAAAATGTCTGTTCAGAGCTTTGCTAATTTTCAAAATCTGACTGTTGTTTTTGCTGTTGAGTTGTATACATTCTTTGTATAGTTTGGATATTAAGCCTTTACCAAATATATAGTTTGCAAATATTTTCTCCCAGTCCCTAGGCCGCCCTTTAATTTTGTTGATTGTTTCCTTTGCTGTGAAAAAGCTTTTAATTGATGTAGTTTCACTTGTTTACTTTTGCTTTGGTTGTTCGAGCTTTTGATGTCAGTATTTTTTAAAGAATCACTGCCTAGACCAATATCAAGAATGTTTTCCCCCTGATTTCTTCTCGGAGTTCTCATGTCTTACAGTTTAGTCTTTAATTCACTTTTGAGTTTATTTTTATGTATGTGTAAGATAAGTGTCTCTTTATTTTCTGTGGACCTGGGGAACTCTTGAATGCTGAGCTCTGTTGGATCAGAGAACTAGGGAGTCAGTCCCTCAGGTGACAGCCATAAAAGTTGTGGTGCTGGATATGCAGTCCTATTATTTTATCCTCAGAAGCTGGGAGTTGTGAGTACTCTCCCGGTTATAAGGAATTGTGCTAATAGTGGGGATTGTGCCACTAATATGTCTCAGCACCTTCAACCTGTTAAGATGTGGGTATTTTCTCAATCATCCTATGTGTAGGAGTTGCTCAACTACTTTTTGGATTCCTCTTAGAGGGATTTGATCCCTGTATATAGGTGTTTATTTGATGCATCCATGAGAGGAGAAAGCTTCCTCAGGAGACTCCTATTCTGCCATCTTACTGACCTTCTTCCCCAGATTTTATTGTATACTAAAGGAGCATTAGGTCCCTGGCAAAAAGGTAGAGTAGCCAAAGTTATAACAAATACTGAGAAGAGAACACAAACAAATTTATAGGGGAGAGAAAACTAAATAGGATTAACTCTTAACTGTTCATTGATCAACACTGGTAAATGTTTTCTCAGACAAATCATGATTAAAGAAAAACAAAGTGAAGAGTGGAGATGGAAGTCTCATGACACAGCAGGAAAGAAAGAACTGTTGAAAGAACAGATCAGGTTTTGAGAAGGAAATTAAGGAAATTTATAAAAGTATATGTTTCTAAATCACAAACTAGAAAGGTATTTCTGGAATGACTTGTTCTGTTTTATTGTTTAAGAAATGAGACTTGAAACATAGAGAGTCTTCATTTTCCTGCTCAACGACCCTTACCTGAAACTTGTATGGGTTCTGGGATTGGCAGGTAGCTCTGTTTCTGCCCTCAATTCCTCTTGCTGCCTTTAGCTCTCATTTTCCTTTTTTTTTGTGCACTGCAAGAAAAGGAAAGTTAGTGAAAATGCAGTGATTCGAAAATTTTTTCAATTTTAATTATTCTTGTTTAATGTTCAAAACAGATATAATAACAAAATAGTTCTATGAAAAAAGCACTTTCCTGAGTGAAATGGAGGAAACTCCATTCCAGTGTACATCTACATGAATTCATACTTTCTTCTCTGCCTTGGGTAATGAAGAAGGGCCCTTAAACATTTATGTTTCCTTCCTCTTTTTTATCAAGTCGTCTTCATTTTCTCTTAAGCCCATATACAGAGGGTAAATTATTAATAGTAGTAATTGAGAAAAATAAAAAGAATAAGATACCATTGCAATACCTTTCCCTTTTTGATCCCACAGAAGGCTGAGAAACTAAAGGCCAAGAGGATCAAAGGTAATAAAAAAAAAAAAACACAAAAATTTTTCAAAGCCTCTCATCCATTCCTAAGCCCTTAGTGCTGTGGACAATTGTCTCCAATTTTATTTAGGTTTGAATTTGTGGATGGGATACATGAAGAAAATCATGTTTGCTACCTTATCTACCCCAAGACAGAGGTCATGTTATTACTAATACTGCTACTACTATAGTACTACTACCAGTATTTGTTCACAAAGTACTTTCCCCATAAGCTAACTACAGTTGAGCTTAAATGTACTTGTGAGTTTGGTGATATTCCTTTGTTTTATATATAAAAGCTTGTCACCTAACCTAAATCACATAGTTGCAAATAAGTAAGAAACAAAATCATTTTTGAAATTTAGATTCTCTGATTCCAGATCTTGCACAAGGACCTGATTCTTCCCAATATTTCCTTTTGTAATAAGCTTACCCTTTTCATTATGGTGCATCTAGTTGACATGTGTCAGGGGTAGCTTTTATAAACTTTCCAACCAAATTTTCCTCATTGTTTATCATTTTGCCTACCATTCTCACCTACCAAACTCTCCTTGCCCTGGAATTTGAGGTATGGTGGTAAAGATGTGAGCTCCTAAAATTGCGCTGCATTATCTCCAGGCTTTAATGGGTCTCCCTGAGACCATCTCATGTTCCTATGAAGGTGCTGACCTGACTCTGATGCAAAGTGGGTATGTTGGGATAAAGCCTGTCATCTTCACCCATAAATGGTCTGAAACATCTGGTGAAGGCTAGCTAATTGTATACAGTATGTATTCACTAAAATGGTTCTTTGCTTTAACAACTTTTGTTATCTCTGATTCTGCAGATTAATGATTCTCACATTTTTTTAATGGGAACAGATAACCAGACATGGGTGAGAGAATTTATTCTCCTTGGCCTGTCCAATGACTGGGACACACAGGTCTCCCTCTTTGTCCTGTTCTTAGTCATGTACATAGTGACAGTGCTGGGGAACTTCCTCATTGTTCTTCTCATCAGACTGGACAGCCAACTCCACACTCCCATGTACTTCTTTCTCACCAACCTCTCCCTCGTTGATGTCTCCTATGCCACAAGCATCATTCCTCAGATGTTGGTGCATCTTCTTGCAGCACATAAAGCAATCCCATTTGTGAGCTGTGCAGCCCAGTTATTTTTCTCCCTAGGCTGGGGTGGGATTGAGTTTGTTCTATTGGCAGTGATGGCCTATGACCGCTATGTAGCTGTGTGTGACCCCCTGCGATACTCAGTCATCATGCATGGAGGCCTCTGTATTAGGTTGGCCATCACATCCTGGGTCAGTGGTTCTGTCAACTCTCTTATCCATACTGCCATCACATTTCAGCTACCCATGTGCACAAACAAGTATATTGATCACATATCCTGTGAAATTTTAGCTGTGATCAGGCTGGCCTGTGTGGACACGTCCTCCAACGAGATCGCAATCATGGTTTCTAGCATTGTTCTGCTGATGACACCTTTCTGCCTGGTTCTCCTGTCCTACATCCAGATCATCTCCACCATCCTAAAGATCCAGTCCACAGAGGGAAGAAAGAAAGCCTTCCACACCTGTGCCTCTCACCTCACAGTGGTTGTCCTGTGCTATGGCATGGCCATTTTCACTTATATCCAGCCCCGCTCCAGCCCCTCTGTCCTTCAGGAGAAGTTGATCTCTCTCTTCTATGCTGTGTTGACACCCATGCTGAACCCCATGATTTACAGTGTAAGGAATAAGGACGTGAAGGGGGCCTGGCAGAAACTACTAGGGCAATTTTCTGGACTAATGTCAAAACTGGCAACTTGATGAATCCTGAGCATCATTTAGAGAGAGTAACTTTGCCTGTGTTTTCTCCCACTTAACTCAGATATGGCAGGCATTACCTGCATTGCCTTGGCAACCAGGAAGAAGATGACGACACATGTACTGGTGATGCTGGGTAGGAGGCTGGAGGTTGGGTTGGGGTGTGGGGTGTGGGTTTATTTTTATGTCACAGCAGCATATTCACTGGAGTTGAGAACTGCTGTAATAGAACTTCCCACCTTTGGCAAACAATAAGAGACTCTTAGTCATAGGAAACAAATTGAGGGTTGCTGGAGGGGGAGAGGGATGGGTGGATGCAACAACTGGGTGATGGACATTAAGGAGAAAATATGACGTAATGAGCACTGGGTTTTATATAAGACTGATGAATCATTGAACTCTACCTCTGAAACTAATAGTATATTGTATGTTAATTAATTGAATTTAAATACAAAATAATAAATTCTAAAAAAGAGAGGAAAAAAAGAAAAAGAAAGAACTCACCCTTTCTCAATCTTCTTTCATATGGGTTGAGAGTAGTTGAAGACAATACCTTTTATTCTTCATTTGTCACATCATTTGTAATTATGGACCTATTCATGAATCTTACCTTGGAACACAATTTTTAATCAGCCACATTTTGTAAAAGATCACCAAGTTTCCACTGGGAACAAAATCATTTTCAATTCGAAGACTCACTTAAAATGTGTGGTATATGTAGCCATATTCAGTAATTGTATGAGTCACTATTCTGAGAAGAATGTTGCTCTTAAGGCTGATGAAAATATTTATTTGTGCTACATTCACTACCTGTGGATATAAAGACTGTCTTGAGTAATGGAAATAATTGGGTGAAGAAATGTCAACTAAAATTCTTGTTTTACCCTGGTGAGGATATAACCAAGCGTTGTTTGTACACAATGACATTACTGGCTAAGGAGCTGAGATCAAGTTACTGCTAATTTATTGTGTATACATGGGCATTCATTCAAAGGCAAAAATTCTCTACTTCTAAAAATTCAGCAAACTTTTTCTCTGAAACTTTAGAAATAAAGTAAACAAATAAGTAATGTGATAAATGTGTAAAATACCAAAAATATAGTTAATATAAGAAAAGCAGTTCCCTAAAACAATCAATGAAAGATAATGTAGCTTTGATGTGGATTTTGGGTTATTGGGATATGTCAGTCTGCTGTGCAGATGTTACTTGCAAGTCTCCATATTAAGAGCCTTCTTATATGCCCCCACCCCAACACACACACACACACACACACACACACACACACACACACAAAAGGCCCTACTCAACCTTTGTAAACCTAGTAAGCCAGTATCATCTGTGAGTGTAACTCACCTCTGACAAGAAACTTGAAAAAGGTAAAAGAGGGAGGAAATGATTAAACAAATCACATGTAGGAGATGGAGGAGAAGTAATATAATAATTGTGGGTCTTCTCACTTTTTTCAAGAACCTCAAAATGGCACCCTCTTTCTGTCCCTTTGTCTCTCCATTGAGTGTTAATTTTCATTTGGTTGATTTGTATTTGGGAGTTAGCGATCAGGAGTCAGAGGGCTTCCACTGATACCTGTTTTCTCTGCGAAACAAGAGGAAGTGCCCATTGCTGAGAGTGTGGAGGAGGAAAGGCAGGAGTAAGAGGTGTAGGAATGACGAAGGTTAAAAACCCATTTGGGGTCTAGGATAATGTGTCCCATTTGCTGTGGATGCCACTATCTGGCATTTCATGCAGTATCAATTACAAAGCCATTGTGGTCAAATTATCCCTCTGATATGAACAACTTTATTCTTAGCTTTCTAAACAAAGTCACGGATGATCATCTTGTTGGCATCAACTTTGTTAAAGACACTGCTATAGGCATTGTGGGGCACCAAAGTTGTGTTTGGATACGCCCATTGCCTCTGGAAATTTATAGTCTTCTAGGGCAGAGGTTGGGAAACTTTCTGTAACTGGCCAGATTACAAATGTTTTAGGCTTTTTGGGCCACACAGTTTCCTTCACAGCTACTATTGCAGCACTGACAGCTCTAGACAACACATAAAAGAATGAGTGGCACTAGTTCAAATAAATCTCAATTTATGAACACTGAAATTTGAGTTGTATAAGTTATTAAAACATTCTTCTTTTGATTCTTTTCAACTATATAAAAGTGTAAAACACATCATTTTCTTGTGGGCCATACAAAAACAGGCAGCAGTCCACATTTGGGCTCTGGGCTGCAATTTTTTATAGCATTTTAGAAGAACGAGTATAAAAATGTAAAATTATAACAAAAGGTATGCACAGAAGGAGCTTTGGAAATTCAAAGAAAGAGGGGAATTTTTTTCCTCTGGATGTGGAATGAGGGTCATATAGGAGAAGGCTTCTAAGAGAAGATGAAGTTCTCATTTCAGTTTCCATTTCATAAAGCATCTCATTTCTCATAGTCATTTGGGTTCAATTACCCAAGATCTAAAGACACCATACTAATGGGTGAATGTAAGAGATGAATCATGCATTGAGCACCATCTTAGATATCTATTGAGTACTAATGGGCTGATTTATATAACTTCTTAGCTCTTGAATAATTTAACAACAGTGGCAGGACTGTAGTGAGCACATTCTCTTATATTCAAGCTGAAGCTTTCATTCTACTGTCCCTTATCCTGATAAATGGGACTACCAGCTATTCCCCCATTCCATTAAAATCCAAAATTTTAACATCTAAACCTGCCCCTATTAAATATAGGTGCACACTACCAAATGAGTGTCCATATGGTTTGATTGTCATTTCTGCTCCATCGTTAGGTTAGGCTGCTCTCTGTGAAATCTGATCTTCAATATAATTTTCCCTCATCTTTAGAACATTTCTTTGACCACTTGTATGCACATTACTCCCTGACTCCTTTGAGCCTTCTATATCTTCCTCATCAAAGTGCAACAGCATATTAAATGATAAGTGCAATCCTGGAGAAGTTACAAAACTTAAATAAGACTCAGCTTTATTTTCTACAACGTGAAGAATAATAAACCCCTAGTGAGAAATTAGAGAGGTTGGAATGAAACATTATATGTAAACCACTTTGTAAAATGTCTGACACATGAAAAGCACTTGATAACTGTTAGCTAGTCATTATTTTTTTCTAACAGAGCATCTTTCCCATTTCCCCCTACTTCCTGTCCTCTCCAATCCTCTAAAAATGTTTTAGGCCTATTAGCTAGACCACCCAAAGCAATGTAAAGATTCTGATACAAGAGTAGTTACCAGAAAAGTGTTTAGAAAACAGACCTCTGATTTTTGGCAGCAAAGATCAAATTCTGTCTCATTCATTCTTAATGGGGGGAATATTATCCCCAAGGGGGTAAAAATTGGTCCTTGTAGAGGGAATAAAAATATCTTAATTATTGTATTGGTTTATGGTCCTTCAAAGGGCCATGGCACATAAACAAATATGTACTATACTGCACTGTTAAAATTTTACTGGAGTGAGTGGTTCAGAAAAAGATATCTAAGGGTATTATGCTTAGTGAAATAAGTCAATCGGACAAAGACTACTATTATACGATCTCCCTGATATGAGGAAGTGGAGATGCAATGTGGGGCGTTTGGGGAGTAGGAAAAGAATAAATGAAACAAGATGGGATCGGGAGGGAGACAAACCATAAGAGACTCTTAATGTCACAAAACAAACTGAGGGGGGTTGGGGGGAGAGGGGTAGGAAGAGGGTGGTGGGGTTATGGACTTGGGGAGGGTATGTGCTATGGTGAGTGTTGTGAAGTGTGTAAACCTACCGATTCACAGACCTGTACCCTTGGGGCTAATAATACATTATATGTTTATAAAAAAATTTTTAAAAAAAGATATCTAAGAACTTTCCTTTCATAGGTGAACAATAGTGAATAAAAGATTGAGGAACACTGCTCTATCTGTAGAGAACTATTTCTTGTTTGGGCAAAAATATTCACAAGTGAATCATAAGCACAAAAGACAGAAGACAAATAGTCTAGGGTTAATCAACTATGGACTTGAAAACTACCCCATCTGTTTTTGCCTATTTTAGTTTCTATTCCTGGACCTTGCCTACTCTATCTAAGCAAATTCTTCTGCCCAATTGGTTCCTACACCTATTTTGGGCTTTTATAACCTCATGGGTATGGACAATTGTATGTTGCTGAGTGAGTTCATCCTGTCTTGGGACCTGAGTCCCTGGAGAGTCTCTTATGTTCCTAGCCATGTGCCTGAAGGCAATGCTGTGATACTTCATCAAGCTCTTCTAAACAACCTAAACACCTGGCTAGCTATTCCATATAAATACATATATTTTTTATATTTATATATTACATATTTTATAAAGATATAAGTTTTTATATAGATACATATTTTTATATAAATATAATATATTAATATAAATGTATTTATATGTGAATATATAATATATATGACAACATATATATTTTTTTAACAAAGTGGCTATGTCTTGTGGGGTTGTATTATATGATAGCACTGTTACACACACATGGTTATTCACTTTTTGGGATCTCAAATATCTAGGAAGTTTTATAAGGGGTGTTAGAATTCCCATAAGTATATAATACAGGATTTAAGTCGGATTCACAAAAATTTGAAGGAATAGAGCAATCTTAGCTAGCACCTTTGGTACACTTACAAATTTTAAGTTTTAGAGGCCTCCTAAGTTTCATAAGTTTGTGTTGACGCCTTTCCTCAAAATATGAATATTAGTATCCACATGGTACAGAAGAAGAGGTTGGGATTCATGTATATGTAACTTGTGTGAGTGCAAACAACTAGAAATCTACACTTAGAGCCTGGATTCAGTGCAGATGTGACTTGTCTGATTCCAGAGACATTGTAAATTTCAACAAGGACACCCCTCTAGGAATATTAGCTGTTTGTGGATCAATGTTTAGCTGAAAATGGGAAGAAGCCACAGAGCCATAATGTTACTGTTATAGTGAAGATGGTTACAGTTTCAAGTAATAAAAAATCCAAAACAAACTGATATACGCAAAATTAGCAACTAAGTGTAATGAACTGATATCTGAATAGTGAATCTAGAATCCAAAGTGTTTTTTTTTTTAAGTATGTCTATCTTTTTGTTTTCTCCTGTCTCTCAGTTTTGCACTTTTTGTGGGCCTTATTCTATTCTATGCTTCATAAATTTCCTCTAAGAGGTGGAAAAAGAAACCTTGGAGGCCCCAGATGTACATTATGACATGAGAAACAAAATCCTAGCTTGTCGGCTAGCTCCAGCAGAAAAGTCTCAGAGATGGGTTTGAATTGTCTTAGCCGGAAGCATGTGGCCCTCCCTCAACTAAGCTCTCTGTCAGGGCTGTGAGGCACTTTGACCAGGCATTAATGTGTTTTGTTGACTTGAATTGTTTTGACTTATGGAAACTTGCTTTATCTCATCATAAACTCTATCTTGATAAATGTTCCACACGCTCTTGAAAAAAATGTATTTTCTGCTATTGTTGAATAAAGTGTTCTATAAATGTCGATCAAGTTGAGTTTGATAATGTTCAAATTTTCTATTTCCTTACCGATTCCTTACTATTCCATTCCTTATGCTTGTTCTATCAATTATTAAGAGACAAGTATTGAAATCTCTAACTGTAATTGTGGAGTTGTCTATTTCCTCTTGTGTTTCTATCAGTTTTTGCTTTATGTCTTTTGAAGCTCTGTTGCTAAGCATTTAAATATTTATACTTATTCTGTATTCTCCATTAATTGAACCCTTTATCATTAGGAAATGCCTTTCCTTGTCCCTGGTAATATTCTTTGCTCTGAAATCTACTTTGACTGATATTAACGTTGAAACTCTAGGTTTCTTTTAATTAGCATTAAAATGGTATTTCTTTCTCATATTTCAAGGATCACCATGCTACATTGCCTGATACCCAGTGAAAATTGTCCTACTCTGTAGTTGTTCAGGAGGGAGGGTAGGTCCAATCCCAGTTTCTCTGTCTTGGCTAGAAATGGAAGTATTTTCTTAAGTTTTTAGAGCCTACTAAAACTAAATTTGTGTTTGGATTCTGTTTCATTTTTCTTATTGTGACAAATACCCTGAGGAAACGTGTCTGTGAACTCAAAATAGTTATCGAGATTCTCTCACTTTTCTCTTTTGGAACTCAGGTTATCTGGCTCTAGAAGCTGTGCTCTGAACCATTGCTTCACACTGCTTATAAAATGTTTTATTATTTTTAGTGGTGAGAAGATAGAGATCTCACAGGGGAGCCTGTGCCTTCCAGGGCTTCCTAAACCCACTGCTTTCCAGAGATTTTTTTTTTTTTTTTAACCTTATCCGAAAGGTGAGAGAACTGGACTAGGAGGGAATCACTTCCATAAAGCTATGTTACTCTGTGAATTTATGACTCCAATTTCCTGCAGAAAATGAATATATCAGATAAGGTTACCCTAAAAACTTTACCATTACTTTTTGAAAAATAAATCCTATTTAGCTTTGATTTTCTTAAAAAGCCAAAGCTGTAATTATAATAAAGACTATTTTAAAAACACCAAATTTTGACTTGATTTTATTGTGATACAACAGAGAATTTTATGTTATCATGGGCAAAGGTCTTATGTTGTCATATGGAAATTTTTAATAAAGTTAGGCATTTTAACTATAATGCTTCTGTTATTTATCAACTAACAATCATTACAAAAATAAGAATATTATATTTATTTATGTATTTATTTATGTAGTCTTAATATGTTAAGTTAGTCACCATACAATACATCATTAGTTTTTGATGCACTGTTCCAAGATTCATTTTTATGTATAACACCCAGTGCTTCATGCAATATGTGCCTTCCTCACTACCCACCACCAGGCTCATTTTCAAGATAGTGTGTTCTACAGAATCTATGATTCAAAAAAGCATGGTAATTCTGGAGCTAGCTAGATCTAAATCCCTAAATCCCTGCATGATTAGAGGCAAGGTGTTCCATCTCTCTAAACTTTTGTACAGAAAACATCCTTTAAGAGAAAAATCAGTACATATAGATATGGGCATCAGCGTTATTTTTGTCACTGTTAATTTGGGCAATATTACTTTATGTTAGAGTTTTAATTTTTGAAGTGTTTTTCTATCGTCTCATTCTATTTTTTTATTAATTCACTGTAAGGACTGCAATTACAGAGTTCCACAAACTGGATGGCTTAAACAACAGAAATATATTTTCTTCTAATTCTGGATTCTAGAAGTCTGAGATCAATGTGTGGTCAGGGTTGATTTCTTATGAGGCTTCTGTCCTTTCTGTAGGTGGGTGTCTTTTTTTTTTTTTTTAAGATTTTTATTTATTTGACAGACAGAGAGATCACAAGCAGGCAGAGAGGCAGGCAGAGAGGCAGGCAGAGAGGCAGGCAGAGAGGCAGGCAGAGAGAGAGGAAGGGAAGCAGGCTCCCTGCTGAGCAGAGAGCCCGATGCGGGGCTCGATCCCAGGACCCTGAGATCATGACCTGAGCCAAAGGCGGAGGCTTTAACCCACTGAGCCACCCAGGTGCCCCAGTGTCTTTTCCCCGTGTCTTCACATGGTCTTCCCTCCCTGTGTGGTCTGTTTCTTAATCACTTCTTATAAGGACACCAGTCATACTAGAACAGGGTCCACCTTAATGATCTTATTTTAACTTAATTACCTCTTTGAAAACCCCGCTTCCTGATATAGTCACATTCTGAGTTTTTGGGAATTAAGATTTCAACATATGAATTTGGAGGGGGCCCAAGTCAGCCCATAACATTCTCATCTTCAACAAAGATTATTGCCGTGACTGTTACAGCCCCATTCCTTTATACTTTATCCACTAAGGTACGGAGAGCTGGCGTTATTATTCCCACTCAAAATATGAGGAAACCAATATCAGGAGGGAATTTGGAAAGACTACAAAGAATTTAATTTGATTGGTATTTTATTTTCTGTAAAATTACTGAAGCTTATAATAAGAAAGGTCTCTTAAAGATAAGAAAGGTCTTATAGATAAGAAAATGTCTTAAAATAAATTTTCATCACAGGCAATTTTACAGAGATGCCATTCTGCTAAGGGCTATCATAAGTATTTAGCACTATCTAACTATTATTTAGGTATTTTATAAGTACTATGTAAGAACTCTCCATGTGCACTTACTAAATGCTAAGTACTCTTGCTAGACATCAAGCGAAAGTCAGATTTGTGATAATCTGTGAGCACTTAGAGATCCATAAGAAGACACTTAAGAGGAAGGAGGCTGTGTGACTGAACAAATCCCCTACACTTCTTGATTTTTCTTATATTTTTTTTAAAGAAAAGGGCATAATTGAATGGCACATGCATATAGAAATTAGGAAGAAGTGCCACTTCATGCAAAGATGATAATTTGATAGATTGTCATAAACTTATGTGTTATAGACATGGAATAATTGTAGACATCATGTGACCCAACTTTTTCTACTGTTGGTAGAAGGTTGATAACAGGGCTTATAGTTCGTAAGATAACATGATCTTTGCTCAAAGTAGAAAAAGGCATCCCTTCAGGATAAAAAGTCCCATGTCAGGGCACATGCATTCCAAGCAAAACATGGGTTTGATTATATTTTCTTACTACCTCAACTCTCTATGTTTGTGTAATGCACAATTACACACTTTAGCTCCAGAGTGCAGTATGATTGAAATAATTCTGTTTTATGGAAATTTGATGGAACATACCCACATAGCTTATCTTTGAGGGAATACCTTTAATACAGGTTTTATTTCTCTCAGGCTTTAGGATTTTTTTCCGGATATTTTATGTTCCATCAGCTTTTGGTTAAGTTATATTTTAACAGAAATTTGTCCTTTGATTTATGTTTTCAAATTTATTATCACAAATATATTTGTAGTTTTGTTTATTTTCCTTTGAATGTCTACTGAATTTGTTTATATCCTTTTTTTCATTCTACTATTATTTCATTTGTCCTTTATCATTTTTCTTTCTTAAAATCATGTTTCTTGATGTACATTTTACATACAGCAAAATTCATTATTTTAAAGTATATAGTTACATATGTTTATAACCACCGTAAACAAGATATAGAATGTTTCCAGAAGTTTCCTTTTTCTAGTTTGTGATCAATGCACTCTTCTCACCCCAGTCCTAGAAAACTGCTAACCTCATTTCTGTGCCTGTAATTTTGCCTTTTTCAGTATGTTAAAATAAATAACATCGATGAAGGCTTTTGTGCCTATCTTCTTTCACTTGTAGCAATACTATCAAGACTCATGCTTACTGCTGTATATAGCAGTAGGTTTTTTTAAGATTGTATTTTTTTATTTATTTGAGAGAGAGAGTGTGAGTACATGCCAAGGGGGGAGGGGCAGAGGAAGAGAGAGAATCTCAAGCACACTTGGAGCTGAGCACAGAGCCTGATGTGGGGCTCGATCTCGTAATCCTGATTATCATGACCTGAGCCAGAATCAAGAGATGGATGCTCAACTGACTGAGCCACCTGGGTGCCCCTCATTTCTTTTTTATTGCCAAGTGGTGTCTCATTATGTGGTTGTACCACAATCTGTTTATTCATTCACCAGTTGATAGATATTCATGTTATTTCCAGATTTTGACAATTATGAATTAAACTGGTATATGGATAGGTCTCTTTGTGGATACATACTTTAATTTTTTCTTGGGTAAATTCTTAAAGATGGGTCTTGTTTTTTTATCCATTCTGATACCCTGTGTCTTTTGACTGGAGCATTTAGTCCATTTACATTCAAAGTAATCATTGATAGATATGTATTTGTTGCCATTTTATTGCTTGTTTTGTGGTTGTTTCTGGAGATTGTCTCTGATCCTTCCTTGTATTTCTCTCTTTCATGTTTTGCTTATTTTCTTTAGTGATATATTTGGATTTCTTCCTCTTTCAAAGATTCTTTGCATGTTTATTAGTTTTTGATATGTGGTTGTCATTAGGTTTGTATATAATCTCTTCTGCAAATATCTGCCTATATTAAGTGGATGGTCATTTAAGTTTGAGCCCATTCTTTTCTCTTCCCCACATTTATGTATGTTTCATTATATTTTATATCCTTTTTGTGTGTGTGAATTCCTTGACTGATTTAAAAAAAAATATTCGTTTTTACTGCTTTTGTGTTTCCTACTTTTACACTGTTACTTTTGGTTTCTCCTTTCCATTCAAAGAGGCATCTTTAACATTTCTTCCTTCCTTCTGAAAGAGAGAGAGAACATGAGCAGGGAGTCAGGGGCAGAGAGAGAGGGAGAATGAAAATCTTAAGCAGGCTTCACACTCAGGGCACAGCCCAATGCAGGGCTTGATCTTATAACCCTGACATCATTAGCTGAGCTGAAATCAGGAGTCTGATGCCTAACTGAATGAGCCACCCAGGTACACCTCCCCTTTAATATTTCTTTCAGGGCTGGTTTAGTGGTTATGAACTCCTTTAGTTTTTATGGTTTTTTTTTAAGATTTTATTTATTTATTGACAGAGAGGGAGAGATCACAAGTAGGCAGAGAGGCAGGCAGAGAGAGAGGGAGAAGCAGTCTCCCTGCTGAGCAGAGCACCGGATGCAGGGCTTGATCCCAGGACCCCGAGATCATGACCTGAGCCGAAGGCAGAGGCTTAACCCACTGAGCCAGCCAAGCGTTTTAGTTTTTGTCTGAGAAATTCTTTATCTCTCTTTCTATTCTGAATGACAGCCTTGCCAGATAGAGTATTCTTGCCTGTGGAATATTCCTGTTCATATCTTTGAAAATATCATACCACTCCCTTCTGTCTTGCCAAATTTCTATTGAAAAATCTCTAGCTATCCTTATGGATTTTTCCCTTTTAAGTTAATGACTTCTTTTGTCTTACTGCTTTTAAGATTTTTTCTTTATCACTGTATTTTGCAAATTTAATTACAATATATCTTGGTGTAGGTCTGCTTTTGTTGATTTTGATGGGAGTTCTCTGGGCCTCATGAATGTCTGTTTCCTTCCCCACATTAGGGAACTTTTCGTGTATCTCTTCTTTAGTACTCCGTCCCAAATTATGAACTGTCTCTTCAATTTAGGATGACCACAAGCTCTGGTTTGGCTCCCTCTCCTCGTCCTGTGGCCTGGAAGCTCTCCAGGCACTGAACACGGGTACCTGTAGCTCACCTCACTTGTTTCCCTTCTCTTGGGCATCCCTGTCTTGCACTGCGTGTTGTCCAGTGTATGAAAACCATTGCTTCATATATTTTGTTGTTTTCTAGTTGTTCAAGGTAAGAGAAAAAATACCATCCCTGTTATTCCATTATCACTGGAAACTAAATTCACAATGACTTTTGATATTGATTTATTTAATCTAAAAACTATGCCTAATTATTTTATTAATTATAATAATTTATCAATAGATTATATAATCTGCAAATAAAATAGTAGTATTGTTACTTCTTTTCAATCCTTATAGAAAAGAAGTAACAATACTACTATTTTTCCACTATCTTCTTGCATTGGTTAGGATCACCAATACAATGTTAAGTAGAGAAGAGTATAAATAGCATTATTATTTTGTTTCTGAACTTACAAGGAATACTTTCAAAATAATCACAATAACTATGTTTACTCTCTATATATTTTATCAGATTAGTAACTTCTCTATTTTTTAAAATCATGAGTTGATGTTACATTTAAATTATTTTCTGTATCTATTAGTATCATATAATATTTTTCTTCTCTTAATTTATTAATGAAGTTAATAACATCAATTGTTTTCTTATATGAAACCAACTTTTCCTTCCTGAATAAAACTGACTTCATTATGATGGGGTTTTATAGATTAATAGATGTAGTTTGCTTTTTTTTTTTTTTTTTGAGAATTTTCTACCTGTTTTCCTGAGTCTGCTCAAAGTGTAATTTTCCTTTCATTTACTTTCCCCATCAACATTGGTATGATGGCCATCCTAACCTTGTACAATGAATTAAAACATGATCCCTTATTTTTCTTTTCTCTGGAAAGTCTTGTACAAATTTGAGATATATGTTCTTTTAATATTTGATAGAATTTCCAATAAAGCCATAAAATACATTACTGAAATGTAATGAATTTCAAAGCCATAAAATACATTGTGCAAATCATTTTCAGTAGTCCAGGATTCCTCTTGATAAAGAAGGTAAGTAAGGTCAATTTGATAATAGTATATATTTGATATTTTTTTTTCTTGGCGTATGTGTTTCTTTCTGGTTTTGAAATTTAGAACATTTTCCTATCTTCAGTGTAAGTGATCTTATTTTTAAGGTTTCCTAAAATCCTTAGAAATGGTCCTCATGTAATAGCTATGGTTCTTTTAGTGTCCTAATAATTTTCTGTCCTATACTAAAAATAGTTCAGAGGGATTATATATTCTCTTATTCTCTCCGTATATATTTTGGGATAATTTTAAATGATGTTTAATTTCTTTTATATCTTTAAGATTTATCTTCAAAAAGGAGAAAATATTTTTCTTTTACCTATTATCTATTAAATGATGTTTTCCAAGGGATGAGGCTACCCCTTCTTTCTTGCTTTCCTTAAACCAAGTGATATTAAAAATATTTTATAACAAACATAACCCATCACTAAGACTAATTAAAAAAAAGAGAGAGAAATGGAAAGAATAAATAATGTTAGGAAAGAAAAAGAGACATTACAGAATCTATACACATTAAGAATATGTAAGAAGATATTAACAAATTTAGGCTAGTAAATTTTATTATATTTTATTTGTTTCTAAAATTTTTTTTATTTAGTTATTTGAGAGAGTGAGAGAGCATGTGTGCAAGTGTACATGAGCAGGGGGAGGGGCAGAGTGAGAGGAATAGAGAATCTCAAGCAGACTCTGCGCTGAGCATGGAGCCCAACCTGGGGCTCAATCTCACCACTATATCATGACCTGAGCCAAAATCAAGAGTTGGATGCTTAACTGACTGAGCCACCCAGGGGCCCCTATTTTATTTTACTTTATTTAGTTCAAGTTTTTATTTAAATTCTAGTTAGTTGACATATATGAGTAGGCTAGTAAATTTTAGAAGTAAATATTTAGATTAAATAGAAAAATTCCTAGGAAAAATAAACTTACCCAAATGGACACATGAATAAAAAGAATAAAAGAATAAAAAGTCCTATATACTGAAAACCTTAAATCTGTATTTGAGAATTTTCTACCAAGGAGCACTTGGGCCACATGGCCTCACCAGTGAATTCTACCAAATATATAATGAAGAAATGGCACCAGTCATTCATAAAAGTCATTTTATGTATAAATATTTAATATATAAAATCCAATTATATTTTTATATAATTTAAGTTACTAATTAAAGTTACTAATTAAAGTAATTCAAAGCTTCACACCTGGGCATAAATCTAATCAGAGATCTATAACACTGCTACATAGAAAAAAAATGAGCAGATATTAAATAAATGGAAGAACATATCTTTTTTATAGATTGGGATACTCAAGAGCATAGAAAAGTCACTTCTTATTTATTACTTTTTTAAAAAAAGATGTTATTTTTAAGTAATCTCAACACCCACCATGGGGCTTGAACTCACAACCCTGAGGTCAAGAGCTGCATGCTCTACTGACTGAGCCAGCTAGGTGCTCCTCTCCAAATTTATTTTTAGCTTAAATCCCAATTAAAATTTCAGCAAATTTTTTTCCTGAAAAATTTCAAGATAGTTTTGGAATGAGATTGAAAATTCAAATGGCCAAGAATAGTCAAAAAAATGTAGAAGTTCGAGGATTTACACTATGATAAAATGAAGCTTTATTATAAAGTTACAGTAATTAAGGCAATGTAATATTTTTATAACAACAGACAGACCAATGGGTCAGAAAAAATAGTCTAGAAATCAACCTACACACAGAAATCAAAAATTGATTTATGGCAACACAGGAGAACAGTGTGGAAAGAAGTTCTCTCAATAAAATTGGACATCCACACAGAAAAACAATAAATTTGGCCTCCAATCTGATAAAATACACAGACCTAAATTCCAGATGTATTGTTGTTTTCAATGTGAAAAGTAAAGTATTAAAGCTCCCAAAGATTACATTGAAGAATAACTTTATGATCTGGGATAGACAAAGATTTCTCCCTCAAGACACAAAAAAGCAATAGCTAAATGAAAAACAATAAGTAGAACTACATTAAAATTAAGGGCATCTCTTCGTCAGAGGTACCATTATGAGAATGAAAAGCCACAGTGTGGGAGAAAATATTTGTAATCCATATAAACAACAGACTCCTATTAAATATATACTAAGAACTGAAATCAATAAGAAAAAGATAACCCAATAGAAAAACAGACAAGTAACTGAACACAAACCTCAGAAAAATGGAATTTTCAATGGCTAATAAATATTTAAAAATATGCACAACCTCATGAGTCATCAGAGAAATGTAGCATATAATCACAATGAGATACTACTAGATGCCCATCAGAATGGCTACAATGACGAAGATGGACAATCCGAGGATAAAGGTTAGAGCAAAGGAAGTGCTCATACAAATGTAGTTCATGGGTATATAATCGGTACAACTGTTCTGACAAACTGACAACATTAGCTGAAGCCAGACTTGCACATGATCTGTGATGTAGCTATTCCACTTCTAGGTAACAGAAATGGATATACACGACAAAGGGCTGAGTGTGACTGTGTGTGTGTGTGCCACAAACTAGAAACAGCTTAATGTCTATCAATAGAATTAATACGTAATTTATGTAATTTGAGATGATCAAACTGGCTCATAAATTTGTGTTGTATTTACAGAATAGGAGGGCAGACGTCTAGATACAAAAATAGTTAAATAATTTGATAGTGTCCAATTAAAAGCCTTCCAATAGTGAGAAAAGTCTCACCATATTTGGTATTAGTTGTGAAGAGAATATCTGACCAACAAGAGAATCATGTTACAGGAGTTTTTGCTAGAAGGGCCCTCCAGGTAATCCCTGAATAATTGGGCACTTTGGGTCAAAGACCTTAGTCTTGAGTACATCGATAGAAAGTCATGGGCAAGTTGTAATTTCTCAAAGAAAACTTCAGCAAAAGTGGGAGAATGTCTCCAGGAGAAACTGGAGCTTTGGATTCTCTTCTCCTGTTTCTGGGTTAGGAAAAACTAAATTCTGATTCATAAATTCTTTTAAAAAAATAAGTGAGAGTTTCAGGTGAGGAAATCACCATTCAGAGAAGAAGTAACAGAAGCCTAACAAGGACAGCATAATTGGCCTGTAGAGATTGTCTCTCTGAGGGAAAAGAGAATTACTTCTTCCAAATCCCACCTCTCGCTCATATCTGCTCTTCCTGGGGCAATGATGACCTCCCATCCCAGCGGTAAGGCAGACATGCTCAGAGGTGCTCCCCTGCGTTCTTAGGACCAGCGGTCAGGACGTCAGTGTTTCCTTCACACACAACTTCTTCCTTGGCGCAAGCGGCAATTGGATTGAGTCTGGTTACTAGAGAGATAAATGTCCCATTTTGGCAACTGGTTTAAAGAAAAAAATACATATATGTGTATATTGTACACATATATATATATATAAATTTTACTACTTTTTTTGGAAAAAGCGTTGGTTTCAATTTAAATTCTGGTGTAGTTAACATACAGTATTATGATATATCTATATAGATAGAGATAACATAAGAATATAGATAACATAAAGAAAACATATTTTGGGTAGCCAAACTGTGGAGAAGGTTCTTTCGGCTATTTCTGAGAAATGCAGCACCTAGCACAGGGCTTTGGCTGCATCTGTGGGAAGCGCCGGGCTTAGCTACGACAGACGGTGCCCCATCCACCACTCTGTATTCTTCAGCACCAGCCCACTCCTGGAAATCTGCACCAGTGGACAGGTTTTAAATGACCCTGGTCAGAAGGTGATTTCATCTGGATAGCTGGCTTCACACTTTCTGTTGTCCCAAACAGTGTAGGTATGCGTAAGGAAGTGGGGATGGGGTGGATTCTTGCTGTTAAATCGGTTCCAACACCCCCACCTTACTTTTGAATCTGCTTTAAACTTTTATATACATAGCAAATTTTCAAAAATGTTTTAAACTTTTGTTTTATTTTTAACCTCTTTTTTTTTTTTTTTACTAAATCATTCCTGTTCCTATTGATTTATGTATTTATTCCATTCTCATTTCTATTTCCCTCCCTCCAGTGAATTAGGATAAACTTGAATGTATGATCCCTTTAGACAGATGGGGAAACTAGGTAATGAGAATTGAACTGGGAAATGCATATTTATTGGCAAAGAAGTTCATTCATTCCCATAGAGAGGCACTTTAAATACCATGAAGATGATACAGAAACATGATATGCTAACCATGAGTGTTTCTGTTTTAAAATTTTTTTTTATTTTCTTATTTGAGAGAGGATGAGCAGGTGATAGAGAGAGAGCAGATTCCCCACGGAGCAGGGAGCCAGATTCAGGGCTCCAGCTCAGGACCCTGAGATCATGACCTGAGCTGAAAGCAGACGCTTAACTAACTGAGCCACCCAAGTGCCCCTGAGTATTTCTATTTGTAATCCATACCTTCCTAGACTTTTAAGGGGGAATTAATGACCTAAAATCAGGCATTACTACATTTTAAAATCAAGCCCTTAAGTAATTATTAGTTTCTGAGAAGTGAAAAACTACAAACTCTTTGAGATTTTATCAGATTTTTAAACAAATTCTCCTTATTTGGTGCCTGAGAATACATTAATCATCAGCTACCTCCAGCATTCATTGGTTTTTGTTTTGTTTGTTTTTCCTTGTAGTTTCTACTGGTCAAGCTCCTTTACCTGACTTATTTCATATAATGCCGCATCATTGGAGACTCCCTGTTCACCTTCCCAGGACTAGCTTATGAAATATTGTCTGTAGATGGTCAAGATCCATTGATGGTCCCAGAATCAGATTTTTTCCCTGTAAGGTCACTTGTTCCTCTCCTTTTTATCGGAGTACTTTGGCCCTGATATTTTTGTATCCCAACTTTTCCTTTTTCATTAGGGATAAAGAGGTCGGTTTCCTCTTTCTTTGACAGAAAATGATACAAAGTGACTTACTAAACTTTTGAAGCCCTAGAGTAAATTCTAAAGAATTAAAGAACACTTCGTACTTCTATTTCTCCCCCGTGTTTTCATTTACATAAATTATCTCTTGGAGTGAGTATGGTTTATCAAGTCTGATTTAATCATTGAAAAAGGAAGGATTATCATCTGCAAATGCCCGTAGACACTTCTCTGTTGGCTAATCCAAGCATCTCAGGCACCCTGCTGACCTTACTGTCATGAATGCCCTCAACACACATTGTGATTTTCATAACATATTCAGTGGCACTTTCTGATCACAGACAGGAAGCAAATAATATCTCCTTGGGACAGCTGTGAATGAGTTTCACTTTCGTTATCCAAAGGACAGAGTAATTAGAGGATGTGGGAAATTGAGAGTGGACTTTATGTAGTCCATGAGCTTTTTAAAATCACTTGGGAATTGAATAAGGTGCAAATAAGATTACTAAGAATTCTAAAGAGAAATTCTCAATACTAGAGACTTTGAGCCTTCTGAAATACTAATACATCAGCAGGATCCGAAAGTTTGGAGATGCTATCAAGCAGACTAAGGTATTACCTTCTGGTCATGTAAGTTATGGTAAAGGGAGCATTAGCATGAGGATGGAATATAACAGTTTTCTAAGTTTTCTAATAGTCAAATAATTCAGATGGAGATAAAAGTAAGAGGAGATTAAAAGAAAAGATAGTCAACAGTCTTTTCACTGAGCTAATGCCAGTTAATGATGTTCCATCACACTATCATCTCCAAACCATAACTCTCACTACTGAGAAGATATAGAGAGTCAGCAGAATATGCAGCCAATTTCCCATCTCGTCTTGGTTAATAGGCGAATACGTGTGGCAAATATCTGAGCTCCTCTCATTTATTGGGGAAGCTAGTTAATGCATCTTTGACTTTGATTTGTTTCTCCACAGACATACCCTTACAGACATACATATCAATGCTATGCTGTTCTTCCATAGGAGGATGAAAATAATGTTTCAGATTCTTTCCTCTTACCCTCTCACACAGGTAACAGACAAACGGGTGAAGATTTTTCACCAAAACAGAGGCTGATTGCCCCAAGTCTTCATTCTTTACTTCCCTACCCTGAAATGTAATTTTGACAATTTGTTCCTACTGAAAAATCTATATTATATTTGCTACCTCCTAACTTGCAACCTAAAATTTCTGATTTTAAAAGGGTGGAAATTTAGTGTTTCATTTTCATAGAGACTCCAGAAGTAAAATAGTAAATTAAAAAAAAAAAAACAGTTAATGCCTGTTAGACTCCATGCAATATAGATTTTGAGGCAGTGAGGAGGAAAATACTTGCATCCAACAAAAAGTAAACAAACTCCATGCTTTGGAACTGATCCTAAATAAAGAAACATGTTTTATAGTTAATCATTTTATCTTGAATGTCTAAGCATTTTCGTAAAAATTTCCTCTATAAGGAAGGAGAAGAGTTTTCTCCTTCCTTGAATCTGGCCCATATTAATGGGTTCTATTGTGGTCCCAGACCCTGAAGGAGACATATAATCTGGGAAAGCACACAGTGCAATGTTACATGGCTGTTTGGTCTGAATGATCTCGTCAGGCCCCCTGCTACCTTAAGTATCTGGTGTTCATTGATTTATAACTTGAATTTGGTCTTCAGAGGCTCATGGGCAGAGAAAACCAGACATGGATGAGTGAGTTCATTCTGCTGGGGCTGTCCAGCTGCTGGGACACTCAGCTCTCCCTATTTGTCCTTTTCCTGGTCATGTATCTGGTGACTGTGCTGGGGAACTTCCTCATCATCCTCCTCATCAGACTGGACAGCAAGCTGCACACACCCATGTACTTTTTCCTCAGTGTCCTGTCATTTGTGGACATCTGCTATACCAACAGCACTGTCCCACAGATGCTTGTTCACTTCCTGTCAACCTGGAAGTCCATCCCATTCCACAGCTGTGTGCTCCAGCTGCTTATCTCCCTGGCGATGGGCAGCTCGGAATTCTTCCTGCTGGGAGCCATGGCCTACGACCGCTATGTGGCGGTGTGCCATCCGCTGCACTACACGGTCATCATGCATGGAGGGCTGTGCCTGGGGCTGGCTGCCGGCTGCGTAGGGGCTGGTTTCATGAATTCAGCGATGCAGACGATCATCATCTTTCGGCTACCTTTGTGCCGTAACGTTATTAATCACTTTGCCTGTGAGATGTTGGCTGTGCTGAGGCTGACCTGTGTGGACATCTCCTTCAACAAGGTCATGGTGGCTATCTCAGGATTTCTGGTGATCATGCTTCCCTGCTTCCTAGTTCTCTTCTCTTATGGTCGTATAGTTACTGCCATTCTGCATATTCGCTCAGCCCAAGGACGCTGCAAAGCGTTTGAGACCTGTGCTTCCCACCTCACTGTGGTTTCCATGTGCTTTGGAACAGCCATCTTCACATACTTGAGACCCACTGCTGGCTCCTCAGCAGAGCAAGAGAAGATGGTTGCCCTGTTCTATGCTGTTGTGACCCCAATGCTGAATCCCTTAATCTACAGCTTGAGGAACAAGGAGGTAATGAGTGCTCTGAGGAGACTGTTGGGAAAATTTGGTGAAAAAAGGTAAAGATTAAAAAAATTTTTCCTTCCTTCCAATAGCCCAAAGAGCAATATTTCAAACAAAGAAGAAATGATTGACATGCCCTTTACCCCAGATTTGCTGATAAGGTAGATCACAGTGAGCACGTTTCTGAAGACCAACTTTTCGTATTAGTCCACACTTTGATGATGTATTACTGCTCTATTATACATACAGTAAAAAAAAAAAAAAAACTTCAGTTATTAAGCTGGGGTCTGCTGGGTTAACTGTCCTTCTAGACCTCACATTACCTCTTACCCTTTCTTATTCCTCCTGCATTTGCTCCTAGGAAATGCAGTGTGGACAGTGAAAAGTCTCATAGTGAAGACAGACATCCTTTACATGTTGACCCACCCCTCACCAATGTGGCTTTGCCATATGTGTTTAATATCTCTGACTTCCAGTTTCCTCAAATATAAGAAGTAATAATATTCAGTCTGTGTGACTATTTTGAATATTTTAGATAATCTATGTAAAATACTTGGTAGAGTGGTGGTAGAGATATTCAACTATATTTAAAAATAGGTTTTAGGACACCCTTATAGGGCCAAGCATTATGCAAACTTCTCTCCATATACAATTACTAAAAATGAAATTTTTTCTTTTTTATTTAGAGAGAGTGTGCACATGGGGAGGGGCAGAGGGATTTGCTGAGAGAATCTTCAGCAGTCTCCACACTGAGCTGGAGCACGTTGGGCTCTACAACTCAGGGCTGGATCTCAGGACACTGAGATCATGGCCTGAGTGGAAATCTAGAGTTGGATGCTTAACTGACTGAGTCACCTAGGGTCCTAGAAAGTGAATTTTTTCACTCTGTTGTGTGGCTTTTGGAGATCCCTGTACTATGTCTGCTCCAGAGCCACAACATCTGTCTATAGATCCTCTCTCTCTCTCTCGCTCTCTCTCTCTCTGCCAGTCTCTGATCTCTTAATATCTCAATATCCATCTGTTATATATTTTTTAGCTCCAAGACAGACAAGATCTTTCTCATGAGTTCCAAACACATATACCCAATATCTTGCTTAATACCTTCACTTATATCATGTGAATTGCATTCTTTTTTAAAGATTTTATTTATTTGTTTGACAGAGAGAGATCACAAGTAGGCAGAGAGGCAGGTGGAGAGAGAGGAGGAAGCAGGCTCCCCCTGAGCAGAGAGCCCGATGCGGGGCTCGATCCCAGGACCCTGGGATCATGACCTGAGCCGAAGGCAGAGGCTTTAACCCACGGAGCCACCCAGGCGCCCCGTGAATTGCATTCTTAGTGATAGAATAATTGTGTTTGCTTCCTCTATCCCAAGCTAATCCTTTCCTCTTGCTCTAATACACCTTCACTGTTGTAGCAAAAGGAGCCATATACACTCAAAATGATTCTCAATTCCTTTCTTTTATACCCACTCCATCAATAGAATCCATTAAACTTATTGACAAGACATATGATCAGTCTGGTCTCTCTGCACCTCTGCTTTCTACATTTTCTTCTTCACACAACAGCGAACTTAAAACTTTTTAAACTTTATACTGTAAAATAAAACACAGAGGCAGAAAAACACACTACACAAACGTGTAGCTGAGTAAACTCTGATAAGACAACCCTTCTTATATAAACCATTCATGTCAAAAAACAGAGGTGCGAGTTATGTGGAAGCCCCTCCATGCATCCCATCGCAAGCATCACACATTTTCCCCCAAAGTAACTACTGTCCTGACCACTGAAGCAATCACTTTCCTGAATTTCTGATGACTTTGTGACCCAAGGAAGCATCCCTCGTCGCTGTAGTTTGGTTTTGCCCATTTTTCTTCAACTTAGTATGTTTTTGAAGTCTCTTGAATCTGTAATTATGTCCAATTTTTTGTTTATCTTGCAATTTATTTGAGTGGTCCCGGCCTTTTGACCTGCAGAAGGTGCCTTGCTTAGAAAATACCTCTGATCACATCTTCATCATTCTTAGGATAAAGTCCAACTGCACACGTGTGGGACCCAGCATGGTCCAGCTGCTTCTGCAGACATAACTGGTAAATAATATTCCTTAGTAGATGGAACATTATCACCAGCAGAAGGACCCTCTTGCTAGTTGCTAAACAATTAATTCTCTGCAGCCGCTGTGGAAAACAGGAAGTTCCTCAAAAAATTAAAAATGGAACTACCATATGATCCAGTAATTCTACTACTGGGCGCTTACCCGAAGAATATGAAAATACTAATTTGAAAAGATATAGGCACCCGTATGTTTATCGCAGCATTGTTTACAATAGCCAAACTATGGAAACAGCTAGTGTCTGTCGGTAGATGAATGGGTAAAGAAGATACACACACACACACACACACACACACACACACACACACAGCCATAAAAAAGAATGAGATCTTGCCATTTGCCACAACATGGATGGATCTAGACAGCGTAATATTAAGTGAAATAAGTTAGTCAGAGAAAGACAAATACCATATGATCTCTCATATGTGGAATTAAGGACACAAAATGAACAAAGGAAAAAGAGACAAACCAAAAAACAGACTCTTAACTCTAGAGAAGAAATGGATAATTACCAGAGGGAAGGGGGGGGGGATGAGTGAAATAGTTGAAGGGGATTAAGAGCACACTCATCATGATGAACACTGAGTCGTGTATAGAGTTGTTGAATCTCTGTATTGCACACTTGGAACTAATATAACCATGTTTATTAACTGTATTACAATTAAAATTTTTTAAATTAATTATCTTTGTCTCATTCTTTATTTCTTACTTGCTGTGTGGAGAAGTATTCTAATGTTTAATGTATGTAACTATGTTTGAGAGTGTATTTATGTAGTTTTAAAAGATGCATTTTTTTTTAAGATTTTATTTATTTATTTGACAGACAGATCACAAGTAGGCAGAGAGGCAGGCAGAGAGAGGAGGGAGGAAGCAGGCTCCCTGCTGAGCAGAGAGCCCGATGCGGGGCTCGATCCCAGGACGTTGGGATCATGACCTGAGCCGAAGGCAGCGGCTTTAACACACTGAGCCACCCAGGCGCCCCTTAAAAGATACATTTTATTTTTAACTACTCATAATACATCTTGGTTTTTTTTTTCACTCAACACTGTATCTTTAAGATCCATACATATTGCTAGCTTATTACTTCTAACTGTTCATCGTAATCCATAGGAAACCATATTCTAGCTATCACTCTGTTATGGACCCAAGTCCCCACCATCACATACAGTCCTATGATGAACATCACGATAATGCACACTTCAAGAGCTGTGTGAGGATTGATTTGGGGAATATACACAGGAACCAAGATGCTAGGTTATAGCTAATGCTCTCAAGAATGGCATTGTAAGTCTGTATTCTTACTTCAGTGCATGAGGCTCCTTATCTATCCACAGCCTGCATGTTTTGAATTTTTGTAGCCTGGAAGTTATAAAATTATTTTATTTTTCATTACTCTGATAGGTAATCCATATGATTATGTCTTCATATGTGGATCTTTTATTCCCATCTATCTTCATCCCATCCTATTCTATCTATGCCTCCCCCACCTCATGAAGTTCACAATAAATCCATCATTGCAGTGGTTAGACCATCTACCACTCTCTTTTTCTCAAATCTGATTCAAATATGCAAGAATATCCTGTTGTTTCTACATTCAAAATATATACAGAATATAGTCACTTATCATCTTCACTCCTGTACCCTGGTGTGAGCACCATCACCTCCCACTTGGGCTACTACAAGAGCCTGCAGCAGATTTCTCTGCTTCTACTCCTTATCTGCCAGCACTCAGAGTGATCCCTTTGAAAAAAAACTCAGATCATGCCATTCCTCTTTTCAACCCTGCAATTACTCAGAATAAGCCCTAAAGTCGTTACAGTGGATGAAGGTCTGTTTTCTAACTATACTATCCCTGGAAGACTCTTTACTCACGGCCACTTCCTCATCCCTTCCAATTCTTCAATCACTGTCATCACTGCCCCATTCAATATGCAAACTTTCTCCTTGTCCCCTACTGCTGTTCCTTCTTACCTAATTATTTGTGTTTTCCAAAGAACTTATCTTTTCTAACGTGTTTGCAATTGACTCATTTTTACTGTCTACCTCCCACCCCTCCACTACCCCCAGAACATAAGGACCCTTGAGAGTAGGGCTCTTTGTTTTCAGTGGGCACACTATAAATATTTTCTGAGTGAATAATATTGTCCACCTTCTGGGTTACTATTTGCTGTGTACTGAGTGTTCATTTCCTTTGTGTCTTTTGCCATGTCCTTCTTGGTGTGTATATTATAAATATTAGTCCTTCCTGTTACAGACATTGCAAATACATATCTCCACACTGTCTCCTCTCTGTTAACTTTATTCATGGAGTCCTTTGTTGAACAAAAACCCTTCATTTTGAAATAATCTGACTCATCATATTTTTGTTCTGTGATTCATGTTTATAAACTTTTAAAAAAAATTCCTGCATCAGGGCCATCAAATGTTTTCCTATTAAGTTTTCTAGTTTTACCTTTCACAGTTATTTCTTTAGTTTATCTGATATCCTCCTCTGCATATGTCAGATATGCATCTGGTGGGTTTCCTTCCGTGCTGGGGTCCATTTATTAAACAGTCTATTCTTAAGTCATTCATCTGCAGTGACTTTAATGTACATTGAGCTTACCTACGTATGGATCTGTTTTTGAACTCTGTTCTTTTCCCTTTGTTCCTTTGTTTGTTCTCACATCATATAATTCTATTATTCTATTTTTAAAAGTCATTTTGGTTTGTAATAGGTCTTCATTTGTCATGTGTAGTCTACCAAAGAAGATGGACAAACTCGTCTTCTTTTTCAAAATTATTAAATACAAAGTCAAAGTAGTTTTTATATTTATTGATATTTATATTTATAGTAGTTTTATTTATATATAGTAGTATTTATATTTATTGACCTATATTTTTATAGTCAATCTATACACAGTCAGTTATTTATAGAGTGATGTGTCCCATATAAATTTTTGAGTAATTTTATTAAGTTCCCCCAAAAGTTCATTCTAACATTTTGATTAGGTTTGCATTGATTATATAGATACATTTTGCGGTATTGGCATCTTTATAATAAATTGTCTCATCCAAAGAATGTCTTTGGAATTATTCAGATGATCTTTAATGTGCTATTTAACGTTTTAATATTTTCTCCATATTCATTTAACAAATATTTGTTAAACGTACTATATGGCAGACACTCTTCAAGGTATTCAAGGTATTATGGATCCAACAGTGAAAAGCAAGCAAAAGCCTCTGCCTTCATGGAGAGTACATTCTACTTAAGGGAAATAAACAATAAATATAAGAAACAATTAATATATGTAGTATATTATAGGTATTAATTGCTACAGAGGAAAATGGGGGAAAGTAGAGGAAGAATATTAGAAGGACTTAAAGTTTTGGCAAAGAGCTCTGTAGAAATTGTGTATTCTCTATGCTGAGGAATTCCTGAATACTTTATCATTTACATTACTGTTATAAATGGCATTTTATTTTATTTTTCTCTTTGGTTATTGCTGATGTAAAGAAAATATTGATTTCTGTGAGGTGGTCTCATATGTAGTTCTTTCTTATTAAATCTAATTGTTGAAAATTTTTTTCTAGATATGTAATATCATCTGTAAATAATGATAGTTTTCCTTATAATCTTTATACATCTCAATCTATTTCTTTTCTCATATCATAGCTCAGGACCTCTAATGTCAGGTCAAACAGTAGCTATCATAACCAGTATCTTCCTGGTTCCTGATCCAAGGAAAGCATCTGCAGATCCTCCATTAAGTATAATCTTTGTTGTGGACTTAGGGCATTTAACTTTTATTTAATATAGTTTTTAAGGAAGAAGTGTAATAAAGTGAAGGAGTCCCTGCCCTAGTATACATAAAAGCAGATTATATGTCAGTACGATTAAAACTCTAACATTGGGGTAGAAAAAGGCATGAATCAAAATACAGTCCCAAAAGAAACTTTTGCATATGTGAATTTAGTATATCATGAATGTATAATTTCAAAGTAATATAGGAAAATATGTACTTCTAAAAAATATGTTGGGACACGTGGCTATACTAACAGGACAAAGAAATGTCATTTTTCCTATTAATATGCCATGAAAATTTACACATATCTAAGGTGAGGAAGTAAGTGATTTTACAAATGAGTTTATATTTGCTCCCTCCTAAAAATGTATTTAATAATGGTAAAAGGACAAGAAACAAGATAATAAATCCACAAAGCAAAAAAGACAGTAACTAAAAAAAAAAATTATGAGAAATGGCAGCAATGTTTTGGGAAAGCAACTTTTTCCCCTTTTCTTGTCTTTCTAAGGTCCAGAGCTAACAGGCTCTACTACACTTGCCCTTCCAACTCCAGCACTCACATAGGAAGCACCCGCAGGCAGATCATTTTGTTTAGAAAGTGGTGGCTCAGTCGGTTGAGCATCTGGCTCTTGATTTTGGCTCAGGTCATGATCTCAGGGTCCTGGGATGGAGCCCCATGTTGGACTCTGCACTCAGTGGGGAGTCTCTTGAAGATTCTCTCCCTCTCTCCCCCTCGGCCCCTCCCCCTGCTTTCTGTTTATCTCTAATAAGTAAATAAATCTTTAAAAAAAAATAGAATTACAAACCTAGAGAACAGCCCCACTATAGGCTGCATCTGTTTAGTAATTGGCATAAAGATTCTCCCTGCCCACGCTCAGAGCAGAGAATGAAGCACGAAGCATCCCACCAGCCCCTTGAGCTTCCTGGCTAGGGGCTATTACTTAAAGGAATGTGTAGACGGGTGACCTGCAACGAGGAATTTGAGGTGTAATCACATCTTCATGCTCATAAAGCGGGATAAAAATTTCCACCATGCAAAGGTGGTATCACCAAAGACTCAGACGCACCCCATCCCCTTGAGAAATTAAAGTTTGAAGAGCTCCTTCCCGTGCTCTGGGGACAAGGAAACAAAACCTGGATTTGCAAAGTTGAAATGTAGGTTAGGCTGTTTGGTTCAGAAGTGACCAGACAGAGGGGGAGGGAAAATAAAAGAAATCTAACGAACAAAGCATAATTGGCCCTTTGAGATTTCATGACAAAAGTTGGAGAAAGTTACCTGTTCCATTTGCACTTGCTTCAAATTTCACAACTTGCCCACCTCTGCCATCACATGGGATGGCCTCCTCCACTCTGCAGAGGTGAGTCACCCATTGTCAGGCTCTTTTTAACACTTACTTAGCAACATAAATTATGCGACCAGCTTCCTGTTACCTGTAGTCCCTCCTGTATGCTTCAAGCCTAAGAGCATGGTGGCTTGATGTATTTGTCCTCTCCTGGAGATTTGTCTTAAGAATGTGTGTTCTGGCTATTCAAATCAGGAAACCAGAGTTTTCAAGTCATTGAAGGGTTCCCCCACCTGTGGTTGCCTGAGGCTGCTAGCAGGCTGGCAGCAGTCCTCATATCTGCTTTTCACCCACCTACTCCTGGTCTGTGCACCAGGCACCAGATGGGCCTTTTCTTTGCTGATGCCGGTAGAAAGAGGATGCCCTCAGAGACTCGCTCTTTCCCCTCCACACAAAATTTCTGTTTGGGGAACAAGTCTTTAGAGTAACATCCTTGTCTGAAATGCTTCCGACAACTGCCCATCTGGGGCTGGTCAGGAATCTAGTGTAGCTTTCCTAGGTCCCACTGTCCACACTCGCACACCAAATAGGCTGCTTAGTGGATATATGTAGTTGAAATAGTAACTTTCAGGGATGCCTGGGTGGCTCAGTCTGTTAAGCGGCTGCCTCCGGCTCAGGTCATGATCCCAGCGTCCTGGGATCCAGTCCCGCACTGGGCTCCTTGCTCAGTGGGGAGCCTGCTTTACCCTCTGCCTCTGCTTGCCACTCACTCTGTCTGCCTGTGCGCTCGCTCTCTCTCTCTCTCTCTGACTAATAAACAAATAAAAAATCTTAAAAAAAAAAAAAGAAATAGTAACTTTCAAGTTTATTTCCATTTGCTTATTAATTTAATGAAGCATTTTTGTTATTTTTTTATTGCTGGATAATTATGTGTATACCTCTCCAGGAAAAGCACTGTTTATGCTACTATCTTCATTTTTCAGATATAAAAACTGATGTGCTAGGATTTCAGAGGAATATATGCTTTTCCACAACACTTCATTCCAGTGGAAGGGGTCTTTCAAAATAAAAATCAAATGTTCAAGATGCATGAAAATGATCCAAAGATGCAGAGCTCTCGGTGACGATAGACGCAGCCTCTCTAGTTGAAATAAAAAAAATTTATGTGGGCTACTCACCATGCCTAGTTGTAGCTTAAACCTCCTTTTCTAAGTACTCTGGGGCAAGGCAGAGAGAACAGTGTAGCACTGGAACAGGGTGAGATGGCAACTGAGCAGAGGGGAGGAGAGGGGAGGGGAGGGGAAGGCTGGGGAGGGGAGAGGAGTCCTTACCTGTAGGAGGCAGCCTGACCCAGGAGTCCCACCTTCCCCTCTTCAGACCTGTGCTATGCCCCCTCTTCCTTTCAGTTCTCTGTGCATTTTACTTCTTTCCTTTGCCCCATGTCCCTCTCTTTTCAAAACTATTTTAAAAGCTCAGAAGAAAAGGATATGGGTTTCTGATCATCTCCAGTGTGCTTTGGCAATGCAGAGATGACTCTGGTGAGGTATTTGTTCCTCTTTGCAAAGCAGATTATGATAAAGCGACTGAAGAACAGAAATAATTCAATAACGCCAATTACATGTACCTTAGCTAAGTGTTTTTGAGTCTTCCATCTTTCGGTGAGGAATTTGGGGTTTTTCAGTAATGTAACTGATGAAAAATTTGTCCTGATGATATGTGTGTGTGGGGGGGGTGTGTCCTGAAAGATCTCACTGTTCCTATTTTCTGAGAATTCATCAATTTCTCTGGTAAATCTATTTTGAGCAGGATTTCTACCACGATAGCACGAAATTCTAGAAAATTTCACTGCAAAGTACTAAAAATAACACTCTGGGATTGAACACTAAGATAAATAAAATACGGGAAGCTCTGGTATGTAAAATATTGGATAACTCTAGCAATGTGTTAATTGATTAATGTCAAGAAAAGGGCATCGATAAATATTTTAATTTTCTCTTCTCCCATTTTCATTTGATTTCATTTCATTTCTTCCTCATTTGGTTTCATTTCAACTTTTTTGGCTTCTTCAGTGTACTCTTTTTAAAATTTTGTCTTCCTTTCTGATTCCTTTTTTCCTTTCTGACCATTAATTCTCTCTTTGACTTTTTCCCTTTGTCCCTAGAGAGCTTGTCAATGACTATGCTCATTTACTTATTCTCATTTGCATCTCAATATCCTCTCTTCTTCTGCTTACCTTCTTCATATCTTTCTCTTTCAGATATTTATTTACTACTTGTTTATTTGAGTTTGGGCTAGTTTTAATTTTTTTTAAAGAAGGTATTTAATGAAATATAATTAATGAAGGTTTTTTAAATTGGGGTATAGTTCATATCACATAAAATTAAGCATTTTATAGTGCATAGTTCAGTGTCGGTACATCCCAGAGTTGTGATTTTATGTTGCGAATGTACAGCTAAGTAGTTAGGAAAGAACTGTGAACAGCTTCGGAATGAGTGAGTGTGTTTGTGTGTGGAACCACAGGGGGGCGCCCTGGAAACAGTCCTCGGACAAGAAGGGCATCTCTTCACGTGTGTAATGATTTGGGCTTTACCTACATGGCCACTCAACATTTTACCTGTCTGCCTTGGGTGTGATTACCAAGTGCCCTGCAAATGTAGCCCTCTTTTTCTGTTAGTGTGACGGTAACTACTTACACAAACGGGGGGGGGGGGGGGATGTTGGCACTATTTGTAAACCCTCACCACTAAGGAGAATGGAGTCCAAGTTCCTTCTGGGAGGCAGATCAGAAGGGACAAGCCTCCCAAGCAGACAAGACTCATCCCCATAGTCCAGGATCCTTGTCGTGACTCATCTTTTCTTTGTTAGGGATAGTCTTCTGGCTAGACAAAAGTATACTTAGGTTTATTCTTCTTTTGCAAGCTGATTTTTAAAAAATAGCACGTACCTTTATCCATTTCTGATAGTAGGTCATTTTTGTTTCCATTATTGTCCATAACCATAGCCCTTCATTTTTTCTTAAGGGAGAAAGAAAGGACCCCCTGCCATGGACCCTCTTGTCGTCATCACCATATGAGACACAAAGTAGAAGCATGATCACCTTTCTGAGTTTGTAAAAGAAGCCAGTGAATCAGGATCTACAAGAAGAAGAGAGTTTCTAAATGAAAGAGAGATGCTTTGTTTCTCCTTGTCCTGTTGTTGGCAAGGCCTGAAAGCCAGACTTCAAATTCCCAGGTAAGCAGCAGGCACTTGCTCTGCTCCACCACAACTTGGAGGTGAATGGGATCAAAAGTAGGAACTCAGTCCTCTTGGTATGTCTCCTGATTTTTTTTAAGGCTTTCTTTATTTATCGGAAAGAGAGGGAGAGAGAAAGCACAAGCAGGGGGAGTGGCAGGCAGAGGGAGAAACAGGCTCCGTGCTGAGCAAGGAGCCCGTTGTGGGGCTCCATCCTAGAACTCTAGGATCACGACCTGAGCTGTAGGCAGAGGCTTAACCAACTGAGACACCCGCGTGCCCTACTATGTCTCCTGATTTTACATCAGGTGAATCCACAGCCCTTGACTATTGCTGTATGGCACACGGGTCACGCTGTGTGTAGAAGCACTAGGGATGTCCCTAGGTTTCAGGTAACCCTGTTCACCTGCTGATTCCTCTGTCCAGACTCTTCATCTCCTTTACCTCCTGCAAATAATAGGCCAGACTTCAGAGTGTTGTTGTGAAGATTTATATTATATTTATTATATATTATTAGGTATATAAGATATTTAGTATAATTTGGTACAGAATAAGAAATTAACAAAATGTTTGTTTATATCAACTTGATACAGAAACAAATGCAGTTACAGTTTTTAATTCTTCTCATAACATTTTTCCTACCCAGTGAATTTTTGTACTCTGGGTGAGCAAGAGTGTTTCAGGAGCTTCTTTTCTTCCCACCATCTGCCCCCCAAAAAGCAGATAACTTAAGATTTTCTAAAACTGAACTGACTATTCAGTGATTCACAGGGCAATTGATTTGGGTAAGTCATTTGAAACAATTTTACAAAGAAACAGGGTTTACTTTGACTTTAACTCATCACTTTTTTTAACACATCACTTTTTAAAAATATTAAATATATTTTACTAAAAACAGCAAAATCACTCACACGAATTATGTATCACTTAGAGATGCACTTGTCTTGACTATGTCACTGAGCAAGCATGACATGAGTATAATAACAAATACCCACCTTGTGGATATGTTTTTGGAGACAGGTAGGAAAGCACTACTTGTTTTGTTACTGTTTGATTTGTTAAAGCTGACATTTGAGTCCTGGTTATAGAAGTGCAAAGAGTGTAAATGAATCTACCATGACCCATCACCTTTGCATTCCCGCCACCTGTGGGCGTATACACCCCTTCTGACACCACGTGGAAAAGCGGCTGCCTCACCGTTATATCTGAGCCCTCAGCAGACAGGACTGAAGAGAGGTTATGTGGAGTAAGTCTTACGTACAATGTGACACAAGCCACTGGCATTGCTTTAAAGAACAGGTTACAATAGAAATACGCCTTAGAAACAATTCATCCCACTTTGGTATATTTCAGGTTTTATTAAGTGTGATTTATACAGTTGTTTGGTTTATTTCATGAAATCCTAAAACAAAGCAGTGAACACAAAATAATTTTTTCAACATCTACCTTTTCAGCAATTCTTGAAATATATATGTGTATGTATATGCATGCACATGTAGAAAGAGAGAGATATAATTCTCTTCTAAAACTGTAGATTTGTGGATGTCAGAGAGAAACCTGTGTTTTCTAGTGTGGTCTCTTTAGTTATTGGTGAATCTATAAAAAGCATTAGAGTGTTAACAATACATTTATGTAGGGATAGGGAAGCACTGTAAATGTATCGGTCCATATTTTTATCAGGGTTTTCATGACTAGGAAATTTTCTAACCAGTATAATGACAATATTTTTTTATTTCAATGTCAAATAATGGCAAAATGAAAAGAAGCTGATATACAAATAGATATAGTGTAACAGAAATTACAAGCAAGGGAACACAAAAGAATTAAGACTATGCTATTGGTTTCTAGCCATGAGGTTAAACAACCTGTTAAGTTTTGAATATTCTAGAAAAATGCAACTCTTGATTACGAACTACCTATTTGTCATGAAGATTTTGAATCCTGTATCTTATTACACAGTGAAGAACTTTACTTACACTTTAAGCATTGTGAATCTCTTTGCCAAACTCGTTCCAGTTAATTCTGGTGTGCATGACTGGAAGGTTCCACTGCAAGGCCTTGAATGGGTTTCTGATGTTGTTTGATCATTTCTACTGTTTCATGTGTAACACCCAGTTTCTTAAAGCTCAGTTTTTAGTAAATTCTTTGGCATTTTGGATATTACTCAAAACAATACTAAATCCTGAATATTTAATGACAAATGGTCTGAAAATTGCTCTTTTCATGACAATGAATTTCAATTTTAAGTTCCCCAAACACCTATGTTAGAAGAAGCATGATCTCTAACAATTATTCTAAGTTTCTAGGCTGAAAGTGGAAGTCTTTGATAAATGCAGTTATAGTCTTGCCGTCCATCTATAATTATTGCATGAATAACATAGGAGCCAGTGGAGTAATAATCTTTTTTTTAAGTTTTTATTTAAATTCCGGTTAGTTAACATACAGTGTAATCATCTTTCTCGTAGATCTTTCATCACTAAAATAGTCTCTAAGACTTCAGACTCCTATCTGTATACTTGAGTTATGGATCACTTTTTTCTTTTGTAAGTGAATTGAAGAAAAAAATCGGTTTGGGGTCAAAGAATTACTGCCTATGTCATCGTGTTCTATAACTAGGACCTGATCTTCTATCCTGTCTTCACTGGTGAGGACTGATCAATGTTGTATTGAGAAATGAATGAGCTGTTCCTTCCTTGAGAAAGCATCATTGTAAAGTGATAACCTCATATCATTAAACACTTTATTAAACTCCCTTTGAAGGGCACAGGAGATTAATTAGCAGCTATCTATACTTTCTCTTCATGCAACATCCAATTCTTGAAGTTAGCCATCTTCTGTTGATCTTGCCCAGTGTGGCCACTGCTGTGACATAGGTAGAGAGGACGCCTTCCACTTGACACTCTCGAAATGACAAGTTACAGCAAATGTATTCAAAATCATTGATTAATAAAAGTATAAGAATATTATTTAAAACATCTAGGGTTTCATGGATGCATTCCCCTGAGGGGTAAGTAGGGTTGTGTGTGAGATATTTCGAGGGGAAATCCAATAAACAAAATGAAATTAAATGGGACTGGACATCATTCAGGATTCAGAAAAATATAACTTTCATGTGAACCAAAATGTTTCTCACCAAAAAGACATGAATTCTCTATAATAACTACTAAATTGAGTAGGATTTTAAGTCTAAATACTTCATTAATTTCCTTCCTCCATTTAAGAGCTGATGTTTCAGAGAAGAAATTATGATCCAATAAATGGAATTATAAGAATGTAACTTCTTTACTCCTTGATTTCCAGCTACACAGTTGGGTTCTATTGTGTTCCTCATGTATGGATGCATTCAAGCAGAGTTTGGATGATGATTTGGCTGAGATGTTCTAGAAGAACTTTGGTTCAGATGGGTAGACTCTCTCTATATGTTCTAAAAACCAGCCTTCTAATCCCAAGTTTCCATGATTTGTTTTTTCAACGTCTTTAGAGTTTGGTCCTCAGAAGCTCATGGACCAGGAAAATAAAACCCAGACATGGGTGAGTGAGTTCATTCTGCTGGGTTTGTCCAGTGACCCAAAGACTCAAGTCATCCTCTTTGTCCTGGTCCTGACCATGTACTTGGTGACTCTTGTGGGAAATGCCCTCATTCTTCTTCTGATCAGACTGGACAACAGGCTTCATAACCCCATGTACTTCTTCCTTGGTGTTTTATCTTTTGTGGACCTTTGTTATGCAAACAGTTTTGCCCCACAAATGCTAGCCCACATGCTCTCAGCCCAGAAGTCCATCCCATTCTATAGCTGTGTGCTTCAGCTCTACGTCTCCCTAGGATTAGGTGGATCTGAGTTCTTCCTGCTGGGAGCCATGGCCTATGACCGCTATGTGGCAGTGTGCCATCCACTGCACTACACGGTCATCATGCATGAAGGGCTGTGCCTGGGGCTTGCTGCCGGCTGCTTGGTGGCTGGTTTCACAAATTCGCTAATGGAAACAATCATTACCTTCCGGCTTCCTCTGTGTCACAATGTTATTAATCACTTTGCCTGTGAGACCCTCGCAGTGGTAAGGTTAGCCTGTGTGGACATCTCCTTCAACATGGTCATGATGGCCATCTCGGGATTTCTGGTGATCATGCTTCCCTGCTCCCTTGTTCTGTTCTCCTATGGTTGTATTGTTACTGCCATTCTGCAAATTCATTCTGCTCAGGGACGTAGCAAAGCCTTTGGGACTTGTGCCTCCCACCTCATTGTGGTTTGCATGTGCTTTGGGGCTACCATCTTCACCTACCTGGTTCCACGGTCAGCCTCCTCCATGGGAGTAGAGAAAATTGTCACTCTATTCTATGCTCTGGTGGCACCTATGTTGAACCCCTTGATCTACAGCTTGAGGAATAAGGAAGTTATGGCTGCTTTTCAAAAGTTTCTAGAGAATTTCAGAGATAAAGAGTAAAGACTATAAGAACTTCCTATTACCTATAATCAAAACCAAAAAGGAGATGGGCTGGAGGTATACAGGACTCCCACATACGCCTTGCATTCGGGTAAAGCATCCCTCTACCTGATTAATGAATTTCCTCATACAGGCCAATGCAAGATAAATCACGTCAGTGATCCATGAGAGGGCCTTTCTTAGATCATCTTCTGTTAGATATCCAGTGGTATTTAGTCTTCATTGGCCCATTTTTAAAATTTTATTAGCATATCAATGCATAAAGAAATGATGTGCAGCTTTGTCCAGCAGACCTGGTGTGGAATGAATAGAGAGATGAATTCCACCAATTAGGTCTGCTTTTACCTGGTAGAGCAGAGTGGAGAATGTCTGTTCCTCTTTCCACATGACAATGCTACAATTTGTAGAACAACCTTATTTCCTCCAGGATGATCACAATAGTTTCTTTAACTCTTTCTCAAATGATGACAGTTTTAGAACTTTCAACACCATTTGTGCCTTAGTCTAGAGTGTGATATGATATTGTGAAATATATAATATATGATGCTATACTTGTTCACCCCAGTATGTTGGTTCTCATTCGCTTTTCAAGAATTGAATTTGCGGGGTGCCTGGGTGGCTCAGTGTGTTAAAGCCTCTGCCTTCAGCTCAGGTCATGATCTCAGGGTCCTGGGATCGAGACCCACATTGGGCTCTCTGCTCAGCAGGGAGCCTGCTTCCCCCCCCCCTCTCTGCCTGCCTCTCTGCCTACTTGTGATCTCTGTCTGTCACATAAATAAATAAAATCTTAAAAAAAAAATTGAATTTGTTTGTAATATGCAAAATATCTGTGGCTTCACTATAGTCTTTTTTTATTGTAATAAAATATATATAAAACATAAAATTTGCTAATTTAGCCAAGATACAATTCAGTGACATTATTTTTTCAATGTTGTGCAAGCATCACCATTATTTCCAAAATTATTCATAACTATGGTTTTTTATTTAACTAATTTTCCAAGATGATTTTCCTATAAACTGTTTACAAAATCTCCATATTCTCTGCATTCTTATTTTATTAAAACTTAAATGAAAACGTGTATATTTAGCTCTGCTAATTTTTATTATTGATTTTCATGCATCACACCAACCCACCAAGAATATTTTGAATCTTGATTCTCAAATTTATTCCGTTAGTTTGCTTTCTCTTTCTTTCTCATAGACATAATAAACAGAAAAAGTAATAAAAAAATTACCATGTAGTACATGCCAATTTTATATCACTGTGAACCTACTTTCACATTGAAAACCAATAGAGCAGATTTTGTGAATGCTTTTAAATCTACTTTAAAATATATTATTCAAACATTTTAATCATTTTATCTAGAAGGATATAATAAGACTTTGCCAAATACCTTTATAACTATTATTTTCTGATCCTTGTCTGTTTGCATAAAAGTGTGCAAAATTCACATAATAACAATTCCTGCTGCTCTGAGCTCCATCTGATTATTATCTGGAAGTGGGGTCTATTCTTGTCTTCCTATGCCCAGATCTTGAGCATCCCCAGGGATGTTAATGTGTAACATGAAGGTCTTTATATGGCACTAATCTTTGGCTCTCTAGAACCCCTGCAAGGATAGGTATCACGTGAAGTAAAAACAGATTTCGCACATCAAAACCAATGCCTGTACCTCTGTAAAATTCCTCTAGACTCATCTTTTAGTAACAGATTTTCTTCAGCTTCTCAAGAGTATGTTCTTTGAAGTATAGCTATAGGACTAATGAATCTAGTTCTCTCTTTTATGCTAGAGCTCCATACAATTATTGAGGGTGGAATAAAGGGAGAGAGGGAAGGAGGGAGGGAAAGACTGGCAAGTGGTCAGCCATTACCTGAAATGGTTGAATGTGACATTAGTACAGACTAAGTCAACTATAGTGAAATTGTTTACCAAGAGAAAATCAAAGACTAAGTCTGGGTATTTGCATCTGTGTGCTGGACATTCCATAGCAGTAAAAAAGTCCCTCTGACATTCTTTGACGCTCAGAGACTGGTCTGTCCAGCCTTCCTTGAAGACATCTAGTGAGCAATAGATGCTGTATTAGTGTGTCAGGGCTGTCTTATTAAAATATCGCAGACTGAGTGGCTTAAATAACAAAAAATTATTTTCCCACAGTTTTAGAGGCTGGAAATCCAAGATCAAAGCATTGACAGCACTGTATCCTTGGAGGCCTCTCTCCTTGGCTTTAGATGGCTGCCTTCTTGCTGTGTCCTCAGATGGTCTTTCCTTTGTGTGTGCATATCTATGTCCTGATCTCATCTTCTTATAAGGACACCAGTCATATTGCATTAGGGCCTGCACATGTGACCTCATTTTACCTTAATTACATTTTTAAAGGACTTATCTCCAAATACAGTCATATTGTGAAATACTGGGGGTTAGGACTCTAACATATGAATTTTGGTGTGACACAGTTAAGGCCATAACAAGTAGTAATCCCACATTCTGAACTACCAGTCAATCCGCTCTGGTAACCAAAACTAACCTATACACTGTGTGGTTAAAAAATATATATATATTTTTGTATCAACCTACCAACCTAATGAGATAAAAATCATAGTTAGTATGCATTATTGGTTATAACAGAACTTCAACTTGTTTCTGATGAGTACTAACAATAGGCTGCTGAATGCTCACAAACACTGCTTGATAGTTAATCCTAGAATTTTGCCATGCCAATATGCCTGTGTTTTCAAATCCAGCTTCCTGATAATTTTGAAAACCTTAAGTAAAAATACTTTGCATTTGTTTGTCCTTAACTTCCTGGTACAGATCCTCTTCTCTGTGGTTCCTCACAGATCACAATAGGAGGCAGTGAAATAGTGTATACTCATCTTCTAGAATCCGGGGATAAAACTCAGAATCCTGATGAATGCAATTAATTTAAAATAGCTAGTTTGTTCTTTTGTGCATCTTGGGAGGAAATCATTTTCTTGTGCTGCTTTTTCTTTCCTTTATTATATAAAGGTCATTTCATTTGATGAAAAGATTAGCTTAGCCTTCTGTCTTAACCCTTTTATCTGTGCATTAACATCAGATCTTCTCTAAAGGGAGGCCTGGTTTTTGTTTTGTTTTGTTTTTCTAGGTCTTTTACTTAAAATATCACAAACTTCCTAAGTTCTTCACTTTGTTTCTAGCATTTTAAGTCACATCTCGCTTAGTTTTCCTATTATTAACCGTAATTACTGAAAACTTAATTTAAATAAAGGAGGAACTGATATAAAGAGTCTCACCATATTTTTAAAAAGTCTATAGATGCATTGGTGAAATAACTGAATGTCAGGGTAATAAAAGTTTACAAAGATCTAGAACATAAACAAAAGGGTCATTTAGAAAATATTTTTTCTATTGCTATGTAACAAATTTAGCAGCTGAAAGCCACACAAATCTCTGTTTCTATTGGCTGGAAGTCCAGGCACAGCCTAAACATGCTGTCTGCTGAGGATCTCACTCAGCTCAGGTCAAGATGTCAGCCAGAGCTATTACCTCATCTGAGATTTAGGGTCCATTTCCAAGTTCACTCACTGTTGGAAGAATTCATTTTCTTGCAGCTGACCGACTGAGATGTGCATCATTTTGTTTGTCATTAGTTGGTGAGCATTTATAAGCTCCTAAAGGTCACCTTCATGGCTTGGCTACTTATGTCTGTCCTCACAACATGGCAGTTTGCTTCTTCTAGAGCTGCAGGAGAATCTCTACCATTTTGAATCTGTGACTTCTAGGAAAGCCTGGATACCTTTAAAGGGTGCACCTGATTATTATAGGCTCACTGAAGATAATTTCTCTTTTGAATAAGTAAAATTCAACTGACTAGGGATCTTAATTAATCTTCAAAATCCCCTTTTCCATGTAGTGTAACATTATCACAGAGTGAAATCCCATCATATTCACAAGTCATCTTCATACTCAAGATGAGAGAACTCTATAGTGCATACACAGTAAGAGGTGTCAATCCCTGAGGGCCAAATTAGTAGTCTGCCTATGACAGCTGGAATCAGCCTTTGCAATTTTAGATGACAGAAGACAATGGAATAATACCTATTTACAGAATCCTGAGAGTAAATGTTAGTAAAGAAAAATTCTATACTAGATCAAGTCATTATTCACTATAAATAGGCTTTATTATTTAGAGCAGTTTTAGGTTCACAATAACTATGAGCAAAAGATACGGAGATTTCCCGTATTTTCCCTGTCCCCTCCCATTCATAGCCTGCCTCATTACCAACATTCTCCACCAGAATTGCGTGTTTGTTACAACTGATGAATTTATACTGACACATTATTATCCAAAATCCATCATTTACCTTAGGGTCCACTCTTGCTGTTGTACATTATGTGGGTTTGGACAAATTTATGATGACACAAATCCAGTATTATAGGATCATACAGAGTAGTTTCACTGCTCTGGAAATCCTCTGTACTCCATCTTTTCATCCCTCTCTCCCCCCAAGTCCCTGACAACCATTGATTTTTTTAAAAGATTTTATTTATTTATCAGAGAAAGAGAGATTGAGAGAGAGAGAGAGAGAGTGAGTGCACATAAGCAGGAGGAGCAGTAGGCAGAGGGAGAAGCATAATCTCCATTGAGCAAGGATCCTGATGCAGGACTTGATCCCAGGACCCTGGGATCATGACCTGAGCTGAAGGTAGACGCTTAACCAACTGAGCCACCCAGTGTCCCTGAAAACTGTTAATTTTTTATCGTCTCCATAGTTTTGCCTTTTCCAGAATATTGTTGAGTTGGAATCATACGGTTTGTAGCCTTTTCAGATAGGCTTCTTTCCCGTAGTAATATGCATTTATGTTTTTTCCATGTTTTTTCATGGCTTGATGTTTCATTTCTTTCTAGAACTGAATAATATTCCGAATATTTTGAATAATAATTTGGAACTGTATAATTGTCTGCATGTTCCACATTTTGTTTATCCATGCATCTACTGCTTTCAGTTTTGGGCAATTATGAATAAAATTACAATAAACATTTGTGTGCAGGACATAAGTTTTTGACTTCTTCAGGTAAATACCAAGAAGGATGATTGCTGGATTGTATGGTAAGAATATTTACTTTTGTAAGAAATCTCTCAACTGTCTTCCAAAGTGACTACACCATTTTGCATTCCCACCAGCAGTGAATGAGGATTTCTGTTGCTCCATATCCTCACCAGCATTTAGTGTTGTCAGGGTTCTGGATTTTAACCATTTTAACAGGTGTATAGTGGTATCTCATTGCTGTCTCAATTTACATTTCCCTTATGATATGTGTTGCAAAGTATCTTTTTATATGCTTATTTTCCATCTGGGTATCTGCTTTGGTGAGGTATCTGTTAGGGTCTTTTATCCATTTTTTAACTGACTTCTTTGTTTTCTGATTGTTGAATTTTAAGAGTTCCTTGTACATTTTGGATAATAGTTCTTCTTCAGATGTGTCATTTGCAAAAATTTTCTCTCAGTTTGTGACTTGTTCTCTAATTCTCTTGACATCATTCACTTTTCAATAATGAGAGAAATACATGTTTATGTATGCAAGAACTCAAAATTATTATCCATTCCTCCTGAACTAAAACTATAACAATTACCCAGAAAAATGTGAAAGCAACTTCAGGCAACAAAAGATGATTTAAAATAAAACCGGGGGCATGAAAGTGAAATTGTGATGAAACAGGCAACAAGCCAGAACCTTCTAAGTATAAAATTAAGTTTCAAAAGCTGTAATTTCCTTGTGTTGAGAGTGAAGAAATAAAGACCAGAGTGGTAAGCACGGAGTGAAGCCGCTGTGCCAATGCAGAGTGAGGAGAGGGATAGAGCCCAGTGTCTGGAAAGGAGTCTTAGGTAACTCTAATTAACCACTTTCTTTTAAGAGAGGATCCCAAGCAATTCCTTCATGTGTCACCACCCTGTTCATCTGAGGCTCTGCAGGAAGCCCATGCTTCACAGGCTGTCCATCACCTGGACTTTTGTCCCAATTTGATCTACACGTCTGACCAGAATATATCCAATACCACATCCATTCCCAAGCGTCCTCTGAAACTTCTGCTCCGTTATCAGCAAAATACTCTATATTCTGAGTGTCTTTTTTGACTGTGTTCATCTCTTGCTTGATTCCAACCTGACATTTCTCATGAACTCGGATTCCCCTCTGCTCTTTCAAATACAGAGTTGTTTTCTCCCATTTTTTCTCTAATACTGGTTTCTCTCGATCCTCTGCCACTTCCAGACCATTGTTCTTTACTCTTGCCCAAATAACTCGAGCTCCTTTGAAGCATGTGCTATCAGACCATAGCACTATCACCTCATCTTTTTTTTTTCTTCATTTACTACCCAGTCTCCTTGTTTTACACTGGTTTACCACTAATTCCATTGTGCATGTGAACATTTCAATATCTGTTAGGATCGTTCAGTGTCTTGGCCTCTCAGTTGACTTCCTGTCTTCTGCTAATGTTTGGTTTCCTTACTCATGTCCAGCCATCCTCTTTTGTGATTGTATTCAATCCTTTCCATTGTCAATAATCACACTCCCACTAATACCTCCATCTGAGCACTCCACTCTCTAACCACTCACTCCTATTTCTTTTTTCCTGTTCACACCACCTAATGTAATTCCAATAAATTTTGACCCCCACTATGACCTCTATTACATAACTCTAACACATTTTCCTCATCCATTACCAATTGCCTCCACCCAGTTTGTCTTATTACCTCTCTTTCTCGGCATAGGTTCCAAGCCCTCTTGTACGATCATCCCTCACATCATACCTCACGGTCATCTCAAGGACACTGTCCTTGCAGTTAACTCTCCCCTCCTACATCCAGAAGTGCATTTGCCGTGAAGCTAAAGACGTTAAAGCTTCAGAGTTCCTTATTTGCATGGGGTTCTCCAATACGCATGGCTGTGTGACCATTTTTTGTAAAATATACTTAACGAAGTCTTTCAAAATTAAGAATTTTAACAAATTGGTTGAGCTGATGTCACTTTCCATTCTTATTTTCCATCTCTCACACTTAACCTAGGGGGCAGGAACTCAAGCAGCTGTGAGCATTTTGGGGATCCAGATAAGGGAAAATTGAGGTGAGGGTACTGTAGTCACTTCCTAAGGCTTCTGTAACAAAGGACCCAAGCTAGGTGGCTTAAAACTACAGAAACTTATTCTCTTACAGTTCCCGAGTACAGAAGTTCAAAAGCACGATCTCAGTAGGACCATGCTCCCTCTGTAGATTCTAGGAAATAAAACTTCCTTATCTCTTCCAGGTTGTGGTGGTCCCAAGTGTTGCCTGGCTTTGTCAGCATAGCTCCTTTCTACTTACGTCTGTCATCACAAGGGCAACTTCACCATGTGTCTCTTTGTGTCTTCTCTTCTTATAGAAAGAGGATTGGATTTGAAACTCACTCTAAATTCAGGATGATGCCATCTCAAGGTCTTTAACTAATTAAGTACATCTGCAAAGATGTTATTTCCAAATAAGATCACATTTTTTAAGTTTATTTATTTATTTTAATAAACATATAATGTATTTTTATCCCCAGGGGTACAGGTCTGTGAATCACCAGGTTTACACATTTCACAGCACTCATCATAGCCCATACCCTCCCCAATGTCCATATCCCCACCACCCTCTCCCGTCCCCCCTCCCCCCAGCAACCCTCAGTCTGTTTTTTGAGATTGAGTCTTTTATGGTTTGTCACCCTCCCGATCCCATCTTCTTTCATTTTTTCTTTTCCTACCTCCCCCCAATGCCCCCACATTGCATCTCCACTTCCTCATATCAGAGATCACATGATAGTTGTCTTTCTCTGATTGACTTATTTCACTAAGCATAATACCCTCTAGTTCCATCCACGTCGTCGCAAATGACAAGATTTCATTTCTTTTGATGGCTGCATAGTATTCCATTGTGTATATATACCACTTCTTCTTTATCCATTCATCTGTTGATGGACATCTAGGCTCTTTCCACAGTTTGGCTATTGTGGACATTGCTGCTATAAACAGTCCGGTGCACATGCCTCTTCGGAGCACCACGTTTGTATCTTTAGGATATACACCCAGTAGTGCAATCGCTGGGTCATAGGGTAGCTCTATTTTCAGTTTTTTGAGGAACCTCCACACTGTTTTCCAGAGTGGTTGCACCAGCTTGCATTCCCACCAGCAGTGTAGGAGGGTTCCCCTCTCTCCGCATCCTCGCCAGCATCTGTCATTTCTTGACTTGTTCATTTTAGCCATTCTGACTGGTGTGAAGTGGTATCTCATTGTGGTTTTGATTTGTATTTCCCTGATGCCGAGTGATGTGGAGCATTTTTTCACGTGTCTGTTGGCCATCTGGATGTCTTCTTTGCAGAAATGTCTGTTCATGTCCTCTGCCCATTTCTTGATTGGATTATTTGTTCTCTGGGTGTTGAGTTTGCTAAGCTCTTTATAGATTTTGGATACTAGCCCTTTATTTGATATGTCGTTTGCAAATATCTTCTCCCATTCTGTCAGTTGTCTTTTGGTTTTGTTAACTGTTTCCTTTGCTGTGCAAAAGCTTTTGATCTCGATGAAATCCCAATAGTTCATTTTTGCCCTTGCTTCCATTGCCTTTGGCGATGTTCCTAGGAAGAAGTTGCTGTGGTTGAGGTCAAAGAGGTTGCTGCCTGCATTCTCCTCAAGGATTTTGATGGATTCCTTTCTCACATTGAGGTCCTTCATCCATTTTGAGTCTATTTTTGTTTGTGGTATAAGGAAATAGTCCAGTTTCATTTTTCTGCATGTGGCTGTCCAATTTTCCCAACACCATTTGTTGAAGAGGCTGTCTTTTTTCCATTGGACATTCCTTCCTGCTTTGTTGAAGATTAGTTGACCATAGAGTTGAGAGTCTATTTCTGGGCTCTCTATTCTCTTCCATTGATTTATATGTCTGTTTTTGTGCCAGTACCATACTGTCTTGATGATGACAGCTCTGTAATAGAGCTTGAAGTCTGGAATTGTGATGCCACCGACTTTGGCTTTCTTTTTCAATATTCCTTTGGCTATTCGAGGTCTTTTCTGGTTCCATATAAGTTTTAGGGTTATTTGTTCTATTTCTTTGAAAAAAATGGATGGGATTTTGATAGGGATTGCATTAAATGTGTAGATTGCTTTAGGTAGAATAGACATTTTCACAATATTTGTTCTTCCAATCCAGGAGCATGGAACATTTTTCCATTTCTTCATGTCTTCCTCAATTTCTTTCATGAGTACTTTATAGTTTTCTGAGTATGGATTCTTTGCCTCTTTGGTTAGGTTTATTCCTAGGTGTCTTATGGTTTTGGGTGCAATTGTAAATGGGACTGACTCCTCAATTTCTCTTTCTTCTGTCTTGTTGTTAGTGTAAAGAAATGCAACTGATTTCTGTGCATTGACTTTATATCCTGACACTTTACTGAATTCCTGTACAAGTTCTAGCAGTTTTGGAGTGGAGCCTTTTGGGTTTTCCACATAGAGTATCATACCATCCACAAAGAGTGATAGTTTGACTTCTTCTTTGCCAATTTGGATGCCTTTAATTTCTTTTTGTTGTCTGATTGCTGAGACTAGGACTTCTAGTACTATGTTGAACAGCAGTGGTGATAATGGACATCCTTGCTGTGGTCCTGACCTTAGCAGAAAAGCTTTCAGTTTTTCTCCATTGAGAATGATATTTGCAGTGGGTTTTTCATAGATGGCTTTGATAATATTGAGGTATGTGCCCGCTATCCCTACACTTTGAAGAGTTTTAATCAGGAAGGGATGCTGCACTTTGTCAAATGCTTTTCAGCATCTATTGAGAGTATCCTTTGGTTCTTACTCTTTCTTTTATTAATGTATTGTATCACATTGATGGATTTGTGGATGTTGAACCAACCTTGCAGCCCTGGAATAAATCCCACTTGGTCATGGTGAATAATCCTTTTAATGTACTGTTGGATCCTATTGGCCAGGATTTTGGTGAGAATTTTCGCATCTGTGTTCATCAAGGATATGGGTCTGTAATTCTCTTTTTTGATGGGATCCTTGTCTGGTTTTGGGATCAAGGTGATGCTGGCCTCATAAAATGAGTTTGGCAGTTTTCCTTCCATTTCTATTTTTTGGAACAGTTTCAGGAGAATAGGAATTACTTCTTCTTTAAATGTTTGGTAGGATTCCCCAGGGAAGCCGTCTGGTCCTGGACTTTTGTTTGTTTGGAGATTTTTGATGACTGTTTCAATCTCCTTACTGGTTATGGGTCTGTTCAGGTTATCTATTTCTTCCTGGTTCAGTTGTGGTAGTTTATATGTCTCTAGAAATGTATCCATTTCTTCCAGTTTGTCGAATTTGTTGGCATAGAGTTGCTCATAGAATGTTCTTATAATTGTTTGTATTTCTTTGGTGTTGGTTGTGATCTCTCTCCTCTTTCATTCATGATTTTATTTATTTGCATCCTTTCTCTTTTCTTTTTGATAAGTCTGGCCAGGGGTTTGTCAATCTTATTAATTCTTTCAAAGAACCAGCTCCTAGTTTCATTGATTTGTTCTATTGTATTTTTTAGTTTCTATTTCATTGATTTCTGCTCTGATCTTTATGATTTCTCTTCTCCTGCTGGGTTTAGGCTTTCTTTGTTGTTCTTTCTCCAGCTCCTTTAGGTGTAGGGTTAGGTTGTGTATTTGAGCCCTTTCTTGTTTCTTGAGAAAGGCTTGTACCGTTATATATTTTCCTCTCAGGACTGCCTTTGTTGTATCCCACAGATTTTGAACCGTTGTGTTTTCATTATCATTTGTTTCCATGAATTTTTTCAATTCTTCTTTAATTTCCTGGTTGACCCATTCATGTTTTAGAAGGATGCTGTTTAGTCTCCATGTATTTGGGTTCTTTCCACATTTCCTCTTATGATTGAGTTCTAGCTTCAGAGCATTGTGGTCTGAAAATATGCAGGGAATGATCCCAATCTTTTGATACCGGTTGAGACCTGATTTATGACCCAGGATGTGGTCTATTCTGGAGAAGGTTCCATGTGCACTAGAGAAGAATGTATATTCTGTTGCGTTGGGATGGAATGTTCTGAAGATATCTGTGATGTCCATCTGGTCCAGTGTGTCATTTAATGCCTTTATGTCCTTGTTGATCTTTTGCTTAGATGATCTGTCCATTTCAGTGAGGGGAGTGTTAAAGTCCCCTACCATTATTGTATTACTGTCGATGTATTTCTTTGATTTTGTTGTTAATTGGTTTATATAGTTGGCTGCTCCCATGTTAGGGGCATAGATATTTAAGATTGTTAGGTCTTCTTGTTGGACAGACCCTTTGAGTATGATATAGTGTCCTTCGTCATCTCTTATTATAGTCTTCGGCTTAAAATCTAATTGATCTGATATAAGGATTGCCACCCCACCTTTCTTCTGATGTCCATTAGCATGGTACATTGTTTTCCACCCCCTCACTTTAAATCTGGAGGTGTCTTCGGGTCTAAAATGAGTTTCTTGTAGGCAGCATATTGATGGGTTTTGTTTTTTTATCCATTCTGATACCCTGTGTCTTTTGATTGGGGTATTTAGCCCATTAACATTCAGGGTAACTATGGAGAGATATGAATTTAGTGCCATTGTGTTGCCTGTAAGGTGACTGGTACTGTATATTGTCTCTGTTTCTTTCTGATCTACTACTTTTAGGGTCTCTTTGCTTAGAGGACCCCTTTCAATATTTCCTGTAGAGCTGGTTTGGTGTTTGCAAATTCTTTCAGCTTTTGTTTGTCCTGGAAGCTCTTTATCTCTCTTTCTATTTTCAGTGATAGCCTAGCCGGATATAGTATTCTTGGCTGTATGTTTTTCTCGTTTAGTGCTCTGAATATATCATGCCAGTTCTTTCTGGCCTGCCAGGTCTCTGTGGATAGGTCCACTGCCAATGTAATGTTTTTACCCTTGAATGTTACAGACTTCTTTTCCCGGGCTGCTTTCAGGATTTTTTCTTTTTCACTAAGACTTGTAAATTTTAATATCAGGTGACGAGGTGTGGACCTATTTTTATTGATTTTGAGGGGTGTTCTTAGCATCTCCTGGATTTTGCTGTTTGTTTCCTTTGCCATATTAGGGAAATTCTCTCCAATAATTCTCTCCAATATACCTTCTGCTCCCCTCTCTCTTTCTTCTTCTTCTGGAATCCCAATTATTCTAATGTTGTGTCATCTTATGGTGTTGATTATCTCCCGAATTCTCCCCTCGTGGTCCAGTATTTGTTTGTCTCTCTTTTGCTCAGCTTCTTTATTCTCTGTCATTTGGTCTTCTATGTCACTAATTCTTTCTTCTGCCTCATTTATCCTAGCAGTAAGAGCTTCCATTTTTCATTGCACCTCATTAATAGCTTTTTTTATTTCAACTCAGTTAGATTTTAGTTCTTTTATTTCTCCAGAAAGGGCTTTTATCTCTCCGGAAATGGTTTCTCTAATATCTTCTATGCCTTTTTCGAGCCCGGCTAGAACCTTGAGAATCGTCATTCTGAACTCTAGATCTGTCATGTTACCAATGTCCGTATTGATTAGGTCCCCAGCCTTCGGTACTGCCTCTTGTTCTTTTTTTTGTGGTGAGTTTTTCTGCCTTGTCATTTTGTCCAAATAAGATTTGCTTTCTCCTCCTCTAGAATTCTGCTGTTCTTGGTGAGTGGAGTTGGTCTTGGCTGGGTTTCTTGTTGATCTTCTGGGGGAGGGGCCTGTTGTGGTGATTCTCAAGTGTCTTTGCCACAGGGTGAATTGCACCGCCCTTGCCAGCGGCCGGGCTAAGTAATCTGCTCGGGTTTGTTTTCGGGAGCTTTTGTTCCCTGAGCGCTTTCCGTAGAGTTCTCGAGGACGGGAATGAAGATGGTGGCCGCCCAGTCTCCGGCCCGGAGTAGCCGAGAGCTTGGGGTCCTGCTCCTCATGAGCCCTCAGAGAAAAGCGCCCAACTGCCCTGCCTCCTTGGCCTGCGGTCACGCCTGGAGGAAAGCAGTCAATTACTGGCACTTGGAGAAAAGCGCCCAGTCACTTCCATCTCCGTGGCCTCCGGCCACGCTCCAAGCCCACCCGGCCTGCGACTGGCACAAGGTAACCCCAGGCTTAGAGCTCACTCCTCAGCTTTGTCGCTGTAGCCGGCTTCCCAGCTCTAATACCTGCGAGCTCTGCGGCACCCAGACACCCCCGGTCCTTCTGTGACCCCACGGGACCTGGGGTTACGCTGACCCCGCCTGGGTTTCCCCCCGGTTTAGCCTCTGGAGCGGTGTCTCCCAGTGGAGCAGACTTTTAAAATTCCCGATTTTGTACTCCGTTGCTCCGCCGCTTGCCGGGAGCCGCGGTCTGTCTTCCCGTTGCTTTGGATTCACTTCTCCGCAGGTTCTAGCTTTGAGAAAGTGATCAACTTTCTGTTTCTAGAATTGTTGCTCTCTTCTCTTCGATTTCCCGTTGGATTTGTAGGTGTTCTCAATGGTTAGATAAGCTATCTAGATGATCTCCTGCTACCTGATGTCGTCTCAGCCTGCTACTTCTCCGCCATCTTGACTCCTCTCTCTCTCTATTATTCTATTTTTAAAAGTCATTTTCGTTTGTAATAAGTCTTCATTTGTCATGTGTAGTCTACCAAAGAAGATGGACAAACTCATCTTCTTTTTCAAAGTTATCAAATACAAAGTCAAAGTAGTCAGCTAGTCTATTTATATTTATTGACCTATTTTATTTATAGTCAATCTATACACAGTCAGCTATTTATAGAGTGATGTATCCCATATACATTTTTGAGTAATTTTATTAAGTTCCCCCAAAAGTTCATTCTAACATTTTGATTAGGTTTGCATTGATTATATAGATACATTTTGCGGTATTGGCATCTTTATAATAAATTGTCTCATCCAAAGAATGTCTTTGGAATTATTCAGATGATCTTTAATGTGCTATTTAAAGTTTTAATATTTTCTCCATATTCATTTAACAAATATTTGTTAAACGTATTATGTGGCAGACACTCTTCAAGGTATTCAAGGTATTATGGATCCAACAGTGAAAAGCAAGCAAAAGTCTCTGCCTTCATGGAGAGTACATTCTACTTAAGGGAAATAAACAATAAATATAAGAAACAATTAATATATGTAGTATATTATAGGTATTAATTGCTACAGAGGAAAATGGGGGAAAGTAGAGGAAGAATATTAGAAGGACTTAAAGTTTTGGAAAAGAGCTCTGTAGAAATCGTGTATTCTCTATGCTGAGGAATTCCTGAATACTTTATCATTTACATTACTGTTATAAATGGCATTTTATTTTATTTTTCTCTTTGGTTATTGCTGATGTAAAGAAAATATTGATTTCTGTGAGGTGGTCTCATATGTAGTTCTTTCTTATTAAATCTAATTGATTGTTGAAAATTTTTTTCTAGATATGTAATATCATCTGTAAATAATGATAGTTTTCCTTATAATCTTTATACATCTCAATCTATTTCTTTTCTCATATCATAGCTCAGGACCTCTAATGTCAGGTCAAATAGTAGCTATCATAACAAGTATCTTCCTGGTTCCTGATCCAAGGAAAGCATCTGCAGATCCTCCATTAAGTATAATGTTTGTTGTGGACTTAGGGCATTTAACTTTTATTTAATATAGTTTTTAAGAAAGAAGTGTAATAAAGTGAGGGAGTCCCTGCCCTGGTATACATAAAAGCAAATTATATGTCAGTACGATTAAAACTCTAACATTGGGGTAGAAAAAGGCATGAATCAAAATACAGTCCCAAAAGAAACTTTTGCATATGTGAATTTAGTATATCATAAATGTATAATTTCAAAGTAATATAGGAAAATATGTACTTCTAAAAAATATGTTGGGACACGTGGCTATATTAACAGGACAAAGAAATGTCATTTTTCCTATTAATATGCCATGAAAATTTACATATATCTAAGGTGAGGAAGTAAGTGATTTTATAAATGAGTTTATATTTGCTCCCTCCTAAAAATGTATTAAATGTGGTAAAAGAACAAGAAACAAGATAATAAATCCACAAAGCAAAGAAGACAGTAACTAAAAAAAAAAGAGAGAAATGGCAGCAATGTTTTGGGAAAGCAACTTTTTCCCCTTTTCTTGTCTTTCTAAGGTCCAGAGCTAACAGGCTCTACTACACTTGCCCTTCCAACTCCAGCACTCACATAGGAAGCACTCCGCAGGCAGATCGTTTTGTTTAGAAAGTGGTGGCTCAGTCGGTTGAGCATCTGGCTCTTGATTTTGGCTCAGGTCATGATCTCAGGGTCCTGGGATGGAGCCCCATGTTGGACTCTGCACTCAGTGGGGAGTCTCTTGAAGATTCTCTCCCTCTCTCCCCCTTGGCCCCTCCCCCTGCTTTCTGTTTATCTCTAATAAGTAAATAAATCTTAAAAAAAATAGAATTACAAACCTAGAGAACAGCCCCACTATAGGCTGCATCTGTTTAGTAATTGGCATAAAGATTCTCCCTGCCCACGCTCAGAGCAGAGAATGAAGCACGAAGCATCCCACCAGCCCCTTGAGCTTCCTGGCTAGGGGCTATTACTTAAAGGAATGTGTAGACGGGTGACCTGCAACGAGGAATTTGAGGTGTAATCACATCTTCATGCTCATAAAGCGGGATAAAAATTTCCACCATGCAAAGGTGGTATCACCGAAGACTCAGACGCACCCCATCCCCTTGAGAAATTAAAGTTTGAAGAGCTCCTTCCCGTGCTCTGGGGACAAGGAAACAAAACCTGGATTTGCAAAGTTGAAATGTAGGTTAGGCTGTTTGGTTCAGAAGTGACCAGACAGAGGGGGAGGGAAAATAAAAGAAATCTAACGAACAAAGCATAATTGGCCCCTTGAGATTTCATGACAAAAGTTGGAGAAAGTTACCTGTTCCATTTGCACTTGCTTCAAATTTCACAACTTGCCCACCTCTGCCATCACACGGGATGGCCTCCTCCACTCTGCAGAGGTGAGTCACCCATTGTCAGGCTCTTACTTAGCAACATAAATTATGTGACCAGCTTCCTGTTACCTGTAGTCCCTCCTGTATGCTTCAAGCCTAAGAGCATGGTGGCTTGATGTATTTGTCCTCTCCTGGAGATTTGTCTTAAGAATGTGTGTTCTGGCTATTCAAATCAGGAAACCAGAGTTTTCAAGTCATTGAAGGGTTCCCCCACCTGTGGTTGCCTGAGGCTGCTAGCAGGCTGGCAGCAGTCCTCATATCTGCTTTTCACCCACCTACTCCTGGTCTGTGCACCAGGCACCAGATGGGCCTTTTCTTTGCTGATGCCGGTAGAAAGAGGATGCCCTCAGAGACTAGCTCTTTCCCCTCCACACAAAATTTCTGTTTGGGGAACAAGTCTTTAGAGTAACATCCTTGTCTGAAATGCTTCCAACAACTGCCCATCTGGGGCTGGTCAGGAATCTAGTGTAGCTTTCCTAGGTCCCACTGTCCACACTCGCACACCAAATAGGCTGCTTAGTGGATATATGTAGTTGAAATAGTAACTTTCAGGGTAACTTTCAGAGCCTGGGTGGCTCAGTCGGTTAAGCGGCTGCCTCCGGCTCAGGTCATGATCCCAGCGTCCTGGGATCCAGTCCCGCACTGGGCTCCTTGCTCGGTGGGGAGCCTGCTTTACCCTCTGCCTCTGCTTGCCACTCTGTCTGCCTGTGCGCTCGCTCGCTCTCTCTCTCTCTGACTAATAAACAAATAAAAAATCTTAAAAAAAAATAAAAAAAAAGAAATAGTAACTTTCAAGTTTGTTTCCATTTGTTTATTAATTTAATGAAGCATTTTTGTTATTTTTTTATTGCTGGATAATTATGTGTATACCTCTCTAGGAAAATCACTGTTTATGCTACTATCTTCATTTTTCAGATATAAAAACTGATGTGCTAGGATTTCAGAGGAATATATGCTTTTCCACAACACTTCATTCCAGTGGAAGGGGTCTTTCAAAATAAAAATCAAATGTTCAAGATGCATGAAAATGATCCAAAGATGCAGAGCTGTCGGTGACGATAGACACAGCCTCTCTAGTTGAAATAAAAAAAATTTATGTGGGCTACTCACCATACCTAGTTGTAGCTTAAACCTCCTTTTCTAAGTACTCTGGGGCAAGGCAGAGAGAACAGTGTAGCACTGGAGCAGGGTGAGATGGCAGCTGAGCAGAGGGGAGGGGAGGGGAGGGGAGGGGAGAGGAAGGCTGGGGAGGGGAGAGGAGTCCTTACCTGTAGGAGGCAGCCTGACCCAGGAGTCCCACCTTCCCCTCTTCAGACCTGTGCTATGCCCCCTCTTCCTTTCAGTTCTCTGTGCATTTTACTTCTTTCCTTTGCCCCATGTCCCTCTCTTTTCAAAACTATTTTAAAAGCTCAGAAGAAAAGGATATGGGTTTCTGATCATCTCCAGTGTGCTTTGGCAATGCAGAGATGACTCTGGTGAGGTATTTGTTCCTCTTTGCAAAGCAGATTATGATAAAGCGACTGAAGAACAGAAATAATTCAATAACGCCAATTACATGTACCTTAGCTAAGTGTTTTTGAGTCTTCCATCTTTCGGTGAGGAATTTGGGGTTTTTCAGTAATGTAACTGATGAAAAATTTGTCCTGATGATATGTGTGTGTGTGGGGGGGGGGTGTGTCCTGAAAGATCTCACTGTTCCTATTTTCTGAGAATTCATCAATTTCTCTGGTAAATCTATTTTGAGCAGGATTTCTACCACGATAGCACGAAATTCTAGAAAATTTCACTGCAAAGTACTAAAAATAACACTCTGGGATTGAACACTAAGATAAATAAAATACGGGAAGCTCTGGTATGTAAAATATTGGATAACTCTAGCAATGTGTTAATTGATTAATGTCAAGAAAAGGGCATCGATAAATATTTTAATTTTCTCTTCTCCCATTTTCATTTGATTTCATTTCATTTCTTCCTCATTTGGTTTCATTTCAACTTTTTTGGCTTCTTCAGTGTACTCTTTTTAAAATTTTGTCTTCCGGGGCACCTGAGTGGCTCAGCGGGTTAAGCCTCTGCCTTCAGCTCAGGTCAGGGTCCCAGCGTCCTGGAATCAAGCCCCGCATCGGGCTCTCCGCTCAGCGGGGAGCCTGCTTCCTCCTCTCTCTCTGCCTGCTTCTGCCTACTTGTGATCTCTGTCAAATAAATAAATTAAAAATTAAAAAAAAAAATTTTGTCTTCCTTTCTGATTCCTTTTTTCCTTTCTGACCATTAATTCTCTCTTTGACTTTTTCCCTTTGTCCCTAGAGAGCTTGTCAATGACTATGCTCATTTACTTATTCTCATTTGCATCTCAATATCCTCTCTTCTTCTGCTTACCTTCTTCATATCTTTCTCTTTCAGATATTTATTTACTACTTGTTTATTTGAGTTTGGGCTAGTTTTAATTTTTTTTAAAGAAGGTATTTAATGAAATATAATTAATGAAGGTTTTTTAAATTGGGGTATAGTTCATATCACATAAAATTAAGCATTTTATAGTGCATAGTTCAGTGTCGGTACATCCCAGAGTTGTGATTTTATGTTGCGAGTGTACAGCTAAGTAGTTAGGAAAGAACTGTGAACAGCTTCGGCATGAGTGAGTGTGTTTGTGTGTGGAACCACAGGGGGGCGCCCTGGAAACAGTCCTCGGACAAGAAGGGCATCTCTTGTGTGTAATGATTTGGGCTTTACCTACATGGCCACTCAACATTTTACCTGTCTGCCTTGGGTGTGATTACCAAGTGCCCTGCAAATATAGCCCTCTTTTTCTGTTAGTGTGACGGTAACTACTTACACAAACAGAGGGGGGGTATGTTGGCACTATTTGTAAACCCTCACCACTAAGGAGAATGGAGTCCAAGTTCCTTCTGGGAGGCAGATCAGAAGGGACAAGCCTCCCAAGCAGACAAGACTCATCCCCATAGTCCAGGATCCTTGTCGTGACTCATCTTTTCTTTGTTAGGGATAGTCTTCTGGCTAGACAAAAGTATACTTAGGTTTATTCTTCTTTTGCAAGCTGATTTTTAAAAAATAGCACTTACCTTTATCCATTTCTGAAACTAGGTCATTTTTGTTTCCATTATTGTCCATAACCATAGCCCTTCATTTTTTCTTAAGGGAGAAAGAAAGGACCCCCTGCCATGGACCCTCTTGTCGTCATCACCATAGGAGACACAAAGTAGAAGCATGATCACCTTTCTGAGTTTGTAAAAGAAGCCAGTGAATCAGGATCTACAAGAAGAAGAGAGTTTCTAAATGAAAGAGAGATGCTTTGTTTCTCCTTGTCCTGTTGTTGGCAAGGCCTGAAAGCCAGACTTCAAATTCCCAGGTAAGCAGCAGGCACTTGCTCTGCTCCACCACAACTTGGAGGTGAATGGGATCAAAAGTAGGAACTCAGTCCTCTTGGTATGTCTCCTGATTTTTTTTAAGGCTTTCTTTATTTATCGGAAAGAGAGGGAGAGAGAAAGCACAAGCAGGGGGAGTGGCAGGCAGAGGGAGAAGCAGGCTCCGTGCTGAGCAAGGAGCCCGTTGTGGGGCTCCATCCTAGAACTCTGGGATCACGACCTGAGCTGTAGGCAGAGGCTTAACCAACTGAGACACCCGCGTGCCCCACTATGTCTCCTGATTTTACATCAGGTGAATCCACAGCCCTTAAACAGTGACTATTGCTGTATGGCACACGGGTCACGCTGTGTGTAGAAGCACTAGGGATGTCCCTAGGTTTCAGGTAACCCTGTTCACCTGCTGATTCCTCTGTCCAGACTCTTCATCTCCTTTACCTCCTGCAAATAATAGGCCAGACTTCAGAGTGTTGTTGTGAAGATTTATATTATATTTATTATATATTATTAGGTATATAAGATATTTAGTATAATTTGGTACAGAATAAGAAATTAACAAAATGTTTGTTTATATCAACTTGATACAGAAACAAATGCAGTTACAGTTTTTAATTCTTCTCATAACGTTTTTCCTACCCAGTGAATTTTTGTACTCTGGGTGAGCAAGAGTGTTTCAGGAGCTTGTTTTCTTCCCACCATCTGCCCCCCAAAAAGCAGATAACTTAAGATTTTCTAAAACTGAACTTACTATTCAGTGATTCACAGGGCAATTGGTTTGGGTAAGTCATTTGAAACAATTTTACAAAGAAACAGGGTTTACTTTGACTTTAACTCATCACTTTTTTTAACACATCACTTTTTAAAAAATATTAAATATATTTTACTAAAAACAGCAAAATCACTCACACAAATTATGTATCACTTAGAGATGCACTTGTCTGACTATGCCACTGAGCAAGCATGACATGACTATAATAAGAAGGGATGTTCTTACCCTTCTTTTGGATATGTTTTTGGAGACAGGTAGGAAAGCACTACTTGTTTTGTTACTGTTTGATTTGTTAAAGCTGACATTTGAGTCCTGGTTATAGAAGTGCAAGGAGGGTAAATGAATCTACCATGACCCATCACCTTTGCATTCCCGCCACCTGTGGGCATATACACCCCTTCTGACATCACGTGGAAAAGCGGCTGCCTCACCGTTATATCTGAGCCCTCGGCAGACAGGACTGAAGAGAGGTTATGTGGAGTAAGTCTTACGTACAATGTGACACAAGCCACTGGCATTGCTTTAAAGAACAGGTTAGAAACAATTCATCCCACTTTGGTATATTTCAGGTTTATTAGGTATATTTCAGGTGATTTATACAGTTGTTTGGTTTATTTCATGAAATCCTAACACGAAGCAGTGAACACAAAATAATTTTTTCAACATCTACCTTTTCAGCAATTCTTGAAATATATATGTGTATGTATATGCACGCACATGTAGAAAGAGAGAGATATAATTCTCTTCTAAAACTGTAGATTTGTGGATGTCAGAGAGAAACCTGTGTTTTCTAGTGTGGTCTCTTTAGTTATTGGTGAATCTATAAAAAGCATTAGAGTGTTAATAATACATTTATGTAAGGATAGGAAAGCACTGTAAATGTATCAGTCCATATTTTTATCAGGGTTTTCATGACTAGGAAATTTTCTAACCAGTATAATGACAATATTTTTTTATTTCAATGTCAAATAATGGCAAAATGAAAAGAAGCTGATGTACAAATAGATACAGTGCAACAGAAATTTCAAGCAAGGGAACACAAAAGAATTAAGCCTATGCTATTGGTTTCTAGCCATGACGTTAAACAACCTGTTAATTTTGAATATTCCAGAAAAATATAACTCTTGATTACGAACTACCTATTTGTCATGAATATTTTGAATCCTGTATCTTATTACACAGTGAAAAACTTTACTTATACTTTAAGCATTGTGAATCTCTTTGCCAAACTCGTTCCAGTTAATTCTGGTGTGCTTGACTGGAAGGTTCCACTGCAAGGCCTTGAATGGGTTTCTGATGTTGTTTGATCACTTCCACTACTTTATGTGTAGCACCCAGTTCTGAAAGCTCAGTTTTTAATAAATTCTTTGGCATTTTGGATATTATTCAAAACAATACTAAATCCTGAATATTTAGTGACTAATGTTCTGAAAATTGCTCTTTTCATGAGAATGAATTTCAATCTTAAGTCCCCCAAACACCTGTTAGAAGAAGCATGATCTCTTATAATTATTCTAAGTTTTTAGGCGGAAAGTGGAAGTTTTTGATAAATGCAGTTATAGTCTTGCTGCCCATCAATAATTATAGCATGAATAACATAGGAGCCAGTGAAGTAATAATTTTTTTAAGTTTTTATTTAAATTCCAGTTAGTTAACATACAGTGTAATAGTAATAATCTTTTACATAGACCTTTCCCATACCATCACTAAAATGGTCTCTAAGACTTTAGACTCCTATCTGTATACTTGAGTTATGGATCACTTTTTTCTTTTTGTAAGTGAGCAGAAGAAAAAAAACAAAGATTTGTTTTGGGGTCAAAGAATTACTGCTTATGTCATCATGTTCTATAATTAAGACCTGATCTTCTATCCTGTCTTCACTGGTGAGGACTGATCAATGTTGTATTGAGAAATGAATGAGCCGTTCCTTCCTTGAGAAAGCATCATTGTAAAGTGATAACCTCACATCATTAAACACTTTATTAAACTCCCCTTGAAGGGCACAGGAGATGAATTTTAGCAGCTATGTATACTTTCTCTTCATGCAACATCCAATTCTTGAAGTTGGCCATCTTGGGTTGATCTCGCCCAGTGTGGCCACTGGTGTGACATAGGTAGAGAGGACGCCTTCCACCTGACACTCTTGAGATGACAAGTTCTAGCAAATATAGTAAAAATCATTTGTTAATAAAAATATAAGAATATTATTTAAAACATCCAGTGGAATGCATCCATCCATTCATGGATGCATTCCACTGAGGACGGGTAAGTAGGGTTGTGTCTGAGATATCTAGAGGGGAAATCCAATAAACAAAATGAAATTAAATGGGACTGGGCATCATTCAGGATTCATAAAAATATATCTTTCATGTGACCCAAAAACTTTATTACCATGAAGAAGACATTAATTCTCTCTAATAACTACTAAATTGAGTAGGATTTTAAGTCTAAATACTTCTTTACTCCTTGATTTCCAGCTTCACATCTCAGTTGTATTGTGTTCCTCATCTATGGATGCATTCAAGCAGAATTTGGATGATGATTTGGCTGAGATGTTCTAGAAGAACTTTGGTTCAGATGGGTAGACTCGCTCTATATATTCTAAAAGCCACCCTTCTAATCCCGAGTTTTCATGATCTGTTTTTTCAACATCTTTAGAGTTTGGTTCTCAGAAGCTCATGGGCCAGGAAAATAAAACCCAGACATGGGTGAGTGAGTTCATTCTGCTGGGTTTGTCCAGTGACCCAAAGATTCAAGTCCTCCTCTTTGTTCTGGTCCTGACTATGTACTTTGTGATTCTTGTGGGAAATGCCCTCATTCTTCTTCTGATCAGACTGGACAGCAGACTTCATAACCCCATGTACTTCTTCCTTAGTGTTTTATCCTTTGTGGACCTTTGTTATGCAAACAGTTTTGCCCCACAAATGCTGGCCCACATGCTCTCGGCCCAGAAGTCCATCCCATTTTATAGCTGTGTGTTCCAGCTCTACATCTCCCTGGGATTGGGTGGATCTGAGTTCTTCCTGCTGGGAGCCATGGCCTATGACCGCTATGTGGCGGTGTGCCATCCGCTGCACTACACGGTCATCATGCATGAAGGGCTGTGCCTGGGGCTGGCTGCTGGTTGCTTGGTGGCTGGTTTCACAAATTCACTAATGGAAACAATCATTACCTTCCGGCTTCCCCTGTGTCACAATGTTATTAATCACTTTGCCTGTGAGATTCTCACAGTGGTAAGGTTAGCCTGTGTGGACATCTCCTTCAACATGGTCATGATGGCCATCTCAGGATTTCTGGTGATCATGCTTCCCTGTTTCCTTGTTCTGTTCTCCTATGGTCGTATAGTTACTGCCATTCTGCAAGTTCGTTCTGCTCAGGGACGTAGCAAAGCCTTCAGGACTTGTGCCTCCCACCTCACTGTGGTTTGCATGTGCTTTGGGGCTACCATGTTCACCTACCTGGTTCCACGGTCAGCCTCCTCCGTGGAAGTGGAGAAAATTGTTGCTCTATTCTATGCTGTGGTGGCACCTATGTTGAACCCCTTGATCTACAGCTTGAGGAATAAGGAAGTTATGGCTGCTTTTCGAAAGTTTCTAGAGAATTTCAGAGATAAAGAATAAAGACTGTTAGCTATAATCAAAACCAAAAAGGAGATGGGCTGAAGGTATACAGGACTCCGACATTACACTAAAGAAGACTAATATGGCCTTGCGTTTGGATAAAGCATCCCTCCACCTGATTAATGAATTTCCTCATATAGGCCAATGCAAGATAAATCACATGTCAGTGATCCATGAGAGGGCCTTTCTTAGATCATCTTCTCTTAGATATCCAGTGGTATTTAGACTTCATCTGCCCATTTTAAAAATTTTATTAGCCTATCAGTGCATAAAGAAATGATCTGAAGCTTTGTCCAACAGAGAATGAATAGATAAATTCCACCAATTAGGTCTGCTTTTACCCGGTGGAGCAGAATGGAGAATGTCTGTTCCTCTTTCCATATGACAATGCTCCTTCTAGTTGTAGAACAACCTTATTTCCTCCAGGATGATCACAATAGTTTCTTTAACTCTTTCTCAAATGATGACAGTTTTAGAACTTTCAACACCATTTGTGACTTAGTCTAGAGTATGATATGATATTCTGAAATAAATAATATATGATGCAATATTTGTTCACCCCAGTATGTTAGTTCTCATTTGCTTTTTAAGAAACAAATTTGCTTGTGATATGCAAAATATCTGTGGCTTCATTATAGTCTTTTTTTATTGTAGCAAAATATATGTAAAACCTAAAATTTGCCAGTTTAGCCAGGGTACAATTCAGTGACATTATTTTCTCAATGTTGTGCAAGCATCACCATTGTTTCCAAAATTATTCATAACTATAGTTTTTTATTTAACTAATTTTACAAGACCATTTTCCTATAAACTGATTACAAAATCTCCGCATTCTTATTTTGTTAAAACTTAAATGAAGACATATATATTTAGTTCCACTAATTTTTATTATTGGTTTTCATGCATCTCACCAACCTACCAAGAATATTTTGAATCTTGATTCTCAAATTTATTCCAGTAGTTCACTTTCTCTTTCTTTCTCACAGACGTAAAAAACAGAAAAAGTCATAAAAAAATTACCATGTAGTTCTTGCCAATTTTATATCACTGTGAACCTTTCACATTGAATACCTTTACTGAGCAGATTTTTTTAATGCTTTTAAATCTACTTTAAAATAGATTATTCAAACATTTTAATCATTTTATCTAGAAGGATATAAGACTTTGCCAAATACCTTTTTAACTGTTATTTTCTGATCCTTGCCTGCTCGCATATAAGTGTGCTAAATTTACATAATAACAATTCCTGATGCTCTGAGCTCCATCTGATTATTATCTGGAAGTGGAGTCTATTCTTATCTTCCTATGCCCAGATCTTGAGCATCCCCAGGGATGTTAATGCATAAATTATATTGCACTAATTGTTTGTTCTCTAGAACCCCTGCAAGAATAGGTGTCAGGTGAAGTAAAAACTGATCTCACATAGCAAAACTAATGCCTGTACCTCTGTAAAATTCCTCTAGACTCATTAACAGATTTTCTTCGCTTTCTCAAGAGCATGTTCTTTAAAGCATAGCTATAGGACTAATAAATTGATAGTTTTCTCTTTTATGCTAGAGCTTCATACATTTATTGAGGGTGGAATAAAAGGAGAGACGGAAGGAGGGAGGGAAAGACTGGCAAGTGATAAGCCATTACCTGAAATGCTTGAATGTGACGTTAGTACAGACTAAGTCAACTATAGTGAAATTGTTTACCAAGGGAAAATCAAAGACTAAGTCTGGGTATTTGCGTCTGTGTGCTGGACATTCCACAGCAGTAAAAAAGTCCCTCTGACATTCTTTGATGCTCAGAGACTGGTCTGTCCAGCCTTCCTTGAAGATATCTGTGAGCAATAGATGCTGTATTAGTTTTCCAGGGCTGTCTTATTAAAATATCACAGACTGAGTGGCTTAAACAACAGAAATTTATTTTCCCACAGTTTTAGAGGCTGGAAGTCCAAGATCAAGGCATTGACAGCACTGTATCCTTGGAGGCCTCTCTCCTTGGCTTTAGATGGCTGCCTTCTTGCTGTGTCCTCAGATGGCCTTTCCTTTGTGTGTGCATATCTATGTCCTGATCTCCTCTTCTTATAAGGACACAAGTCGTATTGTATTAGGGCCTCCACATGTGACCTCATTTTACCTTAATTACATTTTTAAAGGACTTATCTCCAAATACAGTCATATTCTGAGGTACTGGGGGTTAGGACTCTAACATATGAATTTTGGTGGGACAGTTAAGGCTGTAACAAATAGTAACCCCACATTCTGAACTATCAGTCAATCTGCTCTGGTAACCAAAACTAACCTATACACTGTGTGGTTAAAAAAAAATTTTTTTTGTATCAACCTACCAACCTAATGATATAAAAATCATAGTTAGTATGCATTATTGGTCATAACCGAACTTTAACTTATTCCTGGTGAGTACTAACAATGGGCTGCTGAATGCTCACAAGCACTGCTTGATGGTTAGTCCTAGAATTTTGCCAAGCCAATATACCTCTGTTTTCAAATCCAACCTCCTGATAATTTTGAAGACTTTAAGTAAAAATACTTTACATTTGTTTGTCCTTAACTTCCTGGTACAGATCCTATTCTCAATAGGGGGCAGTGAAATAGTGTATACTCATCTTCTAGAATCCTGAGATAAAACTCAGAATCTGGATGAATGCAATTAATTTAAAATAGCTAGTTTGTTCTTTTGTGCATCTTGGGAGGAAATCATTTTCTTGTGCTGTTTTTTCTTTTTTTTATTATATAAAGGTCATTTCATTTGATGAAAAGATTAGCTTAGCCTTCTGTCTTACCCCTTTTATCTGTGCATTAACATCGGATCTTCTCTAAAGGGGGGCCTGTTTTTTTTTTTCCCCCCAGGTCTTTTACATAAAATATCACAAACTTCTTAAGTTCTTCACTTTGTTTTTAGCATTTTTAAGTCACACCTTGCTTAATTTTCTGTTATTAACTGTAATTACTGAAAACTTCATTTAAATAAAGGAGGAACTGATAAAAAGAGTCTCACCATATTAAAAAAAAAAGTCTATAGATACATTGGTGAAATAACTGAATGTCAAGGGTAATGAAAGTTTACAAAGATCTAGAACATAAACAAAACAAAAGGGTCACTTAGAAAATGTTTTTTCTATTGCTGTGTAACAACTTACCACAAATCTAGCAGCTGAAAGCCGCACAAATCTGTTTCTGTTGGTTGGAAGTCCAGGCACAGCCTAAACATGTTGTCTGCTGAGGATCTCACTCAGCTCAGGTCAAGATGTCAGCCAGAGCTACGACCTCATCTGAAATTTAGGCTCAATTTCCAAGTTCACTCACTGTTGGAAGAATTCATTTTCTTGCAGCTGACCGACTGAGATGTGCATCATTCTGTTTGTCATTAGTTGGTGAGCATTTATAAGCTCCTAAAGGTCACCTTCATGGCTTGGCTACTTATGTCTGTCCTCACAACATGGCAGTTTGCTTCTTCTAGAGCTGCAGGAGTATCTCTACCATTCTGAATCTCTGACTTCTAGGAAAGCCTGGATACCTTTAAAGGGTGCACCTGATTATGATAGGCTCACTGAAGATAATTTCTCTTTTGAATAAATAAAATTCAACTGATTAGGGATCTTTTTTTTTTTAAAGATTTTTTATTTATTTATTTGACAGACAGAGATCACAAGTAGGCAGAGAGGCAGGCAGAGAGAGAAGAGGAAGCAGGCTCCCTGTCGAGCAGAGAGCCTGATGCGGGACTCGATCCCAGGACCCTGGGATCACGACCTGAGCCGAAAGCAGAGGCTTTAGCCCACTGAGCCACCCAGGTTCCCTAGGGATCTTAATTAATCTTCAAAATCCCCTTTTCCATGAAGTGTAACATTATCACAGAGTGAAATCCCATCATATTCACAAGTCATCTTCATACTCAAGATGAGAGAACTCTATAGTGCATGGACAGGAAGAGGTGGCAATCCCCAAGGACCAAATTAGAAGTCTGCCTATGATAACTGGAATCAGCCTTTGCAATCTTAGATGACAGAAGACAATGAAGACAATGGAATAATACCTATTTACAGAATCCTGAGAATAAATGTTAGTAAAGAAAAATTCTATACTAGATCAAGTCATTATTCACTATTTTAAAATAGGCTTTATTATTTAGAGCAGTTTTAGGTTCACAATAACTACAAGCAACAAATACAGAGATTTCCCATATTTTCCCTGTCCCCTCCCATTCATAGCCTGCCTCATTACCAACCTCCTCCACCAGAAGGGTGCATTTGTTACAACTGATGAACTTATGTTGACACATTATTATCCAAAATCCATCATTTACCTTAGGGTCCACTCTTGCTGTTGTACATTATGTGGGTTTGGACAAATTTATGATGACACAAATCTAGTATTATAGGATCATACAGATAGTTTCACTGCTCTGGAAATCCTCTGTACTCCGTCTTTTCATTCCTCTCTCCCCCCAAGTCCCTGACAACCACTGATTTTTTTTTAAAGATTTTATTTATTTATCAGAGAAAGAGAGATATGGGGGAGAGAGAGCACGCACACAAGCGCATAAGCAGGGGGAGCAGTAGGCAGAGGGAGAAGCATAATCTCCATTGAGCAAGGATCCTGATGCAGGACTTGATCCCAGGACTCTGGAATCATGACTTGAGCTGAAGGTAGACGCTTAACCAACTGAGCCACCCAGGTGTCCCTGAAAACCATTGATTTTTTATTGTCTCCATAGTTTTGCCTTTTCCAGAATATTATCGAGTTAGAATCATACAGTTTGTAGCCTTTTCAGATAGGCTTCTTTCATGTAGTAATACGCATTTATGTTTTTTCATGGCTTGATGTTTCATTTCTTTCTAGAACTGAATAATATTCCAAATATTTTTGAATAATAATTTGGAACTGTATAATTGTCTGCATGTTCCACATTTTGTTTATCCATGCATCTACTGCTTTCAGTTTTGGGCAATTATGAATAAAGTTACAATAAACATTTGTGTGCAGGACATAAGTTTTTGACTCCTTCAGGTAAATACCAAGAAGGATGATTGCTGGATTCTATGGTAAGAATATTTACTTTTGTAAGAAATCTCCCAACTGTATTCCAAAGTGACTACACCATTTTGCATTCCCACCAACAGTGAATGAGGATTTCTGTTGCTCCATATCCTCACCAGCATTTAGTGTTGTCAGGGTTCTGGATTTTAACCATCTTAATAGGTGTATAGTGGTATCTCATTGCTGTCTCAATTTACATTTCCCTTATGATATGTGTTGCAAAGTATCTTTTCATATGCTTATTTTCCATCTGGGTATCTGCTTTGGTGAGGTATCTGTTAGGGCCTTTTATCCATTTTTTAACTGACTTCTTTGTTTTCTGATTGTTGAATTTTAAGAGTTCCTTGTACATTTTGGATAATAGTTCTTCATCAGATGTGTCATTTGCAAAAATTTTCTCTCAGTTTGTGACTTGTTCTCTAATTCTCTTGACATCATTCACTTTTCAATAATGAGAGAAATACATGTTTATGTATGCAAGAACTCAAAATTTTTACCCATTCCTCCTGAATTAAAACTATAACAATTACCCAGAAAAATGTGAAAGCAACTTCAGGCAATAAAAGATGATTTAAAATAAAACCGGGGGCATGAAAGTGAAATTGTGATGAAACAGGCAACAAGCCAGAACCTTCTAAGTATAAAATTAAGTTTCAAAAGCTGTAATTTCCTTGTGTTGAGAGTGAAGAAATAAAGACCAGAGTGGTAAGCACGGAGTGAAGCCGCTGTGCCAATGCAGAGTGAGGAGAGGGATAGAGCCCAGTGTCTGGAAAGGAGTCTTAGGTAACTCTAATTAACCACTTTCCTTTAAGAGAGGATCCCAAGCAATTCCTTCATGTGTCACCACCCTGTTCATCTGAGGCTCTGCAGGAAGCCCATGCTTCACAGGCTGTCCATCACCTGGACTTTTGTCCCAATTTGATCTACACGTCTGACCAGAATATATCCAATACCACATCCATTCCCAAGTGTCCTCTGAAACTTCTGCTCCGTTATCAGCAAAATACTCTATATTCTGAGTGTCTTTTTTGACTGTGTTCATCTCTTGCTTGATTCCAACCTGACATTTCTCATGAACTCGGATTCCCCTCTGCTCTTTCAAATACAGAGTTGTTTTCTCCCATTTTTTCTCTAATACTGGTTTCTCTCGATCCTCTGCCACTTCCAGACCATTGTTCTTTACTCTTGCCCAAATAACTCGAGCTCCTTTGAAGCATGTGCTATCAGACCATAGCACTATCACCTCATCTTTTTTTTTTCTTCATTTACTACCCAGTCTCCTTGTTTTACACTGGTTTACCACTAATTCCATTGTGCATGTGAACATTTCAATATCTGTTAGGATCGTTCAGTGTCTTGGCCTCTCAGTTGACTTCCTGTCTTCTGCTAATGTTTGGTTTCCTTACTCATGTCCAGCCATCCTCTTTTGTGATTGTATTCAATCCTTTCCATTGTCAATAATCACACTCCCACTAATACCTCCATCTGAGCACTCCACTCTCTAACCACTCACTCCTATTTCTTTTTTCCTGTTCACACCACCTAATGTAATTCCAATAAATTTTGACCCCCACTATGACCTCTATTACATAACTCTAACACATTTTCCTCATCCATTACCAATTGCCTCCACCCAGTTTGTCTTATTACCTCTCTTTCTCGGCATAGGTTCCAAGTCCTCTTATACGATCATCCCTCACATCATACCTCACGGTCATCTCAAGGACACTGTCCTTGCAGTTAACTCTCCCCTCCTACATCCAGAAGTGCATTTGCCATGAAGCTAAAGATGTTTAAGCTTCAGAGTTCCTTATTTGCATGGGGTTCTCCAATACGCATGGCCGTGTGACCGTTTCTTGTAAAATATACTTAATGAAGTCTTTCAAAATTAAGAATTTTAACAAATTGGTTGAGCTGATGTCACTTTCCATTCTTATTTTCCATCTCTCACACTTAACCTAGGGGGCAGGAACTCAAGCAGCTGTGAGCATTTTGGGGATCCAGATAAGGGAAAATTGAGGTGAGGGTACTGTAGTCACTTCCTAAGGCTTCTGTAACAGAGGACCCAAACTAGGTGGTTTAAAACTACAGAAACTTATTCTCTTACAGTTCCCGAGTACAGAAGTTCAAAAGCACGATCTCAGTAGGACCATGCTCCCTCTGCAGATTCTAGGAAATAAAACTTCCTTATCTCTTCCAGGTTGTGGTGGTCCCAAGTGTTGCCTGGCTGTGTCAGCATAGCTCCTTTCTACTTATGTCTGTCATTGCAAGGGCAACTTCTCCATGTGTCTCTTTGTGTCTTCTCTTCTTATAGAAAGAGGATTGGATTTGAAACTCACTCTAAATTCAGGATGATGCCATCTCAAGATCTTTAACTCATTAATTACATCTGCAAAGATGTTATTTCCAAATAAGATCACATTTTGAGGCTCTGGGTGGACATGTATTTTGGGGGGAGGGTGTATACTAATCAAACCAGTATAGGTATATTTAGTGTGCATTCAGTGGAACACATTTTATTGTCATTCGTAGTCACTCCAATGTATAGTTTAGTTAATCCTAGTCACACTGGTTAGCTTTCAGGAGTGGCTTTCAAGAATACCCCTACTCTCCACTATGCTAACTCACCCAGAGTCATTTGTAGAAACAGGAATTAGTCTGTGGAAACTTCTTCTAAAACTTATTGCTCACTTGAAAGAGGTTTAACCAATAAGCCAATACATGTAAATAACTAAGATAATTAATATGAGAAAGCAGAGAGGCAGAAAAGAGAGACCAAAAAAATGAGACAAAAATAGAAAGCAAATAGAAAATCAATAGATCTAAATGTATGTTTACTCATAATAATATAAAATTAAAATGGCCTAAACACAGTTATTAAAAGACAAGGACATCATGTAGGATAACGTAGAAAGACCCAAGTATGTGCCTTCTAAAATCAATCCATTTTTAGTATAAAGACATAAATGGATTCAAAGTAAAAAGATGAAAAGTATATACCTTGCAACACTAAAATCAGAAAGCTAGAGTGACAATATTAATATCAAGTGAAGTAATCAACAATTAAATATTACCAGGGGAAAAGTATGATATTATTTAATGGTAAGAGTATTGATTCACCAAGAGCACATAAATATTCTAATAATCTAATAACAGAGCTACAGCTACATAAAAAATAGACAAATCCACCACTACTATTGGAAGTGTTAACATCATTCTTTCAGTATTTGATAGATCGGTTAGACAAAAACCAATAAATATATGCAGACTCGAACCAACCTGTCCTAAATGACATGTTTAGGATACTCCATCCAGAATACAAACGTCAACACATTTAAATAATTGAAATAATACAGAGTATTTTCTTTAAACATAATGGAATTAAATCAGGAACAAGTAACAGAAAGATCAGAGGAAAAACTCGAAATATGTGAAAATTAAACTCCTTTCTTCTAAATAACCCATAAGTCAAAGAAATCACAAAAAAATAGAAAAATATTTTGAACTGAATAAAAAGAAAATGCAATGTGTAAGAACTTTAATCTGGCAGCTGAAAAAGAGGAAAAGTTTAAACATTAAATCCTTGTTAGAAATGTCTCAAATCAATGACTCAAGCTATCACTTTAAGAAACTAGACGGAAAAGATCAAATTAAGCACATAGAATGCAGAGGGAAGAAAAACAAAAAAAAAAAAACTATTTAAGAAATTCTCAGAAAAAAACAACTGGTAAAGTCAATGAAACTAAATAAACATAGTTTCTTTGAAAAGTTTAATTACATTGAAAAACCTCAAGCCATATCAATCAAGAAACAAAGAGGAAAAACACAAATAACCATATTAAGAATTAAAGAGAGCATATTTCTAAAGACCCATTAGACATTGAAAAAATATTATGGCAATATTTTTAATAGATTTATATCAATCATTTGAAGAAGACTGTTTCTCACATGAAATAGATAAATTTCTGGAAAATAAAATAACTACCAAAACCCTCATAAGAAAAAAATATGTGACCTCCAAACTTTCTATCTATGAAAGAAATTGAACATAGAGTTAAAAAATCTTTCCACATTGAAAACTTCAAGCCAACTAACAAATTTTATGAAACATATAAGGAACACATAGTATTAGTGCTATACAAACTCTTCCAGAAAATAGAAAAGAAGGAAATACACTTTTGGCAAATGCCACCATTGAAGCCAGGGTTAACTTCACACCAAGACCAAACCAATACACTACAAGAAAAGAAACCTACAGAATGATAACCTTCATAAACAAACACACAAACATTCTAATAAAATATTATCAAATTCAGTAACTTTACAAAAATATAATAGATCATGACCTTGGGGGAGTTTAAGCAAGCAATGAAAGTTTGGTTCAACAATCAAAAATAAACCAGTGTCTTTCATTATATTAATAGACAAAAAGGAGACACCCAGTTAATCATCTTAAAAGAAGCAAAAAAAAATAGTATAATTACAAATTAATCATAGTAAAGTTCTTTAAAAACTAGGTATAGATGGGAGCTTTTAAAACCCTAATAAAGTTATTCAAATAACTTACAGCCAACATCCTACTTAATGGTGGAAGACTGAATGACTTCCCCCTCAGAGACTGAAAACAAGACCTGGCTGTCCATATTCTTCATTTTCCTTCAACTAGAGATACTAGTCAAAATGATAAGGTCAGAAAAAAAAAAAAAGATGCAAATTAGAAAGAAACAAATAGAATCATTTCTATTCTTAGGCAGCATTATCATCTACATAGAAAATCCCCAAGAATCTACAATAACTATATTAGTAAGGGAGCTTGGCAAGGTTGAAAAATGCATTCAATATATAAAGTATATGTATATCAATATACTTAAGTATAAATTTTTACTTTAAGGGGCGCCTGGGTGGCTCAGTGGTTTGGGCCTCTGCCTTCGGCTCAGGTCATGATCTCAGGGTCCTGGGATCGAGCCCCGCATCGGGCTCTCTGCTCGGCGGGAGCCTGCTTCCCCCTCTCTCTGTCTGCCTCTCTGCCTAGCTCTGATTTCTCTCTGTCAAAAAAAAAAAAAAATTTTACTTTAAGGTAGTGATGTTTCAGTAAACATCACTGAAAATGGTGGAGCAGGGAATCCCAGGACCCTATCCCTCTATAAAAATAGCTAATAAGTTGTCAAAAACTTTCAGAATTGCCTTTTGTAGGACTCTGGGATCTAGTATAAAAATCGCAATGATGGGAAAGTTTACGAAGTTGTTGCATTGTGGTGCCATGGGACTGGGACATTCAAATTGCCCATCTATCATCTCCCAACTGTCTGACCATGGACTGGTTACAGCCATGAAGGTGACAGCCCACACTCTTGGTGCAGGTTAGTAGGCAGAAACAGTAATATGGACCTCATTTTCAGAGAATTTTGGTTGAATAGTTCACCCCATATGGCAGCTAGCGGAAGGATTGACATAAAGGCTTACCTTTGCTTCACTGACTCAGCATTTTCAGGGCCGAGGTGCTTCCCAGGTAGCCTTTGCCAGAAGTATTTAAAGGCAGAAGAATTGGTTACAGCAGCTTGAGGCTAGGGATAACCGTTGAGATGAGCAAGAGGCTGACAGATTGGGAAAGAAGAGGTTGGGAAAGGACATACATGGCAGAGAAAGGGCTTTTAAAACCTTGGGTCTATACCAGGGAACTGAGAGGAACCATGCAGACCCAGGGCTGAACATATGCTTAGAAAAAGCCTGCAAAGACCCTAAGATTTTAACTCTGGGTGACCTTCAGTCTCTGTACACAAGGGAATGAAAGTTGACGCAGAGTTGTACATGGCCTGAGTAAGGGTTAAAGGAGTGTTCCAAACAGAAGAGTCTATCAGGAGGTGAATAGATAACATGCTGTGGAAATATCCATATATTGGGATGTTACTCAATAGTTTAAAAAAAATGAATAGCCTCTTACTGTTACAAAACCTGGATATAACACAACAGACAAGACTGACCAAAAAAAAAAAAAAAAAGGCAGCTAGCCAACCAGATCTGGGAACCTGAAGAACAACACAACAGTCAGTGTCTTGGATTTCCGTATTGCTTCCCAGCACATCCTAGACTGGAGTCTGCAGGATTCTCCAACCTAGACCTGCCAACGATACAAATGAAAAAAAAAAAAAAAAAAAAAAAAGAACCCACAAAACTCCAAAAAAAGCCTGTATAACTGAATTCTAGGATAAGATAGTGCCAGCATGTTGTAGAATATACCATTTGTATCAGCTGAACATCTCCAAACTATTTGGGGGATTATTTGTAGGAAATTCAGACCCAAAACTCTTGTATGAGGGATCACGGTCACAGTGGTTCATAGAACCTGCTCATTATAGATGTGCATTCCCTGTCTTTGAGGGAAAAGTATGCCTCCCCACCCCCATTCAGCCTGCCTAGCGCACAGACAGCACAACAGGTGACCAGAACAATTAATGCAACTGTTGTTTGGTGGGCACTCTGTCATTTCTATTTCTATCACAATATCTTTAAAATCCTATTGGAAAATTGTGGATAATATCAAATTATACATTTTAGGGGACATCAGGGTTTTTACAGAACTTAGAGTTAAATTGAGGCTAGTGATTTGAAAGGACTGGCTTAGTTTTATTAGTTTTATTTGCTCCAGCAATTTTGTTTTGCGCTTCAGTCCTATAGGAAAACTATACTAAACAGTGCTTATGAGTCTTTTAGCGGAGAGTTCTGAATTCTAAAATAAGAAAATTTATCATTTCCTTTTTAAAAAAAGTAATTACCATAACCTCATGTTGCGCAATGAATTGCTTTTTTTAACTGTATTTTAAAATTTTATTTTATTTTATTTTTATTTATTTATTTTAAATTAATTTATTTATTTATATTAATAAACATATAATGTATTTTTATCCCCAGGGGCCCAGGTCTGTGAATCACCAGGTTTACACATTTCACAGCACTCATCATAGCCCGTACCTTCCCCAGTGTCCATATCCCCACCACCCTCTCCCATCCCCCCTCCCCCCAAGCAACCCTCAGTCTGTTTTTTGAGATTGAATCTTTTATGGTTTGTCGCCCTCCCGATCCCATCTTCTTTCATTTTTTCTTTTCCTACCAACCCCCAACCCCCACACATCGCATCTCCACTTCCTCATATCAAAGAGATCATATGATAGTTGTCTTTCTCCGATTGACTTATTTCGCTAAGCATAATACCCTCTAGTTCCATCTACGTCATCGCAAATGGCAAGATTTCATTTCTTTTGATGGCTGCATAGTATTCCATTGTGTATATATACCACTTCTTCTTTATCCATTCATCTGTTGATGGACATCTAGGTTCTTTCCACAGTTTGGCTATTGTGGACATTGCTGCTATAAACATTCTGGTGCACGTGCCCCCTCAGAGCACCACGTTTGTATCTTTAGGATATATACCCAGGAGTGCAATTGATGGGTCATAGAGTAGCTCTATTTGCAGTTTTTTGAGGAACCTCCACACTGTTTTCCAGAGTGGATGCACCAGCTTGCATTCCCACCAGCAGTGTAGGAGGGTTCCCCTCTCTCCGCATCCTCACCAGCATTTGTCATTTCTTGACTTGTTAATTTTAGCCATTCTGACTGGTGTGAAGTGGTATCTCATTGTGGTTTTGATTTGTATTTCCCTGATGCCGAGTGATGTGGAGCATTTTTTCATGTGTCTGTTGGCCATCTGGATGTCTTCTTTGCAGAAATGTCTGTTCATGTCCTCTGCCCATTTCTTGATTGGATTATTTGTTCTCTGGGTGTTGAGTTTGCTAAGCTCTTTATAGATTTTGGATACTAGCCCTTTATCTGATATGTCGTTTGCAAATATCTTCTCCCATTCTGTCAGTTGTCTTTTGGTTTTGTTAACTGTTTCCTTTGCTGTGCAAAAGCTTTTGATCTTGATGAAATCCCAATAGTTCATTTTTGCCCTTGCTTCTGTTGCCTTTGGCGATGTTCCTAGGAAGAAGTTGCTGCGGTTGAGGTCAAAGAGGTTGCTGCCTGCATTCTCCTCAAGGATTTTGATGGATTCCTTTCTCACATTGAGGTCCTTCATCCATTTTGAGTCTATTTTTGTTTGTGGTATAAGGAAATAGTCCAGTTTCATTTTTCTGCATGTGGCTGTCCAATTTTCCCAACACCATTTGTTGAAGAGGCTGTCTTTTTTCCATTGGACATTCCTTCCTGCTTTGTTGAAGATTAGTTGACCATAGAGTTGAGAGTCTATTTCTGGGCTCTCTATTCTCTTCCATTGATTTATATGTCTGTTTTTGTGCCAGTACCATACTGTCTTGATGATGACAGCTCTGTAATAGAGCTTGAAGTCTGGAATTGTGATGCCACCGACTTTGGCTTTCTTTTTCAATATTCCTTTGGCTATTCGAGGTCTTTTCTGGTTCCATATAAGTTTTAGGATTATTTGTTCTATTTCTTTGAAAAAAATGGATGGGATTTTGATAGGGATTGCATTAAATGTGTAGATTGCTTTAGGTAGAATAGACATTTTCACAATATTTGTTCTTCCAATCCAGGAGCATGGAACATTTTTCCATTTCTTCATGTCTTCCTCAATTTCTTTCATGAGTACTTTATAGTTTTCTGAGTATGGATTCTTTGCCTCTTTGGTTAGGTTTATTCCTAGGTGTCTTATGGTTTTGGGTGCAATTGTAAATGGGACTGACTCCTCAATTTCTCTTTCTTCTGTCTTGTTGTTAGTGTAAAGAAATGCAACTGATTTCTGTGCATTGACTTTATATCCTGACACTTTACTGAATTCCTGTACAAGTTCTAGCAGTTTTGGAGTGGAGCCTTTTGGGTTTTCCACATATAGTATCATATCATCCACAAAGAGTGATAGTTGACTTCTTCTTTGCCAATTTGGATGCCTTTAATTTCTTTTTGTTGTCTGAATGCTGAGGGTAGGACTTCTAGTACTATGTTGAACAGCAGTGGTGATAACGGACATCCCTTCCATGTTCCTGACCTTAGTGGAAAATCTTTCAGTTTTTCTCCATTGAGAATGATATTTTCAGTGGGTTTTTCATAGATGGCTTTGATAATATTGAGGTATGTGCCTTCTATCCCTACACTTTGAAGAGTTTTAATCACGAAGGGATGCTGCACTTTGTCAAATGCTTTTTCAGCATCTATTGAGAGTATCCTTTGGTTCTTACTCTTTCTTTTATTAATGTATTGTATCACATTGATGGATTTGTGGATGTTGAACCAACCTTGCAGCCCTGGAATATATCCCACTTGGTCATGGTGAATAATCCTTTTAATGTACTGTTGGATCCTATTGGCCAGGATTTTGGTGAGAATTTTCGCATCTGTGTTCATCAAGGATATGGGCCTGTAATACTCTTTTTTGATGGGATCCTTGTCTGGTTTTGGGATCAAGGTGATGCTGGCCTCATAAAATGAGTTTGGCAGTTTTCCTTCCATTTCTATTTTTTGGAACAGTTTCAGGAGAATAGGAATTACTTCTTCTTTAAATGTTTGGTAGGATTCCCCAGGGAAGCCGTCTGGTCCTGGACTTTTGTTTGTTTGGAGATTTTTGATGACTGTTTCAATCTCCTTACTGGTTATGGGTCTGTTCAGGTTATCTATTTCTTCCTGGTTCAGTTGTGGTAGTTTATATGTCTCTAGAAATGTATCCATTTCTTCCAGATTGTCGAATTTGTTGGCATAGAGTTGCTCATAGAATGTTCTTATAATTGTTTGTATTTCTTTGGTGTTGGTTGTGATGTCTCCTCTTTCATTCATGATTTTATTTATTTGCGTCCTTTCTCTTTTCTTTTTGATAAGTCTGGCCAGGGGTTTGTCAATCTTATTAATTCTTTCAAAGAACCAGCTCCTAGTTTTGTTGGTTTGTTCTATTGTTTTTTTTAAGTTTCTATTTCATTGATTTCTGCTCTGATCTTTATGATTTCTCTTCTCCTGCTGGGTTTAGGCTTTCTTTGTTGTTCTTTCTCCAGCTCCTTTAGGTGTAGGGTAAAGTTGTGTATTTGAGCCCTTTCTTGTTTCTTGAGAAAGGCTTGTACCACTATATATTTTCTTCTCAGGACTGCCTTTGTTGTGTCCCACAGATTTTGAACCATTGTGTTTTCATTATCATTTGTTTCCATGAATTTTTTCAATTCTTCTTTAATTTCCTGGTTGACCCATTCATGTTTTAGAAGGATGCTGTTTAGTCTCCATGTATTTGGGTTCTTCCCACATTTCCTCTTATGATTGAGTTCTAGCTTCAGAGCATTGTGGTCTGAAAATATGCAGGGAATGATCCCAATCTTTTGATACCAGTTGAGACCTGATTTATGACCCAGGATGTGGTCTATTCTGGAGAATGTTCCATGTGCACTAGAGAAGAATGTATATTCTGTTGCTTTGGGATGGAGTGTTCTGAAGATATCTGTGATGTCTATCTGGTCCAGTGTGTCATTTAATGCCTTTATGTCCTTGTTGATCTTTTGCTTAGATGATCTGTCCATTTCAGTGAGGGGAGTGTTAAAGTCTCCTACCATTATTGTATTACTTGTCGATGTATTTCTTTGATTTTGTTATTAATTGGTTTATATAGTTGGCTGCTCCCATGTTAGGGGCATAGATATTTAAGATTGTTAGGTCTTCTTGTTGGACAGACCCTTTGAGTATGATATAGTGTCCTTCGTCATCTCTTATTATAGTCTTTGGCTTAAAATCTAATTGATCTGATATAAGGATTGCCACCCCACCTTTCTTCTGATGTCCATTAGCATGGTACATTGTTTTCCACCCCCTCACTTTAAATCTGGAGGTGTCTTCGGGTCTAAAATGAGTTTCTTGTAGGCAGCATATTGATGGGTTTTGTTTTTTTATCCATTCTGATACCCTGTGTCTTTTGATTGGGGCATTTAGCCCATTAACATTCAGGGTAACTATGGAGAGATATGAATTTAGTGCCATTGTGTTGCCTATAAGGTGACTGTTACTGTATATTGTCTCTGTTTCTTTCTGATCTACTACTTTTAGGGTCTCTCTTTGCTTAGAGGACCCCTTTCAATATTTCCTGTAGAGCTGGTTTGGTGTTTGCAAATTCTTTCAGCTTTTGTTTGTCCTGGAAGCTCTTTATCTCTCCTTCTATTTTCAATGATAGCCTAGCCGGATATAGTATTCTTGGCTGCATGTTTTTCTCGTTTAGTGCTCTGAATATATCATGCCAGTTCTTTCTGGCCTGCCAGGTCTCTGTGGATAGGTCCACTGCCAATGTAATGTTTTTACCCTTGTATGTTACAGACTTCTTTTCCCGGGCTGCTTTCAGGATTTTTTCTTTGTCGCTAAGACTTGTAAATTTTACTATCAGGTGACGAGGTGTGGACCTATTTTTATTGATTTTGAGGGGCGTTCTTAGCATCTCCTGGATTTTGCTGTTTGTTCCCTTTGCCATATTAGGGGAATTCTCTACAATAATTCTCTCTAATATACCTTCTGCTCCCCTCTCTCTTTCTTCTTCTTCTGGAATCCCAGTTATTCTAATGTTGTGTCGTCTGATGGTGTCGCTTATCTCTCGAATTCTCTCCTTGTGGTCCAGTATTTGTTTGTCTCTCTTTTGCTCAGCTTCTTTGTTCTCTCTCATTTGGTCTTCTATGTCACTAATTCTTTCTTCTGCCTCATTTATCCTAGTAGTAAGAGCTTCCATTTTTCATTGCACCTCATTAATAGCTTTTTTGATTTCAACTCGGTTAGATTTTAGTTCTTTTATTTCTCCAGAAAGGGCTTTTATCTCTCCAGAGATGGTTTCTCTAATATCTTCTATGCCTTTTCGAGCCCGGCTAGAACCTTGAGAATCGTCATTCTGAACTCTAGATCTGTCATATTACCATGTCCGTATTGATTAGGTCCCCAGCCTTCGGTACTGCCTCTTGTTCTTTTTTTTGTAGTGAGTTTTTCCGCCTTGTCATTTTGTCCAGATAAGATTTGCTTTCTCCTCCTCTAGAGTTCCGCTGTTCTTGGTGAGTGAAGTTGGTCTTGGCTGGGTTTCTTGTTGATCTTCTGGGGGAGGGGCCTGTTGTGGTGATTCTCAAGTGTCTTTGCCACAGGGTGAATTGTACCGCCCTTGCCAGCGGCCTGGCTAAGTAATCCGCTCAGGTTCACTTTTGGCAGCTTTTGTTCCCTGAGCACTTTCCGTAGAGTTCCGGAGGATGGGAATGAAGATGGCGGCCTCCCAATCTCTCCGCCCGGAGGAGCCGAGAGCTTGGGGTTCCGCTCCTCAGTGCGCCCTCAGAGAGAAGCGCCCAACCGCCCCGCCTCCCTGGCCTGCGGTTGCGCCTTGAGGAAAGCAGTCAATCGCTGGAACCTGGAAAAAAGCGCCCGGATGCTTCCGTCTCTGTGGCCTCCGGCCGTGCTCTGAGCCCACCCAGCCTGCGACTGGCACAAGGTAACCCCAGGCTGAGAGCTCACTCCTCGGCTTTGTAGCTGTGGCCAGCTTCCCCGCTCTAATACCTGCGAGCTCTGCGGCACTCAGACACCCGTGGTCCTTCTGTGACCCCGCGGGACCTGGGGTTATGCTGACCCCGCCTGGGTTTTCCCCAGTTTAGCCTCTGGAGCAATGTCTCCCAGTGGAGCCGACTTTTAAAAGTCCCGATTTTGTGCTCCGTTGCTCCGCCGCTTGCCGGGAGCCGTCCCCTCCCCCTGGGGTCTATCTTCCCGTCGCTTTGGATTCACTTCTCTGCAGGTCCTACCTTTCAGAAAGTGATCGATTTTCTGTTTCTAGAATTGTTGCTCTTCTTCTCTTCGATTTCCCGTTGGATTTGTAGGTGTTCACAATGGTTAGATAAGCTATCTAGCTGATCTCCTGCTACCCGATGTCGTCTCAGCCTGCTACTTCTCTGCCATCTTGACTCCTCCCCACTGAATTGCTTTTAACTGTCAATATCTTCATTTACCATTTCCTCAAGGCACAGTGAAATTGATAACTTTTCTTTATGTGAGAGCTACTTTAGAGTTCAGTAGACTGCAGAGAAGTGATGTTTAGTAAACAGTTTTGTTTCAGAAAGTGAAATATTGGTCAAGGAGTTCCCAAAGGCAGCTGACAAAGTAAGGATGATCACATCATGATAAACGTATTTGGCACACAATTATGGTATAAACACTTAAAACAAAAACTTTTATTTAAGATTTTCCTGAAGAGGAGGAACACCTGGATGGCTCAGTTGGTTAAGTGACCAGCTTGATTTCGGCTTAGGTCATGATCTAAGGGTTGTGAGATCAATCCCTTTGTTGAGCTCCATGCTCAGCCCACGGAGTCTGCTTAGGGGTCTCTCCTTCTCCCTTAGCCCCTCCCCCCACCACTCTCTAAAATAAACAAATAAAATCTTTTTTAAAAATTTTACTGAAGTGTAGTAATGTAAGTCTACTTTGGGTACTAATGTCTCCCTTGAAGCACTGATCAATCGTCTTGTTTCAAGTAACCTAAAGACTGAATAATAATTGAAAATCTGCAAAGAGATTTTAAAGTAGTAACTTTTTTCCTTCATGTTTCAGCAAAGAATAAACTCAAATCTGATTCTTTTCAAAGCATGTGACCATAAGTGGATATTTCCCCCTATGGAACTACTATTACATAAAACAAATAAGACTGCCACAATAGGCAAATAGGAATTTCTCATGGTTCCCACAAGAGACCCAAACTGGCATCATCAAGGTAGTTTTCTCCTGGGTCTTGGCAGAGATGTAGAGAAAGTCTTGATACCATTTAAAGCCCTCAGAATCCAAAGCTCTTCATAGGTTGGTGAGCCTAAGACTAAGACCACTGCAGCTTCCCCTGGACAGGCAATGGGTGCTGTGGCCCTGGGGTGCCAGGAGAGCCACCCTGGTCACGCATCAGGCACAGATGTGATCCTAGAGCCTGGGGTTCACCTCTCATTTAGTCCTGGCTCTCAGTCTGAAGACATTTGGGTAATCTGTGCCCATTTACCTGTAGGTTTGGAGAATGGGTTCCTCACATCTATTCAGTACCTGAATCTTTCTTTTGTACTTCTTCCTATTTTAGAATCGGTGAAGAATTTCTTTTCCTATTCCATCCCAGCAGAGGCTGCTGAGCCAAGGTAAGTTTCTCCTCTTGGAGCATCACTTTCTAACTATGCAGGCAGCTCCCTTTCAGATTCCCATGGCAGAGTAATGTTTAAATCCCAAATATTTAATATTACTGTTGTGTCCCTCTCCCAGTTCCCGTCAGTTGGTCAGGGTGATACTCACACATCTGTCACACTGTAAGTATATCCATGCGTGCAGTGAGCAGAGAACACACACACTCCCCCTGCTGCTTTTGAGGGACATCTCTTGGTGTTGGGTCAGAAATAGGCACCCCAGACTCTGACCCCAACCTGCAGATCCTGACCAGGGCTCCTGGGGCCCCTATGCTGCTGCCTCCCCGCAATAGTTCATTTATGAAGGAGGTTACAAAATCCCTGGACTCTTGGAGGGGACAGAGGTTATGTGTTGATCAAATTTTAATTACTGAAACCTATGGTTTTACAGAATCCAAACAAAATTAAGGGAAAGTGCATACACAGCAGGCACAAGAATGGAGAAAGAAGCTCAGATGTTTGATTCTAAATCTATGGTAAAAATCTATGAGGGATCATTCTCATGGAGTAGGAACTATTATGAATGGGAGCTCACAAATCTTATGGTGAAATAATACAGTGACAATAAATATGACCAGCTCCACCTACTAGTATGCAATAATGAGTGCCTATATATTCTTCCTTAGTTAATGAGAAATAGGGCAATCCTTTTTCTTCCTTTTTGGCAGTTTGGGTTTGGTTTGGCGGTTTCAAGCTTCCTCTAGGAAAACAAAATTACTTGTGTAATTTGTGAACAGGTATGTCTAAACGTTAACTTTGTTTCTATAACAAACACTGTAAGTAGTGTTACAAGTGTCTGTTATGCCGGTGTCTACTGAGTAGCCTCTTGATCTCTGGTTTACCAGTTCTGTCCCACGCAAATCCATCTCCCTGCATCAAAAGCCAGGGTGAAATATAAGAGTGTTAACAGCTACTGAAAACATTCAGCAATTATTTACTGTTTATACATCAGGACAACTTTTAAATGCCTTAGTATTTCACATGGAGGTTGCCATGACTGGTCCTTGAAACCATTTCTGTCTCTGTTTCTCTCTCTCTCTCCGAAACCCCTTTTCTACTCATTCATTTTCTCATAATTTCCCCACCCAACAGCAAATAGCTTTTAATCAGCTGCTTCCCTGAAAATGACAGGCTGTTTCATACTCCAGTGTCTTTATTCACTCTGATTCACCTCCTTAAAATGTCTGATCCTTTCACTTATTTATATTTCAGGTCTTAGTCCAATGATTGCCTCTTCTCTTACCTACTAAGCATTTCTGTATGTTTCTTTCTGGTCTTGTGTTTATGTGACTGAATATGTATTTATGTCATATTATCATTATTTTTAAGTTTGGATTCATGTCTAATAGCCAGCGTCTATAATGAAATGTCAGTAGAATTAGAGACTATTTCCTAAAATAAACACTTTAAGTATAACAAGGTGGTGATGAGCCTCAAATCGGATATTGTCGTATGTGAGTTGGCCTAGGGGACATGCCTCTCCTGTCAGACAGGCCTCAGCTTGGCTGTCAGGCAGATCTCATCACTCTCTAACTTGGAAATCTTCCTTACTCTGTCTAAACTGGTGTCTTCTGGAGAATTAGAATAACAATACATCATTAGTATTGTTTTGTGGATTAAATGGGATATTTTATGAAAAGTACTTAGAACTGAGGAAACTTCTCAGCAGGTAGTAAGTGCTCAATAAATTATTGTTATAATTTATAATAAATTATGATAATTTATTATAATTATATTATAATATTAAATTAAAATATTATATAATTATAATTTATAATAAATATTCTGGACTGATTGCTTAAGCTTCACATTAAAGTGAATCAAAACACAACCCTACCTCATTTTTGCTCTTTGCCATTTCTTCAACTCTGAGGAAAATGGCTGTAAACATCCCAAGTTTCCCCTATCATTGTAAATGGCATCCCTTCCATGTAACCCAGCCATGTACCTGAGATTCCTCCTATATTCCCCTCTTTCCTTTTTCTTCCGTATTCAACCCATTGATTACCATTAAAGAGTCTTCTAAAATGCATCTGAAATCTGCCTACCTCTCTGAAACCACTGTATTCAGGGCTACCAGCACCTTCTCTGAATAGCCTGCAGCCAGGCTCCCCACCATTCTTGCTTCCAGAGACTTGGCCACTGACAGAGTTATCTTTGCCCTCATAAATCATAAACCATACCGTGCCCCTCCGGGGCTTTCGTGCTGCTTGTTTTTCTCATTGTATTGAGATCACCACTCAGAGCCTTTATCAAGACCTCCAGGGCCCTGCCTACCCTTCCCACCTCTTGTGTTCCTTCCCTCACTGACCACAGTGCTTGATGGTGGCCCCATTTCAGCCAGTGGTGTCCCTCCTCAGCAACTCAAAGGACTGGGGTCATGGAACCGTTCTCTGCGGGTCACCTCCGCAGAGGTCTAAGTGAACTTCCCTAATGACGTTCGTACCACTTTCTGTTTTGTAATCTTCATAAAAAAGGTCTCAAGTTTTATTATGCATTTCCTTTTGCTTTCTTATTTTAAAGATTCCTCCCAGAGACCCCCGACCCATCTGTGAGGACTTACAGCTCCTTGAGAGCAAAACCCATGTTTGTGTTGTCTCCACTCTGCTTGGCTCACCGCAGCTCCTCTCCTTCCTCCTGTTAGCCCAGGTTCCCTGCCTAATGCCCTAATAATAGGGGGTCAGAGCCCCTTTCACACTTTTTGTCATTTCAGTTCATATAAGCTTTCGTTCATATTTTTTCACTTGGGTTTTGATCCATGGCAACATAAGCTGAATGACTATTAATATTCACCTACAGAAGAGAAAACTGGGTTTCAGAGAGGATAAGATGTCAAGGTCATATAGCAAACCAGGACAAACCCAGTACTTGACTAAGATCCAGGTCTTTGACATGGAAAGCCTAACTCTCCTGATCTCAGCACTCACATATCTCACATGATCGTCATCATGAGCTCATGACAGCTACAATCCATCTCCCTGGATGGTGAAGGGAAAGGATGTAATGGTATATATAAGGGATAAGTGAGTTGTAAGGAAGAACTTCCAAAGCACTGCATAGACATGGGCCAGGAGCACCAGGCATATCCTTTGGAATTGGCAATGGTAACATGGAACATGGAGACTGGGTATTGTTTAACTTGGAGGTGGCTGTGAAGGCAGTGTAGGATATTAGAGCCTGGGCTTTGGTCGTAGACTTCAATGTGATTCTTGCCCTGTTACCTGTTACCTGTGGGAAGTTGATAAATTGCTTAATGTCTTTCTGAGACTCAGTTTCTGTATCATTAAAATGGGTATAATAACATGTAAAGAGGCTATGTAAGAGTTAAATTACATTACTGGGTGCCTGGGTGGCTCACTGGTGGCTTAACCAGTGGGTTAAGCCTCTGCCTTTGGCTCAGATCATGATCTCAGGGTCCTGGGATCAGGTCCCACATCAGGCTCTGCTCGGTGGGGAGCCTGCTTCCTCCTCTCTCTCTCTCTGCCTTCCTACTTCTCTGCCTACTTGTGATCTCTGTCAAATAAATAAATAAATATTTTATTTATTTACTTGACAGACAGAGATCACAAGTAGGCAGAGAGGCAGGCAGAGAGAGAGGGAGAAGCAGGCTCCCCGCGGAGCAGAGAGCCCGATGCGGGGCTCGATCCCAGGACCCTGGGAATCATGACCTGAGCCGAAGGCAGAGGCTTTAACAAATAAATAAATAAATAAAATCTTTTTTAAAAAAAGAATTAAATTACATTACAGTATACTGTACCCTGTTTATGGTCTAGTCTATAAAATGTTACGTTATGATTAAATGATATGTTATTATTATTGCTAGGCAAAGGATGGAAGATTCTAACTGAACCATGGACTCTGACCAAGTGACATTTTTCTCCCCAGGAGAGTTAAGTGCTGTATCTCCAGTATGGAAGTGGAGAACCAGACCCAGGTCACCAAGTTCATGCTGGTGGGGTTCCCTGGGAACTGGGGCATGCGCTTAGCAGTGTTCCTGATGTTCCTCATGGCCTATATTCTGACAGTGACTGAAAATGTGGTCATCATCCTGCTGGTGCAGCAGAATCGGCCACTGCACAAGCCTATGTACTTCTTTCTGGCCAACCTGTCTTTCTTGGAGACCTGGTATATCTCTGTGACTGTGCCTAAGTTGCTATGCAGTTTTTGGTCTGTGAACAACAGTATCTCCTTCACTCACTGCATGATACAACTTTACTTCTTCATTGCCCTCATGTGCACAGAATGTGTGCTCCTGGCTGCCATGGCCTATGACCGTTATGTGGCTATCTGCCGTCCACTTCACTACCCCACCATTATGAGCCACGGGCTTTGCTTGCGTTTGGCTCTTGGATCCTGGGCCATTGGCTTTGGCATCTCTTTGGCTAAGATCTACTTTATCTCTCGCCTCAGCTTCTGTGGCCCCAATGTCATCAATCACTTCTTCTGTGACATCTCTCCAGTCCTTAACCTCTCCTGCACAGACATGTCTGTAGCTGAGCTGGTGGACTTCGTCCTGGCACTGGTCATCTTTCTCTTGCCCCTCTCTATCACTGTCCTCTCCTATGGATGCATCCTGGCCACCGTTCTGCGCATGCCCACCGGAAAGCAGAAAGCATTCTCTACTTGTGCCTCCCACCTCGTGGTGGTCACCATCTTCTATTCAGCCACAATTTTCATGTATGCCAGGCCCCGAGCCATCCATGCCTTCAACATGAACAAAGTGATTTCCATCTTCTATGCCATTGTCACCCCTGCTCTCAACCCTTTCATTTATTGCCTCAGGAACAGAGAGGTCAAAGAGGCTCTGAAGAAACTGGCCTATTGCCAAGCTATCCGATTGGACTAGGACTTACAAATTATTAGGAAGACATGGTTTGATTTGGTGCCTGCTCTTCCGTCCTTGGTCCTTTCTCCTTTAATTCCTGATCTCATAGTACTCATGTTGATATCCTATCACCACATCCACATCAACCACAGGCTCTTGGCTGTGTGGTGAGGTCTGCATCGGCGCACATGGTCTGTGCTCTAAGGACATACCCCTTGTAGAGAGAACTCTCTTTGGCTGAGACCCAAGATAAGGTTTCTGACACTGTGAGTAAATCCCTAATGGAGTAGAGTGGGTGAGCGGGTTGGTGGCATCTGAGTTAGCTTTTTTGGGGATCTAGCAAACATTAAGGGTTGTGGGCCAACAGATCTGAGATAGCTTCCTGAATGAGACAGAAGTAGCAGTGTCCTCAACAGTCCCATCCTGATTATTGTACTGGCTGTCAATCTTGGTGGCAGAGACTAGAGTTTGCTCTTCTAGTCCCCCTCAACATTTTTCATAAGTAGCTGGTTCCCTGCATTATAAACATTTCTGCTTCAGATAGCTAGAGTGTTTTCTGTTATCTGTACATGAACTATACATAAAATAATTGTAATTTGTCTTCTGATATAACTTATACTGTTGTTTTGTACTGAATTTCATATTTCCCTTCTAGATGTTACAATATGTTTGTTTGTATCCTCTAGTGGCTGAGCACAAAATAAATGATAAATAAATAAATATCAGCAAATATATTATTTGCTGAAGGAAACTTTGCCCTTATTAAGCATCTTTTCTTTTGAACTCAATGTTTCCCTTCCTCTTTAATCTACTTTTACTCCCCCTGGCCTTCATCTCTCAGCAGATCATCTCAAATACAAGCAAGTTGTCCAAGTTTAGGATTTGACAGATTTCCATCCTATACCACAGTGACTCTCAGCTCTCCTACTTGTTTATCTGACACTCTACCAATGAACACTAGACTTGCTGATCAAACATGTCACACCCACAGAAGGTAAAGATGTACCCACTCTTGGTTCACAGTTTTGTCAATGGCAAAGAGAGCCATACTTTAAGCTACATTCAACATAATATGCCAATATCAATATGCAGGAATTTAAATCTTCCATTAAAACAATTGAAAATAGAATGACTTTTAGCATTTTCAACATCTTTTACCTAAAAAAAATAACATTTTCAAAAATGTTTTCTGGTTTGTTTGTTTTTTTTTTTTTAAATAAGAGGCATTAGGAAAGATTCTTTGCTGCATTTTATAGACTTGTGGAATAGAAGCTTAGGAAGTAAATAATGTACCATCAGAGGGGGGAGCCGAAGTCAAAAGCCCAGATCTCCTGACTCTGAGCCCTGGGTCTGTCCTTGGCTCGTGGCATCTTTCTAGAGAGAAAACATGCTTCTTCAGCAGACTAAGTGTGTAGGGCTTTGGTTAGAATCGTTAAATGCTATACCTGGAGAAACTGTTAATAAAATAAAAATGGACAAAGGTGGAATATGTTCCTCAGGAAAGCAAAGAAACAAAGACAAAATGCAAGCCTGCCTTACTTTCGAGAATAACATTCAAAAGAAAATGACTTCATAATGGAAATGATTTAATGTTTGTTCCTGGAACTTGATGTAATAAAGAAGTGATTTTATATATATGTCCATTTCAAACCAAACATATAAGGAAAAATTATTATTTTCTGAGCTAATTCAGATGAACCAATCCTAATGTTCCAGTCTAATAGGGCCTATGAAATGCATGTGCTGAAAAAAACAAGAAGTAGTGAACGGGTGATAAAAATTACCAACTGGCTGCTGACAATCTGAGTTCTGGTCCTGGATGTCTTTGTCATGTGACATGGAACACATCATCTAAACTCTCTGAAACACTGATTCTTCATATGTAATACAAAAATAATAATGCCTTCTTTGCCTCCCTTCCACAATGGTTAAGAGGATAAGCTGACATGATTCCAAAGACTGATTGTTTAAGATCTGGGCCAGTATAAGAGCTAAGCAGGCCAAAACTTGGTTACAGTTTATTGGGGAAAACTAACGGAAGTCTCTGTAGACCTCCAAAACTGTCCTGTACTGGCTGAATTCCACATCCCAGAGTCTGGGAGACTCTTAATATAAGGGTTGTTTGTTTCTTTATTATTTCTACTAAGTGTCTGGGTGAGAGAGAATGTGGAAGTAGTTCTATTCAGTTGTGTTTCAAAGAGCAGTTGGGAATCAGTTATGTAATCTTGAACTCATGAGAGGAACACCTAAATGCATGAACTAAGCAAATGAGAGAGTACAGAACAGACCAATGTAGGAATCAGCCTCAACAGAGGGAAGATGATGTACAGCAGTATAATGGATAAATGCACCCAAAGGAGCATTATTTGTAAAGTGAGCAACATAAAGCAATGCAGATATTTTGAACAAGTCGTCTTGGGGGTAGGTAATGACCTTGTAGACTCTGGTAGTCAGTTTTAGCAATTTACTTGGAGACCAAGCCTCAGGATTCATTTAGACCAATCAGCCCATAATGAAGTTCATCAAATCAATGGAAAAATATTTTTATAACAAAATATAAAAACTTGTATTTAGGAACAGATGGCAGACAATATCATTGTACATATGAAATTCATATATAATATACATAATGTAGTGGGTCGAATGGCAGCTCCCAGAAAGATTTGTCCCATCCTCAAGCTGGAATTTGTGATTGTGAACTTATTTGGAAAAGAAGCCTTGGAAATGTAATTAAGTTAAGGTTCTCAGAGTGCCTGGGTGGCTTAGTTAATTAAGCATCTGCCTTCAGCTCAGGTCATGATCCCAGGGTCCTGGGGCTTGTCGGGCTTCCTGGTCAGCAGGGAGCCTGCTTCTCCCTCTGCCTGCTGCTTGCCCTGCTTGTGTTCTCTCTCTCTGTGTCAAACTTCAAAGTCAAGGATCTCAAAATGAGGCCATCTTTTATTATCTATATGGGCCGTAAATCCAATGACAAATTTGTTGTAAGACAGAGAAGGGGAGAAGGCAGAGGTGAAGACCATGTGAAGATGGATGTAGAAAGCACTTAAACTTCCACGAGCCAAGGGACGCTTGCAGCCCCCAGAAACTGTCAGAGCAAGGACTGATTCTCCCCTAGGGCTTTTGAAGGAAGTGTGCATGGGAGGAAGATGGTGCATGGGAGGAAACAGGGCAGAGTGATGATAAGTGCTGGTGGAGATAAATCGGGCAGTTACAAAAGCCCTCATTGAAAAAGTGAAGTCTGAGCAAACAAAATGTTGCCAAATGTTTGACTAACCATTTACAACAGACAGAGGTACAGAGTTTAGATCCCCATATGGTTAGAGGTCAACTTGCAGACATTGATGGGATGTTATAATCTGGCAGCCTAGTTAGAGAAATCGAACCAAAGCTAACATGTAAAAAAAGTTCACCAGGCTTATATCTAACTTAGAGATTATTTAGCTATTTTTTTTACTGACAGACTATATATATTCCTGTTCTTCAGTGTTGGTGGAACAGACTCATTTGTCCTCTCTCTGCTGTTTCTCTCGCTAACAGGTTAAATGAATACTTGCACATGTTTGTTATTTGTCAGAGACTGGATTTGGGGTTGCGGGTGTGGCAAATTCTGAATGAGTAGTGGTGGTAGTGTGTGACTGGGGAGTAGAGTAGAATCAGCCGTCTGGGAAGGTCTAGGAGGAGGTAGCATTTTGCACAAAGCCTGAATGACAGAGGGAGCCAGTTATGACAAATAAAGCATGGTGACTGAAGAGCACAGGTTCTGGGGCCAAACGACCTGGCTTGAAGTTAGTTCCTGTTGCATAAACTTGGGCAAGATAATTGTACATATTTCATTGTCTCATTTAGAAAATTAAATAAATAAATATAGGGAAAGTACTGAGAAGAGTGCTTGGCACAGAGTAACTGCTCTATAAACCACTAATTTTATTTTATTTAGGGTGGAAGTTTTACAGGCAGAATGAACATTGAATGCAAAAGCTTGTAGTGAGAGCCAGAGTGGCATGTTCTGTGAAGAAGGCCAAAGCTGGCAATCGTTCAATTAGACAATTAGAATTGGAACTGGAATTCCAGTGTGGACATCTATGCATTTACATGGGAATGATTAACGAGATGTTTATTGTAATGTTGTTTATAACAGAAAAAATTGAAAAAAAGAAACCCCAGCATGTTAAAAAATAGAATTAGATGGAATGAAATATGGCCTACCCTTATGATGGAAAATGTTGAAGCTAAAAAAAAAAATGACATGGAAAGTGGCTCATAAAGTATAGAGGGGAAAAAAATCATTTAGCATTAACTGATTACAAAAATGATGTGCATAAGGATCCCATAAAAATACATGCGTATATGGTATATGGGTACTTCCGTGAGAAGACAGAAAAGAAATTAGAATTAATAAGATTTAGGATGCAGAGGAGAAAGTTGATGGTCAAATATTCATCAATTGAAGGTTTAAGAGTCTCAGAGTGTTTGAGAGAACCGAGGCGGCTGCTACCTCTTAGCACCTGGGTGGTCGAGTCAGTTAAATTCCGACTCTTGATTTCGGCTCAGGTCATGATCTCGGGGTCTTGGGATTGAGCCCCAAGTTGGGATCTGCAGTCAGCAGGGAGTCTGCTTGGGGATTATCTTGCTCTTTCTCTCTAAAATAAATAAATAAATCTTAAAAAAAAAAAAAGATAAATGAGTGGTAGATATATACAGAGTGATTTCACTCTTTTACTTTTATTCACTGCTAGATTCTTCCGTGGTCCGGAAGTATCAATCAATTGAGCCAGTTATGATCCCGTAAGTCTATACGTAGGGAAACGTTACACTGCTTCATCAACCTCACCTTTTGCTGGGAAGGTTGTCATGGTAACAGTAGGGCTCAGAAGCAGTAACAGGCTGATGCAGCTATTACAACTCTACACAAAATGTGTTAACGCTTGGAGCATTTCTGTTTTGATTCATGGTTAGCCCGGGCCATTGGAAGATTCCATGTGTGCTGAGACCATGTGGTCAATAATAATTTAATAAGAAAAAAATCTGGAATTCCAGACAAAAAATTGAAGAAGTCTTTGTTTAGGAGTGGATGGATTGCACATGTTTGTCTTTCTTCCTCCTCACCTGGTCTTAGTTCTCCTTTTTCACTTACTTCATGTTTTCTACTTTTTTTCCTGCATAAAAATGCTATATTGCTAGTTTCTAAGATAAAATAATTCCTCCAAATTAAAATGCCGCTATGCTCCTGTCATACTCTTTAAATCAGTGTTTCCCTCCACAGTCTGCAAAGACATGGTCCTTAACGTGGTCAGAGGCTCTTGTGCTCCTGCTTCTGCTTCTAGCCTCAGCACCTGCTTCTCCAGCATCTTTGCCTGGTTCTCCCACCTAACACTTGGCATTCTCAAACTTCTTGTAGTTTCTACAATACAAATGCTATCTCAGGCACCCCATCTTTGCTCCAGCAATTTCCTGGGCTTACAACATCTTTCTCTGACTCCAAGATTAATGTGTGCTTGTTTGGTTTTCCCTTTCTTCTAATTCAGCTGTCCTCTATTCTCTTCTCTGAGCTCAAAGGAGCAGGAATCATGTCTTATTCATCTCTGTGTCTCTAGAGTCTGCACCTGGGATGTAGTTGGTGTTTCTAAGAAAAATGAAAGGAAACAAATTTCCTAGGACCATGCATGGTATTTCTTTCCAACTACTCTAAATGTCTTGAAAGGTTTCCTTAAGAATTCCAAAGATCAGGGCAATTCTGGGTGACTCAGTCAATTGAGCATCTGACTCTTGGTTTTGGCTTGGGTCATGATTTCATGGGTCATGATATAATGGATAGTGGGATCCAGCCCCACATTGGGCTCCTCTCAGTGGGCAGTCTACTTGAGGTTCTCTCCGTCTGACCATCCCGTCACTTATACGCACTCTCTCTCTCTGTCAAAATTAAATAAATTTTTTTAAAAAAGAATTCCGAGGATCTACACATTCTTTTTAAATTAACATATAATGTATTATTTGTTTCAGGGGAGACCTACACATTCTGTGGCTATTACTAACAGTCCCAACAAATACCAGGCTATGAGATATCTGCATTAGATGGTGCTGCAGCCGTAACACTTACTCACCAAATCCCAGAGCTTTTTAAATCCTCAGCCATCGCGTACCATGTTACTCTACCAGAAATTGGGAACTGCCGCTGTTGCCGAGCAGAACCTGGGTTTACTGAAAGAGAAACTGTAGTGTCTGCTTCTAAAACTCAAGATGTTCATATTAATCCTTTTCAAATTCCTTCAGAACCCACATGAACAAAACTGACTCCGCTTTTCTCCAGTTGTTATCCGGTTACTACAATTGCTCTTATTTTTCTTGTCCTCCTTGTCCTCCACTCCATCCTCCGCCATGTTCCCTGCCCGAAAAGCTTCCTCACTGTGGCTGCCCCTCACCATTCAGCTGTCATGACCCCTCATGTAAACGTACTGGCATAGCTCTTCGCCCTTTTCCGTCCTCCTCTTTTCACAAACAGCTACACCCCAAGCAGATGTATTTTTTAGACCACTTTATTGAGGAATAATTGACATGTGAAGAGCTGTATAGTGTTAACATACACAGCTCGATGAGTTGGGGATAAATATACACCTAAAAGGATACCACCATCGTGGCCATAGACATGTCCATCACCTCCCAAAGTTCCCTCCCACCCACCCCATTTGTTACTGCTATTATTGTTAATTGTTGTTATTTTTGTAACAATATAAAAGCATTTAACATAAGATCTATCCTCTCAAAAACTAAGTATACAATGCAGTATTGTTAGCTATGGGCACTGTGCTGTGTACTAGATGTCCAGAATTTATTTATTTATTTTTTGACTAATTGAAATTTTGAACCCTCTATCACTTCCCCATGTCCCCTGTCAATCACCACTCTACTCTCTGCTTCTGTGAGTTTGTCTATTCTAGATTTCATGTACAGGTGAGATTGTACAGACTTCCTGTGAGCACACATAACTTTAAAAAACTCTGATCATGAAACTGTGGAAAAGACTTCAATTTTGTTTCATTTTCTGCCAAATGAAGGTCACAGACCTTAGTTTGAAATTCAATATCCTCCACTATCTGCTTCAACGTGTTTTTTATTTTATGTGACACAACAAATCGAACCCATAACCCAAAATTAATCTAAAATACCCCAATTTCTTTGAAGACCATTGCTGATTTCTGTAGCTGAAAGTATATTTGCACCCTCTGAATGTTTTCATTTTTTACTTTTATTATGGTTTTTAAAAAAACATATTTATTTCTCATTTTCCTTTATAAGAGCATCCCACATGGTTTGTTTTTGTGTGGCCACAAACAGCTCTCATACTGCACTCAGTAAATATTTGTGTAATAAGGTATTTGGGGTTGATTTAATAAGCATTACTTCAAATAATATTTCCTTGGGGATATGTGTTAAGCTGTTTACTAGCAAGTATCTGTCCAGTTTTTAAAGTGGGGAAAAATCTATGATTTTCTATCATTTATTTCACAAATTATAACTGTTATACTTAATAGGCTACCTGTTCTGATTATTAATTTCTCCAACTCACTTTAAAAAATGGTCAGTGTTTTCCAGAAGTGTTTATTTGGTGTTGATACCATCTAGTGGGAAGTCTGAGTAATGCTCAATGATTAAATTGGCTTTGGAGAGCCCATTCTGAGCTGAACTTGAAGATAATCTGGTCTAACACTCCTCATTATACAAATGATAAACTGAGATTTTGAAGATTTAAGAAGTTTCTCACAGTCTGCATATGGCTGAGCATCTATTATGTGAAATAAACTTACCTGGGATACTAAGAATCATAAAGCATTCTTCCTAGCTCACATAATTAACCAGCAACACAGTGACATAAGATATTGATCTGTAAAAGGTGGCAATAAAAATTATTTAAATTATTCAATACAAGTAAAAACTTGGTAAAAAGTTTATTGCTTGGTAAAACATACAGACAAAAATATCTGTAAGAAAAATGTGCTAAGAGCACAGTCCATTAAACAATAAAGTTTCTAGAAGAGGTGGGGTTTGTGCTGAATCCTGAAAGTTGTGTACACAAAGATTTGGACAACGAGGGGAGCAAGGAAGGAGCATTTAAGATTTTACTTATTTATTTATTTGTCAGAGAGAGAGAGAGAGAGAGAACACAAGCAGGCAGAGCGGCAGGCAGTGGCAGAGAGAAGCAGGCTCCCCGCTGAGCAAGGAGCCCAATGCAGGACTCGACCCCAGGACGCTGGGATCATGACCTGAGCTGAAGGCAGCGGCTTAACCAACTGAGCCACCCAGGCATCCCAGGAAGGAGCATTTAGTGTGATGGAAAGGATAGAACAAAGGCATATTTAGGGGACACTGAGCATGAGAATAGAGGAGGTAATAACAGAGCATTAACTGCTTTAAGTTGAGTGGAGGCTGGTGGAAATAAGATATAAAGAACTGCATTGGGGGTGCCTGGGTGGCTCAGTTGGTTAAGCAACTGCCTTCGGCTCGGGTCATGATCCTAGGGTCCTGGGATCGAGTCCCGTGTCAGGCTCCTTATTCAGCAGGGAGCCTGCTTCTCCCTCTCCCTCTGCCTGCTACTCTGCCTGCTTGTGCTCGCGCTCTCTCTCTGTCAAATAAATAAATAAAAATTAAAAAAAAAAAAAAAAAGAACTGCATTGAATCAATTTGGGATGAGAAAGTAAACAATAAACTGGTAACTTAGGTCACAAATGGAGTCAATCTTGTGAATGCACTCCAAGGGAAAATCTTGGAGTTTGGAATTTATTTTAAGTGACAGTGGTGAGATTCAAAAATTATGATTGTATGAAGAATAAATTAAAAGGGCACCTAGGTAGCTCAGTTGATTGAGTGTCTGACTCTTGATCTCAGCTCAGGTCTTGATCTCTGGTGGTGAGTTCAGGCCCCACATTGGGCTCCATGCTGAGTGGAACCTACTTTAAAAAAAAAAAAAAGAATTAATTAAAAAGATAAATATCCTAATGTTATATGAAAGAGCACTTGTAGCACTACGGTATAATACATTAATTCGAAGACATTATATTTTAAATAACTCAAAAGAAGGTAAAATTGGTGTGCTTTAGAAAAATCATTAGAGTATTCATAGAGTAGCCCTGATGATGGATGCTGATGTTAAAGAAGGTGGAGAGTTGGAATTAAATTGGGTATGAATGTGACAACATAGATGGATCTAGAAGGTTTTATGCTAAGTGAAATGCATCAGACTGAGAAAGACAAATACCATATAACTTCACTCATATGTGGGATGTAAAAACAAGTGAATAAATAAGCAAACAAAAAGCAGAATCAGATCTTTAAATACCGAGAACAAACTGATGTTTGCTAGAGGACAAGGAAGTGGGGGATGGGCAAAATGGATGAAGGGGAGGGGAGAGCACAGGTTTCCAGTTATGGAATGACCGAGTCAGAGGAATGAGAAGCACAGCATCAGGAATATAGTCAACACCATTGTAATAGTGTTGCTTGGTGACAGATGGTAGCTACACTTGTAGAGAATGTAACGTAATGTATAACCTTGAACCACTGTGTTGTACATCTGAAAGTAATGTAACGTTGCATGTCCACTGTACTCAAATACAAAAATTTTTAAAACTTGGGGCATGAAATTTAGTTGAAGAAGTATTATGTCTAAAATATTATATAAGACTTAAGTAAGTATAATTAGTAAGTTAATATCATACAAAGAAAGGAAAAGATAACTAAGCTGTTTGCTTTCTTTTTGCATTGAGATTATTTTTTATTTTGTTTTGACACTTTCCTATATGTTCTATATTCCTCATGTTTCTACAACATATGTTCCTTTTATAATCAGAAAAATACATGATTCAAAACTGAATATAGCAAAAGGCTCTTTGCATTTCATTTTTAAAAAACATTTATGCATTAATCATGGTTTAAAATTTCATGAAGAGTATATGGTGAAAATGCTTCCTTTGTTTCCCCATGTCTTGGGAATGAATTTGGCTTTCTGGGAGATAAAATGGTAGTACAAAGTGACAGACATAAATCTAATTTTATTATTTTTCTCATAATTTTAGTGGGTTCAGTACTTCATTGTGTAATCCATCTTTGCATCACTGATTTGAGATACCATTCTCATCATGAACACAATCCTATATATATATATATATTTGTTTATTTCCAGATTTTTATGGTTTCAGGTCTCACATTTAGGTCCTTAAGCCATTTAAGTTTCTTTTTGTGTACAGTGAAAGAAAATGGTCCAATTTCACTCTTTTACATGTGGCTGTCCAGTTTTCCCAACACCATTTGTTGAAGAGACTTTTTCCCATTTATATTCATTCCTCATTCATCAAAAATTAATTGACCATATAATTGTGGATTTATTTCTGGATTTTATGCCTATGTATCTATTTTTATACTAGTACCATACTGTCTTAATTACTACCACTTATAATATAACTTGAAATCTGGAATTGTGATACTTCCAGTTTTATTTTTCTTTTTCAAGATTGCTTTGGCTATTCAAGGTCTTTTCTGGTTCCATACAAATTTTAGAATTGTTTGGTTTCTGTGAAAAATGCTGTTCGTATTTTGATAGGGATTGCATTAAGTGTGTAGATTGATTTGGATAGTATAGGCATTTTGACAGTATTTGTTCTTCCAATCCTTGAGTATGGAATGTTTTTCCATTTCTTTGTGTCGTCTTGAATTTCTTTCATCCGTATTTTATACTTTTCAGAGTACAGGTCTTTCACCTTCTTTAGTTAAGTTTATTCCTAGGTATCTTATTATTTTTGGTGCAGTTGTAAATGAGATTGTTTTCTTAATTTCACTTTCTCCTGCTTCATTATTAGCGTAGAGGAATGCAAAAGATTTCTGTACATTGACTTTGTATCCTGTGACTTTACTGAACCCATTTTTCAGGTCTAACAGGTTTTGGCAGGGTCTTTAGGATTTTCTGTAGATAGTATCATGTCATCTGCAAATAGTGAAAATTTCACTTCTTCCTTACCAATTTGGATGCCTTTTTTTCTTTATGTTGTTGAATTGAATTGCTGTGGCTAGGACTTCTAGTACTATGTTGAATAAAAGTGAAAATAAAAAGACATCCTTGTCTTGTCCTTGACCTTAAGGGAAAAGCTCTCATCTTTTCACCATTGAATATGATGCTGTCTGTGGGTTTTTCATATATGGACTTTATTATATTGAGTTATGTTCCCTCTAAACCTACTTTGTTGAGTGTTTTTTTTTTTTATGATGAATGGATGTTGTACTTTGTCAAATGCTTCTTAAGCATCTGCTGAAATGATCATATGAATCTTATCCTTTCTCTTATTGATGTGATGTGTTATGTTGTTTTGTGAATATTGAACCACTTTTGCATTGGAGAATATATCCCAGATGATCATGGTGAATTATTTTTTTAATGTATTGTTGGATTCCATTTGCTAATGTTTTATTGAGGATATTTGTGTGTATGTTCATCAGAGGTATTTGCTTGCCTGTAGTTCTCTCTCTCTCTCTCCTTTTTTTTTTTTTTTTTTTGGTGACATCTTTAGCTGGTGTTGGTATGAGGGTGATACTGGCCCTCAAAACTCTTCTTTTATAGAATTTTTCTGGTGACTCATGCTTTTTACTTTTCCGTATGATTGTAGCATCATCCTTTCCAGTTGGGGATTGCACTATATTTATTGATTTGGTTAGGGGATTGGCGAATTTCTGATGCTCAGTTTTCCTATTCAAGAATATTGTAAGTTCTTCCATTTGATTAAATTTATTGCACTAGGAAGTGCTTTGAAGTTTTTTTTCACAGAGTGTTTACACATTTTGTTACGTTTTTAAGATACTATGGAATTTTAATTTTCCTATTTTATTAGTATTTTCTATTTTTTGAATTGTTTAGAAAATATCTATATTAGTTCTACTTTTTAAAATTATTTTCTTTGAGGTTTGATATATGGCTTCCCCCACACACACACTTTTTTTTTTTTTTTTTTTTTTTTTTTGGAGAATGTCTATTGGCATTTGAAAATGCCAAATCCTAACCATTAGACCACCAGGGAGGATCTTGTCTATTGGCATTTGAAAGAAGGTTCATTTTTTCAGGGTTCAGAATCTGTGAAATGTTAATTAGATCTACTTTATTAGTTATGCTATTTTTAGTCCTGTATATCTTAAATTTTTCAGTGATCTGGTATGAACTGAGAAAGATGAATTAATGTCTCCCACTGCATTTGTTTTCCTTGTTTCCTTGTTTCTTTTCCCAATTTTCCTTGTATATCTTGTAGTTTTTGTGTTATGAAGGTTGACCTTATTTCATTTGGAATTACATAGTTATAACTATTTTACCTTCTGTGTTAATCATAGTATTTAGTGTTATTAGTACCCTTGTATGATTTATTAATGCTTCTTTTTGGTCTGAATTAAATCTTGTCTGATATTAATATTGCTTTACTTTTGTCTGTGTTTGCCATTTGCCTTTACCTACACTTTTTTTCCTAAATATTCTGAATCCCTTTGCTTTATCTATGTTTCTAGTGAACAGCATAGAATTAAGCCTTTTTTAAAAAAATTCAGTCTCTAAGTTCTTTAATATGTCAGTTTAAGTCTATTTGTATTTATTGTTATAACTAAAATGGTCTGGTTTCTTTTTTTTTTTTTTTAAAGATTTTATTTATTTGCCAGAGAGAGAGAGAGAGAGAGAACACACACAAGCAGGCAGAGAGGCAGGCAGAGGCAGCGAGAGAAGTAGGCTCCCTGCCGAGCAAGGAGCCCAATGCGGGACTCGATCCCAGGACCCTGGGATCACGACCTGAGCCGAAGGCAGCGGCTTAACCAACTGAGCCACCCAGGCATCCCATAAAATGGTCTGGTTTCTATCATCTGATTTTATGTTGGGCTTGGTGTATTTATAACTTTGTATAACTCTGTTGTATATTTTATATTTTGTATACTTTTCTATTAAAAATTAGGAGAATTGTGGTTTCATCCTGGAGGTTATATTTGATATCTATTATTTTCTATAGCATTCTTAATCTTCTACTTCTTTATATTGAATTTAATATACTGCCATATGTAAGTAATAACCTGGTATAGGCAATAATGAAATTTATCTATGTACTCTTTATCCTACCTTCTTTCTCCCTCCTCACTACCTGTTTTTACTTAATCATATTATCATTCTTGGTAATTACTTTCATCAGTTAAATGTACTTATATCTCTTTCACTTGAATTGTCAGATTTAAGTAAAATACTTTGTTGCCAGATATTAAAATGAGGAAGTCAACATTACACAATCACTGTCTTTTTTTCCTCTCAACTTTTGTTACTTATAATATGTTTCTACAGGGCATGTTTTAAGCATTCGAATTCTGCTCTACGACCTTAATCCTCATATTTATATTCATTGTATATCTATAATGAAAAACGATCCAATGCTCATTGCCACTTCTTTTACCACGGATTTTCCAGGACCAATATTCTTTAAATTCCTTCTATTTCTACAGTATTTGTGCCTTTGCATTTGTATAACTGGCTGGGTATGAAATTGGATGATACTTTCTTTCCTCAAGAACTCTGTGCAAGTGACTTCACAAACTTTAGCATTGAATATTGCTGTGGAAATGTATAAGTCCAGAATGATTCTTTTTGATTTATAAATGGCTCTTTTTGGACTTAGCTAACCACATGATCCTTTATCTTTTTAATCTAATAACATTACTAGACTACTTCCGCATATGACCACTTTGTATCAGTTTCTCAGGGACATAGTTTGCCTTTTCAATCCCTAGATTCCTGTCTTTTTACTTCAGGAAATTTTTTAAATTATATTTTAAAAATGTGTATTTTATTATTTAGATTTCCTAGAAAATGAATGTATTAGGTCATCTATGCCTATCTTCCATATCTATCATTTTACTACTAATTCATTTTAATCCTGTATTTCAATTTAATTATATTTGCTTTCATTATTTATATGCTCAATTTTTCTTTATGTGTTTCCAGCTGTATCTCTATTTTCTTTTCCCCCTTATACTCTCAAATTCATTTCTGGGATATTTTTCAAAGTTTTTCATTTCTACTTTAAGCCTTGTTTTTTCATACTTTATTTCCTTCTACTATATCAACATACCAGTCCTAAATTCTGGATTCTCTGGGAAGACTTAAGTCTCTACAAAGTCTTCTTGTTTTTTAAAGAAAAGAGTTTCATTAGTTTAAAAAAAATTATTGAGAAATGTTTAGTTACTACTGTCACCTGTTATGTGGGAAAATATCTTTTGTGTATTCTCTATCAGCCATTAAGTTTCTAGTTTCTTTCCCTTTTTCTTGCAGAATATTTTCAAAGATACAGTCAATTCTCATTATTTGCTAGATTCTGTATTTGTGTTTGTCTACTGGGTAAAATTTATTTGTAACTCCCAATCAGTACAGGGGATGCTTTCATGGTCGTTCATGAGTATGTGCAGGATGGGGAAAATTGCAAGTCTCCCAACGTGCGTATTTCCAGCTGAGGCTGAACAAGCTGGTATTCTGTCTTCTTGTTTCAGCTCTCCTGTTGTAAACTAATGTCCTTTTCATTGTCCAGTCGATGCCACATTTTTCCATTTTGGTGGTTTTTGTTGATAATTGCTGTTTCAAATGGTACCCAAGTGTAATGTAGTGCTGAAGAACTGTCTAGTGTTTCTAAACACAAAGAGACTGTGATGGACTTTATGGAGAAAATAACCATAAATCTGGTAGATGAAGGCTAGCCAACCTTCTTTAGGCATGATTTATAGTGCTGTTGGCCATGAATCCAATATTAATGAATCAACAATACAATACATCCTGAAGAAGGAAAAGGAAATATGCCAGTCCATACATGAGCGCTCCCCAGAAAGTGCTAACCTAACAGCGATAGTGCATGATAAAGCTATGGGAGAGATAGAAAAATGACTAAATTTGTGCATTCATGAGATGACAACTGATTTTTAAAAAGTGTAATGGACAGCATTATTGTGAGGCCAACAGCAAAATAAATTTATGATCATGTTACCCCCAAATCAGGAAAATGTTAAATACTTCTTAAACCCTTCTCAGCTAGGCTGGCTGGCTGACATTTTTAAAAAGGCAGTATACCACGGGAAATGTTAAGCTTGCAGGCAAGATGTCCTGCAGTTAGGATGGCTGCAGAAGAATTTTAAAAATACTTGCTAAGTGTTATACAGGAAAAGAGTTAGTTGTAAGAACGGGTTTTCAATGCTGATGAGGTGGGCTTGTTTTGCAAGGATGTCGGTAAAGTACCCCCATATAATGCAAATGGCATTTTGGTTAATTAAAATGCTGTGACCAAAGATTTGCATATATCTAACTCTGTATATCCCCTAGGAGCAATAGTTCAGTATTTGTTAATTCAGTGCTCAAAGCAACTTTATAGAACATAACCACTGCAAATAACAAGAATCCGCTGTGCTATTATGGTTCCCTTTGACTATCTTTGAAGCAGATGAATTTTCTTAGACAAGCAAAGGAAGAGGCAAACCCGGTATGAAATTTCCTTATGAACCAGAGTAATAGAGTTGATTCCTGTTATTTTTGGTAGTTACACTCTATAAAGTTGCTGCGAAGACTGAATTAACACATACTGAACCATTGCTCCTGTGGGAAAAACAGAATTAAGTATTTTTTGGACTTGTTTAAAATTTTTTTTAAGTTTTATAGCAGTTTTAGGTTCACTGCAAAATTGAGCAGAAGCTGCAGAGATTTCCCATATATTCCCCGCCTCGATATAGGCATTTATCCCTCATTATCAAATTCCCCAGCAGAGTGATATATTTGTTATAACTGATAAGCCCACACTGACATATGGTAATCATCCAAAATCCATAGTTTATATTAGGGTTCACACTTGGTGGTGTACATTCTATGAGTTTGGACAAATTTTTGACATCTTGTACCCACAGTTATGGTATCATACAGAGTATTTTGACTGCCTTGCAAATCCTCTTTTCTCCACCTGTTCATCCCTCCCTTCTCAACCTCTGGCAACCACTGATCTTTTTCCTGTCTGGACAGTTTTGCCATTTCTAGAATGTCATAAAGTTGGAACCATACCATACATAGCATTTTCAGATTGGCTCCTTTCATTTAGTAACACACATTTAAGGTTTATCCATGGCTAGATACCTCATTTCTTTTTAGCACCAAATAATATTCCACTGTCTAGGTATAATACCAGTTTGTTGGTCCATGCACCTACTGAGGGACGTCTCAGTTGCTTTTAGATTTGTGCAATTTTGCATAAAGCTGCTCTGAATATCCACATGCAGATTTTTGCATGATGTAGGTTTCCAGCTACTTCTGGTAAATACCAGGGAGCATGACTGTTTGATAGTGTGATATGACTGTTTGTTTTGTAAGAAAACATAACACTGTCTTCCAGGATGGTCATAACATTTTGCATTCTTACCAGCAATGAATGAGAGTTCCTGATCATCCTTACCTGTATTTGTGTTGTCAGTGTTCCAGATTTTGGCCATTCTAATAGTCACATAGTGACATCTCACTATTATTTTAATTTACATTTCCCTGATGATATATGTTGTGTTTTTATATGCTTATTTGTCATCTATTTGTCTTCTTTGGTGAGGTGTCTTTTGAAATCTTTGGCTCATTTTAAAATTTCATTTCTTGTTTTCTGATTTTTTAGTTTTAAGAGTTCTTTGAGTATTTTGCATAAGAGTTCTTTATCAGGTGTGTCTTTGCAAATTATTTTCTTCCAGTCTGTGGCTTGTTTTCTAATTCTCTTGATATTGTCTTTTGCAGGAGAAACTTTTCAATTTCAATTAAGTCCAGCCTATCAATTATTTTTTTGATGCATCATGTCTTTGGTGTTTTACCTAAAAAGTAAGGGAAACTCCTATGATCATCTTAATAGATGTCAAAGGAAGTTTTTAAGATCCACTTATTTATGGGGTACCTGAGTGGCTCAATTCATTGTCTGTCTTCAGCTCAGACCATGATCCAGGGAGTCCCAGGATCGAGCCCTGCATTAGGTTCCTTGCTCGGCGGTGAGTCTGCTTCTCCTTCTGTTCCTCCTCATGCTCAAACACTCTCTCTCCCTCTATCTCTCTCTCTGTCTCAAATAAATAAATAAATACAATCTTTTTTTTTTTAAATCCGCTTATTTAGGAATAGATAGGAACTTTTTCAACCTGATCATGGGTAATTATAAATACCTACAACTAACATAATGGTGAAAGACTAAATGATTTTGCTAAACAACAAGAGTGAGGCAAAAATGACTACTCTCACCACTTTCATTCAGTTTTGTACTGGAGGTTCTAGGGTGTGTGATGAGGCAGGAAAAAAAATTAAAATGTGTATAGGTTGGAAATGAAGAAAAATGTCATTATCCTCAAATAACATGAGTGTGTGTGTGTGTGTGTGTGTGTGTGTGTGTGTGTGTGCAGAAGGAGGGACTATAAATAAAGCTACTGGACTAACACATTGCTTCAGCAAAGTCACAGAACACTAGGTCAATATACAAGATTAATTATATTTCTAAGGGCTAAGCAATAAAAATTGAACTTGAAAACTAAAACAATTTATAGTAGCAACACAACTATGAAACACTGGAGGATAAATTTGACAAAGGATGTACAAGACCTCTATTCTGAAAACTTTGAAATATTTTTGAGATAACTTAAATAAAACCTTAATTGGTGGAGCATAACAAATAATATAGAGGACAAGGGTAGATGGAGAGGAGAAGGGAGTTGAGGGAAATTGGAAGGGGAGGTGAACCATGAGAGACTATGGACTCTGAAAAACAACCTGAGGGTTTTGAAGGGGCGGGGTGGGAGGGTGGGGGAACCAGGTGGTGGGTATTAGGGAGGGCACAGATTGCATGGAGCACTGGGTGTGGTGAAAAAACAATGAATACTGTTACGCTGAAAATAAATAAAAAATTTAAAAAAAATAAATATATGCATATGAAAGGAAAAAATAAATTTTCATAGCTGCAAAAAAAAAAATAGAGATATGATATGCTCATGTGAAGGGAAGATTCAGTATTGTTAAAATGCTAATTGATTTTTTTACAAATTTGATATATTAAAATTCTAGGTCCCAGTGTGATGATGTTAAGAGATGGGACCTTTGGGAGGCGGTCAGGTCACGAAGGGATAGTCTTATGATTGGAATTAGTGGTGCTGTAAAAGCGGCTCCACAGGGATCCCTGGTCCCTTCCAGGATGTACAGACACTGCTAGAAGGTACCTGTCTCTGAACCAGAAACTGGGCCTCGCTCCATGCTGAATCTGCTGGGACCATAACCCTGGACTTACTAACCTTCAGAACTGTGGGAAATAAATATTTGTTGTTTATGAACCAGCCAGTCTATGGTATTTGTTACAGCAGCCTGAACAGACGGTGACAAATGTAAACCTCAATGTTAAAACTGGAAGTCCCCCTTTTTACTTCTGAGATTTGGGGATTGAAAAAAATCTAAGAACTAAGGTGACATCTAAAACATTTAAGGCTTTAAATGATGTGAAATTCGCTAGTAACTTATTAAAATAATTTTAGTGGTGTTTTGGTGAAAAGTTGGGTTTAGGATACATCGAAGGAAGGAGAGGGAGGGTTGAAGAGTTCTTCCACATTTCTGGCAGTGCAGGAAAGGACAGGCCAGGAGCTGGTGAGACAGGCTTGCTGGTTTGTGCTCTTTGGGAAGGATGGCATCAAGAGCCAATAAGGAGGAAAAGTGGAAAACTGAATTCATTCATTTCTTGAGAAAAAGAAAGAGATGGGGTCAAGAGCACCTGTGTAGAAAATGGGCTTTCATATGAAGGGAGGAGTTTCTCCACTGGTTAGAAAGCATGAGGAAAGCATGGCATCGATCCAGGGACACTTGAATGTTTTGTGTTGGGAAGTCAAAAGGTATCTGTGTAATGTCCTCTGTTTTGCTCTGTGAAAAGGAGATAAAGTCACCTGTCATGTGTGACAGGGGATGTTGGTGAGTTGGGTGGGTGGTCTAAGGTTTGAATAGAGTGAACATGTTTAAGATATCAGTGTGGAGAATGATAGAGATGATTGCTGGTGGCCCAGAAGAGACTGGATTTTATGGATTTTATTGGAAACCACTTCTCCAGCAATGTCATTTTTTGTTTGTTTGTTCACTTGCTTGTTTGTTTTTCCAACAGTGCTCAGCCTGAGCGCCATGGAGAAGATGGTAAGATAGCGGGATTGATCCCAGGATGGTGTATTTTTCCTGTCAGTTTCAGTGAAACGGCAGTGAGGTTGAACTTATTTATTAAGAATATTCTCTATTGATGGAGCATGGACTTCAGCAGGGTAAGAAAAGAAGTGAAAACTAGAAAAAGAAAATTTAGACTAGAGGTTGCTATGAGGTCAAAGAACCATGACAAGTGGACTTAAATGAACAGGAAAGCTGATGAGTGGATTTAATATTCAGAGGTTATGGCTGGCCCCAGGGCTCAGGATAGCATCCCTAAAAATAAAATAGCCTGTTACTTTGCTAGCAAAATGAATTTATTTGGGAATAAGAGGAATTGGAACTGGGGACAAGTAAACTATGCCAAGTCTGAAGATAAAGGGAAGGTCAACTTTTATTAGGCTTTGGGGGAAACTGGAGAGGGTTGCTTTGCACAGAAGTTCATTGGAGAAGAACAAGAGTTTGGGGTTGTGACAGTTTCTCGTTGGCTGTAGGAGATGGTTAGTGCCTTGTTGTTGGGATGGGGAGAGGTCTTCCTTCCTTTCCTTACAGAGGAGATAAAGTTCCTGTTCATAAAGGACCCCCCCCCCCTTTGCTGGTGAGGCAGGGTACAAGGAGTGGTACATGTGTGAGTGTCCCCTCCAGGGATCCCTGCTTCCTTTTCAGTGAGGTTTCTTTCCCTCATGTCATGGCAGCCGGTTAAAAGAGGGGAAATAAAGGCAATTAAGTGATCCATATGGTGCTGCTTCTTTTTCTTTTCTTTTTTTGTCACATTGTTCTGATTCTAAAATACAAGCTTGGCAAAATTATTAAGCTTTAGTTTAAGCAACTGAATTAAAATTAGCTGAAGCTGAATGACCTGAGTTTCATTAAACTCAGGAGTTCCATGCGAGAGGAGAGACTGGAAGGGGAGGCAGAGAAGGATAAAGGTTAGTGTGAGGGCACCAAGCAGGCTGGCTGGGACGGGTGGGCTCATTTATCCAACTGACACTTCAGGGTAGGGCTCCTTTGTTTGCATATTAGTTTGATTATTTTTCATAAATAAGACACTGGGTTCTAAACCCTGGAGTCGAATATGACTAGGGATGGCGCTGACCCTTGATGGCTGCCTCGATGCCAAGTAACTAGCCTGTGTTGGGCAATTTAAAAGAATAAGAGAAAGAAAATGTATATGGACAGATTCTTTGTGAGCTTTTGCCTATCAAAAATAAATCAACGTTAGTAATGAGAGAAGGAAAGTGGGTCAAATTTAGACTGTCCTATAGTATTCTAAAATGGTGTGGTTTCCCTGGTCTTATTTTTGTGTTACATTTGTTTGCCAATTCAGTTGATGCATCATTTGATTAGGGTTTTTTCCTACATTTTTTATTGTGAAATTTTTGTAACTAGAATTTTGGAAAAAATAATATAATGAATATCCATAACTCCTCTTTTTTTTTTTTAAAGATTTCATTTATTTATTTGACAGAGAGAGACACGCTGAGAGAGGGAACACAAGCAGGGGGAGTGGGAGAGGGAAAAGCAGGCTCTCCACTGAGCAGGGAGCCCAACACAGGGCTCCATCCCAGGACTCTGGGATCACGACCAGAGCCGAAGGCGGATGTTTAATAACTGAGCCACCCAGGAGCCCCCATAACTCCTCTTATTATTTACTAACTGCTAATAGTATTTTGAAATATTTTCTATCAGTCTGTCTACCTACCTACCCAACTACTTATCTACCTACCTACCTATGTTGCTTTCTGTTGGTTGCTAGCTAGCTAGGTATACACACACAGGTATACTCAGAGATAGATGAGTAGAGATTTTTACTAGTTCCTCAGGAGACATATAACAATTCTGGAGATATTTTTTATTATTATTTAAGGAAGGGAAGTGCTACAGGTGACTAGTGGGTAGGGACCAGGGTGCTGCTAAACATCCTACAATGTAGAGGACAGTTGGTCACAGCAAAGAATTAGTTTCCCGTCTAAAATGTCAGTAATGCTGTTTTAATGTATTTTATTTTGGCATTATTATGAGATATGATATAGTCAAAAAAATTCATATGATTTACAAATATATATTTCGACTGAATCATTTAAAAGTGTGTTTTAGACAGTATGAATGAACTTTAGTAGAATATATGTACACAAACACCCATTCACTCCTGAATAATTTAGCATGAATCTCCTAAAAACAAATATTAAACACAATACCATTATCACACTCACAAAATTTAACATTGATACAATAATATTACATATTAATGGCCCTTTGTTTTTTCTTGTTTTTTTTTTTCAATTGGAGATCCAATAAAGATCGTGCATTGTATTTACTTTCTTATTTCCTCAGCCTCATTTAATCTCTAAGTGTTCCCTCTCCCTTTGTCTTTCATGTCATTGATATTTCTAAAGAGTCCAGTTAGTTGTAGAATGTTCTGAAATCTGGATTCAACATATCTACATCCAGATGAAACTTTCTGGGGAGGAAGCCTACATAGATGATGTTTTATTCTTCCCAATGTGTTGTATCATGAGACACATGATGTCAATCTGTCCCATTATTGCTAATGTTAAGTTTGATGATCTGATTAGGTGATTTCCACCAGATTTCTCCATTGTAAAGGAACATTTTCCTCCATTGAAATTAATTAGTATTCTGCATCATGAATCTTGGAGACTATATAAGGATTCTGTTTCCTAATAATATTTTCAGCCAATTATTTTAGAATTCATTGGCTGCCTGAATCAATTATTAAGTTGGCTACAAAATAATGTTTTTTTAAATTCTGTCATTACTTTTTATAATTATTAGTTGACAATCTTTTCTAAAGAGGAACTTTCTCTCCCTCTTTTCACTATTAAATCCTGTATTTTTATTACTAATTCCTTGAGATTTCTGATTTATGGAGTCTAAAATCATGACCAGTTCTGATGAACATACCAATCAAGTTATGTATGGACATCTTACCTTATGCCCCTTCCATATCCATGCTTCACCTTTCTCTGTCATTCTCTGTGCCGGGTAAAACTGATCTGTGTATACTACACCGTAGGGCTTTACTGCCCTCTGGCTTCTTACTGGGTTTGGCTCATTTGAAACAAAGATAGGAGACTGGAGAAAGGGAGGAGAATGAGGTCTAGTATTTATTCATTTCCTACAGGATTAGCATGGACTGGTCAATTGACTTAAGATTCCCGCTTCTATCAGCCGCCCTTTTTACACATTCCTCTTTGTCTCCAGTTTCTAGTAACAGCAATCTCCTCTTCTTTAGGCCTAGAGTTTGTAAAGAAGTTTTATTACCAACCCAAGATCCTGCATTATCCTGGGATCTTGTTCTTTCCCTTCTGGTTCCCATACCCTACACATAGCTTTATGCATGTATATATGTCCCTCCCTTTCTTCTCTCTCTCTCTCCTTCCCAGGAATCAGACCTAGATTAAATGGCTCTCCAAACCTTCCCTAGATCCCTCCTCATTTTCTCTTACGGTGTTTCCGCAGTAAATACCATGGATCCAATCATGCCATGGCATCAGCTCTTGGAGGACCCAGATAAACATTGTAACATTGTTACAAACATTGTAACAAACATTGTAACTCATTAACCCCAAGCATTCCTCCATGCCTTGGGCCTTAGTTAAGTCTTACAGAAAAACTGAGAGCGTTGAATAATTTGGTATCAGTTTGGTATCTATCTATTGAGAAATATTCCATTGTATTAGTGGACCTATAAAGGTTTCTAAATGGGCCATGCGGCAAGGAGATGATGGAATCAGATCTGGGGTTAACAGCAACTGGGACAGGTGTGCTAGCAGCAGGAAATGTTAAAACTGGAATAATGTTACTTTGTGGAAGTTTAAGTTTATATCCTTTCTCATCATCTTTATGTTCTTGCTATTGCCAAGGAAAAAATATACAGGGTGGTTGTTTGGGCGGCTGAACTGGGCACTATGATTTGGTGTAGGGAGACTATGCTTGAGTTCATGCTAGACTCTCTCAGCAGAAAAATAGAAAAGGCTTTGGAATCACTTTGAAATTGTGGACCTCACACTTATATGACCTTGGATGAGTTATTTAACTTGACTGAACTTGCTTCACCTTTTATAAATAAAAGGGCAATAAATATTCACTTGTAAAAATTATTTTGATGATTACAATAATTCATATAAAGATCTTAGTACTGTGCCTGGAATACATTGGCAGTTATTTGGTTTATTATTTTATTTAAATGTGTGACTAGGAAAAGGAGCTTAATCCATTGATAAGATGCTTGGAACTCCATTCTCCAAGGAGTGTGTGTCCACATTCCTCTTCACCTTAACTGTGGAGTCCCACAGTGTAGCAACTACAACATTTTCTCAAAAAGCATTGTGCCCCATGGTCTCTTGAGCAGTTGCCTGCAGAGAGCACTGCTCTGTAATTAATAGAGGCAGGGTTTAATGAACTCCACAAGAAGATTTTTCCTGACACTTATTTTTTAGATCCTGAAATAGTTTCTATTCCTTCGAGATCAATTAAAAAAGTTTTTTTTTTCATCTTTGCCAAAATACCTGAGGCAATTTTCCAGCTGTGTCTTTTTAATGAGTTCTCTAAATGGCTCCACGAGGTTCTTTAGTGAACTAACTGAAGTTGTAAGAGCTCTCTGGGAGCAAGAACAAGAAAACTTCTGAGAAATCCCTGGGCAGACTCAGAGGTGCACATACCTTTCAACTTAAAAACTTTCAGGATTCTTCACAGGTACTCAGGGAGGGGGAAGGAAGCAAGGGAGAATATGCCAGAAGCCTTTAATAAGTCCCTAATGGGTGAGGTTCTTCCACTTAGGTTCATATTTGAATACAGCCTTTGAGATTCTCAGCTTTGTCCTACTGGCTAACAACTAAAGCCAGAACAGCGACCATTCTTAGTGAGGAAGATAAATACACTCTTACCAACCCCATCGCCAGACTCAGGCTACCTCTGGCCTTTAATTAACCTGATGGATATGTCAGGTGACTCCCTCATCTCCAGGAAAGCAGTACACAAAGAGTGTGTGTGTGTGTGTGTGTGTGTGTGTGTGTGTGTGTGTGTGTGTTTATACAAACCAGATTGGATATTCATTTGAACTAACGGATCCGTTCATGATGAAAAAGATTTAATTCAAATTCTTGTAGAAGTAAATTTGGGCCCATGAAGCCAAGTAATGAAATAGACCGATATTTATTGTTGAAGTGACCAATTTTGAGTTCTTTAATCTTGCATTTATATGAGTTTTTATACTTCTCATCTATCAAACATACCACTGGAGGAGGCTTAGGACTAAGGTAAATGGAACCCAGGCGGATTCAACTCATTATACACAATCCAGACAGGGAGATACTGACAGGGTATCTATGATGGAATTTAATAATCTTCACATCACATTTAAAGGTAAACATTTCCCCCATTTATTAAATAACTCCTGAAAAAAAATAAGCCAGCAATCTACTAATAGTCAAATATTTTCCTGAATATGCTAGGGTAATTTTCTTAGTAAAAAATTAGATAAATTCATTTTAGAGAGAATTCTTAGAGTGAAGCATTAGTGGGAGAAATAAATGATTTTAAGTGATAATAAATGGTCTTCTAGAACAAGGAAGATATATCATACATATTTATCACATCTTCCCAGATACCCCTGAAATAGATAGAGCACAATGTGTAAAGCACAGGAGAAAATAGAATGGCAGAGGAGACATCCTGAATAAGAGGAATTGCAACATTTTTAAAAATATAGATAGAAAGCAGAGGGAGGGGTTATAACTAACTTATCAGACACGAAGCTACCAACTAATGAGCAGGGAGAAGGGAAAACCAATAAGAGGTAAGACACATTACCTCCAAGAGCCCCTGAGAAGCTGCAGACTTGAATCCATCAGCAGTAGTGGACCCTGGGAGTGCACAAAGGGGAGAAAACAGGGGAACAAGTTGAGAGTCTGTTATTACAGTGGTTGGATCTTCTGATTCTGCACCATTCCACACAGGTAACAACTCATCCTGGGCAGGGGTCTGGAAGCTCATTTTACAGAGAAACTGAGGATAAGAATCCTAAGTTTTGGGATCCCAGATGAAGCAGAAACCAATGAGGCTTAGATCTGAAGACAGAGGAATTAATTAAAGTCTGAACACTGAAGAATGAGAGCATCGCCCAGTTACCCTCCCTGCACCCCAATCTCTCACACTCAGGTGCATTCTACGCCTTCTGCTCACAAGCAGACAAAAGACCAAAGACCTCATTGGACAACACAAATAGTCCAGATGACATGCATATTTGAGGGAATCTCAACCAAATAGATAGCTGGACCATCCCATCGCCTTGCGTAAAACTCCACATATGCAGTTTCCAATGAAAGACAAATATAGAAAGAAAAGAAAATATCAGTGGAAACAAAGATGATGATGAAGAAAAGAGCCTAAAGCTATAAAATGCGATAATTAGATATTCCCACTTTCCCCACCTTCTTTTCCTAGAAAAAGAAGCCAGCAGTTGGCCAGTTGCATGGTGTGGGTGGGATAATCACGCAGGAATCTGTGCATATGTGTGGGAGGCACTCCAGAATGCAGAGTAGAGAGGTAGCATGACTGAATGCATTGAACAAAGAAGTAGTTGTTTGAACAAATAAGCAAACACGTTGAGGACTTTCTCACAATTGGAAAAGGTATTCGCAGTTGTGGCACGGTGATAGACTAGAAGCAGCCAGAAGACTGGGATTGGAATTGGAGCAAGCGCTACGACATCATTTTGTTTTTTGGACAGCTTTACTGAGGAATAGATTACACACAACTAAGTGTATCGATTTTAAGAGTCAAGTCCAATGAGTTACGACAAATCAACACAATCAAGATATAGATCATTTCCATCCCTCAAACAATTCTCCTGGTGTCCCTTTACGGTTGATTATATGTCCTTACCCTCTGCCCTAAGCAGCCACTGATATGCCACTAGAGATTTCCATCACTCTAGATTAGTTTTGCCTGCTGCATAATTCCGTATGAATACAATCATACAAAATACATTTTTTTTAAGCGTAACAGTATTCATTGTTTTTGCACCACACCCAGTGCTCCATACAATACGTGCCCTCCCTAATACCCACCACCTGGTTCCCCCAGCCTCCCACCCCGCCCCCCCCCACCCCTTCAAAACCCTCAGGTTGTTTTTCAGAGTCCATAGTCTCTCATGGTTCACCTCTCCTTCCAATTTCCCTCAACTCCCTTCTCCTCTCCATCTCCCCATGTCCTCCATGTTATTTGTTATGCTCCACAAATAAGTGAAACCATATGATAATTGACTCTCTCTGCTTGACTTATTTCACTCAGCATAATCTCTTCCAGTCCCATCCATGTTGCTACAAAAGTTGGGTATTCGTCCTTTCTGATGGAGGCATAATACTCCATAGTGTATATGGACCACATCTTCCTTATCCATTTGTCCGTTGAAGGGCATCTTGGTTCTTTCCACAGTTTGGTGACCGTGGCCATTGCTGCTATAATCATTGGGGTACAGATGGCCCTTCTTTTCACTCCATCTGTATCTTTGGGGTAAATACCCAGTAGTGCAATTGCAGGGTCATAGGGAAGCTCTATTTTTAATTTCTTGAGGAATCTCCACACTGTTCTCCAAAGTGGCTGCACCAACTTGCATTCCCACCAACGATGTAAGAGGGTTCCCCTTTCTCCACATCCTCTCCAACACACGTTGTGTACATTCTTTTCTGTCTAGCTTCTTTTGCTTAGCATGATTTTGTGGTTCCTCCATGTTAATGCATATATCAGTTCATTTATTTTTATTGTTGAGTGGTATTCCACTGTATGGACATGCCATGATTTTTTAATCCATTCAACTGTCAATTGGCATTTGGATGGTTTTGCTATTTTTTTTAGAAATAGCTCTGAACAGATGTCTTTGAACCTATGTTTTCATTCTCTTTGGAAAACACCTAAAAGTATTCACTTACTTTACCACATAGAAGTGTATGTTTTAGTTTATCTGGCACTGAGAGGTTGTTCCATTTTACATTCACCCCGGCATAAGAGAATTCCATTTGATCAACATCTTCTCCACACTTAGATTTATTTATTTTTAACCATTGGGTGTATTGTGTTATCTCCTTGTTTTAATATGTATTTTTCTGACGGCTAGTGATGTTGAACATTTTTTCATGTGCTTATTGATCCTTTGCATCCCTTCCTCAGCAAAGGATCGGTACAAACCATTTGCTCATTTATTATTTGGGTCATTTGTCTCCTTATTAAATTTAAGAGGCCTTTATATATTCTTGACAGAAGTCCTTTGTCAGAAATACGCATTTTAAATATTTTATTCAATTCTGCATTTCTTAATGATGATTTTCCCAGAGGTTTTTAATTTTGAGGAAGTACAAGTTATCATGTTTTAGTGAAATCGTGTTTAAAATATATATACACATTGGGGCGCCTGGGTGGCTCAGTGGGTTAAAGCCTCTGCCTTCGGCTCGGGTCATGATCCCAGGGTCCTGGGATCAGGGCCCTGCTTTGGGCTCTCTGCTCAGCAGGGAGCCTGCTTCCTCCTCTCTCTCTGCCTACTTCTCTGCCTACTTGTGATCTCTATCTGTCAAATAAATAAATAAAAATCTTTAAAAAAATAAAAATAAATAATAAAACAAAATATATATACACATAAATACAGAAATATTTATAGATGTATATGTTAGTGTGTGTAAATATGGGAACATGTAAATGCATTTCTTTTCCACCCCTGTTTGCTGGTCTCCTTACAAACTGACACTCTGCTGACAGTGAGCACACTGAGAGCCCAGATATTGGTCTTTAAGCTTCTCCACTAAAGGGAACAGTGCTTCCTAAAGAAGTGGCTAATTCCAGGATAAGATTAAAAAAAAAAAAATACACGAAGAGCCTGTAACACTTTTACACCAGAAAATAAGAAAATTCTTTAAAAATGGTGGGGATGTAATAATAGGATATAGGAATCACCTTGAAGGGACTCTCATTGGCCAAATAAAAATAAAAAATGAAAGTAACAGATTATAACCATTTAAAAAGTAGGGATTCATGAGTCCATACTGATATAAATAAATAAATGACTGGCAAAATGAGATGTGTATGCTCTTTAGCAGAAGAACGACAGCTCATAAATGTAGAAGAAATAATAGAAAAAGAACTTGTCAGCCAGTGATCATTATAACGGTGATTGATTTAGGCAGTAGGTATCAACTGAAGCTAAACCTGGTGCTTAAAGTTCTGATGAGGGTCAAAATTTTGGTATAGCCTCAGGATATCTCCTACAAAACTTTAATAAGTTACAAAGGAAAAATTATGACTTTGACAGAGAAACTTGGCAGAAATCAACATGATCCGAAGATCAAGGTTTAAATACTGCCAGTAGTGAGATGGGTAGATGCCAGGTGGCCTCGGATGTACTGAGAAGAGCATAGCATAGTTACTAGTCATGAGAAATATGCAGATTTAAAATATACAATCTTAAATTAACAATTACTGAAGTCTAACAATTATTATATACATGTACACAGAAAGACAAGCCACCAAGGAGATGTTAAGAAATTCTTATATACTTAAGATGGAAAAATTAATTGGATCAAACTTTTCAAAGAGTACTTTCATAATATATGTAATAAGTAATAGTAATATAATAATAAGTAATAGTAATTTCTCTTTATTTTTCTATTTAGATATGACAGGAATGCTAAAGTATTGATGTTATACCCAATTTAAAAATGAAGAAATAATTGAGACAATTAAACATCTTACCTAAAGTCACACACTAATAAGTGGTAAAGCAAGACTCACTGATCTAACCATTTGTACTGACTGAAATTTGTACTGAAAATATTTCTGATCTTCCAGTAAGTATATGCATATATATTTTTAAATTTATTTATTAATTTTAGAGAGAGAGTAGGGGGAGGGACAGAGAGAAAGAGAGAATCTAAAAACTTTAAAGGAAACTCCTTGCTGAGCATGGAACCTCAAGAAGGGCTTGATCTCATGGTGCTGAGATCATGACCTGAGCCAAAATCAAGAGTTGGACACTTAACTGACTGAGCCACCCAGGCAGTCCTTATTCAGTAAGTATATTTCTAAAACTTAAAACAATAATCCCAAATGAAAAAGTTTTATACACAAAAGTATTCCTCTATTTGTAGTATGTGCATATACTCTAACTTGTATTATATTAGTATAATATTTTAAAGTAGTATAATATTTTTAGTATATGGGGAAAAAAATCTAAGTATCCAAAAAAGATTAAGTAAATTATGATATGTTCATATAATGGAATATCATATACCTATTAAAATTAAGTTTGTTGATAGAGTGCCTGGATTATTATGATAAATGGTAGAGTAGCATAGGGAGTTTTATATAGAGTATGAGCTCAACTATGTTAAAATACATGAAATCTGACAAAAAGTACAGTAAATGTTAACAAAATTTACCTCTGAATGTTTGCCTTGTGGGTGAATTTCATTATCTTCTACTTTGAGCATGTATGTTAATTTAAAATCAAGGAAGGGTGAAAGTATTTAAAAAATGGCTTTGCGTAATAAACATTAAGGCAAACAGAACTCAGACAGCATGACCCTCTTGCATACGGTATGCCTATTCATGTCCCTCCTGGGCTTACCAAATGCAATGTACCAGACAAAGACTGGGGTAGTAGTTAAGTAGTTTATGAGATTTGTAATCAGACAGACCCGGGTTCAAGGTCATTTAACTTCTTGGAGTCTCAATTTTTTCATTCACATGAAGTTATTCAGTTTGGGGTATATTTTGAACAATTGCTGCATGAGAGTATGTATGCAAAGTTCCTGGCACAGTGCCTGACACACACCAAGAAGTGAATTATCCTACCAGTTGAGCTCTTAGAAGATGGAGGATTATGTCTCTAGAGATAAATGTGAGTTCAATTCAAGGCATTTAGATGTAGTTAGCAACTAAATGTGTGCCCAGATAGATGATACGATTAAGCAGAATATACAAATTTAAACTAGACGATTTTCATTTATTTCAAAATAATTTATCATAGGGACATTGACTGGCAAGGAATTCACTGTAATGGGCAATTCTCACTCATCTTTAGGTGTTGTTCAAATGAATGTTGAGCAGAGTACGCCAAACCTCAAACGTCTGACCTCACATAGGTGAGACATCTCATGGTCTTCAGGGGTTGGTAATATTTAAGATTCTGTATGTGGGACAGTTCCAAATCAGCAATCATTAAATCATAAGAATTTCCCCTAGGTCTCAACCTAAGAAGCTAAAGAGGATCTTTACCTTGAACTTCAGGTTCTAAGCTCTCCTGAATTTTCTTTTGACTAATCCCCATTCTAGTCATAGTAACATGAAACCCTCTTATTCTCTTGACTAATGATAAATCAATTGTCTTTGATTAATATACCAGTATTACAAATGTTTTATATATTATGCAAGTTCTCATGGAAAAGAGGGAAAATATATTTATATCACCACCTTCCACTACTATAGTGTGTCCATGATTGGCATGAAACAGCTTAAAAGAAAAAAACTTAGGGGCGCCTGGGTGGCTCAGTGGGTTAAAGCCTCTGCCTTCAGCTCGGGTCATGATCCCAGGGTCCTGGGATCGAGTCCCACACCGGGCTCTCTGCTCAGCACCGAGCCTGCTTCCCTTCCTCTCTCTCTGCTTGCCTCTCTGCCTACCTGTGATCTCTGTCTGTCAAATTAAATAAAATCTTAAAAAAAAAAAAAAAACTTAGAACCCAAACTTGAGTGTTATGACCACTATTTCATTTTTACTGATGAATTATAACACAAGTCCTCCTCATATGGATGTTAGCTCATGCTCAACCATAGTCAGTGAGGAACATTGATATATTTACAAGGAGTCCAGTATTAAACTTTTTGAAAAGACCTATTCTTTACCTATGTTACTAAAGATGCAGCTATAGACTATTTGTCAAGAAAGAGGAAGGACAAATTAAAAATTATAATTAGATTTCTCTTCAGATGAAAAATTGGGCCTTCTGGGAGAGGGGGAAGAGCTAAGTCAATCGAGCTCCTAACTCAGGCAGTCCATGCACTGTTCACATTTACACCTTCTTGGGGGTAGATAGGAAGGGGAAGGATGGAGCATAGGAGCTTTAAGATCTGAGGCTGCTAAAGATTTATCATTGTTGTTTTTTGTTTGCTTTTATTTTTGCTACTTGTTACCTCATTATCTCAAGTCCTATTTGACATTCTTCATTAAATTGTGATTCACACCATGCCTGAAAATCATTTTCATTCAGAAGAGAGAAGAGTGCTAAGGGAAAGGGCCCAAGAAAACACACAAAAGAGACGTAAAAGGAAGAGAGGGAGGGAAGGAGGAAGAAGACAAGGAAAAGACAAGGAGGGAGGGAGGAGAAAATAATCTGGGGGAGAAAGAAACGTAAAGAAGATCAGAAAAAAAAAACAAAACTCAGCAGTAACTGAAGTTAGTCAAAGGGAGTTTTGTAACTAAACATCTTAAAGGTCTTGCACAGTGTAATGAAAATGGTGATCCATGAGCAAACATATGAGGAAAGTCTGGTTTTCTAAGGCTATGAAAATGTAATCTTTTTCAATAAAAATGTATATTTCACAAAAAGCACAATGTGACTAATAAATTATGTTCTTAACTCTTTTCAATTAGCCACTATGAAATAAGCCTAATTACCAGATATGCGTTGACTTGTTTATGCAGCAAATTAATTGACCACCTACTGTAAGAAGCCACTGGGATTTCAGTATAATGAAACAAGACATAGTTCCTACCCTTAAGGACTTTGTGTCTAGTAGAGAAGACAAAGAAACAACAATGAAAAGGCATACGAATTTTAGTTTGTGACATGTGCTGCTGTGCTACATGACAGTGCGGTAGGGGAGAGAGGGACAAGTAACCATTAATCTGAGAACATAATCCTGGTGTAGTGACCAGTGAGCACAAAAACCCTGAGCCTGGCAGGATTTTTTAAAAGATTTTATTTATTTGTCAGAGAGAAAGAGCACACACGCAGGGCGAGAAGCAGACAGAGGGAGAAACGGTCTCCCCCCTGAGCAAGAAGCCCAACACAGGACTCTGAGATCATGACCCGAGCCAAAGGCAGACACTTAAGACACCGAGCCACCAGGCATCCTGCTGGCTAGATTTTGAGGTGATCTAGAACTTGCCTAGGTCCAGTATAACTTTAACGCCCTGATCAAAGCAGAAGATTCCAGAGATATAGTTTGAGAAGCAGGAAAGGCCAGATCATTTAGCATCTTCATAACCTTCAAAAGGAATTTGGATTTTATATGGTTCAAAGAGATAACGTTGAACATTTTTAAGCAGGAGAGCATGGAGTGGGACCTGGAAGTCGTTAAGAGACTTTACATCAGTTTAGTGGATTTTGTCCACCTTCAACAAGAATAAGGCCTCACAGAGGTTAAGAAAGGCACAGATCAAGTATTTTCATTTGACTAATTAATAATGGAAACAATGTTAAATGTATGTATTTAAGGCCTATTATACTAGGAGGGAGGGTCAAACCTTTCTCCCTCCCTTCTGATCCAGACACAGAGACTAGGGGCTGCCATGAACAGAATTCAGATAGCTTTTGGAGAGGAAGAAGAATCAGGAATGACTGTATCTCACTTGAGTAACTTGGCTGGGTGGGGAGGGGTTTAGTGAAGCAACTTACTATGATAGATAAGGCAAGAAGAAGAAAACGGAACATTTCATTTTAAATACACTAGACTCGATGCCTGGGCTCTTAAGAGAAAACTGCCTTTAGTCTTGAAGGAGTCATACCTGTCCTAGCTTTAGTATTATCATCTTTAAAATGAGTTCTCTAAGGTTCTTTGCATGCATGAAAGATTTTTTTAAAAATAGTGCCATACATTTACTTTGAGTTTTAGAGTTTGCAAAGTGTTTTTTCTTCCTTATAAAGAGTGAGGTGCTTTTCTCATGCTGGTGGTCCTTCGACCATGCTTTGAGAAACATTTCTCTATCACCTAAGCACACTATAAAATGCATAATAGTTGAAAGGTTAAGGGAGAATTGAATGGTTTTCTTAAAAAAAAAAAAAAAAACAAATTAAGAGACATACAATTTGTCCTTCAAAATCATATCATTAATGTGGGACTATCTGACGCCGACTCTGTGTTTAAAGTGTCCTCGCTCCTTCCCCCTCCTTTTGAGTCTATACTGTAGTTCTAGAGATATGAAAGATCATGTGGACTTTTGTCCCCTTGTTGGACAAAAAAATAAGAAAGCGTGGAATCCGCTATTTTTCCTTTTCATCAGGTTTCTGTATGTGGGTTGAGGAATTAAGAATAGTATAATGAGTTACTGGGGGATGGGTGTGCTTCCAGGGGACTGACAGAAGCTCCTTTTGAATGTGATGGAGTCTTAGCAGGATGAACTGTGATTCTCACTTTGGAAATGTTTGGTCATGTGCATCTTTATCCGTGGCACTATATGCTATCAGCTGAGTCCTTTTTCATACAAGATAATAACTACTTCCCATTTTCACAAGGGAGTCGCTGTATATTTGTACTGTATTATATTTCTGATTAACATCTTAATACCAGGCTCTCTGGAAATTAAAATTTTCTCTACATGCTACAGAATATTCACCCTTGTATACAGGTCAATACAAATGGGACATGACACCCAAAAAAGTGATGTATTTTTCTTGAAGGATAATAATGGCTTTCTCTCAATAATTTTGGTCTTATTTTATTTTTTCGATAAACATTAACTTCAGTGTACCTCTGTGCAGAAGAATATTCTTGTATCTAAAAAATGGAATTACTCATAGGGTTAAAGTGAATGTCTTAGTTTGTGTCCTGGCCTAATACAGAGCATAGCGCACTGATTTCCTTCTCTTCTATTTTCTGGCTCGCTTTCTAGTTCTCTGGTCTTTCTTTTTGCTTTCCTTTGGGGGTTTATCTTCTTCTGTCCACCTTTTAAATATTGGCCATTCTAAAGATACTGTTCTTGTCCTTTCTTCTCACTGAAACTGCTCTCCTTAAACACTCTTTTTTTATTATCATGGCTTTAACTATCACCTCATGCATATGATTCCCAAATCCATGTCTTTGGGCTAGATATCTCTAATGAACTCCAAAACAGTCTGGTTAATTCCTTATTAGTCACTTCTACCTATATGTGCCATAGGCACATCAGACACCTCGTATTAAAAATGATGTAAAAACTCTTTTTCAGCCCTTACCGTAATTCTCCCCCAGGTATTCTCTGTACAAGCGAATGAGACCATCTATATACAGCCACGTAAGCCGGAAACCTGGGAAGAACCCAAGATCTGCTTTTTGCCTCAGCACACACACGACATCACTAAATACTGATAATCAGATTTCACATGCATTCTCTCTCCCCATCCCCTTGGTTATCTCCCTAACTCAAGTACTCATTGTCTCTCACTAGAACATACCAGCTCTTCAGATAGCTTGGCCTCATGGTCTCCAATCACCTTCTTTTTTTTTTTTTTTTAAGATTTTATTTATTTATTTGACAGAGAGAGACACAGTGAGAGAAGGAACACAAGCAGGGGGAGCAGGAGAAGGAGAAGCAGGCCTCCTGCTGAGCAAGGAGCCTGATGCGGGGCTCAATCCCAGGACCCTGGGGTCATGACCTGACCCAAAGGCAGCCACTTAATGACTGAGCCACCCAGGCACCACCAATCATATTCTTTTTTTTTTTTTTTAAGATTTTATTTATTTATTTGACAGAGATCACAAGTAGGCAGAGAGGCAGGCAGAGAGGAGGAAGCAGGCTCCCCACTGAACAGGGAGCCGGATGCAGGGATCGATCCCAGGACCCTGGGATCATGACCTGAGCCGAAGGCAGAGGCTTAACCCACTGAGCCACCCAGGTGCCCCAGCAATCATATTCTTTTAAACAGACTTATACACTAAGCAAGAAGTAATCTTTGCAACTACATATTTAGTCATTTAATCCTACTCTTTATTCAAAAGGAAAACCAAGATCTTTGACATGGTGTAGAAGCTTGTTTGTGAACCCCCTTTCCAATTTTGTTTTTTGCTTTTTCCTCCTTATGCCTTCACGGACCTCCTGGCATGTCCTACACACCTTACATCCTCCTGAAGAATGCTTAAGTATCTCATTCATGGCAAAGCCTGTACCAGTTCCTTTTCAGAATGATCTAGCACACCTTCCTTCAGTCCCAGGGTATACTGTGCACACTTCTGTCACAACTCCTATATTGCTTATTCACATGGCTCGCTCTGAAGGAGACTGGAAAGCCCTTGAAGGTCAAGGGAGTATCTCATTAGTGTTTGCTTTTCCAGTGTGTAGGACAGTGCCCTCATATAACAGAAGCTCAGTAAATATAAACTGAATGAGTGCTTGAATAAAAGAATGACTTAAATTATTAAGTATCTACATGTAGGTAATTATGGATATAAAGTATCCACATATGGATACTATATAGAAGCTAAAAATCCTCTTGGCAATATATTATTTAGTTCTCCAGTTTCAGGTAGTCAGTAAATTTATCTTAAATGCTTCAGTTAATTTTCTAACCACTTTATAGAGCTTCTCACTCCTTTTCAGGATATTTATCCCTTGAGCTTCTTTTTTCTGCCCATGGAAATCCTGGGCTTTGAATCCTTGACTAGCCTGTCAGTCAAAATCCATAAGCATATATTCTTTCTTCCCTTATTAACAGAGAACTACATTGTTCACACTTAAACAACCCACTTCTCCTAAGTAAGTAACCAAATGTGATCTGGTAAGTGAGTTTTGGATGTTTCTCTCCAAAACTTTGTCCATTGAGAAAATAAACACACATAAATACACACACATACACATATAGGACTGACACACATAAGAGGGAAAATCAGAAAAATTTTCAAGAAATTCTGTGTTTATGTTTTATCCTGTGAATCTAAAGTCAGCACCTCAGTCCAAGGCATTACTACATTAGAAGATTCACTGAACTTCATGAGTATATCATAGTAAAGACGTGCTGCCCCCAAACCTCAAAGCTTCAATCAGACACCTCTTCAAGGTCAGATTTACTTTGGTTTCTGTTTTCCCTTACTTCCAACACCCCATATCAAATCTCAGGTACCACATGGAGAGGACTCAGCACAGTGTGGGAAGGTGGACAGAAGAGTTTTCTTTGTGTACCATCACCCAACTTAGAATTATCTAGGGAGGAAAGAAAAAAACATTAATGCCAATTTTCAACCCATTGCCTCATGAAGATGAGGCTCTGCCTCCTCCAAGCTCCACAAATCCATCCGGGACAAGATAAAGATCCAAGAACCTATCACCATCCAAATACTTGGGGGGTATAATTTGCAATGTGGTCCCAGGAGTATGTTTGTTCTTATTACTATACAAGTTTCATGTGTATGGATTCGGCTGGGTATTAAGTCATCATTTGCCAGCTCTTTTTTTTCTGAATGGCCATCCCCAGGGCCCAGAGAAATGGAAAGAGAAAGACAAACAATTTTGGTTCTCCTGATAGAGGTGTGTGTCCTTGTCTCATCACCCCCAGGGACACTCAGAGACAGTCTGGGTGGGCTTGGGTGCAGATGAGCTTGCTATAAAACCTTTACTGCTGGTGCTCACGATGAGCAGGCCCCAGTACCTGCATCAGCCTGTGTCAAGGGAACGGGGACAAGCCCTGCACTTCAAAGTCCCTCTTTCAGAGACAGTTGGAGGTGCAGGATCATCCAGTCTCACCTTCAAAATCTGCTGACTTCCGTGCAGTTTCTTCTAAATCTAATCCTATCTCTAAGATAAGACAAAGGCCGGTATCACAGTGAGTAAGGGGCCTTTTTCAAAGTGTGTTAGTTGAGAGAACCTGGGGTCTGGAGGAAAGAAGAACTCTAGAAATTAGCATCCTGAACAAGAGGCACGTGGTCAACGTATGGACAGGCAGCTTTCTGCTCTTAAACAGGGCTGAAATTGGGGACGCCTGGGTGGCTTAGTGGGTTAAATAGGGCTGAAATTTTCAGAGTTGGAATCATAAGCTGCTTATTGAGAATGACCAAGTATACCATGAATTGTCATATGATAGGTGTCTATAATTGGTTCTATGGAACATTTCAGGACTCCCTCTCTGTCATCCCTGTGGCCATATGGCTGGTGGAATGGCAGCCAGAAAAAAATGAAAGAAGAGTCAAAAGCCTTGATTAAATTCTGGGATAGGCACTTTGGGTGTTATTCCTAATGTAACGCCTTCCATCCATCCATCCATCCATCCATCCAACAAATGGGTGCTATATTGGGTACTGTCCAAATGCAGGGGGACCCAGAAATAGCATCTACACAGAACCAGGGAAGCAGTCCTGCAAGAGAGTGGGGGTGTGGCAGATATAGAAACATTATATAGCTAAGTCTTCACATGATAACCACTTTCCCTGACCCTATACCATAAATTATGTCTATGAATGTTGGCCAGATTCATGATGTTGCTCTACCCATGCTCAAAAGGGAAACAGTCAGATTTTCCTATGTAGCATCAGGAGTAAAAAAAGTCAGTGCCAACTTCATTTGCCAAAGCCCTAAAGCTAGTGAACAGAGAGAGAAATAATCCTCCTTGAAGTTATATTTATAAATCTTATTCCCTAATTCATTCATTCATTTATTTATTCTATCATTTATTGAGCACCTGCTATGTGCAATGTACTCCACAAGTTATAAAATAAGAGCAAACCAAATGATAAAGAGAAAGTGGAAATGAAATCTTAAAACTAAACCAATTAGAACATAAACATATATGACAATATGGCTATGGAACTTTCCCCCAAGTGAAATAATTGGTCATTTCTGGAAAACAAATTATTCTGTGACTGCCATCATGAGAGTAAATATGTGGATCTTGCAATCAAAGTCAAATAAAATTCTGTAGACAACATCAAAATAGTACATGCAATCTTGCGCTCACTTACACTCCTTAAATAGGTTTTCTTCCTGCGTTACTGTGGATTAAGGATTTGACATAATGGCTCTGAAAAGGATCGCCAGCTGAGGTAACACACGGGATATACTTTAACCCCCTCTTTCTGTTTGAGAACTAACCCAGATCTGTGTTCACTCCTCAGCACACAGCCTCCCGCAGCAGCAGAGACTGGTACAGATACTGTTGCCAGGGAATGACGGAAAACCAAACATGGGTCACAGAATTCATTCTCCTGGGATTCCCGCTCAGCCCAAAGCTGCAGGTGCTCCTCTTTGGGTTCTTCTCCCTGTTCTACGCCTTCACCCTGTTAGGGAACAGCATCATCCTGGTGCTCATCTGGTGGGACTCCCGACTGCACACCCCCATGTACTTCTTCCTCTCCCATCTGGCCATCATTGACATAGCCTATGCTTCAAATAATGTCCCAAAGATGCTGGCAAACCTTCTGAGCAAGGAAAAAACTATCTCTTTTGTCCCATGCATAATGCAGACCTTTTTATACATGGCTTTTGCTCACACTGAGTGTCTCATCCTAGTAATGATGTCCTATGATCGGTACGTGGCCATCTGTCACCCCCTACATTATTCTGTCATCATGAGCTGGAGAGTGTGCACGGTTCAGGCAGTCACTTCCTGGGCATGTGGCTCCCTGCTGGCCCTGGTCCATGTGGTTCTCATCCTGAGGCTGCCCTTCTGTGGGCCTCATGAAATCAACCACTTCTTCTGTGAAATCCTGTCGGTCCTCAAGCTGGTCTGTGCTGACACGAGGCTCAACCAAGTGGTCATCTTTGCTGCTTCTGTGTTTATCTTAGTCGGGCCCCTCTGCTTGGTGCTGGTGTCCTACTCACGCATCCTGTTGGCCATCCTGAGGATCCAGTCCGGGGAGGGCCGCAGGAAGGCCTTCTCCACCTGCTCCTCCCACCTCTGTGTGGTGGGGCTCTTCTTTGGCAGCGCCATTGTCATGTACATGGCCCCCAAATCCCGCCACCCTGAGGAGCAGCAGAAGATCCTTTCCCTGTTTTACAGCCTTTTCAACCCTATGCTGAACCCACTGATCTACAGCCTGAGGAACGCAGAGGTCAAGGGCGCCCTGAAGAGAGTGCTGTGGAGGGAGCGATCAGTGTGAGGGAGGCCAGAGACAGTCTTCAAGGTGGAAGGCTTGTTTTCTATGAGATTTGAAAGAACAGTAATACAAACGCTTTAAGAATCTAATGTCTCAGATTTTCAATATTAAAAATATATATTGAACTGATTCGGTCCCTAAACATGGGATACTTCCAGACCACAAAGTCCAGGCCGTAAGAGAAAAATTGTGTCCTGGTGAAGCACAGAGTAGAGCCATGGACTCCTCCGGCCGGGTCCCAGTGCTACCTAGGATCCAGTTTCTTTTCTTTTCTCTCTGTCTCCCCTTAAATTCATCTAAGATTTCCATCTCCCTTATTGCTGTAAGTATATGCTAAAAATGCCACCATATATTCTGTACAATGGTGCACCTCTAATAAGAGAATAAAACTGATCTTGTTATGAAGTCCCCTCCTGGGAAATGTACTAAGGAACTTCAAGTCTAAGGATGATGACATCAGTTCTGAAAAATTATCTGAATCTGAGCCCACAGAATCTATTTCTGTGAAAAGCAAAGTTTAACTTTCTGGGTTGTTTTTTTTTTTTTTTTAACATATATGTGACAGGCAGAGAACGGTCAGGATCTTTGTTTCATTTTATTGAATTCTGCTCTGTTTAATTTAAGTGAGTTTGTGTTTAGAATAAATATGAGAGTCAGGTATTTGAGAGAGTTACCTTTTGCAGCGTTCAGATTCAAAGCCAGGTGTAGGTAACCATTGACCATTAAGATGATGGCATAAAATATCACCAGAGTAAGAAAATCTTCTAGAAGGAAAACAACATGAAGGGAGGCCAGTAGCTTAACATCATGTTGTAGAGCCACGTTTGGAACCACTAGCCCGACAAAGTCCGGTAAAGACTTGTAGGAACCTCAACAAAATTCCAAGAGCATCTGGTCCAGGTGATACTGTTTTGGGCCCAAGTGGTCAGAATGATGAAGTATAATTTTTTTTTCACTTCTAACACATGTCTGGAAACTAAGTGGCCAAAGGCGTATGAAAACAGTGATTTCTTTAACACAAGAAGTATGTCATCTTTTGAATTCTCTTCCTCTCTGGTAGGCTCGTGTGCCATTCCAGTGTGTGGTATATATGATCACATATTATTATCCATGTTCTGTAGATCTTTCTATTTTTTTCACATCTTCTCATGTACCATTATCAGTCCCCATTTTTCTTCTTCCACAAAATTAAGACGCACAGGAGAAACTTTGTCTTCCATCTCTCTCCTAATGCATGAGTTTCCTCTCGCTTCTTAAAAAACCTCGTTGCTGATTATTCATCTCCTTGACTATTCTACTCATTAGTTAACTTAGGCAAAACATTTTTCTCTGGCCATTATCTGAGTCTCCATGTCTCCACTGCATCAGGAGATTGCTTGCTCAGTCCCACTCTGCGTGCTCTCCTCCCTCCCTCTCCATCTACCCCCATCTTCTTTCCCCTTCCCCTCCCCCCAAAAATAATTTGAATAAAAAAATATTAGCTCTAAATGTAACAATAAGCACGATGGAGCTACTGTGTGACCTATTTTAAAAGTAGAAAAAAACAAGCAATATTTTTATAAAAATGATATTTTAACTATACTTGGAAAATTATTATTCACTAAAATATGTATACCTTAAATTAAGGTTAAAATTCAAAGAGGGAAGAGGAAGAGGCAAAAATAGGATAATGTGTCTCACAGAAAATATAAGCTCTTGGTTTGGATTCAGAATGTTTCTACAAGGACCCATTAGGAAAACCAGGGGATTGCATTCACGTTTATGTCAGTTCAAAAATACTTGAGAAAATGTAGATCAGAAAGACCAAGCTTCTGTCAAGGTAACTGAGATGAATGAGTTAAAAAGAGATGTCCTTCAGCAAGTCTCAGAAATGGCTCTGGTTCAAAAAGGGAAAATAAAACCAAGAACTATATTTTGTCAAGAAATTACAGAAAAGCCTGAGTGTATGAGAGATTCCTCTTAATTGTTTCCATGTTTGAGGTAGAGGACTTGAATAAACAGATTCTATTTTGTTGACTTCTTTTTATGTATATTTTTTTAATGTTAGTCACAGTTTCCAGAGAGCTGAGGGTGAGAGGAAAGAGGGTGCACTTGCTTAATGTAGAGGAGTCTGGTGGGCGCTTCCCAGATGTTATCCCTTCTTTCCCCAGTGACTCTGGAATGTAGACACTGTTCACAGTGGACTTCTCCTCAGCAAAACAGGTGCCAGAAGAGAACATTCAGAATGATGGGGGGAAGCATACTCTACAATTTTACACTTGGCCAAAAATTCATCGAGGAATAAGAAAACCAAAAGAGAGAAAATCTTATGAGATAAAGTCTAGCAAAATATATCCCCCACAGGCCTTTGTGGAAGAACTCTAAATGGATGTACCTGGGTCTTTTTTGGAGTGAAAGCGTATGATGTAAGGAAAACTTGCCAAGCACACAAGTTGCTAAAACATGTTAGTAAATGTAGCTGTTAATGTGACAAAATTAGCTTTTTTTAAAACAAATTAGCTTTTTATATGAAAAAAGGGAAAAGGGAAATGTTTATCAGCCATGAAAAGTTGATTAATACCAATGAGTCATTGAATCAAAGTAAGTCCCTTGTCACGGCTAGCAAGAAGATGAAAATCTGGAATAATTGTAGATGTCATTAGAAAAATTTAGAATTAATGTATGTGTTAAACATTTAATGGGGTGCCTGGATGGCTCAATTGGTTAAGCATCTGCCTTTGGCTCAGGTCATCATCCCAGGGACCTGGGATCAAGATTGAGCCCCACCTCGGGCTCCCTGCTTCTCCTTTCCCTATGGCCCCCCTCCCCCAATCATGCTCTTTCTCTCAAATAAATAAAATCTTTTTTAAAAAGTTCAAAGTAGATCACCTTTGCTGCCTCTGAACTCCTGCCTCATCAGGTGGTTGCTGTAACTTCAAAGTCTACCCACCCAACAGTGATGCCATGGACTTCTAGCCACAGACAAGGACCATGGTTCTAGTGCATACAGCTCCTGAATTCTGTTCCCAGCTGGGTCAGATCAGTGTCTATGCTGCCCAGCTGCCCTGACCCCAGTAATCCTGACCTCCACGGAGGATTCTTCCCAAAGGATTTGAGGCAAGGATGAATTTCATAGGAACTTTGGAAGGGGCACCATGGAAATGGGCACAGCTAGCTAAGATTTTGGGGATTTCCTGATAAGACCAGCAGGTCTGATGTTCTAGGGTAAGGTAAGCTAGCTAACCCTGAGTTGGAGGATTGTGATCAGTGTACGTTAGAATTCCTCCATAGGTGTTTCCTGCAAGTGAAGGACTTAGGTTTAATTTTTGACGTGGGTCAGGCCACTGGGCTAGCCTCTGTGTTGTGGGTCCTGATATATGAATTAACTATCACAAATATGTTGGTGAGGAGATTGAATAGGGTGATCTTTATCTGAGGAGGCAGAATAAGCACATTTTTGAGGAGTGATGAGGGATAGAAGATGAAAAATGTTCACTGTTAGCCCAGAAAGGTGACCTATAGCCTGCATAGTTTAGATAAGAATCAAATACACACTGGTTTCTACATTCTTAAAAGGTCTCATGATTGCCTGTACATCTCACTGATAGTTAACATGGGGCTGAATGATAAGCACCAGAGAAATCTTGCAAAAGTAGTTTTATGAGAAGAAATTCAAGGGAACATTTATGATCTAATACTCCCTGCATATCCCCTTGAGCACTAAACATATAACCACCAGCTTCATACAGCAAAACTTGAAGCTCTTTCTCCTCCTGGATCCTGTCCCTGTGCTACTTAAATTAGCTTACAAAGTTGCACCATAAAATGTCTCAAGAATTCTTTCTTGGCCACTGGGCTTGAAGACCGCACAACAAGCAGTTGTATTTTTCTTTGAAGGCGTTCAATTTGTGACTGAGAATTTTGCCTTTCATTTGAGAATACTGATGATGTTAACCATAAGAACAATGATATTGACAACATTCAGCCCTTGCCTGGAATGGATTAGCACCCAGTTAATGTCATCAAGATACTTCCAGAAGAGTGAGCCCAAGTAGAACAAAATTAATGATTCTAAAAGAAAATATGCTGTTCTCTATTAATCTGCTAGATAAGCAATGGAATCTATCAGTGTGGTTTATGGACCTACAGGAAACCAGGTGTTGAAATGAGAATTTTTGAAGGGATGAAAGAAAAGACAAAGACCAAGGAAGAGAAAAAAAATGAAAAGAAAAAGATAATCTCAAGATATGGTCCTTGCCCTTGGCTGACCTTGGGAATTGCCTGGGAGCTTTAAAGAATCCTGAGGCTTAGGCAACACAAATTAATTAAATCAGAGTCTCCAGAGATGTGTCCCAGGTCAGCATTTTTTTAAGGCCCCAGGTTTAGTTAGGTTTGAGGACCACTACTCTAAAGAAGTACTTTATTTTCTTGATGATTTTTTGAGAATGGGAAGTTGCTTAGAAAGAAGGTTCATAAACAGGATAAAAATATCCTAGAATCCTAAAATATGTCCCAGTTAAAACAAAACAAAACAAAACAAAAAAACAGATTCTGGCAAGCCTAAAATTTTCCTGGTAGGATTTCTGTTTCAGCCCAATGAATATTTAATAAGTGAAATATTGACCTGTGATGTGATTTATAAGAAATGTGTTTGGTCTTCATCCACGCTTCCTGGCTCACAGGTCCCAAAACTTTTATAATTTCCTGAAGGATAAGAGCAATGGGAGAATCTTTTATTATAACATTCAGTCTCTTGTCCTCAGTTCCTGAAATTACTTTGGAGCCATTAAGGTGAAATGTATGTCTTGTTATTCATAATAAGCCCCTTTCCACCACAGCCGTGCTTATGTTAATGAGGTGACTTTTGGAAAACACCTAAGGTGCAGGCTGGTTGCCAGGAGAACCAGAGGGGCTGGATGTCGGATCCATCACCAATGGCTAATGATGTAATCAGTCATGCCTGTGCAATGAAGCTTCCATTAAAACCCAAAAAGACAGGATTCAGAGAGCTTCTAGGTTTGGGAGCCAGAACTCTTCCATGTCCAGATCGTCGTCTGTCCAGGACCTCACCTTATGTGTCTGTTCATCTAGCTGTTGATTTGCAACCTTTTTGTAAGAAATCAGAACCTAGTGAGTAAATCTGTTTCCTGAGTTCTGTGAGATACTCTGGAAAATGAAGCAAACCCAAGGAGGATGTCATGGGAACCTCTGATTTATAGCCAGTTGGTGAGAAGCACATGAGTTAGGACATGGACTTGTTGTTGTCCTCTGCAGGCCGAGGAGGCAGTAGTGGGAACTTCTGGTCTGTAGCAGGGAAATCAGAAGCCCAGGATGGACTTGGGATTGGCATCTGAAGTGGGTGGCAGTCATATGGGGGCAGAATGCAAAATCCAGAAATCTGACACTATCTCAGGGTAGATACTGTCACAACTGAGTTGAACTGTGGAACACCTGGCTGGTGTCTAGAGAATTGTTGCATATGTGGGGGAATCCCCCAACACATACATGGTGGAACTGGGTGCAGAACCCTTCTGGACCATAGCAAACATAATGAGGTCAGACACAGATAATTCTCATCCTTTCTTCTTTGATAGGGCAAAAATTACACACCACCTCATGTTTCTAATATTGATGAAAGAAAAACTCTCTTTCTTTGTAAATCACTATAATTGTCCATAAACTCTGTTCAAACCAAAAGCCTGATTTATGGCCTGCCAAGCATGCATTGTACATCAGCTTTGTGAATGAGTAGCCTGAGGGAAAGCCATCTTATCCTTGAGATATTGATCAGTGTTCCTACTCCCTGCATTCCTTGAGTTAAAACCCATGATTCCTGCCTATATGCTAATGCATAATCTTTTGAGCTTTTACTAGATGTAAAAAAGTATATTACCCTGTTTATTCTCTGGAACACTTTCTTCCCTGTGAAGATTGTGTCCCACTTGGGCTCTCCTACCTTGGGTTCTGATAAAACTCTATTTCTTTTTATATTAGAGTTTTCTCTCTCTGCTAAATTTGTGCTGACAATTGGATATAAAGAAAGGAAGTCACTCTGGAAACTACAATAAACAGCAGAAATGTCAGCCATGTGGAATTACCAAACATAGAGTAGAAAGAGTCCTAGTGACTCTTGCTTTGAATAATTTTGTTCTTCTGAAGCTCTTCAGCATGGGGACCTGTCAGCTGCTGTCAATGTTTTCCTTCTGCAGATTATGAATTGGGGTACTTTTCCAACAGGAATAGTTCCGTGATAATGTAATTAATGAGAAAGCCTATTGAAAATAACGATGACTGAGATAAAGAAGCCCAAGATGAAGGATTTTTGGTAGGAACACATTTAATAATTATAAAATTTTGCTTCTTTGAAGATTTTTTTAAAAACTTTATATGATCTTGGAACTTTATATGATCTCTAAGGAACATACTCAGTAGTACTGTAATGGCATTTTATGGTGACAGATGGTGGCTACATTTGTGGCAAGCATGGCATAGGTACAGAGTTGTGGAATCACTATGTTGTACCCCTAAAACTAATGTAACACTGTGTGTACACTGTACTTAAAAAAAAAAAAAAACAAAAAACCTTTGTATGACAGGAAAACTAGTCATAGTAAGATTATCTTTTTTTAACATTATAGTGTTAATTGTTTTTACTAGCTGGAGTATAATACCTTTGAAACATCAGTATTGTAGAATGGGATTAGCATTCACTTTGAATATAAATCAGGTAACATTTCATGAAAAAACAAAACCTCTATCAGACTGTGATTCTCTTTTGGGGGTCCTGACTGCATCTGTCAGAGAGTCTGTGTGACAATGAACATCATCGTCAGGTAGGAAGACTACCGTATTTACAAAATGTCAACTAACATTTACTGACCTTAAGTGGAAGCTAGTCTAGAAACAACAATATAGTACTTACACTACAGTACTTTTTTGAGAGTGTTGGGTAATGTTTGTGTTGGGGATAATGGTGTATGATGGAGGTGATTCCCTTGGAGGAATCAACATGGAGGGGATTCCTGACTGTCAGCTTCTGAGACACGGCTGTGCTTGGCTTCCTGTCTTCCCCTCTCCTTCTCTCTGGGGGTCAACTATCAACACGAAGCACACATTTTCCTCTGCCCCTCTGTGCTGTAAGTTGTACGTAGGCTGTGTCTTGTAAGGAAGGCCAGTTTTATGGTGTTTCCTGTGTCTTGGCAGTGGGTCTGTTCAGGGTAAGGAGTTAATAAATCATTTGGATAGCACTTTTTTTTTTAAAGATTTTATTTCTTCATTTGAGAGAGAGAGAGAGAGAGCATGCACAAGGTTGGGTGGGGATGGAGGGGCAGCGTGAGAGGGACAAGCTGACTCCCCCCTGAGCAGGGAGCCAGATGTGGGACTCAGTCACAGAGCACTGAGATCAGGACCTGAGCCAAAAGCAGATGTTTAACTGACTGAGCCACCCAGGGGCCCTTTGGGTACCACATCTAAACCACATTCTCCACATAGTCTTTCTTCAATAACTCTTGCGGCTCTTCCTTAATTAATTCTCAATAGGAGTGATGTAGAAGCTTGTTCTTTATTGACAAGCTTAAAAACCCCAGCATATCGTACCCAGGCTTACAGTAGAGATTAACCACACTTGGGCATTTGGATTATTGGTTTCAGTGGCTTACAGTTGCATGTGCTGTGTGGGTAGGGAGCTCTAAAAGACACTGGGAGCTGGGGCTAGGGGGACAGGGACTTATTTCTTCCTGCTTGCTTGCTGGTCTTGTCAAGATTGCTCAACCCCTCTTTACTTGGCCGATGGCAGCTGGTGCCCGTTGCTCCAGTCTTTATTTTCTGACTTCCCCAGAATGAGCCTCCTTCCTTCCCCTGGAGGGCAACAGTGCAACCTGGGGAGCACCTCCCCCTCAGAGGTAAAGTCTGAACCCTGACTCCTCTGACCTTCTGGTTTGTAACCACGCCAACCTCTGCTCTGGGTCTTAGCCCTAGGGATGGTGGCTGCTTCACTCAGCTCCTATCTGTATCACAGAGCTCCATTTTTAGTGTTGAAACTCTGCAACATCACTTTAACCATTTTGTTACATTTAAATCTCTATTGAAATATCTGTGTGACTTCTATTCCTATGGGATTCCCATCTGATTCAAAGAGAGGTTTGAAAAACACTCTGAAATTTGGGACAGTTATACCAGTGATTACATACAATATCTGGGCAGGTGTGAGGGTTAAAGAACAGAAAATTACTATGTAATATTTCTAAAATTACCTAATGTGTTTCAAGACAATCCAGTAATTATTAGGTGTGGTGTATGGTACCTATGCCTTGAGCGAAATGCCCACGACATTTATAAGTTTTGTTTACTAAGTGAAGACAAAACAATGAAGTAAAAAAATAAATAAATAAATAAAAAGCGGGCACCAGATCAGACAATGGTACAGTATCTCTTTTTAAAACAAGCAGAAGAAAGAAACATAAAGGTCAAGAAAAAGAGTGTTGAACAGAAAACAGAAACGGTAGATAGTCTAGTTATCTCAATATTTACACTGAATGAAAATATATTACATTTTCCTATTTCCTCATTGATATTTTCAAAACCCATAAAATATAGCTTTATATGTTTATAAGAGCAACTAAACCGGGTCACAAAGAAAAGCTAGGAATAAGGGTATTGAAGAACATATCCTGTGCAAATATATGATGAATTGAAGCAACAATGTAAATACTAGGCAGATATTTGCATTTATGGTTATATAAGGCAGAAAGCATTAATATAGATAGTTACTATATACAAATACACATAATAGGCTATCAAGAAGATGTAACAATCATAAATATGTATGTATGTGACAACATAGCTACAGTATAGAAATAGGGGGGAAGAAACCCAGAGAATTATCATGAAAAGTTTTTTAAAATCCAACTTGGTAGTGGGGGATTTAGCAAAAGTTCTCAGAAACAAACTAACAATCTTAGAAAAAAAATCAGAAATACAAGTTCTGAAAAAAGGAATTAATAAGCTTGATGTAATACATAAAGAATCCTACACCCAAGAAATAGAGAGGTGGTTCAGTCAATTAAGCATCTGACACCTGATTTTGGTCATGATCTCAGTGTTGTGAGATTGAGCCCTGTGTTGGACTCTGGGCTCAGCATGGAGTTGGCTTGAAATGCTCTCTCTCCCTCTGCCTGTGCCCCTTTCCCCGCTCATGCTTGCTCTCTCTCTCAAAATAAATAAAACCTTACAAAAAGCAATAGAGAACATACATTACGTTCAAATAATATAAAAATTGCAAAATTTGAATATATACAAAGCAACAAAACCTCTCCAATTTCAAAGAAAAATATTACAAGGATTCATTATTTTACCATGGTGATAATATATTTTAAATTAATAATAAAAGGTAATATAAATATTTGGAAACCTAAAAATGTACTTCAGCATCATGTGTATTTTAAAAATGAAGTTAATAGGGGCGCCTGGGTGGCTCAGTGGGTTAAAACCTCTGCCTTCGGCTCAGGTCATGATCCCAGGGTCCTGGGATCGAGCCCCACATCGGGCTCTCTGCTCAGTGGGGAGCGTGCTTCCCCCTCTCTCTCTCTGCCTGCCTCTCTGCCTACTTTTGATTTCTGTCTGTCAAATAAATAAATAAAATCTTTTAAAAAATGAAGTTAATAATGATAAAAGTTCCGAATACCACACTTGAGATGGATGGCTAAAATGGTAGAAAAAAGCAAATTTATATCTCAGTTTACATTTATTAAAAAAAAATAGGACACAAAAAGTAAGTTCAATAGTCAACTCAGGAAGATGATCAAGAATTAAAATTAAAAGGGGCATCTGGGTGGGTCAGTCACTTAAGTATCTGCCTTCAGCTCAGGTCGTGATCCTGGAGTCCCAGGAATTGAGCCCCACGTTGGGCTTCTCACTCAGTGGGGAGTCTGCTTCTCCCTCTGACCACCCCCCCATGTTCTCTCTCTCTCTCTCACTCACTCTCAAATAAATAAATAATATCTTTTAAAAAAGAGAATTAAAATAAACATAGGAGTTTATGTAAGAGCAAACCTTACTGATGAAAATAAAGAATTTTGAAGATCATTAAAATATAAACCTAGTTCTTGTTAAGAATACCAATAAAATAAATAAGATTTATGAGGGAAAGAAAGAGAAAAGATCTATATATAAAATGCTAAGTATAATACATTATCAAACCAAAAAAGTAGAGACTAAAAACAGAATTCTATGAAAAAAATTTGTTTTGATAAATTTTAAAGTTAGAAATGTTACTAAAACTTCCTTATGTAGAAATAGAAAATCTGAATAATAAATATTCAAGAAAATTGAATCAATGACCAAAATTATCCTACAATCAGGGAACACTAAGTCAAACAGTTTTAAAGGCAAATTTTTCCAATCTTCAAGAAATGGCTAATTTTCCTATCATGTAAAACCTTTTTGAGAACGGAAGAAGAGGGACAACTACCCAGTTATTTTATGAGTCAAACACAACATGGATGACAAAACTAGTAAAGGATGGGAGAAGAAAAGTAACTTACTAAATAAATCTCAAAAGGTAAAATAAATACAAAAATCTTAAATAATTAGTAAAGCAAACACAGCATTTTCAATATCAAACAGAAGATATTTTTCAGATAAAATAAAATATTAGCAAAAAAATTTTTTGAGAAAAATAGGAGCTTTAAATGCTAGTAGAATTAGAAAATGAAGAAATATGGTAAATTTATATGTTTAATAAATTGGACCGTGAAAAACATACAGGTAATGGTGACTGTTTCTCTCTAGGCATCAAAGGCCCTTGGACATTATCAGTATGGGAGAGTAGCATCTTTCCAGCATGTCAGAGTACAAATCTGGATGCCAGTTACCAATAGGCCTCTCCTTGAACAAGTGTGTTGGAGAAAAACCCATTTCAGATCTACTGCAGGTCAGTGCTCTCAGGGTAAAAAAAATAACTGGTCTATCCATAATTTTCTTGATTGGCACGTACACTAAAATAACTTTAACTTGGGAAATTCAACTTCTTTTATATTTGAGTATAAGATAGATTTGAATAAAAGAACAAAAGAAATTTAAGTCACAAAGTCACCATGAAATTGACTCTGTTGTATTCCCTAATATTATACGGTGGAGCTTTAAAATGGAGTTAATTTCCATTTTAGGAAGAAGAGAAAATGTCGTAGTTACAGACCTACGGAGGCTTGGTCTTCCCACCCACTTGAGCTCAGAATCTCTAGAAATTAAAAAATAGAGACTGTTTGCTGCTGAGAATATTCCTTCCCTTTCTGTACTCTAGTTAAATTCTACAAAACAGGATTTAACAAGTCCCATTGGGATACTTTATCCATTTGCTGACTCTTCACCATGTTCCCCATAGCTACTATAGGTCCTGCTACCTGGTCTTACTTTATAAATTGTATTCCTTGTGGTGACCTGATGAAAAAAATAAGATGCATGGTTAGTTGGGTCAGATGTAGTATAAAGTTTAGACAACACCAGAGAGCATGGGAAAAATATATGAGTTTCATCTGCCCTAAATACCACATAATCTATTTGCGGGGGGGGGGGTGCATGGGGCTGGGGGGACGTTGACGTTTTTGAAACTGAAATCCAAGATTGTGTTAATTGTGATATACGAAGGAGCCTGGGAGACATCCTCATACTCCTTACATTTAGGATCATGGTGGACCCCACAGTGAGTGAAGAAAGCAGCAGCAGCAGCATCTCGTCATGAATGTCCCTGTAAGAAAACCAGAGGTAAGTGCAGTGACAGCCCCTCTTCTCCAGGAGCAGTAGTTGGCAGTGTGCAGGGTGGGTCTTCATCTCTCCCCTTACACCAAACACTCAAAAACATCTTGAGAGGTGGGTGTACTGAGCAGAGAATGAAATCCTCTCTTCTGAAAGAAAACCCATTGCCTCTGTTGAGAAATTTTTCTTCCAAGAGATGGTTGGAAGAAAATAATTTCAACACTAACGTACAGATCCTGTTTACTTTATTGGCACACTTGTGCTTCACCCAATTTCTACCCAGTTTATCTCCTCATTTTTAGCTGAAAATCTGAGATACGTTGATTATCTAGCCTTTGTTCTCTGTACAACATCAGACAGGCTATAATGAAAAATCGCAATACAAAATGTAATTGCTAGTGTCTGTCAGTGCCAAATTTCTGCTATTTGTAGACTTAGCTAATAGGATAATTCAAAAGTTATCATCTCTTTTAGATACACTTACTATGTGTCATTTACTCTCCTGAATTTATTGCTGAGTTTCTTGTTTAAATTATAACAGCTGTTTGAGAGATTTGCTTGAAACCCTTTCCATTGCCTCATGAAATTTAATGGTGTTTTCATGAAATAATGGACTTGATTGACCAAAAGGGAATTTGTTACAGAAGAGGAGTGTCCTGAAGGTTTTATTTTTAAAATATGAAATTTCTTGTGGTGATTTATTTAAATATAAGAATTACCATCTTTGCAAATCCTTTTAACAGTGCTGTCATTCCAGCCAGCTGGTAATATACACCAGCAGACATGAACTGCCTTATATGACATGAAGCAGGACATAGACTATGTTCAGTAAATATCTGTGGATTTTAGATTTTGTCTTTTAGGTATTTGCAGGTAGGAGGAAGATGAGGTAATCATTGGTCCTTCTACTTGGGCTTATTGTGTGTCTTCATCGTATGAAATCTTAGAAATAGCTTTGTGATCTTCATTGGCTCTAGTTAGCGCAAGAAAGTTGAACTGAAGACTAACACTTTTCTATACATTTAGGGCCAGTGAATCCTATCGTTGGAAGGGACCTTAGCATTCTTCTGGTTCAACACAGGAATGTTATCTTGAATAGATGGTTGGTCAATTTCTGATTTAAAACATTCACTGACTAAAGCCCACCTCCAATAAAACAGCTAGTTTTCAAGGAGGTGATTCCAATTGTTACAGCTATTTTTTGAACTAAGATAAAATCATCCTTCAATAATTTCTACTATGAATTCTGATTCTGTCTTTGAAGCAAGGCAAAATGTTAATTGCTTTTATTTATGAAATCTTTCAAATATTAATAGAAAAGTTGAATGGGAAACTGATAGATAGGAACTCAATTATGAATTCTTCTAGGATTCTTATTTTAGTGAAATTCAGATGAATTCTGGACTGAAGAAAGATATAGAGTTAGACAAAATAGAAACAATGGCTTAAAAGTTACAATGATTCAAACTTCAGAGTACCTACTCTGTTATGGAAAGATTCTTTTAAAATTTAATAAGCCACAAAAACCTAAAGATTCATGATAAATAATAATAATCTTTTATGTAGTGTTAAACTATAAAATATGCTAATGATCCTATGACTATGACTCCATAGTCAGGGCTCTTGCTCTAATCTTGAATAGGGACCAGTACTTGTTAGGTCCCAGGCTATGATCCACCCTGAAATCATTCAACCAACATTTTTGCTAATTAAGTAGAATAAAATAATATAGAAAATACATTTCACCTAATAAGGACACAAGGATATGTATGTGTGTGTGTGTGTGTGTGTGTGTGTGTATACACTAATGCATGTATGTACGTAGTAGATATTTCTTACTATGGGATGTGGCAAAATATTTGGGAAAAACTAGATAGGTAGGTAGGCAGGTAGATAGATATAGAATTTAAATGTAACATAGAGTATAAGAGGGGTGACAGAGGTAACATCCTGATGATGAGAGAACACAATCAGAAAGGAATATCTGTAGGTACAAAATCAAAAGATAAAGGTCTCCATTTGAAATCTAGCCAAAGTCGTGGCAAACAGCCTGCCATTCTCTTATTTCGTTCAAGATTATGCTCTCAGTAAAGATCTCAAGGCTAAAAAATAATTAATATATTGAAAGCACAAATTCATGGGAAAACCTAATGAAAGAATCACTGGCATGTACCTTCGCTTCTTCCCATCCTCATATGTGAACACACATGAGCCATCCTGTGATAGAATCATTACAAACTGAGGGAAGTACCCAGTCTTATGAAGGCAATTTAAGTATTATTAACATTTTGTACTATGGTGAAAGTTGGTCAATAAACATAAGATTTACTGAAGACTGTAATAGAATGCTAGGATTTAGCTTATTGCTGTGGAAAAAATTTCCTTCTGTGTCATTTGGAATGTATCCTTTTCACTTAGTAAGTGACAAACAGGACAAACATCTCATTGAAGATGTTTTCTTAGGAAATAAATGATGACACACAGAGGCCCATCCTGTTTAAACACTTCCCTCAGGCATTCAGACTTGGTGAGCTCTGTTATCTCTTTCACAGGGAAATGGGGGGAAATCAGACCTCTGTCACAGAGTTCATCCTACTGGGATTTCCCCTCAGCCCAGGGATTCAGATGGTTCTCTTTGGGCTCTTCTCTCTCTTCTTTGTCTTCACCCTGCTGGGGAATGGGGTCATCCTGGGGCTCATCTCGCTGGACTCCAGACTGCACACCCCCATGTACTACTTCCTCTCCCACCTGGCCATCGTCGACATAGCCTATGCCTGCAACACCGTGCCCCAGATGCTGGTGAACCTCTTGAAGCCAGACAAGCCCATCTCCTTTGCTGGCTGCTTGACACAGACTTTTCTTTTCTTGACTTTTGCTCATACTGAATGTCTTCTCCTGGTGGTGATGTCCTATGATCCGTACGTGGCCATCTGCCACCCCCTCCGGTATTCTGCCATCATGAGCTGGAGGGTCTGCATCACCCTGACATTGACTTCCTGGATTTTAGGAGTCCTCCTGGCTGTAGTACATCTAGTGTTACTCATACCATTGCCCTTCTGTGGACCCCGGAACGTTAACCACTTTTTCTGTGAAATTATAGCTGTCCTCAAGCTTGCCTGCGCAGATACTCACATTAATGAAATTGCGGTTTTAGCTGGAGCAGTATCTGTGCTGCTGGGACCATTCTCCTCAATTGTGGTGTCTTACATGCATATTCTATGTGCCATCCTAAAGATTCAGTCAGGGGAGGGACGCCAGAAAGCCTTCTCCACCTGCTCATCCCATCTCTGTGTGGTTGGACTCTTCTATGGCACAGCCATTATAATGTATGTTGGGCCCAGATATGGGAACCCCCAGGAGCAGAAGAAATACCTCCTCCTCTTTCACAGCCTCTTTAATCCCATGCTCAACCCCCTGATCTATAGTCTGAGGAACAAAGAAGTCAAAACTGCTCTGAAGAGGATGCTTGAAAAAGAGAGAACATCATGAAAACCTGTAGAATAAAATAACCGAGTTTAAATGGGCCTGAGAAATCATCTCATCCAATATTTACCAGGATTCATAAGGGTGCTCTAGGGCATCCTTTTCATCTTCAGATTTTCCTACCACTCTCTCCCCAAAAGATCATTCTACTTTCCTCCCTCTGGCATTGAAAGTCAATGTTATACAAGAAAATGAAAATAACTTCCTGCTAGCTGCACTGTAGACACACTTTTAAAAATTATATGAAATATTCTGAATAAGAGGAAATAAGTTTGTATATTTTTCTGTAATCAGGGCTAGTAGACAACATTTTATAAAATAAAGCAAGGTATTGTCAGAACGTTTAAGATACAGCAATTGGGAGAGGTTGATAACATGATAATTTCAATATTTGAAATTCAGCAGTTGTCATCTCCTTCAAAAATAAGTCTACTTTTAAAATGAAATTCCTGTATAAATTCCTATGATAGCAATATTTTCTTAGGCAAAATCAACAAGTAGGGAAGAGCATGAGCCATGGCTTCAAGGGAAAGAGAATGAAAAATGTAACTGTGATGCTGCTACCAATAACAAAAAACCCCAAAGGAAGTCTGGCTAGTAAATATATGGACATTGGAGCTTTCTCTGTTATTTGTTTTCTCTGCTTGGGGAATGGAGGTGGTGATACGTGGAGGAGAAGAGAGCAGAATGGTTGGGTCATTTGTCTCCAATGGGAAGTGACCAACACTTGGAGAAAACTTCCTAGCAAATGAGAACAGACTATAAAGCACTTAAAAACACTGGATAAAATATTTTAAAAACCATAATTTTTAAGTACACAGCTGGGCTTGCAAGAGCATAAATAAAATTCTCAAAGGACAAAGATAAGGCATAATCACCAACTGAGTGGTGAGACTGTAAACCAGCACCTGGCTTTCAGGTCACTTTGAATCCCTAGGACTCCAGGTTGCAATGACTGCAATAGGCCCATGAGAGATACAGCTTTCCCTTCTGGAAGGCAGGAAATTAGAATAAAGACTCCTTCATGAAACTGGACCCTTCCTCCATTACCATCGGGAATACAGTAATAAGCAGTTAATTGAAAAGCTAACTTCCCAGTGGAATCTACAGAAGTCAGAGGACAGCGGGAGAATACCTTTAAAGCACTGAAAAACCGAGGTCACTCAAAAATTTTATATACAAAAGAGTACCCTTCCAAAACCCAAATGAAATAAACACATTCCCACACAAAAACAAAAATAAAACCAACAAGCAAACAAATGAATTTGAGTCTTTATTACCAGTAGGTCTACACTGCAAGAAATCCTAAAGAAATCCCTCTTTCTAGCTGCAGGAATGCTCCCTGATCATAATGGGTATAATTTTTTTTCTCTAAATATTAAGAATATTTAGTTTATCTTTGGTTTTCAAAAATGTTACTGCAGTATTTCCAGGTATCTTTTATATCAATTTATCCTGGTTGTGATTTGCTGAGATTTCTGCATTCATGGGAGCATACTTCATCATGACTGGGAAAGCTCAGAAATAATTTCTTCAAAATTTGCTTTTCTCCCCATTATATTTTTCTTTCCTCTTGAGAATATGTTAGAATTTTTTTACCACACTCTTTCAAAAAATCTTTCAGATTCAACTTCATTTTTCCATTATTTTTCTTTTTATGTTTTTATTTGATAGTTTTCTGTCCATCTTAATATGAGATCTTGGTCCTGCTCTCCATTGGAGACAATCATCTGTTAAATTCATCCAGTGTTTTTTCAATTTATTATATATTACTGTTTCAGAATGAATATTTTATTCTTTCTGTAGATTCTAATACTTCACTGAAATATTACATTTTTTATTCTTTATATTTTTATTTTCCTTTCCTTTGACAAATTATAGTTATTTGAGTTTTTATTTGTAACTTTAGTATCTGTTATATCTGGTATCTCTACTGTTGACTATTTTACTTCTTGATTATTGATAACTTTTCCTTGCGTTAAATGATTCATTTTAGAAGCTATAAATTATGTCAGAGCCCTATAAAGATTATTGATGTGTTTTGTTTTTCCCTGAATAAGCAGTGAATTTGTTGAGGACCACCTTGTTTCTCTTGGGGTTCTATTTTAAGTTGGCTAAAACTAACCAATTTCAGTTTTACCCCTACTGCCCAGGCATCATTTCTGTGCCTACACCAAGGTTTTTATGATGAGGTCTCCATCCTGGCTAGATTGTACTCTAAAATCCCCTGAACATTTTGCAACTTCTGAAGTTTCTATTCAGCTCCCTTCAGCTCCTCTCGGTTCTCCTCATCTTTTGGCACTTCAGCCATTGTTCTCTGTTAGGTTTCAGCATCCATGTACTTAGGATTAAGAAATGCCTAAGAAAATTCCCAGCTCCTCTCACAGAGTTCCCTCCTCTTCCACATATCTAGGCCAACTCAATTCCCAGTTCTCTTATTTTTCTGTAACTCCAGTTTCTGTTGCTTGCACCCAGCAAGACTGCCCCTTTCTGCTTGGACTCTATTTTTACAGCCACTGTTTGGGAATATCTTCTGGAAGAAAGCCTTTGTGAGTGTGGGCTCATTTTGTATATCTCTTTTCCTCAAGGAGCACAACCCTGTACTGTTGGTGTTTACTTCCTAAACACCCTCATCTAAAACCTAATTCATTTCCAGTTATCTTAGCAACTTCACCTTGCTCAACAAATCATTAAATATTATCAAATAAAAATTTTGTGAGAAATCGATCTCATTAATGGTTAAAGCAGCATGAAAATGATTTTGCCAGTTTGAAGAGGCATTTATATGTAATTCACCCAAATGGCAAACTGCTCCAGTTCACAGTTTTGTTTTTAGTACTGAAGTCTCTATTTATTGGCAAGTAAGAACTGGGGCAATATAATCCTGAACCATATTCCAAAAGATATGATTCTGAAATATCAAGTCATGAACTTGAGAAGTAAATGTTAAGGAAGTTGATTTGTGGTTGTTAATCATAGATACCGTGTGATAAGTTTTCATTGTCTGAAAAGCGAGTAATTAGCTGGATTGGACTGAATTGTGTTCACTCAAATTTATATGTTGAAATCATGGTCCTGTAATACCTCAAAGGGGGACTTTTTGAAGATGGGGTTTTTTAGAGGTAATTATATCAACATGAGGTATTTAGAGTAGCTCTAACCAATACGCTGGTGTCCTTATAAAAAGAGATTAGGACACAGACATAAATATGTGAAGACTCAAGGAAACAGTAGCCATCTACAAGAAGACAGACTTTGGAAGGAACCAACATGGTCCACACCGAAATCTCAGACTGACTACTAACCCTCGGGACTGTGAGAAAATAAACTTCTATTGTTTATGCATCCCATACTGTGGTATTTTGTTATGGCAGCCCTAGCAAACTAAAAAAGAAGTGAAATAGCCAAATGAATATTAATTAGCAGACAGCTAAGCATTGTTTGGTACAAATCAGTTACCGAAGATACCATTTAAGCAGCTACTGGAAGATACTTCACCATGACAAAGAGTTTATTTTAAGTTTGGAACAACATTTTTTTTTCGTAATTGTGAAAGTCTTTTATTGAGGTCTTTTGGAAAGAAATAACATCTCTAGTATCATTACACAAAACTAATATCTTAGATATTTTCAAGTTAATGTTCATTTTATGAAAGCACAATGAGGGGCGCCTGGGTGGCTCAGTGGGTTAAAGCCTCTGCCTTCAGCTCAGGTCATGATCCCAGGGTCCTGGGATCGAGCCCCGCAGCATCGGGCTCTCTGCTCAGCAGGGAGCCTGCTTCCTCCTCTCTCTCTGCCTGCCTCTCTGCCTATTTGTGATCTCTGTCTGTCAAATAAATAAATAAAATCTTTAAAAAAAAAAAAAAAAGAAAGCACAATGAGCACAACAAGACTATTTATAAATTTGCCCAGCATTGCACTTCTCTGAGATGCTCTAAAAGAATCATATAAGCAAAATTTACCTTAAAAATTAAAGTCATATGAAAGTAAATACCATTATGGGCAGCATGGATGTATTTTGATATATATCTATTTTTATATCTGTATCTCTATATAGATGCAGATATATATATTCTTCAGTCACCAAACCATGTTGATGATTAACAGATTGAATTCAAAAGAGAAAAAAGGAATCCCATCCATGCTAACTCTTCCCTAACTTCATGTTTTAAACACCAAGCGCAATAAAGTTTGGAGAAGTCGTCAGAAACCTAGTTATAAGGTTTCTAAACATACAAGAGTTAGATATGTGAAGAGCTAGAAAAGTTTCTTTACATTTTCTAAGCTTATATGATGTGAAGAGTAGCTGTATGTTATCTGTGGAGACAGGAAATATGCTTTTTCTTCAAAAAATTATAGGCACCGTTCAATAGAAATAATGTAGTAAAGATCACCAAAGTCCTCTGCTCCATAAAGAAAGAAGTACAATGACAAATTTGTAGAAATCGGCTCTTTCAGAACTCGGGGTGGGGGATGCAGGGAAGACAATAATCTGGGGAATGTACATGTAAGAACTGCTGATCTTGTTAAGAACCATGAACTTTGGGATGGTTCAACTTGCTGTGTTTCCATCACAAACTCCCCAGCTTTGCAGTATCCTCGAAAACCAACAGCTACACAAATGCATCTCTGCAGTCTCTGGAGGGAGAAAATAAGGTTGAAGCAGTAAAAGAGCAAAGAATTGGTAAACTATTAAAATTAAGTTGATATTAACCTAAATCATATTATTATAAATTAAAATGGCAATCATAATCCCTAGGGGTATCCACTAAGATACTAGGGGTATCCACTATATATATATATATATATATATATATATACACACACACACACATATATATAGTGTTTGTGTGTGTGTGTATATATATATATATAAAGAAATGACAAGAGAATTAAAGAAACAAGAGAATTAAATAGTGCACTACAAAATATTTAACAAAAAGAGGCCAGTAATGAAGGAAAGAACAGAAGAACAAAACACTGTAAGATATATGGGGGAAAAAATAGCAGTTAGTGTACAAATGTTGATGTGGGGTTGAGTGCACCTGGGTGGTTCAGTGGGTTAAGAGCAGGTGGCTCTAGAGTTTGGCTAGGTCATGATTTCAGAGTCCTGGGATTGAGCCCTGCATGTAGCCCCTCATGTCAAACCCCCCCCCACTGAGCTGCAATTTGGGAGTCTGCTTCTCTCCAGCTCCCTCTGCCCCTTCCCACACTTGCTCACTCTCTCTAGAGTAAATAAATAAATCTTTTAAAAAATTAAAAAATAAATGTTGATGTTTTGGGCGTAGAGTCTAGGTAGGTCTTAGATCCTGTACTATTACACTCTCATCCAAATGGTGGAATTAAGACTAAATTTTATCAACATTGGAGAATATAATTAACACTTTGAATTAACACTTTAATTAGCAGTAAAAAATTACACAAAGTTATAGTAATCACAAAAGACAGCTAGAAGAAGGGAAGAGAGAAAGAATAGAAGATATAGGGGTATAGAAGTGCATTTCTTAATGTATACTGCGGAACGGTCTCCATATAAAGCAGGCACTCTCTCAAAAGCAACAGAGGGAAGGCATGAGAGGAAGCTTATAATTGGGGTCTTCTAAGTGGATTTGAAGATGTTGAATTTACTCTTTTGAGATAGGAGATCAGTGGGCACTGCTGATTCACACTGATGTGCACTAGGCTAACATTCGGTCTGGAACACTGCATTTGGGAAGAGGCCTGGTGGGACATACTAACTGAAGTGTTATCAGCATGAGAAATGTAGTGAAATCCTTGGGACTGATGAGGTTCCATAGAAAGTGGACAGAAAATAGATACAAAGAACAAACCTTGAAAAATGCCAGTCTTCATAGGTCGGGGAAATGAGGAAAAACCCACCAAGGAGACAGAAAAGGAGCAGTCAAGAAGGTAGAAGGACCACAGGGGGGGCAGAACATCACAAGAGTGGAGGGAAAGGAATGCTTCAAAGAGAGAGCACTGTTGGCTGAGTTATATGGTGCTGGCAGGTCAAGTCGGATAAGCACGGAGCACTGGTCATTGGGTTTAAACAAAGTCAAGATAATTAGTGTCTTTGAGAAAAAGAGTTTCACATGCTGACTGGATGTGTTCAAGGGAATAGGAGCAAAGACATTTGAGACAAATTGCTGGAGAGAAGTTCTTGAGTAGGCTGGAGGGATGGGACTCATAGTGTAAGTGGTGGGTTGTCCTTCATGAGGGTCAAAAGCAGTGACTTCACAGTAACAGCAGAGGAGTTGGGAATGAATGCAGATCCAGGACCCTGGTCAGTGTTTTTGTTAAGATTGTGAACTATTATCTGATAACTTCTGTGTTCCCAGTGACTCTCAGTAGCTGGGACTGTGGGTGGGCAGACTCATGGGAGGTTTAAAGAGAGAAAATATGGGGAAAAATCGTCTTGGAGAGAAGACTAGGGAAACAGGATGAGTTCTGGTGGCATCAAGGCCAAACTGATGTGAACAGTCATGAATTTAAAGTGGCCTGAGTCATCAGGGTTATGTGTTTTTCTCCAGATTTGTGGAGCCGGGCAAAGCCATCCACCATTTAAATTCAGTCTAACACCTGATGGCTTAGAACAGAAGCATTACAATTACCTCTGTAAGTGCAGGATGGAAAAAGAAATCTTTTAAAAAAATGGACAATTTAGGGGGTGGCTTACAACCAAAGGAAGACAGGAAAGTACTGAGGGAATAGGATTCAATCTCTGAGTTTCCATGTAGAAATAAATATTTACAATGGAAATTTTTGATAATTCCCTTTACAGTAACACTTTTCAGCAGACAGAGATTATTCACTCCCTAGGGAGGATATAGTCCTTTGAGGTGCTGCCTTAACAAGCCCCATGGGGGGCACCCATATATCATAACATTTAAACCATTCCAAGAGGGGACATTGAAGCAGGCACACTTGAAAATCAAGTCCATAAGAAGTCTGAATATTTGAGGCTTGTACTATGTGACATAAGCCATCAAATATGACTCGTGTCTGTTACATTTTCATGCCAATGTTCTCCTGAGTAGGATCACTCATGCCATTCTTCCTGAGTTCTCATTTTTCTGCATAAGCAAATGTACACAGATGCATACACGTGGGTAACAGAGCTGGAGAACTCTGCACAGGTTTTACACTGCTCTGTAGGGAAGCCGTAGAATGGTGGGAAGACACTTTGTAATGTGTTCCCTGGATGCCACAGGTATGCCTCTGGGGAATGGGTTGTTTTTAGGTGATCAGAGTATATAGCCCTCCCACCTAGCCACCTCCTGAGCAGCCCTGAGTACTGTCCTCTTGGTCAAGGTAGAAAGGATACCTGGGACTCATCATCCACCAAACCCACTTCACGGAGTAGGTGACTCATTTGCTCATCTCTGTGAGTTTTCCTGTACATTCAAGCCGAGTTTAAAAGATATACCAGAAATAGCATCTCCCTTTGTATAAATCATTATAGAGAAACTGGTTGATGAGTAACAGAAGAGCAAGGCAGAAGGATGGCAGAAATCATCAGGTTTAAAGAGAAGAAGAAGCAGCCACTTTTGTGAGACCCCTTTCTCCCACTATGCTGGGGATCTCAGTCATACCAGTATTACCACTACGCTGTCACAAGCCCTCCTCAGTCTCACCTATGGGAAGAGGCAGGTGGAATTAGAGGTCTGTGACTCATGGTATCAAACCGAAAGGGGCATAAGTACCATCTAGTCCATTTGCCTCTTTCTACTATTGAAGAAGTTGAAGCCAGAGGTCTTACACAATTTTCCTTGAACTATCATTTCTTCCCGGGCTGCACTATCTGATCGTACCACATCTTAGAAATATCTTCCACCAGGGAAGGGAGAACACGGGGGGCTCCTTTTATATGCTGCCCAGGAAGGAGGTCTTAATCAGTGGCAGGGAGAAATCCTATTGTTATTTGATAAATTTCCATTATTATTTTTTGTTAATCGGTAAAGCCGGAAGAGGTTCCAGATTAGCTTTTTCTTAGTTGGTGTCTCAAGCTTGCTTTTCCAGGATGGTAGTCCTCATCCTAGGGGTGAGGTTCCCTAGGGGAACACGTTGATCCTAGAATGGAATTATGTGATCACTTACTTACTTAGGAACTAAGTATAGATGGTGGAAATATGGTAAAACACACACACGCACACACACACACACACAACACAAAAAAACACTACTACAGAGTTTCTCTGTTTCACCTCTGTTCTGTATCTGGCACCATATTCAGTGAAAACATTTGCGCTATAAAATTTTAAAAATTTAGGGGCGCCTGGGTGGCTCAGTGGGTTGAGGCCCCTGCCTTCGGCTCAGGTCATGATCCCGGGGTCCTGGGATCGAGCCCCGCATCGGGCTCTCTGCTCAGCAGGAAGCCTGCTTCCCCCTCTGTCTCTCTGCCTGCCTCTCTGCCTGCTTGTGATCTCTGTCAAATAAACAAATAAAATCTTTAAAAAAAATTTTTTTTTAATTTAAATGCTCTTTACTTTTTAAGTCACTTTTGAGAAGTGTGGCTTTTTTTCAACAATGGAACTAAAGTGAAAATGTGTTATTCTTAAATTTAAAAAATGCAAAAAGAAAAATAGGAGAATCCAGGTCAGTGGGTGTAATATGATGTAATGAGATGATCTTCTCTTTGTTTGGATTCTGTGTAAGGAGTATTTGCTACATTTAGGATCCTCTCATTTGTATTCTGACAGGTTGGTTTTCAGCTCTCATATTTAGATCTAAAACCTCCCTGGAATTTATGTGGTGTATTATGTGAGGTAGGGGCCATGTTCTCACTTTGTTCCACACGGATAGTTAACACATTATTAAATACCAGTGCCACCTTTGCCGGAGATGGTTGAGTGTGGGTATACAAGTGCATGCGTGTGTTTCTGAATTTACAAGTTAATCAAATTTTTCCACTGATCTGGTTGTTTATCTTTGCCCCAAACACATGTTGATTTAATTACTGTGGCTTTATGATAAATGTTGGCGATGGAGTAACTGCTGCCTCATACTTCCTTCTCAAGATTTCCATGGCTATCCTTGACCTTCTGTATTTCATATACCATTAAAATGAGATTATTAATTTCCACACATTAAAAAAACCTGCTGGGATTCTGATTTGAATCTCATTGAAAGTACAGATCGATCTGGAGAGATTTAGAACTTTATAAATCATCTAATCTGTAAACATACACACATACAAATATCCTTCATTTTGTCCATTGACCTTGAATTCAGAGTTTTTATAAAATCATTCTTTGATTTCAAGAGTTTACCTATGATTTTTTTTTTAAAGATTTTATTTATTTATTTGAGAGAGAGAAAGCATGTGAGAGAGAGCAAGAGCATGAGTGGGGTGTTTTTATTTTTTTTTTCCAATTTTCTTTCTTTCTGTCTTGTGATTTTGAATTTTTGTTGTTCTTCACCCAGCTCCATGGACCCTGCATATATACTAGGCAATATATAATACAGGAGTGTCTCGGTCTCTGCTGTTCTAATGAGAGAGCCAGAAAGCGTACTGACTTCTTTATGCAACAGCCCAATAGCTGTTTTATATCTCCTTTTATACCCAAACACTTAGTTTCAAGCAATCATATTAGTATATTCTATCTCCCAAAACTTGCCTTGACTCCGTAAGCGTTGCAGGTATAACATTCCGCTTTCATACTTGGAGCATACATGTTTCTGATTCATTTCTGGTGTTGCAAAAATGATCTCACTGTAAGCTTTGGCTATCTATTTGGGGGTTTGTATTTTATATTTTGATTTCTCATCTCCATGTGTTAGGAACTCCTCTTGAGCACAGATCTTTCTTCTTTTTTTTTTTTTAATATTTTATTTATTTATTAGTCAGAGAGAGAGAGAGAGCAAGCGAGCACAGGCAGACAGAGTAGCAGGCAGAGGCAGAGGGCGAAGCAGGCTCCCCGCCGAGCAAGGAGCCAGATGTGGGACTCGATCCCAGGTCGCTGGGATCATGACCTGAGCTGAAGGCAGCCGCTCAACCAACTGAGCCACACAGGCATCCCCAGATCTTTCTTCTTAATTAAATATACAACCAGTAGTGTAGTACAATGATAAAATTGTTAGTGTCAATTATTATTGTTCATATTTCTGGGAGAAAATAGAAATTAGTGGAAGCAGAGGTAAATGAAAGAGAATCTGACCCTATTTCCTTATTAGCTTCAGCTGATTATTGCTTACAATGAATTTCAAGAAATGACATTTCTTCTATTTTTGAAAAGCAGCCAGAGACCCTAATTTGTATGTGAAATCAACTAATTGTTAATATTGGTCAATAACTAAATTTATTAGATATCTCTAAAAGCAAAATGTACAGATCAGTATCACAGACTTTGGCCTAGATCAGATCCATGAATTACCGACTTGTGGCCTTTGCGTAAATTCTTACTCTGTACGAATGTATCATTCCTTTCTCCTTTTCTATCACTCAGCTCCAAAAATCCCGTGCTAAGTGCAGCATTGTACCTCTCTGCCAAAAGAACATGGGAAGCAATCAGACATGGATCACAGAAGTTATCCTGCTGGGATTCCAGGTTGACCCCAAACTTGAAGTTTTCCTCTTTGCGTTCTTCTTGCTATTCTATAGCCTCACTGTGATGGGGAACGGACTCATCCTAGGGCTCATCTGGCTGGACCCCAGACTGCACACCCCCATGTACTTCTTCCTCTCAAACCTGGCCATTGTTGACATGTCCTATGCCTCAAGCATTGTCCCCAAGATGCTGGCAAATCTTATAATGGAGACAAAAACCATCTCCTTTGCTCCATGCTTATTTCAGACATTTTTGTATTTGGCACTTGCTGTCACAGAGTGTATGAGTTTGGTAGTAATGTCCTATGATCGGTATGTGGCAATCTGCCATCCCCTCCATTACACTGTCATCATGAGCTGGAGGATATGTACTATCTTGGCTGCCACTTGCTGGATATTCAGCTTCCTCTTAGCTCTGGTCCATATTACTCTCATTCTGAGGTTGCCCTTCTGTGGGTCACAAAAAATCAACCACTTTTTCTGTCAAATCATGTCAGTATTCAGATTGGCCTGTGCTGACACTAGACTCAACCAAATTGTTCTCTTTGCGGGCTCTGTGTTTGTTTTAGTCGGGCCTCTCTGCTTGGTGCTGGTGTCCTATATGCACATCCTGTTGGCCATCCTGAGGATCCAGTCTGGGGAGGGCCACAGGAAGGACTTCTCTACCTGCTCCTCCCACCTCTGTGTGGTGGGGCTCTTCTTTGGCAGCGCCATTGTCATGTACCTGGCCCCTAAATCCAGCCATTCTCAGGAACAAAGAAAGATTCTATCACTGTTTTACAGCCTTTTCAACCCTATGCTAAACCCACTGATCTATAGCCTGAGGAACTCGGAGGTGAAGGGTGCCCTGAGGAGATTCCTGGGGAAGAAGTCATCAGTGTGAGGGATGGTTTGGAGTATTTCAAGACTGTGAGCTTTTTCCGCATGGTTCTGGGTCCTTGAATGCACTTTTTTGTCCCTTAATTCAACAAACCCAGTACTCTTTATCTTTGGATTTCTTAAAAATGAGACTATAAATACTCTTACGTTTTAAATCATTGATACAAAACCTGAGATAAATAGTATGAAACAGAAAATCACAGTCTAATGAACAGAGATGCAAAGAGCTTAAAGAAAATATTAGTAAAATAAGTCCATAAAATAACAATACATTTTGATAAAGTTTTATCCTCCAAATGCAAGAATTATTCAACATTAAAACAATGAAAATAATTTGCCACATTAACAAATTAAAGAATATGTATCAGTAGATCCAAGAAAGTGACAAAATTCAACATCAATTCATGATAAAATTCTTTACAACCTAGTATAACAGTAAGTATTCTTTAGAGGATCTACCAAAGAACAAAAGAACACATATAATGAGTATAATACTTACTGGTGAAATGCTAGCAGATTTCCCAGTAAGTTAAAAAATAAGACAAAGATGTAGACTCTTACCACTTTTTTCCCTTGTTTTAACTTTTTTGCTAGAAACCCTGAAGAGTATAGTTAGACAATAAGAAGAAATATATGATTTGTGTGCATACACACATTTGACAAGGAATAAATGAATTGTGAGTATATACAAAATAACTGATTATATATGTAGGAAATCTGAACTGTAAGAAAGTTAAGCAAAGTAGCTTGATATAAAATCAATATGAACATGAATTACATTTTTAATATAACAACAAATAATTAAAGTGAAATTTTACACAATGTTGGTATAGACTACGGGACTTACTTTTGAAATACTTAAGAATAAATGTAACAATATACAAAATAAATTTAACAATATACAAAAACTATAAAGATACACTTAGAAAAATTTATTGAGTCCCTATAACAACTAAATACACAGATGTACAACATACGATATGCTGACTTCTTGGACTGGGAAACATAATATTACAAAGATTCCATCTCCTCAAACTGATTAATATATTTAATGTAATCCTAGTCAGTATCCCACAATATTCCAATGGTGTGGGTATGTGCAGAACTTCACAAGCTGATTTTAAAATGCAAAGGGCCAATCCCAGCCCGAACACTATTTAAAAAGATAAAGGACAAAGTGGGAGTATTTAGTTCTCCTGATAATAAAGTGTACTAAAGTGCCAGTAAATAAAACAGTGTGTTGTTCATGCAGGCGTTGACCAATAAATAAACCGAACAGATACAAAGCACAGAAGCAGACTCATGTCTCTATAAAATGACGCTTGTCATGTTAAAGATGTGGCAGGGCAGTTCGGTGGGGAAAGGAAAGGGTTCCTCGTAAATGCAGCTGCCACAATTGAGGAACCGTGTCAATACTCAAACAGACAGAAAACTCAGTTCCCAGTGTTTTCAAGACCTTAATGTCAAACACAAATTGTACAAAAAGCTTTTAGAAGATAAGAAAGGGAGGGCCTTTAAAATAATATATACAAAATTGTTAGCCCCCAAAGAAAACATTGATAAATTTGACTAGATTGAAATAACGAATGTCTATCAGTCAATAAAGAGCATAAAAAGAGTGAAAAGACAAGATGCAGAATCCTCTCCTACCACTCTTCTGATTTATCAGGTTTCAAACCTCACCTCCTCAGAGACCAGCGTATTTCAGAGTCTCGCCTGTCTGCACTAGGTGACTTTCTACCCTATCACTCCAGTTTATCTTTGTACCCAAATCACTTTACAAAATAAACAGACCTAAGGAATAAAGGCAGAATGGATCTTTTTTCTTTCCTGGACATATGGTAGATGAGGCATTTTCAGGTGTTTTGGTGGTAGAATTTTCTGACATATCAGTATTTCAAACTGATAAAGAACCAAAGAGAAACTCTTTTTGCCTGTCTTTCCCTCTTTATCAAGAAGGAAGATCTTTTCTGGAATTACTCCCCCTTGGCAGATTTTTCCTGGTATTCCGCTGGACAAAATTGGGCCCAATGCTCATCTCTAAACATCTCTGACAAAGACAATGAGATGAGAGCTTGGCTTTGATCCCTGTGGCTCAGAGTGAGAGCCACTTTCTAGATAAGTTTACTACCTGATACCTCAAGAATATCAGTACCAGCTCAGCAAGGAAGAGGTAATGGCCATAGGACAACCAACAGTATCTGCTAAATGGTTCAAGTTGTGAAGCAAGACTTCTTGAATCTTCAGTGAGAAACTCACAGTAAAGCATAATGTTTAAAACTTAATGGCTGGGTGCCTGGGTGGCTCAGTTGGCTAAACGACTGCCTTCGCCTCAGGTCATGATCCCGGGGTCCTGGGATGAGCTCCGCATTGGGCTCCCTGCTCAGTGGAGAGCCTGTTTCTCCCTCTCCCTCTGCTGCTCTGCCTGCTTGTGCTCTCTTGCTCTCTCTGTCAAATAAATAAATAAAATATTTTTTAAAAATAAAAAATGGCTACAACCTCTAAATATAATGAAAAATTGTTATATCAAAGAGATTGTATTAAGAATCAGAAGATTACGGGGCACCTGGGTGGCTCAGTGGGTTGAAGCCTCTGCCTTCAGCTCAGGTCATGATCCCAGGGTCCTGGGATCAAGCCCCGAGTAGGGCTCTCTGCTCAGCGGGGAGCCTGCTTCCCTTCCTCTCCCTCTGGCTGCCTCCCTGCCTACCTGTGATCTCTGTCTGTCAAATAAATAAATAAAATCTTTAAAAAAAAAAATCAGAAGATTAAAAAGGCTCTGAATTAGAATAATTTAGTTACATAGTAGGTACTTTTTCTTCTGCTAGATTAAAAAATATATACACTTAAAAATAGCATGAGAAGTATGAACCAATTTTCACTAAAACTATCTGTCTACCCTTCCCTCCTTTTATTTCTCTAAACATACGGAGATATATGGGAGTCAACTAACAAAATGTGTGGGTAATGTATTTTTATGAATTGCTTATTTTCATTTGGGGAAAATATTCCTTTTACACAAAATAAGAAGTCAAAATACTTTCCTAAAACATCATGTGGTTACATTTTATTAGCCCTGAATCTGTATATTTACTTCAAGAAAGCTCTGGGATACTGAGTTATTTAGCCATAGTAGTTACCTCCAAGTGCTCTGTTATGGAATAATTTTAGATTTTCTATGTACTTTTCAGGATTGCTTTTTTACACATGGAGCTCATTTCCTATTTACCACAAAGAATTCCATTTTTTCTCCTAAAAGTGGGTAGAGAGAGGCTGGTAAAGAAGCATAGAGACTTAAAGAAAGAAGGTAACATGAATGCAGCTCTCCTGTTTGCTACTAGGATGTGAGCAAAGAGAATGCAGATTTTATCTCGATCAGTTTTATCCCTTAGTGTCTGACACATTACTGGTCTATGATGAACATCTGATTAGGGAAGATAGTGGTGGTAAGCACCTACTCTCTGATCCTGAACAGGGTACAATGCAATGTTGTTTTCCCATTGATCAGCCCAACAAAGGAGATGCGATTTCAGGAAAAGTCTTTGGGTGGAAGAAAGAGAAACAACACCCCATTGGAAGCCCATTCGTCCATAGCACATCAGCAGTGGCAAAAAGTTTGTATAGAAGAGAGAAAGGGGGAAGGAAGGAAGGGAGGGAGGGAGGGAGGTTGGGAGGGAGGAAGGAAGAAAGAAAGGAAGGAAGGAAGGAAAAGAAAGAGAAAGAAAAAGAAAAGACAAGACTCAAGTCTCTGAAGGAGAGTTTTCTGTCTCATTGATGGCAAAATACTAAAATGATATTTAGGTGCAGCTGTAGTTATTGTATTTGTGGTCTGCAAACACTTCTCTCTCTAAATTGACATTCTTTAATAGAGGTCCATCACTAATGATAGAGCCAAGTAGGCTTTGTAACATTTATTCTTACTAAAATATTAATCAATATAAATATTGATAATAAAAGAAGTCCAAGACTCCTCACAAGAAATGCTTTTGCTTTCTCCACTTCAAAGATTAGAGACAAAGAAGAGAGAGAGAGAGACAAATCATGACACCTCTTTGCATCAACAATGTGCTGTGTTAAATATCATATTGTTCAACCAAAAGAAATAAAAGTGGTAAATAAACATATTTTTTTAAGAGGGAGAGGTGGGGAGGGGCAGAGGGAGGGTCAGAGAGAGGGAGAGGGAACATTAAGCGGGCTCCAAACCCAGTGTGGAGCTCAACGTAGGGCTCATTTTCACAACCCTGACATCATGACCTGAGCTTAAGTCAAGAGTCAGACATTTAACTAAGCCACCAGGTGCCTCTAAATATGCATATTTGAATGAGCATGCACCAACTTACTATCCTTGGTTCTATCTGTGTATTGGTGAGTGAAATTTATTTCTCTGTAATAATCTTGTTTTCCTTGTAAAATACAGGAAATACAAACAATTAAAAAATAATAAAAGTATGCAATTACTTAAGCACAACTTGATAAGTGCTTTTAGTCTTCCGGAGAAGGAAGACCAGTCTGGGTTTAGACAGTCGAAGAGAGCTCCCTGAGTGCTTTGAAGGATTGTTATTATATTTGAAGTCAAATGGGTACCAGGACAAAATTGAATTGGAATAAGGAAAAGTATTTCCTGAGTGGAGCAATTGAGTAGCACTTGAATGAAGTGGAGTGTCTTGTAGAATGAGAAGGTATGTGGAGTGAGGCTCTATCCAACACAGATTACTTTAGGAAAAGAAATAACTCCAATATCCTCTCCTTAAATATATTTTCTCTGCTGCCCAATAGATTAAATATATTACTTTTATTTTGAAGTGGTTTTTCTACCAGAGTTTAAGAACTAAGACTCTACATGGGCACTCTGGAAGTTAGAAGTGGAAGGACTTTACAATCATCAAACATCACTTAGCACACAAGGTTGGGACCCATTATTTATTTGTTTGAAGAGAGAGCACAAATTGTGCTGGGTGGGGGGAGCAGAGGAAGAGAGAGAAGCAGACTCCCTTCTGAGCAGGCAGCCTGATGCAGGGCTCAATCCCAGGACCCCAGGATCATGACCTGAGCCAAAGGCAGATGCTTAACTAGACTGAACCCCCTAGGCACCCCCTGCCCTTAATTTTTTCCAAAGGTTTTATTGTGATTCATTTTAACTGTAGGCCTTAACCCAGGATGGAGAAACAAAAATGGGATTCAGAAATCTTGAGAAATTTGAAATGGAGATCAAGCTAAAGAAAATTAAGGGAAAAGTGCATCTAAACTTCCAAGTGGGAAATGTGCAGTGATTTCCTGGCAATAACATTTCTCCACTGGGAGAAACCTGTTTCTCTAAGATGATGTATTAACAGGGTCCATGGCATCCCTACCATGAAACATCAAGAAATCATAGCTTCTCTTCTACAAACAGGAAGAATTACAGAGTGGCGCACTTTTAAGGCTGATAAAATACATAGGGAGAGAAATTAATTTATGACATGATCTTGAATTTTTTATTTTCTGTGCCAGAATCTTGTATAATTTAGAGACATTCTGGCCTCACTCAATCCCAAGCAAACACAAATCCCAAACAAATGCACATTAAAAATCCCACAGGACCCTGAAAGATCAAAATTAATACACATGAGAAATGCATTTATTGGTTCACCTGCTGATAGGAAAGTGGCAAACTCTTCAAATCTCTCTGAGGAGAGCATGAGTGGATGTAATGCCACCGGGTTCTGTCCCCTGCATCATTATTTGTGTCTGTGGGGACGGAGGTGGGTTCAAATGATGACAGAACAAAGCCCTCACTTGCAGAAGTGAATCCATCATCAGGCTCTGCCATGAGAACTGTGTATGTGGGCTTCCCCTCCCGATGAGTTCTCTTTAGACAAGAGGCTCATTCCCGGTCCTTCCCTGTGAGATTTCTTCTAAACCCAAGGCCACATTTGAAGAAAAGAACACAGATTATACCACTGTAAGTAAATGTGGTTCATTAGCGGTAGGATGGGGTTTGCAGGAGAGAAATGGGAAAAGGCAGGTGGGAATGAAATCCCTGGCTTTGGGCATCAGTGACTAAATGGTTTTCATGTGTGGCCCTAAGCCTATCTTCATGACTAGGGCCCTGATAGGGATCTCTAGGTACCACTACTAATTCCCATGGTATAGCCATGACACCTTTGACCCTCTAAGACCCTCAATCCACATTCCTCTCATCATCCCTCATGTGGCAGCTCTTGGCTTTGTCATGACTTTGTCAGAAAAGAGGAATCCGCTAACCATCCAGTAGGATCTGATCTGACTGACGAAAAGCTTCCAAAGAACTTTAGGGGTCACGTGGCCCAGGTGCCTCCCCTTACAAATAATCCTGAAGTCGGAGGTAAGTGGTTTCTTGCCCTGAGACTTATCTTCCTTCCCTGCTTTGTTAACTGCCTGCCCCTGAAGATGCTCAGAAACACTCCCTGCCCCAATAGGACCCACTTGTCACTTGCCTGAATGACATTCTCTCATAGAGGAAACCCTGGTCTGTCGGTGTACAGATTCTCTTTTTGTTCCCTGTTTTAACAGAGGAGTATAGCGATTCTCAACGTGTTTCCTTACGATTATCGGATGCAGAAGTTACTCAGTGTGTTGGCTTACAAATCCCTAATATGTCATTAAGCACTTACTGTCTTACGTGAGTTAACTCACGTTTATTGTTCACCCCACTTAGCAGCTGGTGGAGGTGAGGGCCAGAGAAGGTCAGAGGGGTCACAAGACCAGCATGCGGCAAAGTCGGGACTTGAACACAGGCCGTTGAGCTCAGAACCCATGTTTCTTTGTTACACTCTGCTACTCATTAGGACCAAGCTGTGTCTCTAAGTAAGTATTGGAGATGGTAAGCAATTTCTGAGTAAGTGTGAAAGTTGGACAGATGTGTTCTTCCCCAGAACACCAGAACCCAGGGCTCTCACTCAGAGTGGTCAACAGAACCTCTCACTGGAGGTCAGTGCGAAATATCCAAAGTATGGCCTCTTTTCCTGTCAAGAGGTTTTTGAGTTTTAAAACCTGTGTTTTCCTCTTCAATCCATGAGTGAGTTTCCTTTAAAGGATTTTTCCTTTTTCAAAATCTTTTTGAAAATTAATTTTTTAAAATCAGTATATAAAAACATTAACAGAAATGAAAATAAAATGGGGTGTGTGTGTGTGTGTGTGTGTGTGTGTTTATTTGTTTGGTGTGTTTTCTATTTAAACTCAAAAAATAACCAAAGGGAAAGGCAAAATAAATGTGAAAAGGTTTACAATACCATGACTTTGTTGGATTTCTAATCCTGATGATTTGGACTCTTTCTTCAATTTGTGGTCTTATTAATATTGTTAATAACAATTCACATTAATATAACTCCTAGTATATTTTCGTGGTTTCGTGGTCATTATCCTTACATCAGCCCTTTTAGACACTATTGTCATTATTTTATGGATGAAGACAATGAGGCAGTGACTAGAGTAAGTGGCTCCAGGTCATAGCATTCACCTTGCAGAATGGAGATTGGAACGATGCTCTGACCAGCACTGTTAACACTGTTAACCCTGCTGATTTCATCCTGGCTCAGGGATCTTGCTGTTTTCAGTCCCTGTGAATTTTTATGCTACGGAAGAACAGAGAAAAGTATCCATGAAACTGTCCCTTATTCTGTGCCCTGAGGACTTTTCTTTAATATGGAGCTGGAGCTGGAGCAGATACTTAAGTCATTTATGATCTCTCTTTGTTGTCATCTGTCCCAGGCTTTTTCTCAGAGGAAAAAACAAATCTGGTTTCTTGAACTGTGAAATTCAAAATGCAAGATCATGCCAATATTTAAAAGGAAATAATGCTTTCACCTCATGTATTTTCTACTTCCCTTGCTCCGCAAATGAGCTGACTGACAGTGTGTGTAGATAGTGACCGTTACAGAGTGGTCTCCTTGTGATCTCCCTACAAAACTATAAAAGGGTGCAATTGGCATCCAGTGTGACCTGTAGTTTCTTCATAGCTCACGTTTGATGAAACACGTTGTTTCACTAAGAATTCTGTTTACCTCCTTTATTCCTGACATTTTGGAAATTGGTTACTGGATTCTCTCAGAAATATCTCGGGGGAAAAAATTACACATAAAACTCTATAATTTCAGATTATTTTAAGTATGAGCTTTGATTAGTCAAACAATTTTAATCATTTCGGAGAGGGAAGCTAATAACTGGAACATCTGAAAGCTGAAGGATCCCTGTGTCTGCTGTCCTGGGTCACTGGCCTGGGTGTACCAGGAACTCAGAGCGACACATCACAGATGAGCCCACCAGGCTTTCCTTGGATCTACTCTCAGCATCCCATCTCAGGCCCAGACAGGCTTTCTTAGCCACAGGCCCTGGGCTCAGCCTGCCTGGCCTTCCTCTTCAAGCTCATATCACACTTCCCTTCCAGGAGGTCTCCCAAGACTCATCCAAAGGTGACCCTTGGAAAGAAATTATCTTTCCTGCTTCCTGTGTCTTTAGTAGCTCTAAAGACATGCACACAAGTCTTCTGAAAGCATGATCTCATTTTCCGTCATTACTTGTGCCTTGCTTTCCATGGTGAGAGAATGTGCTTATTTCAGAAGAGCCTTAAAAACTTACAAAATGTCATATTCCTGCGGCTTGATTCCTTGGGACCCATTTTCACAATATTTGGTCTGTCCACAAAATGCCATATTCTGTTCAGACAGAAAATGTATTGTTCAGACAGAATTTGTATTGTCCAGTTTACAGTTTCCTGTTTCGTACCTGCTAATTAGTAATTCAGTATAAATCCTTCAGCTGTGCTCTCCTTGCATGAATTTAAAAGTAAGTCAATAAGTCAAAAGTACATCTATCAGCCCATATAAAATCAGTAATATTTGAGTGACTTTGTAAGATATTTTACTGATCATAATTCGCAGCTAGTTCCTGGGTCCTCCAGTGAATGTCCACCCAAAACTTGGGAAGTTAACTTAAGACAACCACTTCCTTTTAAGGGAAACACCAAATTCACAGAGGCATAGACACGTAAGTTCACATGAAAGAGAGCAAATGCCTCTCGAATTTACAATTTCATTGCTCTCTGCATAAATGTGTCTGCTAGTAAGCGTGTTGGTCAACCACATGATTATAAACAAAGGGAATTCACAAAGGCAGACATTAGTACGCAACATCTGAACAGTATCCAAGGAAAGAGGAGGCCTTCATGAACTCGCTTGGGACAACTCCCACTAGTAAGCAACTGATTCTAAGTGACTTTTTCTAAGATACTGATGGGCCGTTTCCTAGCTGACAGCTAAATTCTCTGTCCCTTCTGATTTGCTTACAGGTACTGGTTTTATTGTTGTTTTCAGTGTTTTGGTCTTTAACTTCAAACCCCTAAAAGCTACATTGCAGATAAGGAAATTAAAGGGGCTTCGCGATGTGCTTCTCTGAACGACAGACGCCACTCTCTCTGACCTCTGCCACATCCCAGCTCTGCCTGTGCTCGCATCACATTTTGGTGGGTGTTGCAATAGTTTTCAACCTAATTTATGATCTATTTCTACTTTAGTCCATAGAAGATCTTGATCTTTTTCTCCGTTAAGACAATTCACAGAAAAAAATCTGTATGAAAAAAATTGAATTTGAGGTTTTTAGTTTCCCCTTTCCTGTCAAAGGTTAACTATTTTTCATAATGTAGTGATTAATTGCTCCCGTATGAAACTGTAAGAAAATCTGCTTAGATTTGAGATTGCTGTTAACATTTGGTGAGGATTACTCTCAAGATGAGCAGGAATAATATGCATCTAAAAATAATAATAATAATAATAATAATAATAATAATAACAATATGCATCTTTGGTTGAATATTACATTGTGGATTTTTCCAAAATGAAAATATTTTGCTTTTTTTCTCCCGGTAATGCATGGAGTTTATTAAGCAACGAGCAAATAAGCAAACAATTTATACAAAAGACAAATCCCCATACAATCTTTTGCTCAGTTTCCTTATTCTCCATCATTTGGTCTTCTGTATCACTAATTCTCTCTTCTGCCTCAATTATCCTAGCAGTAAGAGCCTCCATTTTTTATTGCACCTCATTAATAGCTTTTTTTAATTTCAGCTTGGTTAGATTTTAGTTCTTTTATTTCTCCAGAAAGGGCTTTTATTTCTCCAGACAGAGTTTCTCTAATATCTTCCATGCCTTTTTCGAGCCCAGCTAGCACCTTGAGAATTGTCATTCTGAACTCTCGGTCTGACATATTACCGATGTCCGTATTGATTAGGTCTCCAGCCTTCGGTACTGCCTCTTATTCTTTTCTTTTGTGGTTAGTTTTTCTGCCTTGTCATTTTATTCAGATAAGAATGTATGAACAAGAGAATAAAATACTAAAAGGGTGGCAAAGACTCCAGAAAAATGTATGCTAACCAAATCAGAAGAGACCCCAAATTGAGGGTAGAAGAAAGGGGGTAAAAAGAAGTATAAGAAAAAGATTTTTTTTTTAAATTAAAAAGTACATATATATACTAGCCTGGTGAATAGAACAGAGTCACCCACTTGATTTTGGGTGTATTTTGGTCTCTTAGAAGAAACTACCTCCCTAAATTTTAAAAAAAGAAAAACTTCTATATATACAAAAATAAGGGTAAACACAAAGAAGGGATGGAATATGACTGTAAAGATGAAAAAATAATGTTAGATACAATGAAGCATAAAATATGACTATAATAGTGAAGGTTTAAAAAGATTTTTTTAGGGCACCTGGGTGGCTCAGTGGGTTAAGCCTCTGCCTTCAGCTCAGGTCATGATCCCAGGGTCCTGGGATCGAGTCCCACATCGGGTTCTCTGCTCAGCAGGGAGCCTGCTTCCCCCCCACCCTCTCTGCCTGCCTCTCTGCCTACTTGTGATCTCTCTCTCTCTGCCAAATAAATAAATAAAATCTTTTAAAAAAGATTTTTAGAAAGGTATTGTTAAGATAAACTAGTTAAAAACGTTAAAAGAGGAAAAGTTTTAAAAAATTATTATAAGAAAAAAAATTAAAAAACTTTAATTAACTTTGCAAGACTAAAGAATCATGGGGAGAAAACCATGAATTCCATGCATTGCTTTCCTCTAGCTCTGGAGTTCTGCTGTTCTCCTTGATCAGTGAGCTTGGTCTTGGCTGGATGCTCTTGCTGATCTTCTGGGGGAGGGGCCTGTTGCAGTGATTCTCAAGTGTCTTCGCCTGAGGTGGAATTGCACCGCCCTTGCCAGGGGCTGGGCTAGGTAATCTCCTTGAGTTCGCTCTCAGCAGCTTGTTTCCTGAACACTTTCCGTTCCGGAGGACAGGAATGAAAATGGCGGCCTCCCAATCTCCGGCTGGGAGGAGCCGAGAGCTCAGGGCCCCACTCCTCAGTGCGCCCTCGGAGAAAAGCAGTCAGTCACTCCCATCTCCTTGGCCTCCGGCCGTGCTCCAAGCTCACCCGGCCTATGACTGAGCATTTCTGTCTCTGGCACGGGGTCCCGCTGGAGTCTCCAAACCCGGCAGATCCTGCCACTCTGCTCTTCCGGCAGATGGAGGTGGGTCTCCCCAGATCTGCCTGTTGTGGAGTCCCTGCTCAAAGAGCAGTGACCTAACTGTGCGGCGGATCACAGTTTAAGGTAACCCCAAGCTGAGCGCTCACTCCTCGGCTCCGTCTCTATAGTCAGCTTCCCTGCTCTGATACCTGTGAGCTCTGCTACATTCAGACACCCCCCATCCTTCTGTGACCCCACGGGACCTGAGGCCACACTGTCCCCACGAGGGCTCCACCCTGCTAAGCCTCTGGAGCAATGTCCCTCAGTGGAGCAGACTTTTAAAAGTTCTGATTTTGTGCTCTGTTGCTCTGCCACTTGAGGGGAGCCGGCCCCTACCCCCACAGTCTATCCTTCCACTGCTTCGGATTCGCTTCTCTGCATGTTCTACCTTTCAGAAAGTAGTTGATTTTCTGTTTCTAGAATTGCTGCCCTTCTTCTCTTCGAACTCCTTTTGGGTTTGTAGGTGTTCGGAATGGTTTGATAACTATCTAGCTGAACTCCTGCAACCTGATGTCATCTCAGTCTGCTACTCCTCTGCCATCTTGACTCCTCTGGTTCATATATTTTTAATGGTTGCCTTGTATTCTATGTTATAAAAGTAGCCAAATATCTGAATCCATCTCCAACTTTTAAACTTTATATCAATTCCAAAATTTTTAAAATATAAGCAGGGTTATAATGAATATTTAGAACCTCATGGTCATTACGGTTCTGGTACACTGGATATTTTTCTATTTTTTTTCTAAGTCCTTCCTGCCCAGGGATTTTGTCTATACTGTTCCCTGTGTAAGGAACAGTCTACTTTGGCTGTAGTTATGGTGGACTCCCCTTCATCATTTGTATTCTGCCCATGTGTCTCCTTGTTAGAAAGATTTTTCCTGTCAGTCCCATCTAAAGGACCCCCCTTCATACCAAGTGACTTTTAGTCATATTACCCTGTTAATTTTCTTCATTGTACTTTCCACTATTAACAAATACTTTATTTCTTTGCTCCTGTTGTTTTAGGGATGATAATCAACCATGATGTCTCCTTGTTCCTTATCTGAAGAAATAGAGAAATAAACCCAAGAATCAGGTAGAAATTAAAAATATATGCTTTCTTAGTGAGGCTTATTAGAAAACATTATCTATAGCTTTAACAAAATGTCTCTCCAAATTAAAATCACAATCATTAGCCTACCTCCACCCCCTAAATAGGACAGTACATGCTCCTCTAGGCTTTAGCATGAAAAAATAGAAATGCATAAGACCAAAAAAATAGAGCAGAGAAGGGGCATCCTCACTTCCTGTTTCCTGTTCTACAAATCCTATAAATAAGAGAGCAGGAGAGGGGCAGGTATCCTCCAGTGTTTCCATTCAGGGGAAGAGAGATTCCTCCCCTAAAAGGAAACATGAAGAGTAGATGACAAATACACTACCTGACTTCTTCACTATCCGTTTCCCCCGTAGAATGTGTCTACTTTCCCTCTGCTGTTCTTCCAGAGTTTAAAAGAGAGGCTGGAACAGATGATGTGCTTGAGGACTATGTGTTAAAGAATTGTTGAAATATAAATTTAAACTATATAAAACTACTCACATATTCCATTTTCAAAGTTGATAAAGGGAGACATTGGTACATTTTTCCTGCAGGGAAGCTGACCATAGGTGTCACAAGCTTTGAAATGTCTATATATGTAGCCTCTGCAATTTGACTTTTAGAATATATCCTGAAAAATGAACACAGACCAAATTTCAGTTTGAAAGAATATTTATCTTGATGCTAATAAACCTAAAAGAGATAAGAACCCCAAAGTTTTCAACAGTAAGAAATAAAATAAATTGTAATATTAATAAAATATCACACTAGTTTTAAATAATGCCTATAAAATATTACCTTAATACATGAAAATATTTATTAAATTAAGGGGAAATGGTAGTAAAAAATTGTCTCTATAATATGATCCTGATTTTAAAATATGAATTTGAGGATTTAAGTTTTTACAAAGAAAAAATGAAAAAATTTTTTTAATATTCTGTTGGATTTGAAAGTACAGTCTAATTTGAAAGTAAAGGTAGTTCTCAGGTTGTTTCTGGGGACAAGGTGAAGAGAGTGCAAAGGCACAGCAAGCACCAGTTTACATGGGTTCAAGACCGTTCCATGACTGTTTTTCCTCTTGGATAGACCCAGCCACCTCCCAGGAAGAGCTTCCTAAAAAGAAATATCCAACCAGTGCCCCACATGTTCCCACTCCCTGTTACCCTTAGAACCCATCAGAACAGCAGGGGCCAGTGAGCATGGTAACAGGTGAAGAAGGTCTGAGGGAAGTTCATGGCCACAGGAGTTGCCAAATCTGGGAGGATATCATGATGACAATTCTGTCACACCAGAAAATAAGATAAGCTCCAAGATTTTTCTTGGAGAGAAAATACCCCAAAAATAACATTAACAGCTATGTTGTCGTTGTAATTCATTTTCCCTTTTGAGATTCATTGTTGAGAAAGCTGTAGAAATGTCCTCCTTATTTACCTGAATTCAGGATATGTACACGTGTTCATTGCAAGTAGCCAAAGAATTCTTTCTCTTATGCCTAAATTTCAGTATCCAGTGTTGATAAAATAGGCGATAAAACTCTCAAATAAAACTGCAAACACTGGAGATGGAAAAGAGGTTCTGGAAAGAAGCTTGTAGGGAGGATTTGTAGCTGAAAATAGGGGCTTACAAAGTAATAAAGATACTATAAAATTGAGACATTATTTAGAAGGCATTTCAAATCTGAAATAAATAGGTAGAAAAGCATCTGAGGAGGTAAATTGATAAGGAAGCAACATATGAAGAAGAGAGGGCCCTAATTACCTCATATCATGGGCCAAGAAGACAAGCAACCTTAGGAAACAAAACTACCTCCTGTTGCATACACTCTGTCAGGGCATCTCTCTTCTAACTACATTAGCAATCAAGATTCACACCCTTGAAGGGAAGCCAGAGCACTTTAATTCTCCAAAACAACATACGTGTGCATGTGTGTATGTGTGTGTGCATGTGTCTGTGTGTATGCTTTAGTTACAGAATGTAATCATGTATATTATGTTGTAGTATATTTTATTTATAATAAATTATACACAGCTATATCCTGTCATTCCATTGATACAAGGGGAATTTTTTTCTGATTTATATGAGCACACTGAGTTTTTTAGACATATCTAAAATAAATGGCAGAAAATCAATCCAGAGTAATATATTTCTAAATGATCATTCTGTAATATATAGTGATATTTGGAATCTTGATTACCCTAGAGCTCTGATCTTTCTGTTGTGAATGTGGACTTGTCAGTCTCTACCATAGGAGCATGGGAGGCAACCAGACATGGATCACAGAAGTCACCCTGCTGGGATTCCAAGTCGATCCAGCACTGGAGCTCTTTCTCTTTGGACTTTTCTGCCTCTTCTACACCCTCACCCTTCTAGGGAATGGAGTCATCCTAGGGCTTATCTGTTTAGACTCTAGACTGCACACTCCCATGTACTTCTTCCTCTCTCACCTGGCTATTGTTGACATCTCCTATGCCTCCAACAATGTCCCTAAGATGTTGGCAAATCTTGTGAATCTGAAAAGAACCATCTCCTTTGCTCCTTGCATTATGCAGACTTTTTTGTATCTGGCTTTTGCTCATATAGAGTGCTTGATTTTGGTTGTAATGTCCTATGACCGGTTTGTGGCAATCTGCCATCCCCTACATTACACTGTCATCATGAACTGGAAAATATGCATGGTCCTGGCTGGCACTTCCTGGGTGTTTAGCTTTCTCTTGGCCCTGGTCCATTTAATTCTCATCCTGAGGCTGCCCTTCTGTGGGCCTCATGAAATCAACCACTTCTTCTGTGAAATCCTGTCGGTCCTCAAGCTGGCCTGTGCTGACACGAGGCTCAACCAGGTGGTCATCTTTGCAGCCTGTGTGTTTATTTTACTGGGGCCCCTCTGCTTGGTGCTGGTGTCCTACTCACGCATCCTGTTTACCATCCTGAGGATCCAGTCTGGGGAGGGCCGCAGGAAGGCCTTCTCTACCTGCTCCTCCCACCTCTGTGTGGTGGGGCTCTTCTTTGGCAGCGCCATTGTCATGTACATGGCCCCCAAATCCCGCCACCCTGAGGAGCAGCAGAAGATCCTTTCCCTGTTTTACAGCCTTTTCAACCCTATGCTGAACCCACTGATCTACAGCCTGAGGAATGCAGAGGTCAAGGGTGCCCTGAGGAGAGTGCTGTACAAATGGAGGCACATGTGAAGGATAGCAAAAATCAACATGGTGAGGGGCCTTTTGCTCCCCATGAAATATAGTAGGTGGCATTTTTTCACCTTATGCTACAATAAATGCCACATTAAGGTAGAATATTTTCGACCTAAACACACAAACTGAAGCCATACAGACTTTAGAAAATAGATGAAAACCTTCAGGACCGTGCATATGCAAAGATTCTTAGAGATGAACCAACAAAGCGCAAGACAAAAAATTTGAAGAATTGATAAATTCTTTTCAAAATTAATCCTTGTGATCATCAAAGTCACTATGAAGAGAGAAGAAATGCAAGTCACAAACTGCTTTGTATTTTTTTAAATGCAATAGTGAGTTGGGTATGGCCACAAAAGGAGACACAGGGAAGTGCCTGGGAAACACAAAGTTTGTTGTCCTCTTAAGTTCTGGAGAAGGAGGCATGTACGCCTTGCAGGGCCATATAGGAAAGATACCAGGGTGGTCAGGAGACAGAAGACAGGGGCAAGGGAAGGTTTATATCATTGCCTTCATGAGCATTTCCACAGAAAACACCCAATAAATTGTTGTATAAGAGCAAGCTGGAGTTCCCATAATGGGTAAATCATTACCATGTATAGAAAGGGCATCATGAAGACAGTGGGCCAGGAGAATTCTAAAGCTGAAAATTTCTGTGATCTTCAGAGCTGGAGTTACCTTACTTCCAATAATCTCCTTTAACTCCATTTGGCTTCACAGGGCACCTGGGTGGCTCAGTCAGTTGAGGGTCTGCCTTAGGCTCAGGTTATGATCCCAGGGTTCTGAGATCAAGCCACTCATCAGGCTCCCTGTTCTGCAGAGAGCCTGCTTCTCCCTCTCCTCCTGTTGCCCCCCTACTTGTGCATGTTCTCTCTCTCTCTCTTTCTGTCAAATAAATATATAAAATCTTTAAAAAAAAATAAATATATCTGGCTTCTCTTCAGCCTTGAACTATAGAGTGCTGTCTAATAGTATGTCCTACTGTTTGCCCTTACTTTCTCAAAAACCAACATGCCCAATTTTGACCTTCATACAAGTGGGATGGATTTCCTCTCAGGTCACCCAAACCCCTGGTATTAAAAAAGAATTATAATAAACCATTTTCAAATGCACAGTTTACAACTGCAAACTTCAAAGTCATGAAATGTTGAATCACTGATCTCTAAAAGCAAAACAAAATGAAGATAAATAAATACCTTTTGCTTGGAAATGGAGTTTTTAAGCCCTGAATAATATAGTAGATGATCTCTTCAGATCTCAAAGCAAATTTCTAAGACACTGCCTCCAACTATGAGAATAAAGTAAAACAAACAAACAAACAAAATCCAGTCCTTTTGTCACCAAATTGTAATTACCGAAGGTGAAAACAATAATGGGGCTTTTCAGGGGGTATAGCTCAGTGGTAGAGCATTTGACTGCAATAATGGGGCTTTTCAGTACCACAGCTGAGAAGGGAAGGTTTGTGAGGCACTCACAGCCATGCAGGCAGGATGGTGCTGAAGACTCCAGGCCCTATTGAGAGCTTCTTCAAAGAGCAACAAAGCCCATGAAGTTTTTGTCTATTTGTTTTTGGCTTTTTGTTTGTTTTTTATGTTCAGTTAGCCAGCATATAGTACATCACAAGTTTTTGTTGTAGTGTTCAGTGATTCATTAGTTGCGTTTAACCCAGTGCTCATCCCCACACGTGCCCTCCTTAATATCCATCACCCGGCCACTCAAACCCCCCACCCTCCTCTTCTGTAATCCTCAGTTGGTTTCCTGGAGTCCAGAGTTTTCATAGCTTGTCTCCCTCTCTGATGTCTTCCCATTCAGTTTTCCTCTCCCTTCTCCTGTGGTCCTCTACTCTATTCCTTATGTTCCACATGTGAGTGAAATCATATAATTATCTTCCTTTGCTTGACTTATTTCATTTAGCATAATCCCCTCCAGTTCCATCCATGTCAGTGCAAATGGTGGGTATTCGTCCTTTCTGATGACTGAGTAATATTCCATTGTATATCTGTACCACAACTTTATCCATTCGTCTGTTGAAGGGCATCTTGTTTCCTTCCACAGTTTGTTTATTGTGGACATTGCTGCTATGAACATTGGGGTGCAGGTGCCCCCTTCTTTTTACTACATCTGTATCTTTGGGGTAAATACCTAGTAGTACAATCACTGGGTCATAGGGTAGCTTTGTTTTTAATGTCTTGAGCAAACTTCATACTGTTTTCCAGAGTGGTTGTACCAGCTTGCATTCCCATCAACAGTGCAAGAGGGTTCCCCTTTCTCTACAATCTTGCCAACACTTATTGTTTCCTTTCCTGTTAATGTTGGCCATTCTAACTGTTCTGAAGTGATATCTCTCTCTCTCTTTTTCTAAGGTTTTATTTATTTATTTGTCAGAGAGATAGAGAGAGCACAAGCAGGGGGAGCAGCAGAGGGAGAGGGAGAAGCAAACTCCCCACTGAGCAAGAACCCCAAAGTGGGACTCAATGCCAGAACCCTGGGATCATGACCTGAGCTGAAGGCAGATCCTTAAATGACTGAGCCACCCAGGCATCCCGAAGGTGATGTCTCATTGTAGTTTTTATTTTAATTTCCCTGATGGGTACTGATGAACATTTTTTCATGTATCTGTTAGCAATTTGTATGTCTTCTTTGGAGAAGTGTCTTTTCACATCTTCTGCCCATTTCTTGACTTATTTTTTTATTATTTTATTATTTGTGTTTTGGATGTTGAGTTTGATAAGTTCTTTATAGATCTTGGATATCAGCCCTTTATCAAAAATGTTATTCGCAAATATCTTCTGCCATTCCATGGGTTGCCTCTTAGTTTTGTTGACTGTTTCCTTTGCTGTGCAAAAGGTTTTTATCTTGATGAAGTCCCAAAAGTCCATTTTTGCTTTTGTTTCCCTTGCATTTAAGACATGCCTTGAAAGAAGTTGCTGTGGCCAGTGTCAAAGAGTTTACTGCCTATGTTCTCCTGTAGGATTTTGATGGATTCCTGTCTCACACAGAGGTCTTTCATCCGTTTTGTGTTTACCTTTGTGTATGGTGTAATAGAATGGTCTAGTTTCATTGTTCTGTATATGGTTATCCAGTTTTCCCAGCACCAGTTGTTGAAGAGACTGTCTTTTTTCCATTGGATGTTCTTCCCTGCTTTGTCAAAGATTAGTTGGCCATAGAGTTGAGGGTCCATTTCTGGGTTCTCTGTTCTGTTCCATTGATCTATATGTTTGTTTTTCTGCCCATACCATACTGTTTAAATGACTACAGCTTTGTAATATAGCTTGAAGTCAGACATTGTGATGCTCCCACTTTGGTTTTCTTTTTCAACATTCCCCTGACAGTCCGGAGTCAATTCTTTCCTGATTAAAACTCTTCAAAGTACAGGGATAAAGGGAACATACCTCAATATCATAAAAGCCATTTATGAAAAGCCCACAGTGAATATTATTCCCAATGGGGAAAAACTGAGAGATTTTCCCTTAAGGTCAGAACAGGAAAAGGATGCACACTCTCACAATTATTGTTCAATGTAATACTAGAAGTCCTAATTTCAGCAACCAGACAACAAAAAGAAATAAAAGCATTCAAATTGGCAAAGAAGTCAAACTCTCTTTCTTCACAGATGACATGGTACATTATGTGGAAAACCCAAAAGACTCCAAGCCCAAGTTATTAGAATGTATACAGCAACTCAGCAATGTGGAAAGATACAAAATCGATGCACAGAAATCAGTCGTATTTCTGTACACTAACAATGTAATTGAAGAAAGGGAAATTAAGGAATCAATCCCATTTACAACAGCACCAAAAACCATAAGATATCTAAGAATAAACCTAACCAAAGAGGTAAATGATCTATACTCTAGAAACTAGAGAACATTTATGAAAGAAATGGAAGAAACACAAAGAGATAGAAAAACATTCCTCATGGATTGGAAGAATAAACCAGTAAAATGTCTATCCTGCCCAGAGCAATTTACACTTTCAATGCAATCCCTATCAAAGCCCATGAGTTTTTAAGATGTATGAAGGTGATCAGATGGGAGGAAAAGGAACTGCTCTGAATAACACCATGTCCTCAATGATATGTAATGATACACAATAAAAACTAGTTTCAGTACAAGCCTTTCAACTGAGGTAGGGTAGCTGGTTTTGTCTTTGTTTGATTGGAACTCAGAAATCAGTACACCATGGCTAATTGTAATGACACCTGTCATCCTAATAATCTGGGATATGGACAAGGGCCAAATCTGTTGGACTGTCACAGCAAATACCTCTGTAATTCTTACTGATTTCTTCTGTAATGAAACCAAATGGTACCATGACCATACTCTGCTGTGGGGTGCCATTGGCGTGATTGATAAAATTCAACTACCTTATGTAAATAAATGGTATGTCCATGCAGATGCTGATAACCAAACATACTGAGATCAAGTTAAAGCCTCCTCAAGTTGTAATGTCAAAGGAAACTGGCTAGTCTGGGGAAGCACTTGAGTTGGCTGGCCATCAGCTCATTTCTATGCTAAATAGTTCTGTTCAAGGTTATTACAAGGTACAAACAACATAGCTCCAAGGGGAGCAAGTAATCAAATAAGTACAGAATGTGAAAACGTATGCCATGGCTTTCAAAGACATTGCTCTTTCTTTGAATCTATCCCTCGTCTCCACTGGCTCCTCCAGACATGGGGTACATTCATGTTCTTGCTTTATCTATCCTATTCAGTAAAACGTTGCTGTCCCTGCTACCTAAGTGCTCTTGAAATGTAGGTGCTCAGAAAAATATGGTCCTTTTGCTGTAAGAGCACCTAGGCTGAGAACCAGGTGTGTGGACTGTGCCATAAAAAAGGGTTAACTCAGCTATATTTGTATAAGTTAGGAATTAAAAGGAACTTTAAAATATTCTAATCCTAACAGTTAGAGTGAGGCACGGAAATGGAAACTGTGTCCCTCTGAGCTGGGATTCAGAATTACTTTGATAATTAGGGTTAGGAGTCCTCGAGACACATGTGGCTGATGATGAAGAGCCGTGACAGGATAGCCTGTGTCTGAGGAAAATCATGGGATCCAAACGCTGCTCCTTGGTTAAGAGGAAAGACTACAGGTGGCAGGATTCCCAAGATGACCCCCTAAGGTACATTTCTGCCCTTCTTTTTAAATCAAGTGTTGATCTGGGCTCTCTGTGGAGACATTTTGCAAAACAGTGAAGAGAGTAGGTATGTTTTACACTTAAAAATATTTATTTATTTGAGATCATCGCGGGGGGAGGAGAAAGAGAGAGCAAATGGCAGAGGGCATGGAAAGGGCAGAGGGAGAGGTAGTTGGAGACTCCTTGGCCAACTTGACACTGAGCAAGAAACCTGACAAGGGGCTGGATCTCACCCCCTGAGATTACTCCCTGAGCCAAATTCAAGATGCAGACACTTAAACAACTGAGACACCAGGACAACCCTGTTTACATTTTGAACAATCGTACATGTTGGATTAAGCAGGGAGAACTGAATTCTCTATTTCTGCTGCATTCTATCTGACGCAATATCACAGGTCATGTCGCCTCTGGAAAACTCCACAGGGCACTCATGAGAGAGGGAGGGTGAAGAAGGCAAGAAGTGTAAATAAAATTCTGAAAATAGTTTTGATCATATGGACCCTTTGAGAAATTCTCAGACATTCCCTCCGGTTGCGGGACCACACTTAGAGAAGCAATGACTTAGTATATTCAAGCTCAGTCTCCACATTCATAAAATGGTAATGCTGATCAGATTAAACCATGTAATCAGTATAGAGCATTTGGCACATTTTCTGAAACAAGACAAGGCTCAGTAATTGCTGCTTATGAATAGCAGAAACCTTCCTCATTTGTATTTACCAATCCTTCCTACAGACAGAGATACATCTCAGCTTGGGGATCTGTTCTCTCTCAGGCTTTCCACAACAGGTTCCATGGGAATCCACTTCTCAAGCACCTGTGATCAATTTGAGAGTTTGGGCACAGTAATTTGTGCTATTTGTCTCACATTTATAACCCTTGAGATAGTTGGAAGTTTGTGCAAACAGTGTGATGCCAATATCCACCTTGTTTTTCCCCAGAATTTTCCTCCAAGGACCATCAGACACAACCTTAGGTCTCCCCTCAGAGGAAATTCAGGAAATCCCCCCCCCAATCTTAGAAAAAAGAGAAATAGATATAATATCATAAGATCATTCTGGGAATTTGAATTCTCAATAGAAACTCAAGAATGTTTTGAATTCGTCTGACTCCAAGATAAAAGCTACACTCCTGGGGTTCTTTGAAGAACCTTCAGCAAGTCTGGTGAGTGACTGCTTCTGTATCTGGGACTTAATCCTCTGAAAGCTACCTAGGGAACAGGACCCTGCATCCATTTTAGAGGTACATCTCTCAACTCTGTGGGTTTTACTGTAGGTTAAAATTGCTTCTTGTGAGAAAACCCAGGGCTGACATGTCCTTATGTAGAAGAGATTATTAACATATGCTGGGAGATGATTTTCAGTATGGGTGCTGACAAAGGACAGGTTATGTGGCCAAAAATGACATTCCTGGGTAAACTTCCCTCCTGACTCACACTTTCCTCCTGATTTCCCCCCTGACTCTCCCTCCCCTACCTTAGGGACCATCTGTCCACTGTGTGGTGGGCAGACATCCTTGAGTTCCCCCGGCATCTCTCTCACCATTTCCTCCTAATGTAACTGAGTAGTGAAGGGCAGAGCTAACACAGCTGTCTCAGGGCTGTGTGAGGGGCTCAGACAACGAGAAGTGTTACATTCAGCCATTGCCCCTACTGACTGAACAAAGATTTCCTTTTTGAGCTGCTATTATTTCATTTACTCCACTGGCGAGATGAAATTTTAGGTATCACTACCATGACATTTTCTTCTCTATTCCAGTACTGTATCTGCTTAAATTTTTTTTTCTGGAAAGAGAAGGTGGGGGGAGGATACAGAGAGAGAGTCTCAAGCAGCCTCCAGGACCAGTGCATGGCCCAAAGCTGCTCCATCTCAGAACTCTGGGATCATGACCTCAGCCAAAAACAAGAGTCAGATGCTTAACTGATTGAGTGACCCAGTTGCCCCATTGCTTCACAGTTTTAATACAGGTTTATTCTTATTTTTATTTTTTTTTATGTTATTCATTCTTCTAACAGCAAGATGGTGATAATGGTAATGAAAATGAGAGTGAGAAGATTCACTAATTCAGACACAAAAATAACTAGGCTAAAAAGTTATTAAACAAATGTTCCCACTGAATAGTGATGGATTCAATGCCTTCAACAGTATTTTTATCCTTTCTGTTCACAGAATAAATGTGGTTCAGACATTGCTTATTGTATCCCACTGTGCCTCTGTAGAATTCTGCAATACTGATATTGCTGTCTCCCACTTTACACAAGGTAGGAATATTCCTTAATTGTAGCAAAAAGCCGTGTCACAAACATAAGGCACATTTACAGAGAAGCTTCCCAAAGGCAATCATACTCATGGAGGTGAAAAAAATCTATGATTTTTGTCTCTCTTTAATTTTCCAGTGATCATATTCTAACTTCTCTAAGGAAGGAGAAATGTCAAATGAAACTGGCAGATAGAACATCCTTAGTACATCCATTTTTTTTAAAGATTTTATTTATTTATTTGACAGACAGAGATCACAAGTAGGCAGAGAGGCAGGCAGAGAGAGGGGGAAGCAGGCTCCCCGCTGAGCAGAGAGCCCGATGCGGGGCTCAATCCCAGGACCCTGGGATCACGACCTGAGCTGAAGGCAGAGGCTTTAACCCACTGAGCCACCCAGGCACCCCAGTACATCCATTTTTTGAACTAAAATGACAAGCATCCATCTAACAAACATTTCCCGGGTGCCTGTTTCATTTAGCACTTTACCTGTTATTTTGAGATGCAAAGATGTTCAGGACATATTAAACACCCAAAAGACTTCCTATTTGGTGAGGGCATCTCAGGTCAAATACAAGACATTTGGTATAATCTCCTTTTTATCTTTGTTTTCATCTTGAGGATTATCCAGATCTTCATAGTGAGGATCTACCTCTTCACTGTTAGTATTGACCAAGCCCAGACATTTCATAGGTACCTGAAGAGCCTCTTCATGTGAATCTACTCTGATTCACAAGAGTAGAAAAGACCCTTTTTTGCGGGTTGTTTTATCATTCATGTTTCAGTGGGGCCAAGAGAAGATCAAGTAGGCTGCCTTCTTTCTCTTTGTAGTACTTAGTGGTACCTACAATAAAATGGTTCAACCAAGGAGGACTATGACAACACCCATGGCAACACCCACCAGAATTATACAACGAGGGTAGTGATGCACACAGTTTGTAACCACACTGATACTTTTGAATGTCCCATTTTCATTTTCCAACCCAATATATGCTAGATTGAGAATTTACAATTCTCGAACCCTAGTATGCTCTTCAGTGTTATACAATAATTCTCAGTATTTAAAAAGTTACTGAATTCATCCTACACTCAGAAAAGGCACACGATGGCAGAGAAAAAGAGAATAAGGTAAATATGAAAGAGATACTAAAATTTGTTGAATCTGTGTGAAGGCATTTGGGAGTTCTTTACCTAATTCTTGACCCTTTCTTGTAAGTTTAAACTTTCACATCAAGAGTTCAATCAAGAAGGTAACCCATTCTGGGGAGTAGGGGGAGCTGGCTAGTAGATATAAAGATAGAACCTTTCTCCAAACTCGTTTTGAGATCAGTAACTCTAAATTTGTTGATTCTCCAGCTCTGACCTTTTCTCATACTTCCGTCCTTGATAAACTATCACTGAGAAATGGGAAGCAACCATTCCTGGGTCACAGAGTTCATCTTGGTAGGACTCCAGCTCAGTGCAGAGATGGAAGTATCCCTCTTCTGGATCTTCTCCCTGTTCTACATCTTCAGTCTGTTGGCAAATGGCATGATCTTCGGGCTCATCTGTCTGGACCTGAGACTGCACACGCCCATGTACTTCTTCCTCTCTCACCTGGCCATCATTGACATGTCCTATGCATCCAATAATGTCCCCAAGATGTTGGCAAACTTAGTGAATCAGAAGAGAACCATCTCTTTTGTTCCATGCGTCATGCAGACATTTCTCTATTTGGGTTTTGCTGCTACAGAGTGCCTGATTTTGGTGGCGATGTCCTATGATAGGTTTGTGGCAATCTGCCACCCCCTCCAGTACACTGTCATCATGAACTGGAGAGTGTGCATTGTTCTGGCTGTCATTTCCTGGGTGTTTAGCTTCCTCTTGGCCCTGGTCCATTTAATTCTCATCCTGAGGCTCCCCTTCTGTGGGCCTCATGAAATCAACCACTTCTTCTGTGAAATCCTGTCGGTCCTCAAGCTGGCCTGTGCTGACACGAGGCTCAACCAAATGGTCATCTTTGGGACCTGCGTGTTTATTTTACTGGGGCCCCTCTGCTTGGTGCTGGTGTCCTATTCATGCATCCTTTTTGCCATCCTGAGGATCCAGTCTAGGGAGGGCCGAAGAAAGGCCTTCTCTACCTGCTCCTCCCACCTGTGTGTGGTGGGGCTCTACTTTGGCAGCGCCATTGTCATGTACATGACTCCCAATTCGAGCCACCCTGAGGAACAACAGAAGATCCTTTCCCTGTTTTACAGCCTTTTCAACCCTATGCTGAACCCACTGATCTACAGCCTGAGGAATGCAGAGGTAAAGGGCGCCCTGAGGAGAGTGCTGTACAAGCAGAGGCACATGTGAGGGATAGTGAAAATCAACATGGTAGGTGGCATTTTTTCACCTTATGCTATAATAAATACCATGTTAAGATAGAATATTTTAGCCCTAAATATACAACCTGAAGCCATATAGAATTTAGAAAATAAAATAGATTAATAGCTTCATGACCATCGGTATGCAAAGATTCTTAGAGATGATCTAAGAAGCAAAGACAGAAAATATGAAGAATTGGTAAATATTAGGCCTTTTCAAAATTAATCCTTGTGATCATCATTGTCACTATGAAGAAACAAGAAATGCAAATCACAGACAAAGTGTTCTGTATTTTTTTAAATGGTATGGTGATTTGGGTATGCCACATAAGGAGACACAGGGAAGTGTCAGAGAAACACGAAGTTTGTTGTCCTCACAGGTCGTGGTGTAGGAGGTCCTCACAAGTCCTAGAGAAGGACCTCATAGGTCCTATATGCATGCCTCACAGGACGATGTAGGAAAGACACCAGGATGGTCAGGAGACAGAAGACAGCAGCAAGGGAAGGTTTATATCATTGCCTTCATGGGCTGTTCCACAGAGAGCACCCAATAAAGGGTTATATAAGGATAAGCTGGAGTTCCTATAATGGGTAAATCTTTCCTATGTACAGACAGGGCATCATGGAGACTGATGGTCCAGGAGAATTCTAGGGCTGAAAATTTCTGTGATCTTCAGAGCTCAAGTTACCTTACTTCCAATAATCTCCTTTAAATCTGTCTGGTTCCTCCTCTGCCTTAAGCTATTGAGTGCTGTGTAATAGTATGTCCTTCTTTTGCACTTTCTTTTACAAAAATCAACATGCCCAATTCTTACCTTCACGCAACTGAGATGGATTTCCTCTCAGGTCTCCCAATCGTCTGGTATTAAAAAAGAATTAAAGAATTATAATAAACTATTTATAAATGAACAGTTTATAAATAGTTTATTATAATTGTAAACTTAATAATAATTGTAAACTTCAAAGTCATGAAATATTGAATCTCTGATCTCTAAAAGCAAAACAAAATGGAAATAAGTAAATACCTTTTTTTTTTTTGGAAATGGGATTTTTAAAAAATTATTTTTATTAACATATAATGTATTATTTGCCCCAGGGGTGCAGGCTTGTGATTTGTCAGGCTTACACACTTCACAGAATTCACCATATCACACACCCTTCCCAATATCCATAACCCGACCACCCTCTCCACACCCCCAGAAATGGGATTTTTAAACCCTGACTGATACAGTAGATAATCTCTTCCGATTTCAAAGCAAATTTCTAAAATACACTGCCTCCAACTATGAGAATAAAGTAAAACAAACAAACAAAACCCAATCCTTTTGTCACCAAATTAGAAATTACCAAAGATGAAAACAATAATGGGGCTTTTCAGTACAACTGCTGAGAAGGGAATGTTTGAGGCACTCACAGTCATGTAGGCAGGGTGGTGACAGAGACTCCTCCAGGCCCTACTGAGAGCCCCTCCAAAGAGTAACAAAGCCCATGAGTTTTTAAGATGTATGGAGGTGATCAGCTGGGAGGAAAAGGAACTGCTCTGAATAACACCATGTCCTCAATGATATGTAATGATACACAATAAAAACTAGTTTCAGTACAAGCCTTTCAACTGAGGTAGGGTAACTGGTTTTGTCTTTGTTTGATTGGAACTCAGAAATCAGTACACCATGGCTAATTGTAATGACACCTGTCATCCTAATAATCTGGGATATGGACAAGGGCCAAATCTGTTGGACTGTCACAGCAAATACCTCTGTAATTCTTCCTGACTTCTTCTGTAATGCAACCGATTGGTACCATGACCATACTCTGCTGTGGGGTGCCATTGGCATGATTGATAAAATTCAACTACCTTATGTAAATAAATGGTATGTCCATGCAGATGCTGATAACCAAACATACTGAGATCAAGTTAAAGCCTCCTCAAGTTGTAATGTCAAAGGAAACTGGCTAGTCTGGGGAAGCACTTGAGTTGGCTGGCCATCAGCTCATTTCTATGCTAAATAGTTCTGTTCAAGGTTATTACAAGGTACAAACAACATAGCTCCAAGGGGAGCAAGTAATCAAATAAGTACAGAATGTGAAAACGTATGCCATGGCTTTCAAAGGCATTGCTCTTTCTTTGAATCTATCCCTCGTCTCCACTGGCTCCTCCAGACATGGGGTACATTCATGTTCTTGCTTTATCTATCCTATTCAGTAAAACGTTGCTGTCCCTGCTACCTAAGTGCTCTTGAAATGTAGGTGCTCAGAAAAATACAGTCCTTTTGCTGTAAGAGCACCTAGGCTGAGAACCAGGTGTGTGGACTGTGCCATGAAAAAGAGTTAACTCAGCTATATTTGTATAAGTTAGGAATTAAAAGGAACTTTAAAATATTCTAATCCTAACAATTAGAGTGAGGCACGGAAATGGAAACTGTGTCCCTCTGAGCTGGGATTCAGAATTACTTTGATAATTAGGGTTAGGAGTCCTTGAGACACATGTGGCTGATGATGAAGAGCAGTGACAGGATAGCCTGTGTCTGAGGAAAATCATGGGATCCAAATGCTGCTCCCTGGTTAAGAGGAAAGAGAAAAAGAGAAAAGACTATAGGTGCCCTCCTCTCTTTTAGTTGAGTACTAATCTGGGCTCCACTGTGGAGATATTTTATAAATCAATTGATATTAAACTATGGAGCTATGTTGGTGGGCCAACCCCAGTCAGGTGAGGTTTCTGAAAGCAGGGAGTTTTCTCATGTAGCAGCAGAGGAGAAGGTCAGGAGATCTGATGTGTGAGGATGGAGGGTGCCGTGTTCAAGGACTGCAGGTGAGGACTGCAGAACAGGCCGTGTCCTTGATGTCAGCCTGTGAGATAGGTGCAGAGACCCCAGGTGCCCCATCCTAGGACTCTGACCCATGGCAACTGGGACAGAATGCATATGGGCTTGTTTGTTTGTTTTTTTAAATGCATCTGGTTTTTGTTTTTTTTTTTTACATTGTGTATGTATATATATATTTTTTTAATTTGTTAAAAATTCCAATATAATTAACATACAGTGTCATGCTAGTGTCAGTTATACAATATAGTGATTCAATAATTTTGTACATTATTCAGTGCTCATCAGAAGTGTACCCTTAATCCCCTTCACGTGCTTCTTATCTCCTTCCACCCACCTTCCCTCTGGTAACCACCAGTTTGTTCTCTATAGTTAAGAGTCTATTTCTTTGTTTGTCTCTTTTTTCCTTTGTTCATTTATTTGTTTTGTTACTTAAGTTCCACATACGAGGGAAACCATATCGTGGTATTTGTGTCTCTGACTTATGTCACTTAGCATGATACCCTCTAGGTCTATCCATGTTGCTGCAAATGAAAAGATTTCATTCTTTTTAATGGCTGAGTAATATTTCATTGTATATAGATACCAGTTGTGTGTTGCTTTAAGCTGCTAAGTTTGTGTTCAATTGTGGAAGCAACAAGAGAAAACTATAAAAATAATTTTGATATCAGATAAAATCCATTTGTTTACTATTCTGCCCCGGCGAGATTGGTAATCTACCATTTAGTGCAATGGTACTCTACTTTTCTGGCCTTGGGAATTCTCTGAACTCATAAAAATTACCAAGGACCAAAAGATATATTATTTATGTGGTTATATTTGTCAGTAGGTATCATATTATAAATCAAAAGTAAGAAGTTATTAAATACTTTAATTAATTTTGAATTATTTCTATTATATATTAATAAAATATATTTTATGAAAAACAACTTTTATAAAACAAAAAAAATGAGTGGAGAGAATAGTTGTGTTTGACATTTAAAAAAACATTTATTTATTATAGAGAGAGAGAAAAAGAAAGACAGAATGGCACTAGAGCATGGAAAGGGCAGAGGGAGAGGTAGTTGGAGACTCCTTGGCCAACTTGACACTGAGCAAGAAGCCTGACAAGGGGCTGGATCTCACCCCCTGAGATTACTCCCTGAGCCAAATTCAAGATGCAGACACTTAAACAACTGAGACACCAGGACAACCCTGTTTACATTTTGAACAATCGTACATGTTGGATTAAGCAGGGAGAACTGAATTCTCTATTTCTGCTGCATTCTATCTGACGCAATATCACAGGTCATGTCGCCTCTGGAAAACTCCACAGGGCACTCATGAGAGAGGGAGGGTGAAGAAGGCAAGAAGTGTAAATAAAATTCTGAAAATAGTTTTGATCATATGGACCCTTTGAGAAATTCTCAGACATTCCCTCCGGTTGCAGGACCACACTTAGAGAAGCAATGACTTAGTATATTCAAGCTCAGTCTCCACATTCATAAAATGGTAATGCTGATCAGATTAAACCACGTAATCAGTATAGAGCATTTGGCACATTTTCTGAAACAAGACAAGGCTCAGTAATTGCTGCTTATGAATAGCAGAAACCTTCCTCATTTGTATTTACCAATCCTTCCTACAGACAGAGATACATCTCAGCTTGGGGATCTGTTCTCTCTCAGGCTTTCCACAACAGGTTCCATGGGAATCCACTTCTCAAGCACCTGTGATCAATTTGAGAGTTTGGGCACAGTAATTTGTGCTATTTGTCTCACATTTATAACCCTTGAGATAGTTGGAAGTTTGTGCAAACAGTGTGATGCCAATATCCACCCTGTTTGTTTCCCAGAATTTTCCTCCAAGGACCATCAGACACAACCTTAGGTCTCCCCTCAGAGGAAATTCAGGAAATCCCCCTCCCCCCAATCTTAGGAAAAAGAGAAATAGATATAATATCATAAGATCATTCTGGGAATTTGAATTCTCAATAGAAACTCAAGAATGTTTTAAATTCGTCTGACTCCAAGATAAAAGCTACACTCCTGGGGTTCTTTGAAGAACCTTCAGCAAGTCTGGTGAGTGACTGCTTCTGTATCTGGGACTTAATCCTCTGAAAGCTACCTAGGGAACAGGACCCTGCATCCATTTTAGAGGTACATCTCTCAACTCTGTGGGTTTTACTGTAGGTTAAAATTGCTTCTTGTGAGAAAACCCAGGGCTGACATGTCCTTATGTAGAAGAGATTATTAACATATGCTGGGAGATGATTTTCAGTATGGGTGCTGACAAAGGACAGGTTATGTGGCCAAAAATGACATTCCTGGGTAAACTTCCCTCCTGACTCACACTTTCCTCCTGATTTCCCCCCTGACTCTCCCTCCCCTACCTTAGGGACCATCTGTCCACTGTGTGGTGGGCAGACATCCTTGAATTTCCCTGGCATCTCTCTCACCATTTCCTCCTAATGTAACTGAGTAGTGAAGGGCAGAGCTAGCTCAGCTGTCTCAGGGCTATGTGAGGGGCTCAGACAATGAGAAGCCTTATATTCAGCCATTGTCTTCGAACAAGGTTTTCAAATGGCCTAATTAACAAAAGGACGGTGTCACCTAGCCAAAATGAAGACCTTGATTTCTAGAGCAACCTGTCTCAATGGGAAAAAATGTTCCAGTAACAGTTATAGTAAATCTTTGCTGAAACGCTGTAAAACGTTAAGTTTGCCGTACAGTTATCCTTTTTGGAACCATCCCAGGTTCTCCCTCTTTTGTGATGATTTTCAGAATTAAAGTTTATATACATGTTTATATACATGTCTTTCCTATAACAAATCAGGATAAAAAGGAGTGCCAATGGTCCTGACGAGGGTTGGAGAAAGAGATATAGCTCCCTCAATCAAGAAACATTCTGGGCTCCAGGACAGCCCATAGAGAGCTGCCCCTACTGACTGAGCAAAAGTTTCCTTTTTGAGCTGCTATTGTTTCATTTACTCCACTGGGGAGACGAAATTTTAGTTATCACTACCATGACATTTTCTTCTCTATTCCAGTACGGTATCTGCTTAATTTTTTTTCTTGGAGAGAGGGTGGGAGGAGGGTAGAGAGAGAGAGAGCGTCTCAAGCAGCCTCCAGGACCAGCGCGTGGCCCAAAGATGCTCCATCTCAGGACTCTGAGACCATGACCTCAGCCAAAAACAAGAGTCAGATGCTTAACTGATTGAGTCAGCCAGTCGCCCCACTGCTTCACAGTTTTAACATAGGTTTATTTTTATTTTTCTTCTATCTTTTTATGTTGTTCATTCTTCTAACAGCAGGATGGTGATAGTGGTAATGAAAATCTGAATGAAAAGATTCACCAATTCAGACACAAAAATAACTAGGCTAAAAAGTTATTAAACAAATGTTCCCACTGAATAGTGATGGATTCAATGCCTTCAACAGTATTTTTATCCTTTCTGTTCACAGAGTAAATGTGGTTATTCAGACATTGCTTATTGTATCCCACTGTGCCTCTGTAGAATTCTGCAATACTGATATTGCTGTCTCCCACTTTACACAAGGTAGGAATATTCTTTAATTGTGGCAAAAAGCCGTGTCACAAACATAAGGCACATTTACAGAGAAGCTTCCCAAAGGCAATCATACTCATGGAGGTGAAAAAAATCTATGATTTTTGTCTCTCTTTAATTTTCCAGTGATCATATTCTAACTTCTCTAAGGAAGGAGAAACCATGTCTTTGTCAAATGAAACTGGCAGATAGAACATCCTTAGTACATCCATTTTTTTTAAAGATTTTATTTATTTATTTGACAGACAGAGATCACAAGTAAGCAGAGAGGCAGGCAGAGAGAGGGGGAAGCAGGCTCCCCGCTGAGCAGAGAGCACGATGCGGGGCTCAATCCCAGGACCCTGGGATCACGACCTGAGCTGAAGGCAGAGGCTTTAACCCACTGAGCCACCCAGGCACCCCAGTACATCCATTTTTTGAACTAAAATGACAAGCATCCATCTAACAAACATTTCCTGAGTGCCTGTTTCATTTAGCACTTTACCTGTTATTTTGAGATGCAAAGATGTTCAGGACATATTAAACACCCACAAGACTTCCTATTTGGTGAGGGCATCTCAGGTCAAATACAAGACATTTGGTATAATCTCCTTTTTATCTTTGTTTTCATCTTGAGGATTATCCAGATCTTCATAGTGAGGATCTACCTCTTCACTGTTAGTATTGACCAAGCCCAGACATTTCATAGGTACCTGAAGAGCCTCTTCATGTGAATCTACTCTGATTCACAAAAGTAGAAAAGACCCTTTTTTGCGGTTGTTTTATCATTCATGTTTCAGTGGGGCCAAGAGAAGATCAAGTAGGCTGCCTTCTTTCTCTTTGTAGTACTTAGTGGTACCTAAAATGGTTCAATCAAGGAGGACTATGACAACACCCATGGCAACACCCACCAGAATTATACAACGAGAGTAGTGATGCACACAGTTTGTAACCACACTGATACTTTTGAATGTCCCATTTTCATTTTCCAACCCAATATATGCTAGATTGAGAATTTACAATTCTCGAACCCTAGTATGCTCTTCAGTGTTATACAATAATTCTCAGTATTTAAAAAATTACTGAATTCATCCTACACTCAGAAAAGGCACACGATGGCAGAGGAAAAGAGAATAAGGTAAATATGAAAGAGATACTAAAATTTGTTGAATCTGTGTGAAGGCATTTGGGAGTTCTTTACCTAATTCTTGACCCTTTCTTGTAAGTTTAAACTTTCACATCAAGAGTTCAATCAAGAAGGTAACCCATTCTGGGGAGTAGGAGGAGCTGGCTAGTAGATATAAAGATAGAACCTTTCTCCAAACTCGTTTTGAGATCAGTAACTCTAAATTTGTTGATTCTCCAGCTCTGACCTTTTCTCATACTTCCGTCCTTGATAAACTATCACTGAGAAATGGGAAGCAACCATTCCTGGGTCACAGAGTTCATCTTGGTAGGACTCCAGCTCAGTGCAGAGATGGAAGTATCCCTCTTCTGGATCTTCTCCCTGTTCTACATCTTCAGTCTGTTGGCAAATGGCATGATCTTCGGGCTCATCTGTCTGGACCTGAGACTGCACACGCCCATGTACTTCTTCCTCTCTCACCTGGCCATCATTGACATGTCCTATGCATCCAATAATGTCCCCAAGATGTTGGCAAACTTAGTGAATCAGAAGAGAACCATCTCCTTTGTTCCATGCGTCATGCAGACATTTCTCTATTTGGGTTTTGCTGCTACAGAGTGCCTGATTCTGGTGGCGATGTCCTATGATAGGTTTGTGGCAATCTGCCACCCCCTCCAGTACACTGTCATCATGAACTGGAGAGTGTGCATTGTTCTGGCTGTCACTGCCTGGTCATGTGGATTTACTTTGTCTCTGGTACATGCAATTCTCCTTCTAAGGTTGCCCTTCTGTGGACCCAGGAAAGTGAACCACGTCTTCTGTGAAATTCTGTCTGTGCTGAAGCTGGCCTGTGCTGATACATGGATCAATCAAGTGGTTATCCTTGCTGCCTGTATGTTTGTCTTAGTCGGACCACTCTGCTTAATGCTAGTCTCATACATGTGCATTCTCTGGGCCATCCTAAAGATCCAGTCAAAGGAGGGCCGCATAAAGGCCTTCTCTACCTGCTCCTCCCACCTCTGTGTGGTGGGTCTTTTCTTTGGCATAGCCATGGTGGTTTATATGGTCCCAGAGTCTAAACAACGAGAAGAGCTGGAGAAAATACTGTCCCTATTTCACAGTCTCTTTAACCCAATGCTGAACCCCCTCATTTACAGCCTGAGGAATGCTCAGGTGAAGGCTTCTTTGTATAGAATATTGCAGAAAAAAACCCATGTGAAGCATAGATAGAATGTTGTTTGAGTAGCGTTTCCTTTTAAATTCAGTGGTTTGCTGAAGCAAAAACACAGAAAAAATTCCCACTTAGAAGTTTGAATTAAAAATGGTAACTGTCCATCTTTTAGCTTTAAAAATAGGGAAAAGTTCGATGAAAAGCATATCATCTAAAATTGAGAGGCCGTATTGGGATTTTTTTACATCTAAATTATCAGAATATTTAGTCTTTTTTAAAATAGATTCATTTATTTTTCTATTTGAGAGAGAGAGAGAGACAGAAAGAGGGAGAGTAGGGGAAGGGACAGAAGGAAACAATGTCAAGCAGACTCCCCACAGAGTGCAGAGCCTGACCCTGGCCCAATCCCCGGATCCAAGAGATCATGATCTGAGCTGAAACCACAAGTTTGTCACCTAACCAACTGGGCCACACAGACACCCCAGTCTTTCTTTTAAAAAATATTAAATGTTCTTTATTTTTTGAAACCAGGAATATTCATGTATGGAGAAAAAAATTTAAGTGTAAAAAATTACATCAGTGCATTTCTCTGGCTTATGTATTTAGACATATGTGATTTTTTAATCACCTTGTGGTAGCTAGAAACAGCACAGTAAGATTAATACCATAAGACAGAACTTCCAGAGTAGATCTGAAATTTCAGTAGAGAAAATGTTGCAGAATTATATGACTCTATCTTACCAATTGTGAGACCAATGAAGTAAGAGTTTAGAGAAACTTTAAATTCCTTGATGGAATAATTTATGAGTAAAGGGGAGAAAGTTAGGGAAAGCTCTAGTCCAAGGAGAAACCATACAAAAGTATCCTAAAATATATTAAATGTTTAGGATTTGGTGACATGAAGAACATTCATTAGTAAATGTTTAAATGGTTCTAGAGGTAAGAGTTTTGAGCATTGCTCAAATATTACTTTTTTTTTTTTAAGATTTTATTTATTTATTTGACAGACAGAGATCACAAGTTGGCAGAGAGGCAGGCAGAGAGAGAGGAAGAAGCAGGCTTCCTGCTGAGCAGAGAACCCAATGCAGGGCTCGATCCCAGAACCCTGAGATCATTACCTGAGCTGAAGGCAGAAGCTAAACCCACTGAGCCACCCAGGCGCCCTCAAATATTACTTTTATTATGGGGTTATAATAATTTCATTGTTTAAAATAATTTCTAGTAAGATTGAATTACCTGTTAAAGTTCTTCAAATAGTTCCCACCAACATTTTTTGTAGTATTTGAATCAACTTACTTGAAGATGGTTTGGGGTAGCACCAAACATCATAAGACAATTATGATTGGATAACATCGTCTTTCTTTCATGGTGGTGGAAGTTCCTCTGAATTTACCAGATTGAACAACTGTCTTCATGATGCTAATGGTGATAAGATAAGTAATTGCTGCTTTTTTATCATTCAGTATTTGTAGATATTGCAAAATGATCACAATAAGTATAATTAACACCTGTCACCATACATAGTTACAAATTTTTTCATGTATTGAAAACTTTCAAGATCTGCTCTCTTAAGAGAAACTTAAACATGCAATACAGTATTATTAACTATAGTCACTTAACTGTGCATACATCTCCGTAAGTTATTTATTTCATAACTGGAACTTTGTGTCTCTTGACTCTCTTGACCCATTTCACCCACTCCCCACGCACTGGCCTCTGGCAATCATCAATCTGTTCCTTGTATCGATGAGCTAGTGGGTTTTTTTTCTCTTTCTCTTTCTTTCTTTCTTCCTTTTTTCTTCCTTCCTTCCTTCCTTCCTTTCTTTCTTTTCTCCTTCCTTCCTTCCTTCCTTTCTCCCTCCTTTCTTCTCTCTCTCCCCTTCCCCCTTTCCCTCCCTTTCTTCCTTCTTTCTCCTTCTCTCCCTCCCTCCCTCCCTTTTTGGTTCCACATATAAGTGAGATCAATATGGTATTTGTCTTTCTCTGTCTGATTTATTTCACTAGCCTAATGCCCTCAAGATCCATCCAGGTTGTCAGATAGCAATGCTTCCTTCCTTTTTGTGTCTGATTAATATTTCATTTTATACATACCACATTTTCTTTATCCATTCTCCCATTGATGGGCACTTATGTTGTTTCCTTGTCTTAGTTATTGTGAATAGTGCTATCGTATCATGGGGGTACAGATATCTTTTTGAGTTAGTGTTTTCATTTCCTTTGGATGAATACCCAGGAATGAAATTGCTGAATCAAATGGTAGTTCTATTTTGAATTTGTGGAGGAACTTCCATAACTGTTTTTTACAGTGGCTGTACCAATTTATATGCATAAGGGTCCCCTTCTCCCCACATCTTCACCAACACTTGTAATCACTTGTGTTTTTGATGATAGCCATTCTAACAGGTGTGAGGTGATATATCATTGTGATTGTGATGATGACGTGTGATGTCAAGCAACTTTTCATGTGCCCGTTAGCCATCAGGATGTCTTTGGAAAAATGTCCATTCAGATCTGCCCGTTTTTAAAATGGATCATTCGTTTTTTGCCATTGAGTTATATGAGTTCTTTATATATTTCAGATATTAACCCCTATTGGATAAGTGATTTCCAAATATTTTCTCCCATTTAATAGGTTGTCTTTTCATTTTGCTAATGGTTTTCTATGCTGTGCAAAAGCTTTTTAGTTTTATCTTAAAATGTATCATGATGTTAATTATCCTCTATTTTTTGACAAGTTATGAAAACTTTAATTAACTTTAAGAGTTATAAAATTCTGCTCCACATCACTCGGCATCAGGGAAATACAAATCAAAACCACAATGAGATACCACCTCACACCAGTCAGAATGGCTAAAATTAACAAGTCAAGAAATGACAGATGCTGGTGAGGATGCGGAGAGAGGGGAACCCTCCTACACTGCTGGTGGGAATGCAAGCTGGTGCAACCACTCTGGAAAACAGTGTGGAGGTTCCTCAAAAAACTGAAAATAGAGCTACCCTATGATCCAGCAATTGCAATACTGGGTATATATCCTAAAGATATAAACATGGTGCTCCGAAGGGGCACGTGCACCCGAATGTTTATAGCAGCAATGTCCACAATAGCCAAACTGTGGAAAGAACCTAGATGTCCACCAACAGATGAATGGATCAAGAAGATGTGGTATAAATACACAATGGAATACTATGCAGCCATCAAAAGAAAGGAAATCTTGCCATTTGCGACGACATGGATGGAACTAGAGGGTATTATGCTTAGCAAAATAAATCAATTGGAGAAAGACAACTATCATATGATCTCTTTGATATGAGGAAGTGGAGATGCGATGTGGGGGGGTTGGGGGGGAGGTAGGAAAAGAAAAAATGAAAGAAGATGGGATCGGGAGGGCGACAAACCATAAAAGACTCAATCTCAAAAAACAGACTGAGGGTTGCTGGGGGGAGGGGGGAGGGAGAGGGTGGTGGGGATATGGACATTGGGGAGGGTATGTGCTATGATGAGTGCTGTGAAATGTGTAAACCTGGCGATTCACAGACCTGTACCCCTGGGGATAAAAATACATTATATGTTTATAAAATAAATTAATTTTTAAAAAAAAGAGTTATAAAATTCTAGAATAGGTAAAAAATTAAGCATAATTAACTTTCATTAAAAATATATAGTACTCAATTAAATATATATATGTAGTACTCAAAGCATATAATATATAGTATTCAACAATATAAGCAAATATATATGCTGAGAAAGATAATCAAAGACATTTAATAAGCTTAAATAAGTAAACACATAAATAGAATTCACTTTACTTAGCAGAGGACCATCATCTATGTCCACTGCCTGTTTGTTGCCAGTTTTTTCCATCATAATTTTATGTCTAAATTGTTCACATGTGCTCCCAATACATGGTTGTAACTATAAAAATAAAGGCAATTCTATGCTTCTTCCACTTTTCTGAGCAAGATAATTATATTTCCTTGGAATATAAATTGCCACCATTATTAGAGCTAGAAATTTTTCAAAGAATAATTAAATCCTTGCTGAAACATGAAATAGAAGATGGTTCTAGAGAAGATGACCCAGAAAGTGACTTCATTTCATTTCAATTCAGTGCTTCGAATGAGAATTAAAAATTTGCCTTAACTGTTGCCCAAAGTCAATATCTCAGATTCTAAGATGTCAGACTATATATTTGGAATGAGCTTATATATTCAGCAATATAAACAAACTTCATAAACTATAAAAGTTATTCAAGCAAATCAAATGTTTATTTTCTATATATAATTGAAAATAGGAAAAGTCATATTGTTCTAATATTAACCACTTAATTAAGCACTTTAAAGTAAAAGTTTAAAACATTTCTCCATTGTCTCATTTCTTGTATAGAAAGAAAGAATGGAAAAAGAGAAATCAAGTTATTTAAAGCTCTTAAAATAAGGCTATAAAAAAATCTGTGTTTCTAAACTATTATCTGGTTCAAAATTGTTATTTGTAGGGTATAATTTTTAGAGTAGAATTTCATTTTTACACTGGTGCTTAGCTATATACACTTTGGAGGGGTCAGAGCTGTGTTTTTGCTGTTCCAACATCGTCATGAATACTGTACTGTAAGCTGCATTAAAGGAAAGCCTATAGAACCTTCTATCTGAGGAAGAGACCAGCAGTGGCAGCCTTCTGGTGATCAGAGGGTCTTCCAAAAGTTACGAAGGGTCTGCGGAGTCACAGCAGGGACAAGCTGTGCCCCGCAGGCTCACTGATATCTCTCATTCTCAGGAGAAAGCCGCGGAAGGTGGAAAACACACACACACCTGGACACCACACTGGCCTTAGAGGAAGCCAGTAAGATACCCCAGAGGTTAGTGAGAGGTCAAGAATTCCGAGGTACATGAGGTTAAAAGAGCAGACCCCACCACTAGATTGGAGTCAGGGAGACAGGAAGGAATCTCATTTCCCCTACGCACTGTGTGGCTGGTGCAAGTACTTAAAATACAGAGTCCTCGTCATGAAATTAGGAATAATACTTCTGCTCCAGTAGATCAAGGCCTGCCAGCAGGACACGGCATCAGCACAGGGCGCGACACAAAGACACCCCGAGAAAATGACACTCACATACTCAGTATCCAGAGACCAGAGTTAGGCATGAAGACTGAGGACTGTTCCCAGTTGTAGACATGACATGATCAGATCATGTGTTCCTCTGCCCCAAAGTCTCTTTCCACTTGAGCTCTGCCTCAAAGGGCAGAGTCTCACTATCAGGACTGTCAAACTTAAAGAAATGGCTTTATAGGGAGCAAGTCTATGCTTAGTGGTTATCACTGGCGTGTCTGATCATTATTCTTTTACCACCTTTCAAGTCTTCAGAGATCTCTGTTTTCCTGTCCTCAACATGGATCCTTTCATTCTACTACCTGAGACAATGATTTTTTTAAAGCTTCAAGAAAATGTCAGGGGCTCTAAAAACATCAAGGCAGTAATATCTTCCATCCTGTGATGTTACATTTTTTTTCCCCTAGGAATAATGCAGAGAACCAGCTAAGGGGATGGGCAACATATGTATAGCTAGGGAACCCTCCCTTGTCAGAAGAGGGCCTTCTGGGTCACTTTCTCTATCTGCTTCTGGAATAACAAGGGTGAAGCTCAGTGCCGATGCTCAGACCGGGTGGAGCAGGTTCAGCCAGGGACTGAGGGCTGCCATGTACATGGACAAGCATCAGGGCGGGCAGTCAGCGCACAGTGCAATACAAGGAAGTGACCCAGCTTCAGTTACCCGAACTAGCTGTTTCATTCCCTCCCACTCTTTGAAGTTCAACTTCTTTAAGGTCATCTGAGGTCCTTTGACCCCTGACAAGGCCAGCCTGATTGCTGGAGAATCAAGCAGAATGACAGCATATCAACAAGTGAGCAGCTTATAGAACACGGTCTCTAGAGGCAGCCTTCCTGAGTTCAAATCCAAATCCTGCCACTTACCCCTGTGTTGACCCTGGGCTAGTTCTTTAACCTTTCTGTCTCCGCTTTATCTTCTGTAAAATGAAGATAATTGTACCTACCTCACAAGTAATCACGTGGACTGAGTTTTTGTAAATGTGCAGAGCATACATAACACATAGCAGAAACTGTTTAAGTGTTTGATAAATGATAGGAAAATTACATCTACCCTGGGCTTGGTGTTACAGCTGGTATTGGAATCCCAGAATAGAAAATATCTTGTATTACCTTTTCCCTTTAATGCATAATGCTGATTAGTCAGTCATAGACCTTGAAAGACTCTAAAAAGATAATTATTTTTTTTCTTAGACCTATTCTTTCATTTGGGTTAGAAATTATTTTCCCTACTTAACAGGTGAAGCAATTGAGATTTGGAAAGTTTAAATTACTTATAAAAGTGAAAAGGAAAAAAAAAAAAAACTTAGTGAGAAGAGATTAGAAACTGGGAGAACAGTTCTCCCAAACCTGGTAGGAGACAACATTTTTCCAAGATGCCATTCACAGCCCCTCCTGAAAAGTAATTAGAGCCCCTGAGAAGTCTGAGTAGTTTTCTAACAGACGTTCATAATAGTTCAAGAGCCTTTCTGGGCATGTAGGTTTACCCACTCAGCTGACTGTCGGTTTTGGGACTTGCCTACATCTTGAACCTATTTTGTGACAAGCCTAATAATCTTTATTTTTTTTAACCTTCCAGTAAGTACTTTATTTTTTAACTTATTTTTGTTATGTTCAATTAGCCAACATGTAGTACATCATTAGTTTTTGGTGTAGTGTTTAAGGATTCATTAGTTGCAGGTAATCTTTAATCAGACATTTCCATATTGTATCTGCGCTCTTTTTCTTACAAAATGTTTTTACCAGCAGGAGGCAGCACTGAGTTTATTTTACTCAGCAACCTCTCTAGCAGCTTGTTTGAAATAGAACGGTGAGGTGAGCTCAAAGTCACTTTACCTCTCACGTCTCTCCCCTACTCTTCGCTTCCTTCTCCTCCCCTTTCCTCTTCCCCTTCCTTTTTTTTTTTTTTTTTTCTTTTTTTAAACAAAGTAACCCAAGGTCAGAAGGGAGGAGCCCAGAGCCAGTTACATTTCTGTCGGTGCTGAGCTGTTTTGCTCTGGGCAGTAAGGAAATGCCTGCCCCAGGGCTGGTTTGGGAGCAAGGAGGTTGCGGGAGGGTGCTGCATGCAGAGGAAAAGACGAGACTAGGGAGTAGGAAAGCTCTTGAGAAAAGGAGCCGCCATCACAAACCAAGGAACTCTGGTAAGAAACTTTGGAAAGTCACCCATGGCCTCCATCATGTTTTGAGTAACGTACAACTGAAAACCTCAGCTTTCCCAAGTTGGCTAGATTCCCACTCCAGCTCTGGGTCTGCACTGGGGTGAGGGAGAGACTGAACGTAAGTGCTAGAAACTCACCTCAGGTGTCTTCCTTTACTATAGGGCATAGTTTATGTAATTCTAAAGGCTGCCCTAATTATGCCTTCTTTATAATTGAGGGGCTTAAAGGCATCTGCACTTGGAGGATGCCTACCAGATAAGACAGTGGTTTTTTCACACAAGATGAGGATTTTGGTTTTTAACTTTGTAAGAGAGTTGTGGTTTGAATTTCTCCTTGAGGGGAACAGAATGTATTGATGGAAATGTTGATCACTTTTACATGGTGTATAGAACACAAATTTGAAATATTTTGTTAAAATCTCTGCTTATTCATGAACTTAAAAAAAAAGGAATTCACATAGTGACCACATAGTGCATAAACCCTACATCTTTAGGCATGAAAAAAGCAATTTCTTTTCTAAAGACTTTCTCCTGTTTAGCTGCTTTAGAATTAGTTAACCCAAACAGTCCCCCCAAAATTTCTAGAAAATGGGCTCCTAGGGTGAGCATGTAATGCTTAAGTATTTTTCTTGACCTGTACAAACTCTTCATTCATAGAGTTGGCTTTGTATTCTCAACTAATTAGATAGGGTAGAATTTTCTACTGGTCTCTGGTATTCAGAAATTGTGTAGGTGAGTGTTTTCCTCCAGTTTTTAAATATTAAGTCTGTTTTTCTTTCTGACAAAGAACAGGTGGATCATCAAGGCATGAATTATTTTCCTTTTTTTTTATTTAATTTTTTTTCAGTGTTCCAAGATTCATTGTTTATGCAGCACACCCAGTGTTCCATGCAATCCGTGCCCTCCTTAATACCCACCACCGGGCTCACCCAACCGCCAGCTCCCCTCCCCTCCAAAACCCTCAGTTTGTTTCTCAGAGTCCACCGTCTCTCATGGTTTGTCTCCCCCTCTGATTCCCCCCAACTCACTTCTCCTCTCCTTCTCCCAATGTCCTCCATGTTATTCCTTTTGCTCCACAAGTAAATGAAATCATACGATAATTGACTCTCTCTGCTTGACTTATTTCACTCAGTGTAATCTCCTCCAGTCCTGTCCATGTTGATACAAAAGTTGGGTATTCATCCTTCTGATGGAGGCATAATATTCCATTGTATATATGGACCATATCTTCTTTATCCATTCATCTATTGAAGGGCATCTTGGTTCTTTCCACAGTTTGGCGACTGTAGCCATTGCTGCTATGAACATTGGGGTACAGATGGCCCTTCTTTTCACTACATCAGTATCTTTTGGGTAAATATCCAGTAGTGCAACTGCAGGGTCATAGGGTAGCTCTATTTTTAATTTCTTAAGGAATCTCCACACTGTTTTCCAAAGTGGCTGTACCAACTTGCATTCCCACCAACAGTGTAACAGGGTTCCCCATTCTCCACATCCCCTCCAACACGTGTTGTTTACTGTCTTGTTAATTTTGGCCATTCTAACTGGTGTAAGGTGGTATCTCAATGTGGTTTTGATTTGAATCTCCCTGATGGTTAATGATCATGGGCATTTTTTCATGTGTCTGCTAGCCATTTGTATGTCTTCTTTGGAGAAGTGTCTGTTCGTGTCTTCTGCCCATTTTTTGATGTGATTATCTATTTTGTGTGTGTTGAGTTTGAGGAGTTCTTTATAGATCTTGGATATCAGCTCTTTGTCTGTAGTGTCATTTGCGAATATCTTCTCCATTCCATGGGTTGCTTCTTTGTTTTGCTGACTGTTTCCTTTACTGTGCAGAAGTTTTTGATCTTGACGAAGTCCCAAAAGTTCATTTTCACTTTTGTTTCCTTTGCCTTTGGAGACATGTCTTGAAAGAAGTTGCTGTGGCCAATGTCGAAGAGGTTACTGCCTATGTTCTCCTCTAGGATTTTGATAGATTCCTGCGTCACATTAAGGTCTTTTATCCATTTCGAGTTTATCTTTGTGTATGGTGTAAGAGAATGGTCAAGTTTCGTTCTTCTACACATAGCTGTCCAATTTTCCCAGCACCATTTACTGAAGCAACTCTCTTTTTTCCACTCTATGTTTTTTCCTGCTTTGTCGAAAATTATTTGACCATAGAGTTGTGGGTCCATATCTGGGCTCTCTACTCTGTTCCACTGGTCTATATGTCTGTTTTTGTGCCAGTACCATGATGTCTTGGTGATCACAGCTTTGTTGATAAACCACTGGCCAAACTAATCCAAAAGAAAAGAGAGAGGATCCAAAGTAATAAAATTATGAATGAAAAGGGAGAGATTACAATTAACACCAAGGAAATAGAAACAATCATCAGAAATCATTATCAATAGTTATATGCCAATAAGTTAAGCAACCTAGAGGAAGTGAATGCATTCCTGGAAACCTATAAACTTCCAAAACTTAATCAGGAAGAAACTGACAACCTGAATAGACCAATATCTGGTAAAGAGATTGAAGCAGTGATCAAAAACCTCCCAAAAAACAAGAGCCCAAAACCTGATGGATTCCCTGCAGGATTCTACCAAACATTCAAAGAAGAAATAATACCTATTCTCCAGAAGCTGTTTAAAAATATAGAAACAGAAGGAAAACTTCCAGACTCTTTCTATGAAGCCAGCATTACCCTGATCCCCAAACCAGGCAAAGACCCCATCAAAAAGGAGAATTTCAGACCAATATCCCTGATGAATATAGATGCCAAGATTCTCAACAAGATCCTAGCTAATAGAATCCAACAGTACATTAAAAAGATTATCCAAAAAAAAAAAAAAAAAAGATTATCCACCGTTATCAGGTGGGATTTATCCCTGGGATGCAAGTGTGGTTCAGCATTCGCAAATCAATCAATGTGACCAAACAAATCAATAAGAGAAGAGAGAAAAACCACGTGGTCCTCTCAGTTGATGCAGAAAAAGCATTTGACAAGATAAAGCATCCATTCCTGATTAAAATGATTCAAAGTATAGGGATAGAGGGAAAATTCCTCAACTTCACAAAATCTGTCTATGAAAAACCCACAGCCAATACCATTCTCAATGGGGAAAAGCTGACAGACTTCCCTTTGAGATCTGAAACATGACAAGGATGTCCACTCTCACCACTGTTTTTCAACATAGTACTAGAAGTCCTAGCAACAGCAATAAAACAACAAAAAGAAATAAAAGTTATTCAAATTGGCAAAGAAGAAGTCAAACTCTCTCTCTTTGCAGATGACATGATACTTATATGGAAAACCCAAAAGACTCCACCCCCAAACTGCTAGAACTCATACAGCAATTCAGTAATGTGGCAGGACACATAATCAATGTACAGAAATCAGTTGCTTTCTTATATACTAACAATAAAAATATAGGAAGGGAAATAAGAGAATCGATTCCATTTTCTCTAGCACCAAGAACCATAAGATACCTGGGAATAAACCTAACCAAAGAGGTAAAGGATCTGTACTCGAGGAATTACAGAACACTCATGAAAGAAATTAAAGAAGACACAAAAAGAGGGAAGAGCACTCTACATTCGTGGATCAGAAGAATAAACATTATTAAAATGTCTAGACTGCCTAGAGCAATCTATACTTTCAATGCCTCCCCAATCAAAATTCCACCAGCATTTTTCAAAGAGCTGAAACAAACAATCCTAAAATTTGTATGGAACCAGAAGAGACCCCAAATTGCTAAGGAAATGTTGAAAAAGAAAAACAAAACTGGGGGCGTCACACTGTCTGATTTCAAGGTTTACTACAGAATTATTTCCAAAGTAATATCCCTGTGCTTAGTCATGACTGACTTATAAGCCACTTGGTCGCTTCATATTAACAAGGTGCTCTCTCTGAACCTTCTTTAAATTCTTGTTCTTTCTTCACACCTGTTTTCAAAACACAGTAAATGATATTTCAAGTTCTCTTCTATAAAATCTATATTCCAATTCTAGACATTCAAAATTCATCTTCTGGAAGCACAAGTTTCATTTCTCATTATCTTTCACCAGGGTGATCTTCTTGCTATTTAAATGGCAAGACCATTGCCTGTTCATCCTCACCTGAGGACATCGTTCATGTAGTGATTCCTTGCTGGAGTGGTCCTACCCTCTCTATCAGCAATGGACTGCTGGCCATGGCAGCCAGCAACCACAAGAGCACTATTATGACCACTCAACTACCAAAAAACCTTCTCATTGATCCACTTGTTCCAGGAAATTGCTGGCCATAGAAAATACTGCCCCTCTAACATTGAATAATCCTTCTGCCTTTGGCTCTAAACTGTGTGTTTAGCCCATTATGGCCAACCAAGGACTGCCTAATGCCCTGAAGCCCAATTAGACTCCTTGACTTCCAAAAAAAAAAAAAAAAAAAATCAAAATGACCAGAATAGAATGCTTCCCAACCATAGACTGTCTCAGTGTCTCCACTTTTTACTGTCTAAAACTTACTCTCCTTGCTAACTCCTTTGAACCCCTGCTGATAGAAAGCATGAGCAGATGGGTTGCCTTGCCAAAAGCCTATGAATAAACAGCCTTTTAAAACTGTGTCTCAAATCTAGCTTTGTGTTTGACACTAACCATCTAAATCCTACTAACTTTTCAGAAGCAATTTTGGTTCTAACCTCTCTATAGCTGTCCAGCACTAAATTTCCACTTTTCTATGTTATCTTCCCGTGTCTGTCCCCTGTGTAGACTGGTCCCAAGCCACCTCCACACAGGCATTGTGAAGTAATATTAGGAATTGAAAGGAGGGGAGGTTATCTTCTTTCTCCCTGTCCACCCTCTCAATCATCTCCCTCTCTCCATACACCGAAAACTGAGCCTAAGCTTAAACACATAATGTCATGTCAATAAATGTTTTTGAGTATGTTCATATTCATCTCCCAGGGCAGTGAGAATAAAGTAGGCCACATTACCATGTTATTTTATATATATAATATTTAGTCATGCTACAGAACTTTTAAAATCCCATTGACATTGGGAGAAACGTCAATATTCCAAACACTAACGTAAAAATGTTAAATAAAAAACCTGTGAAAACCTTTTAAAACTTTTTAAAAATCAACATTTCTGTTTTAGTGTTCAGTCAAATTTTCATCAATGCTTGACCTATAGTAAGGTCTTCATAAATATTTCTGAATGAAAGCATGCATGAAGAAATGGCTGAAGGAGGAAATGCCTACAGAATATATTTTTAAATGTATAAAGTAACTTGGATATAGAAAAGTGTACAAGTTTGGGAGAAGGAGCGCAAATAGAAATTGAAGAGTGATCAAGGCCAATATGGTGCCACAGGTATACTCTTCTGATCAACTGTTTTGATGGACATTATAGTTAATGTTTGTCAGCTACAAGGTGGCAACCTAATTATTGCTTATCAATAATCCTGCATACAAAATGTATCTAGTGTCCTGTGAAAATCAGCTTTTTTCATTTAAAATACTAAGAATCCGGAGGAGAGAGGAGATAACCCCAAATAACAAGAAACTATTTTTTAAGTTAAAAATAATGTATGTAGGAAATATTCCATGGCTGGATTATTAGTTTCAGAGTTAGAAACACTCTTTCTAAATTTTTGTAATGTGGTCACTACTTTGTATGATATTAGACACACAGTAGGGACTTAAATAGAGACTTGTTAAAAAAGGGTGGATAAAGTGAATTAAACCCTTCTTCCAGTTCTTAGTGACTCTCAGAAACTTCTTTCATGAGGTTATATTCTTTTCTATAATCATTTTCCTGTCTTTCATTATTTTTTTAAATTGAAATGTATTTGACATATAACATTGTATAAACTTAAGGTGTACAATGTTAACTGTTTCCATTTCTATGTCGTAATATAATTGCAATTGTAGTGATAATTAGCCCTTTTATTGCATTACATAATTATCCTTTTTTAATGGTTGAAACAAGTAAGTTCTAGTGTCTATTAACAAGTTTGTTAGATATGATACAGTATTGTCGATAGTCACTATACTGTGCTTTAAGTCTCTCAGGAATATGTACTACTCATTGCAAGTTTATATCCTTAAAAACATTTGTCCTGTCTCCCCAACCCCAAACCCCTGGTTAACAAGTTTGGATTTTTTTTAGATTCCACACATAAATGATATCATATTTGTCTTTCTCTGACCCTCTCACTTAGCATAATATGCTCAAGATCCATCTATGTTGTCACAAGTGGTAGGATGCTCTCCTTTTTCATGGCTGAGACTTTCCAATGTGTATATATACCACATATTCTTTATCCATTTATCTTTTGGGAGCTTAGGTTATTTCCATATCTTGGCTATAGTGAATAATGCTACAGTAAACATGGGAGTACATATATCTTTTCAAACTCTTGTTTTATTTCATTGGCTATATACCCAGCAGTTGAATTGCTGGGTCATATGGGAGTTTGAGTTTTAATTTTTTGAGGAGCCTCCACATTGTTTTCCATAGTCATTGAACCAATTTGCATTCCCTTTTCTCCACATCCTTGTCAGCGCTTACTATGTCTTATCTTCTTTTTTTTTTTTTTTAAGGATTTTGTTTATTTATTTGACAGGAAGAGAGTGCATGCACATGCATACAAGCAGGAGCACAAGTAGTGGGGAGGGACAGAGGGAGAAAGAGTGAAGCAGACTTCCTGCTGAGCAGGAAGCCCAATGCAGGGGCTCAATCCCAGGACCCTGAGCTCATGACCTGAGCTGAAGGCAGATGCTTAACCAACTGAGCCACCCAGGTGCCCCTGTCTTGACTTCTTTTTTAAAGATTTTATTTAATTGACACAGGGAGAGGGATCACAAGTAAGCAGAGAGGCAGGCAGAGAGATGGGGGGAAGCAGGCCTCCTGCCAAGCAGGGGGCCCAATGTGAGGCCCGACCCCAGGACCCCGAGACCACGACCCGAGCCGAAGGCAGAGGCCCAACCCACTGAGCCACCCAGGCGCTGCCCCTCACCGCCGTCTTGTCTTCTTGATAGCCATTCTAGCAGGTATGAGGTGATATCTCATTGTGGTTTAGATTTGCATTTCCCTGGCAATTAGTTATTTTGAGTGTTTTCATGTATCTGTTGGCCTAAAAGGCATTTTCTTGGGAAAGGCATCCATTTAGTTCTTCCCATTTTTAAATTGGATCTTTCATTGTCATTATTCAGTTGTATGAGTTCTTTATATATTTTGTGTATTAACCCATTGTCTGATACATTGTTTGCAAAAATGTTCATTTGTTGCCTTTTCATTTTGTTAATTGTTTATTTTGCTGTGCAGAGCATTTAAGTTTGATGTAGTCCCATTTGCAGGCTATTTGTTTATTTACTTCCACTTGTGCTTTTGGTATCCTATCCAAAAACTCATTGCCAAATGGCAAAAGGGGAAAGGAAGATACAGGTCCTGTTATGGAATGAGTATGTCACAGGAATGAAAAGCGGAGCATAAGGAATATAGTCAAGAAAATTGTAATACTGATGGAATGAGATAGATGGTAGCCACATTTGTCATTAACATAGTATAATGTATAAACTTGTCAAACAATTAAGTTGTACATGGGAAACCAATGAAATATTGTGTGTCAACTATACTCAAATTTAAAAATTATAATTGGGGTGCCTGGGTGGCTCAGTCGATTAGGTGTCTGCCTTCAGCTCAGGTCGGGATTCCAGGGTCCTGGAATTGAGCCCTGCATCCAACTCCCTGATCAGCAGGGAGTCTGCTTCTCCCTCTCCCCCTCCCCCTGCTTGTGCTCTCTCTCTCTCTCTCTCTCTCTCTGTGTCAAATAACTAAATTAAATCTTAAAAAAAATTTTTTTTAATTATAATTGTTGCAAAGATCAATGTTAAGCTTCTTCTCCATATTTTCTTCTAGGAGTTTTATAGTATCAATTCTTAACATCTAAGTCTTTGATCCACTACAAGTAATTTTTCTGACTGGAATAACATAGGGGCCAGTTTTCTTTGACATATGGATATCCCTTTTTCCTCATACCACTTATTGTAGAGTTCATCCTTTCTCTTGTCTCCCTTGTCAAATACTAGTTGACCATATGTATTGGGGTTTAATTCTGGGCTCTTTATTCTGTTCTTGGTCTATGTGTCTATTTTGTGCCAGTACCATACTGTCTTTCTTATTATAGATTTTTAGTAAAGTTTGAAAGGAGAGCTTTGTCTTTTTCCTCAGAATTGCTTTGGCATTTCTGGGTCTTTTGTGGTTCCATAGGAATTTTATGATTGTTTTTTCTATTTATATGAAGAACGCTACTGGTATTTTGATGGGAATTGCTTTGAAACTACAGATGGCCTTGGGTAGCATGGACTATTTAACAATAATTATTCTTCCAATCTGTGAATACAATATGTCTTTCTATGTTTTTGTATCTTCTTCAGTTTCTTTCAACGAAGTCTTCATAGTTTTCATAGTACAGAACTTTTCACTTCCTTGGTTAAATTCATTCTGAAGTATTTTAGTCTTTTTGATGCAATTGTGAATGGGATAGTTTAATTTTTGAGATGTTTCATCATTAGTGTATAGAAATGCAATTGATTTCTGCACGTTAATTTTGTGCCTTGCAACTTTACTGAAATCATTAATTAGTTTCAACAGTTTTTGTTGAGTTTTTTGAATTTTCTGTATTCAAACCATATTATCTACAACAATAGCAACAATTTTACTTCTTCCTTTCTGATTGGATGCCTTTTCTTTGTCTCACATAATTGCTCTAGTTAAAGGACTTCCAGTACTACATTTAGTGACTGGTGAAAGTAGGCATCCTTATCTTTTCCTGATTTTAGAGGAAAAGCTTTCAGTCTCTCTCTATTGAGTATAATGTTACCTGTAGGTTTGTGGTAGATGGGCCTTACTATGCTGAGGTATGTTTCATCAATACCCAATTTGTCAAGTGTTTTATCATGAAAGGCTGTTGGTTTTGTCAAATGCTTTTTCTACATCTATCAAGCTGATTATGTGGTTTTAATCTTTCATTTTATTAATGTATAAATTACACTTATTGATTTGCATGTGTGAACTATCCTTGCATTCCAGGGACAGATTCCACCTGGTCATGGGGTATAATCTTTTCAATATGTTCATGAATTTGATTTGCTAATATTTTCTTGAGAATTTTTGTACCCATATTTATCAGGGATATTGGTCTATAGTTTTCTTATGTTCTTATCTGGTAATGGTATTAGATTTATGCTAACCTCATAGAATGAGTTTGGAAGTGCTCCCTCATTTTCAAGTTTTGGGAATAGTTTGAGAAAGGTTGGTGTTAACTCTTTTTTAATTGTTCGCTAGAATTTGCCAGTGAAATTATCTGGTCCTGGGGTTTTCTGCTGTGAAAGGTTTTTGGTTACTGACTCAATCTCCCTATTCATTGCTGGTCTGTTCAAGGTTTTTTATTTCTTCCTGATTCAGTCTTTGTAGGTTGTGTTTCTACAATGTTACCTGCTTTTTTTCCCCTAGAAATTTATCCATTTTTTAGGTTACCTAATATGTTGCCATATAATTACTTGTGGTAGTCTGTTATAATCGTATGTGTTTCTATAGTTTCAGTTGTAACACACCCTCTTTCATTTCTGATTTTGAGACTTACTAGTCTACCTTAAAGTTTTGTCAGTTAATCTTCTCAAAGAACCAGCTCTTCTGTTGATCTTTTCTGTTTTTCCAGTTTCTATTTCATTTATTTCTTCTCTGATCTTTCTTTCTTTTGCTAACTTTGGGTTTAATTTGTCCTTTTTCTAGTTGCATGAGGTATAAAGTTAGGCTGTTTATTTGAGATCTTTCTAGTCTTTAGATATATGTACTTATCACTTTTGCTGTATCCCATAAGTTTTGATATGTCATATTTCCATTTTTATTTGTTTTAAGATAGTTTTTTTTTATTTCCCTTTGATTTCTTTGACCAACTGGTTATTTAGAAATGTTTTTACTTTCCACATACTTGTGAATTTTCCACTTTTTCTCTTGTTGCTGATTTCTAGTTTTATACCATTGTATTCAGAAAGTTGGTATGATTTCAAACTTAAATTTGCTAAGATTTGTTTTGTGTTCTGTGTTGTATCATTTGATCTATCCTGTGGAATGTTACAGGTGCACTTGGAGAATGTGTATCCTGCTATCGTTTGATAAAATGTTCTATTAAACTTCTATTTGGTCCATTTGTTCTTTTTTTAAATATTTTATTTATTTATTTGAGAGAGAGAGAGACGGTGAGAGAGAGCATGAGTGAGGAGAAGGTCAGAGGGAGAAGCAGACTCCCCGAGGAGTTGGGAGCCCAATGCAGGACTCAATCCCAGGACTCTGGGATCATGACCCGAGCCAAAGGCTGTCACCCGACCAACTGAGCCACCCAGGCGTCCCTGGTCCATTTGTTCTCAAGTGTGGTTCGGTTTCAATGTTTCCTTGTTGCCTTTTTTTTTTAGTCTGAATGATCTATCCACTGCTAGTGGTAGAGTACTGAAGTCCCCTACTATTATTGTACTGTGGTCTATCTCTCCCTTTAGATCTGTTGGCATTTAATATATTTCAGTGTACTGATATTAGGTGTGTATATACATATGAATGTTTTATCTTCTTGCTATAGTGATACTTTTATCATTATATAATGACCTTCTGTGTCTCTTGTTTCCATCTTTGGCTTGAAGTCTATTTTGTCTGACATAGGTATGGCTACCCCACTTTCTACTTTGTTTTGGTTTCCACTTGCATAATATATCTGTTCCCATCCCTTCACTTTGAGTCTATGTGTGTCTTCAGAGTTCTAATGAAAATCTTTTTCTGGGGCACCTGGGTGGCTCAGTGGGTTAAAGCCTCTGCTTTCGGCTCAGGTCATGATCCCAGGGTCCTGGGATCGAGCCCGCATCGGGCTCTCTGCTCAGCAGGGAAGCCTGCTTCCTCCTCCTCTCTCTGCCTGCCTCTCTGCCTACTTGTGATCTTTGTCTGTCAAATAAATAAATAAAATCTTTTAAAAAAAAATCTTTTTCTACGTTCTTATAGCTCATTAGGATGAGCAGCACCAAGAATCCAAGAAAAAATATATATCTTCCATAAAAGAAAGCAATCTGAGAACTACTTACTTTAAGTTATTTTTAAATGGATAGTTTTAAAAGACTGTGGGTAGGGCACCTGGGTGGCTCAGTGTGTTGAGCCTCTGCCTTCAACTCAGGTCATGATCTCAGCGTCCTGGGATCGAGCCCTGCATTGGGCTGTCTGCTCAGTGGGAAGCCTGCTTCCTCCACTCTCTCTGCTTGTCTCTCTGCCTACTTGTAATCTCTCTGTGTCAAATAAATAAATAAAATCTTATTTTAAAAAGCCCATGGGTATCAGGAAGTGATTTTTTAGTCTGATAACTGATACAACAAGATACAAAGCTCCCTTCATTGAGGCTTTAGCCCAAATGTCACCCCTAAGAGAGGACAGCTCTGATCACCCTTGAGCAAATAGTTCTCCATCTGCCTACACGGCTCTATTTTATCCTACAGCTATTATTCAAGTGTGTATCTTCCCTACTAAAATGTAAGTTCCCAAAGGAACACCACTTCATCTCTTTTGCTTATCATTGTATCATCAGGACCTAGAATGGTGCCTAAATATTTCTTCAGTGAATGAATGAATGGATGAATGAGTGGATAGACTGCTTTATGCTATATCTTTATACTGTATTTAACCATTAAGAGAGAACTATTAGGACATCTGGGCCTGATACAATTATTTTGAGGATAGAGGTAACATTTACGTGATTTACTTTATCACACGGTATTCTACTAACGTTCACTCTCTATAAATGAACATCTTCATCCTCTTTTTATTGTGTTAATGGTGATTGCTGACCTCTGATCTCCCAGAGGAAATTTTGAGAAGAGACCTTTCTTCCCTAAAGCCTCCTGATTATGTGGGGATTGGGTTGGCTTCATGTGTATATTGCTACAATTCTTGAATATTTGTAACAGGACCTACCAGATTCAGAATGAAATATGTATAGAGCAAGAATGGGGAGATGTAGTAAATTTAGTTGAGATAATGTATTATTTAGCTGAGTAGTAGGAGATAAAGCTGAAAATGAAGACTGGGCTGAAAGGTAAAGGGTCTTGTGAAGAGGATGGCAGATAAGAAATTTATATTTATTAAGGTAAAAAAAGAAATCCACATCCTTACTTCTCCCCTCACCCCTAACCAGAAGTAAATGAAAAAAAGTAAGATTGATTACATGTAGGGGAGAGAGGTTGACAGAAGCAAAACTGCTATCTATTTTTTCTTCTTTGAGGAAAATAACCATAATTATAAATTATTATGGTGGTCTGTTGGCGCTGATTAATAATCATGGTGTTAAGTTTCTAACAATATCTGCTCATATATGGTCCTTGCAGTACTGAAGAATTCCTGATACTTAACAAAAAGATATGTGAAGCAGATAATGAGGATATGAAGCAAATGTACCAAAAATGTTTCTATTTTCTTTGACATAATTTAGTTATTTTGAAGTCTTTGTATGAGGCTGCAATATCTGTGCTATATCTGGGACCACTTCTATTGAATCCTTAATCTCTTATTAACTTTTCCTGCTTTTCCACTTGTTGAATGATAACATTGTAGGGGCTACACCTTTTATATAAAGATGATTGAGGCTTTGTTTTTCTCCCTAAAATGAATCTGTTGAAGATACCCTTCTTCCTTTTGGGAATTGTATTTAAACTTGTTAAAACTGGTATATCTCAGTTTTCTTGTAGTGGTATTGCATGATTTTTGTGTTTATGTCAAGGTCTTTATGAAGATCTTTCCATTCTAGCTAGATTGTAACTCCAGTATCTCATGAACACTTTGCTATTTCTATGGAATACCTGTTCATCTCTGTTCATCTTTTTTTTTGGCTCTTAACCTCCCAACAATTGTTTTTTCCTGGGCCATTCACATTTTATACAACTTAGGAAGATATGGCAATGCCTAAGATATTCCCATACATGTTTTTGGGACTCCTTTTGCACATATACTTCCTCTTTCAAATTTCCTCCCTGAAAACCCCAGCTTTTTTATTAACTCTTACCTGCAACCCCTTTTGGTTACACCCTGTGAGGTTTCAGTTCCATGTTTGTCCTCCATTTTCTTGATTTATTTTTTGGAAGATACTTTTTGGAATAAAATCTGTGTGTATGTGAGGCTTACTTGTATTCCCCTTAAACAAGCATCACAACCTTGTACTATCCATCAAAGACCCACTCATTCAAAGCTTGAAAACTCACTTCTGATTACTTAAACAATTTTATCTTGCTGAAAAAATATTGTGAAAATTATTTTGGAAAAATCATTCTTTAGCACATAACAAATGCTTTCAAAGCTGATTAATAGGTAAAGCAGGAAGAAAATAATAAATTGCACTAGTTTGAAGAAGGTTTGGCAAGGACACATACATACAATTTACACAAGCATCAAATAGTTCCAGTGAACAATTACAGCTTTATTACCCTGTCTATATGAGTAGGTAGGTTAGAACAGGGGCAATATAATCCTGAGTCCAAAAGATAAGATTAATCAGAAATATGGATTCATATACCAGAGAAATAAATGTTAAGCAGGTTGATTTGTGGCTGTTAATTAACTACATGCTATGTATGATTTTCATTGATTTAAGAGAGCAATTCATTGTTATGAGCATAATCAAATGTTGGTTAACCAAGTGCCAAGCAATGCCATATAGAAATCAATTATTAATTATTACATTAAAGAAGCTATTGGAAAATTATCTACCATGGAATAAAAAAAAATGACAAATGGTGCATTTATTTCAAGTTTGGGAACAAAAACTTTCCCAATTATAAAAGTCTTACAATTGGGGATCTCTTAGAAAATAAGACTATCCTTAGTATTGTTACACAAAAATATTTTTATTTTTTTATTTTTTCTTATTTAAATTCAATTAGCCAACATACAATACATTAGTTTCAAATGTAGTGTTCAGTAATTCATCACATCACCCAATTACCCTATCTCCCCACCCATCTCCTTTCCAGCACCCCTCATTTTCTTTCCTAGAGTTAAGCTTCTTTCATGGTTTGTCTCCCTCTCTGATTACTTCACATTCAGTTTTCCCTCCCTTCCCTTATGATCCTCTGCTTTGTTTCTTATATTGCACATATAAGTGAAACCATATGATAATTGTCTTTCTCTGATTTACTTATTTTACTCAGTGTAATACCTTCCAATTTCATCCACATCAATATGAATGGTAAGTATTCATCCTTTCTGATGACTGAATAATATTCCATTGTATATATACATACTACCTCCTCTTTATTCATTCATCTGTTGATATACATATTGGCTCTTTCCACAGTTTGACTATTGTGGAAATTAATGCTATGAATGTTGGGGTGGAGGTGCCCCTTTGGATCACTACATTTGTATCTTTGGGGTAAATACCCACGAGTGCAATTGCTGGATTATAGGGTAGCTCTATTTTTAATTTCTTGAGGAAACTTCATATTCTTTTTCAGAGTGGTTGCACCAGCTTGCATTCCCACCAACAGTGCAAGAGGGTACCCCTTTCTCCACATCCTCACCAACATGTGCTCTTTCCTGTCTTGTTAATTTTAGTCATTCTGACTAGTGTGAGGTGGTATCTCATTGTGGTTTTGATTTTAATTTCCCTGGTGGCTAGTGATGATGAACATTTTTTCATGTGTCCGTTAGCCATTTGTTATGTCTTCTTTCCAGAAATGTCTGTTTATGTCTTCTGCCTATTTCTTGACTGGATTTTTTTTTTCTTTTTGCAGAGTTGAGTTTGTAAGTTCTTTATAGATCCTGGGTATTAGCCCTTTTTATGATATATTATTTAAAAATATCTTCTCCCATTCTGTAGGGTGACTTAGTTTTGTTAACCATTTCCTTTGCTGTGCAAAAGCTTTTTGTCTTGATGAAGTCCCAGTAGTTTATTTTTGCTTTTGTTTCCCTTGCCTTTGGAGATGTATTTAGCAAGAAGTTGCCGCAACAAAGGTCAAAGAAATTGCTGCCTGTGTTCTTCTCTAGGACTTTGATGGATTCCTGTCCCGCATTTAGGTCTTTCATCCATTTTGAGTTTATCTTAGTGTATGCTGTAAGAAAATGGTCTAGTTCCATTCTTCTGCATCTGGATGTCCAATTTTCCCAGAACAATTTATTAAAGAGTCTGTCTTTTTTCCATTGGATATTCTTTCTTGCTTTGTCAAAGATTAGTTGACCATAGAGTTGAGAGTCCATTTTTGGGTTCTCTCTTCTGTTCCATTGATCTGTGTGTCTGTTTTTGTGCCAATATCCTACTGTCTTGGTTACAGCTTTGTAATATAGCTTGAAGTCTTGCATTGTGATGTCACCAGGTTTGGTTTTCTTTTTCAGCATTCCTCTGGCTATTTGGGGTCTTTTCTGGTTCCATACAAATTTTAAGATCATTTATTCCATCTCTGTGAAAATGTTGATAGGGGTTACATTGAATGTGTAGATTGTTCTGGGTAGCATAGACATTCTAACAATATTTGTTCTTCCAATACATGACCATGGAATGTTTTTCCATCTCTTTGTGTTTCCTCAATTTCATAAGTATTCTTTACCTCTTTGCATAGGTTTATTCCTAGGTATCTTATATATTTTGGTGCAATCGTAAATGGGATTGATTCCTTAATTTCTTTCTTCTGTCTCATTGTTAGTGTAAGGAAATGCAACTGATTTCTGTGCATTGATTTTTTTTTTATCCTTCCACATTGCTGAATTCTTATATGCATTCTAGCAATTTTGGGGTGGAGTCTTTTGGGTTTTCTACATAGAGTATCATGTCATCTGCAAAGAGTGAGAGTTTGACTTCTTTGCCAACTTGAATGCATTTTATTTGTTTTTGTTGTCTGATTGCTGAAGATAGGACTTCTAGTGCTATGTTGAACAATAATTGTGAGTGTGGGCACCCTTTTTCTGTTCCTGACCTTAAGAGAAAAGATCTCAGTTTTTCTCCATTGAGAATGATATTCATGGTGGGCCTTCTGTAGAGGGCTTTTATGATATTGATGTGTGTTCCCTCTATCCCTACACTGTGGAGAGTTTTAATCAAGAAAGGATGCTGTATTTTGTCAGATGCTTTTTCTTCACCAGTTGAGAGGATCATATGGTTCTTGTCCTTTCTTTTATTAAGGTGAGGTATCACAGTGATTGATTTGCAAATGCTGAGACACCCTTGAAGCCCAGGAATAAATCCCAATTGGTAGTGGTGAATAATTCTTTTATTTTTATTTATTTTTGTTTTTTGAAGATTTTATTTATTTGAGAGAGAGTGAGCATGAGAATGGGGAGCAGCAGAGGGAGAGGGAGAAGCAGACGCCCTGCTAAGCAGGGAGCCTGACACAGGGCTTAATCCCAGGACCCTGGGATCATAATCGGAGCCTAAGGCAGATGTTTAATTGACGGGGCCACCTAGGTGCCCCTTAAATAATCCTCTTAATGTATTGTTGGATCCTACTGACTAGTAGTATCTTGGTGAGAATTTTGGCATCCATGTCCATTGTGGATATTGGTTTTTAATTCTCCTTTTTGTTGGGGTCTTTGTCTGGTTTGGGGATCAAGGTGATGCTGGCCTCATAGAACAAATTTGAAAGTTTTCCTTCCATTTCTAATTTTTGAAACAGCTTTAGAAGAATAGGTATTAGTTCTTTAAATATTTGCTAGAATTCCCCTAGGAAGCCATCTGGCTCTGGACTCTTTTGGGAGATTTTTTTATTACTGCTTCAATTTCTTCACTGGTTATGAGTCAGTTTAGGTTTTCTATTTATTTCTGTTTTGATTTTGGTAGTTTATTTTTCCAGAAATGCATCCATTTCTTCCAGATTGTCTAATTTGTTGACATATAGTTATTCATAATATGCTCTTAAGATTGTTTGCATTTCCTTGGTGTTGGTTGTGATCTCTCCTCTTTCACTCATGATTTTATTAATTTGAGTCCTTTATCTTTTGATAAGTCTGGCTAGGGGTTTATTGATCTTGTTTATTCTTTCAAAGAACCAGCTTCTAGTTTCATTGATATGTTCTGTTCATTTGATTTCTATTTCATAGACTTCTGCTCTAATCTTTATTATTTCTCTTCCCTTGCTTAAATTAGGCTTTATTTGCTGTTCTTCCTCCAGCTTCTTTAGATGTAAGGTTAACTTGTGTATTAGAGACTTTCCTAATTTTTTTAGAAAGGCATGTATTGCTATGTCCTTCCCTCTTAGGACCATCTTTACTGTATCCCAAAGGTTTTGAAAATTTATGTTTTCCTTTTTGTTTCTGTGAATTTTTAATTTAATTTTTAAATTTTTAATTTAATTTAATCCTTTAATTTCCTGGTTGACCCATTCATTCTTTAGTGGGATGTTCTTGAACTCCAAGTATTTGAGTTCCTTCCAAATTTCCTCTTGTGATTGAGTTCAAGTTGTAAAGTGTTATGGCCTAAAAATAAGCAGGGAATAATACCAATCCTTTGGTATCAGTTGAGACCTGATTTGTGACCCAATATGTGATCTACTCTGGAGACTGTTCCATGTGCACTAGAGAAGAATGTGTATTCTGTTGCTTTAGAATGGAATGTTCTGAATATATCTGTGAAGTCCATCTGGTGCAGTGTGTTATTAAAAGTCCTAGTTTCCTTGTTGATCTTCTGCTTGGATGATCTGTCCATTGCTGTGAGTGAGGTGTTGAAGTCCCCTATTATTTTTGTATTATTATCAATTTGTTTCTCTGATTTGGTTATTAATTGGTGGATATGATTGGCTACTCCCAAGTTAGGAGCATAAATATTTACCATTGTTAGATCCACTTGTTGGATAGGCCCTTTATTTTTTTTTATTGTGTTATGTTAGTCACCATAAAATACATCATCAGTTTTTGATGCAGTGTTCCAAGATTCATTGTTTATGTACAACACCCAGTGTAGTGTTCTTCCTCATCTCTTATTATAGTCTTTGGTTTAGAATCTCGTTTTTCTGATATGAGGATTGCTACTGCAGCTTTCTTGTGAAGTCTTTTGGCATGATAAATGGTTCTTTACCCCCTCACTTTCAATGTGGAGTTATCTTTAGATCTAAAATGAGTCTCTTGTAGACAGCGTATGGATGGGTCTTGCTTTTTTTATCCAACCTGATATCCTATCTTTTGATTGGAGCATTTAGCCCATTTACATTCAGAATAAGTATTTACAGATATTAATTTAGTGCCATTGTATTACCTGTCTGTACAGGTCCCTGTTTCTGTAGATTATCTCTGTTTCTTTCTGATCTGTGTTACTTTTAGGCTCTCTCTTTGCTTACAGGATCCTTTTTAATATTTCTTGCAGGACTGGTTTAGTGATCACAGATTCTTTTTGTTTCTGTTTGTCCTGGAAGCTCTTTATCTCTCCTTCCATTCTGAATGACAACCTTGCTGGATAAAGTATTTTTGGCTGCATGTTTTTCTCATTTAGTAAATTGAAAATATCATGCCAGTGCTTTCTGACCTACTGGGTCTCTATAGATAGATCTGTTGGCAGTCTAATGTTTCTACCATTGTAGGTTAAGGAGCTCTTGTCCCAAGCTGCTTTCAGGATTTTCTCTTTATCTCTGAAATTTGCAAGCTTTTCTATTCTATGTCAGGGTGTTAATCTGTGTTTATTGGTTTTTGAGAGGTGTTCTCTCTACCTCTTGGACTTGAATGCCTGTTTCCTTGCCCAGATTAGGGAAGCTCTCAGCTATGATTTGCTCAAATAAACATTCTGTCCCTCTCTTCTTCCTTTAGGACCCCAATAATTCTAATATTGTTTCACTTTATGGTATTGCTGATTTCTTAAAGCCTCCCCTCATAGTCCATTAGTTGTTTTTCTCTTTTCCTCAGCTTCCTTCCTTTCCATTATTTTGTCTTCTGTGTTACTCTCTCATGCCTCATTTACTGTAGCTGTTAGAACATCCTTAGACTACATCTCAGTTAAAGCATTTTTAATTTCAGCCTAATTAGATTTTCTTTCCACACTAAGAGATTCTCTCATGTCTTTTAGTCTTTTTTTATGCCCACTTAGTAACTTTATAACCATTATCCTCAATTCCAGCTCTAACATTTTACTTATATCCACATTGATTAGATCTGTGACAGAGAATATTACCTCTTGTTCTTTCCTTTGTTGTGAATTCCTCCTTCTAGTCATTTTTCCCAGAGAAAAATGGATGAATGAGAGAATAAAATAAAAAATATCAACCACAGTCCACAAATATACACTAGACAAATACAAAGAATTCAGAAACCAAAAAAAGAAAAGAAAAAAAAAGGGGGGGGGAAAGAAGAGAGAATATAACCTCCCAGGTGGACAAACAGGAGGTTCCACTGGGTCCTGGGTATATTTTGGTCTGTTTGTTAGAAGACACTAACTCCCAAAAGTGTAAAGAAAGAAAAATTTACATATATGCAAAAATAAAATTGATTAGTGAAAGGAAGCAAAAAATGAAGACTATATCTATAAAATATAAATGTAAAAATGAAAGTTAAAAAGGATTTAAAAGCAAGTATTGATTAAAAAAACTAGTTGAAAGGGGAAAAAAGGAAAATTATAAACTGAAAGATTAAAGAATCAGGAGAAAAAAAACTCAAATTCTATACACTATTTTCTTCTAGCACTGGAGTTCTTCAGTTCTGTGTGCTTGGTAAACTTGGAATTCCCCTGATGTTGTAGCTGGTCTTCATCGGGAGGGACCTGTCATGCTGATTCTCAGGTGTCTTTGCCTGGTCAGAGTTGTACCTCCCTTTGCCAGGGGCCTGGGCTCAGTGTAAGCTGCTTTGAATTCTTCTATGTGGCTGTTGTTCCCTGAAGGCTTTCTGCACCACTCAGAGAATGAAAATAAAAATGGCTGAGCCCTGATCTCCAACTCTAGAGCTGAAAGTAAACTCTCAGGGAAAAGCAATCTTCACTTTTGTGTGTGCCAAACTGTAAACTGCTGTGCTGTGCACCTGTGCCATGCCCCCAGGAGAGGGGGGAAGGTCACCCTAGGCCTATAGCTTGCAGGGCCCCTGCACAGAAAGATGTTTTCTGATCATCCTGGGGTTTGTGGCTTATGGAAAACTGGGCAGAGAGCCCACTCCTGGGCTCACCAATCATAGCAAGCTTCCCTGCTCTAATGCTGGGGAACTATGCTGGCTCAGTCAACCTTATTTTTTCTATGACCCCAGGGACCCTGAGACTAAATGGTCCCACCTAAGATTCTGCCCCACTTTGCCACCTGAGCACCTTTCAGGTAGGGCGTCTGAAATTTCCATTTTGTGCTCCAGGGCTATATCACTTTCAGGTAGCTGGTTTACAGGGGCACCCTCCCCCTGCCCCCATTGTATCTTCAAATATAACCCCTCAGTTTCACTTCTTTGCAATTCCTACCTTGCAAAAAGTGGCCACTTTTCTATTTGTAGATTTCCAGCAATTCTTTTCTTACATCTCGGTTGAATTCATAGTTGTTTAGAATTACTCAATAGTTATCTCACTGGGCACCTGGGTGGCTCAGTTGGTTAAGCAACTGCCTTCAGCTCAGGTCATGATCCCAGAGTCCCAGGATCAAGTCCCACATTGGGCTCCCTGCTCCAAGGGGAGTCTGCTTCTTCCTCTGACCTTCTCCCCTCTCATGTTCTCTCTCACTGTCTCTCTCTCAAATAAATAAATAAAATCTTTAAAAAAAAATAGTTATCTCACTAAATGCAAGGAAACAGATGAGATGAGGTCCTCTACTCTTCTGCCATCTTGCCTCCCTCTGAAAACCAAAAATATTTTAGATGTTTCCAGTTTTACTCTCATTTTATAAAGTCACAATATCAAGATTCCTTAAGTTGCTCAAGCCTTGCATTTCCCTGAGATCCTTTAAAAGGACCATGGAATCATAATTTATCTTAAATTTTAATTAAAACCTTGGGGACATAAATGCCAGCATGTGAACAAATTTTGTATGTGTGCGTGTGTGTATTTTTTAATCAGCAAGTCAGGTTGATGATGAACAGCTTGAATTCAAGAGTAAAAAGGAATCACCTCCATGCTAAATCTTCCCCAACTTTATGTCATAAGCACCAGATACAGTTGTATAGGTGCAGCACAGTTTGGCACAATTCTGGTTCATTAGAATCAGTACTGAGTTCTCAGGCTTCTACACAGGAATATGTGATATGAAAGGCTGGAAAAGGTTCTTCATGTCTATCTAACTTATGTAATATAAAGAATAGTGTACTATTTCTGCACAGACACAAAATACACTTTAACAAAAAATAAGCAGTGGTCAGTAGGAGTGACAAGTGTACTGACATATACAGGAGTCCCAGGAAGAGAAGAGGTAAAAATAGGAAAACAAAATATTTTAAGTAATAGTAGCAAAAATATTCCTAAATTCATGAAAGAGGATTAATATACATTTTCAAAGATATTAACAAATATCAAGTAGGACAAATTCAAAGAAATGGGACTTAAAAGGCAAGTACATACATAAAATTTTAAAATATGTGTTAATAGACATATTTTAAGATATAATTTGTACAATAATATAGTACAAGGGAAAAGGTGGGAACTGTGCTTTATATGAGCAGTTTTTATAAATGATTTAAATAGTTGGTATTAATACAGACCAGATTACTATGGATTTCAGGTGCTAGTTTTTTTTAAAATATGTATTTATTTATTTTAGGAGGGTGAGGTAGAGAGAGAATCTCAAGCAGAATCCCTGTTAACTGGGGAGCCTGACATAGGGTCTCTAATCTCATAACCCTGATATCACAACCTGAGCCAAAACCAAGAGTCAGATGCTGAACGAACTGAGCCACACAGGTGCCCTAAACTCAGATGTTAATTGTAATTGCTAGGGCAAAAACTATGAAAATAACTTCTCTAAAACAAAACAAAGGAATTAAAATAGTCCACTAAAACATATTTCCTCACCAAAAAGGAGCCAGTAATGGAGAAACAGATGTATACACACACACACACACATACACACACACACACACACACACACACACACACACAAAATAGCTAATAGCTATTGCTAATAGCTAATATAACAACTAAATGTTGATGTTGGGGTTAAAGCCTAGGTAGACCATGAATTCTGTACTCTTACACCCTCATTACAGAATTGTGGAATTAAGACTAAATGTTTATCAACATCTGAGAATACAATGTATATTTTCAATATTTAATTAGCAATACAAAAATATATATAAACTGATAGCAATCACCAAAGACAGCTAGAAAATAAGGGAGAACTGAAGGCATAGGGGTATAGACGTGCATTTCTAAATGTATACTGCAGAACAGTCTCTATATAAAGCAGGCACTCTCTCAACAATAGAGGGAAATCATGAGAGGTAAGCTTATAACTGGAGTCTTGTAAGTCTCTTTAAAGGTGTTGGATTTATTCTCTTGAGATAGGTGGTTAGTGGGCACTGCCGATTCACCTGACGTGCACTAGGCTAACATTCAGTCTGGAACACTGCATTTGGGAAGAAGCCTGATGGGACATACTAATTTAAGTGTTATCAGCATGTAAAATGCAGTGAAATCCTTGGGCCTGATGAGGTCCCATAGAAAGTCAACAGAAAATAGATACAAAGATAAACCTTGAAAAATGCCAGTGTTTGTAGGTCGGGGAAATGAGGAGAAACCCACCAAGGAGACAGAAAAGGAGCAGTCAGGAAGGTAGAAGGACCACAGGGGGAGCAGAACATCATAGAGAGTGGAGGGAAAGGAGTTTCAAAGAGAGAGCACTGTTGGCTGAGTTAAATGGTGCTGACTTGTCAAGTCGGATAAGCGCGGAGAACTGGCCATTGGGTTTAGCAAAGTCAAGATAATTAGTGTCTTTGAGAAAAAGAGTTTCACATGCTAACTGGATGTGTTCAAGGGAATAGGAGCAAAGACATTTGAGACAAATTGCTGGAGAGAAGTTCTTGAGTAGGTAGGAGGGATGGGACTAGTGGCGGGCTGAACTTCATGAGGGTCAAAACCAGTAACTTCACAGTAACAGCAGAGGAGTTGGGAATGAATGCAGACCCAGGACCCTGGTCAGAGTTTTAGTTAAGATTGTGAATTATCATCTGATAGCTTCCATATTCAGTTACTCCCAGTCAGTAGCTGGGACTGTGGGTGGAAACACTCCTGGGAGGTTTAAAGAGAGAAAATATGGGGGGAAATATCCTCTTAGAGAGGCAACTAGGGAAATAGGATGCATTCTGGTGGCTTCGAGGACCAAACTGATGTGAACAGTCAAAAATTTAAAGGGACCTAAGTCATTATGACTGTTTCCCTCTAGATGTGTCGATGCTAGCAAAGCCACTTCATCTTAAATTACATCTAAATGCTTAGAGGGGGCATAATGGCCTCTCTAATGTAGAATGTGTATTTGGGGGAGAAATGTTTTAGAAATGGGACAGATACTTGGGCAGTAGCTTGAAATCAAAGAAGATATGAAAGCACTGAGGAATGGGATTCAATCTCCATGAGTTTCCCCAATAATAATTAATATTTGCAATAAAAATTCCTGATAATTATTTTGCATTAACAGTTTTCAGGAGGCAGAGATTGTTCATTCCCTAAAGAAAATATAATCCTTTGAGGCTGCCTTAACAAACACCATGGGGATTACATTCATCATGAAGCTTTCCAAAAGTAGAATATGGAGGCAGGAAATTTCAAGATCAAGTACACAATACATTCCTATCCCTGGGGATTATACTAGGTGACATAATAAAGTATGACTTATCTGTTAAATTTTTATACCAAGATCCTCTTTAGTACAGACAACCATCATAGGGAAGACATAGAATGGTGGGAAGGCACTTTGTAATTTCCAAAGGTATGTCTCTATGTTGGTTCTGGGTGATCAGAGTATAAAGCCCTCAGGTCTAGAAGCCTCCTGAGCACCCCTGGGTCCTATCTTAGTGGTCAGGGCAGAAAGAGTACCTGGAACTCCTCATTCCCCAAAACTACTTCAGGGAACAGATGACTCAGCTCCAACCTTTTCCTGTCTCTGTATGTATGCCTGTCCATCAAAGCCCAGTTTGAGAAATACAGGAAATAGTACCTCTGTTTGTCTAAGTCATTATTTATATATTGGTTAATAGTTTACAGGAGAACAGGACAGATTGCTGGCAGAAGTTATCAGGTTTAGGAAGGAGAAAAGGCCACTTTTGTGAAGGTCCACTTTTCCCCACTACATTGGGAGCCTCAGAGCATTATCTATTAACCATGATGATAGGTGTCTGACACTTCTTAATCCCACTCCGGTCACTCATGGGAAGGGGCTGGTGGCACTAGCTGTCCCTGGCTCAAGCCGAAAGAGGCATAAGCACCATCTGATCCTCTTATCTCATATTACAAATAATGGTGAACTCAGAGGTGTTATGTCATTTGTCCTTGATCTACAGTTCATTTCTTCCCCAGTGAGAACCAGGTGTTCCTACTGCATCCGAGAAATCTTCTACAGCCAGGGAAGTAAGAAACATTAGGGTCCTTTACTTTGCTGCCCAGAAGGGAGATATTAATAAGTGGCAGGAAGAAATTCTGTAGCTACTAGATAGATTCTATAATTCCTTCTTGTAGCACTGAAACTGGTATAGGTGCCAGAATAGCCCCCCACTTTTATTTGATGGTCCTCAACCTTGGGAAGCCCTTTGTCAGATCCTAGAGTGGGGTAATGTGACCACCATGTCACATACCAGATTTGGGGGGAAAGTTCTAGCTGGTGAAAATATAGTAAAATATTCTTACTACAGAAACAATTTCTTTGGGACGCCTGGGTGGCTCAGTGGGTTGGGCACTGCCTTCGGCTCAGGTCATGATCTCAGGGTCCTGGGATCGTGTCCCACATCGGGCTTGCTGCTTGGCGGGGAGCCTGCTTCTCCCTCTCTATCTGCCTGCCTCTCTGCCTACTTGTGATCTCTGTCTGTCAAAAAATAAATAAAGTCTTTTAATAAATAAATAAATAAATAAATAAATAATATTAAAAAAAATTTCTCTGATTTACCTGTGTTTGTACCTAGCAACATATTCAGTATATACCTTTGCTTTTTATGTTTTTTGCATTTATTTTAAGCCCCTTTTTAAAAAATAGTAAATGAAAATATTTATACATATTTTAAATTTTACAAGGAACAAAAGTAAAATCAAGAAAATTAAGGAAAATCCTGGCAGAGCTTATAATGTTGGAATGAGGCATAAATCTAAAACCTTCCTCTAAACTGCAGTAATGTGGTTATTTTTGGCCGTATTGTCAACATTCTTATACTTGAGATTCAAGTTACTACTTATTAGCCTAAAGGGTTTTTATATTGATATTAACCCAAATTTTACTCTGGAAAAGGAGAGCATTGATGATCTGTTAACAGGAAATTACTGGAAAGACATTCTAGGTAGCACCTACTGAGTTTATAAACCATCAGAGTCCACCAAGGTGGTATGCTGTGTTAGAATCTACAGGGTTTCACTTCTGCAACAAGTCAGGAAAAGCAGTACTCAGTTCTCTGTAGACATGAGGGAGGTGGGAGAAGTTCTAGGAAAATTAAATATTAAGGATAAAGCCCTCCAGCGATCATTTTATAATATCATATTTATTAATGCTGTTTATTTTTTACTAAATATTTTAAATATACATTAAAATTATTTAGACCTTTAAATACATTAACTAAATCTCCTATAAGGTAGATTCTTATATAATACACAATGTGACAAATGTATTCTTTTCATCTATGAAGACAACATGCTTGAAACAGCCAATAAATTTTGGAGTGATTGAATCTTTTGAGAGCTGGACTTAGAAGCTAATAGCAGAAAATTGGGAGCATTGGAGAGAGACAATGAGGAAGGATAACCATTTGAAGGTCCCAGTCTGCTCTGAAAGCCAAAGAATCAAGCAGTGTTGTCAGGGTACTATTAGTAAGAGGGAAAAAGCTATAATTTTGATTTATGTATAAATTTACAAATATGTATGGAAGAAATTCTACATTAAACTAAGTAGCTAAGGCCCCAAGCAGTCCCAAATAAGGACACAAGGGCAGACCAGAACTAGCAATTAAAGCAGCAGCCACCATGGAGGCTTTTAATGGTTAGGCTGACATTAATAACATTTAAAGGTTTAATGACATTAATTGTAACATTATTACCTAAACTTTGGTTGTCAAGATATGCACTGAAATTGGATGAAAGCCTTATAATCATTTTAACTAGTTAGCTGACTCAATATTGCTTGAGGGACTCATAAGCTATCATTAAATAGGAAAGCCACTGGCCTCTTCTCCCTGGCATACAACACAGAGATTTGTCTGTATAAGAAGTTAATTGTAAATCAGTGCCTACAATATGCTATATTTGCCATTTGATCTTTTTGTTTAGGTCTCATATCCGAAATCAATGTGTTTGTTTTACCCCAATGCCAATGCTATAAAAATTAGAATTTTCTGCAGTTTCAGGTTTTGAAGAATGACTCTCTTTTTTCCTTCCTGTCCCCTGAAAATGAACATTTTATATAATCTATACACCCTCCTAAATGTGCCTTCCTAATGGTTAATCTGTTTTCATGTGATAAACTTGAAACTTTAATTCACTTACACAGGTTTGCCACATCATTCTCAACAGGACTGAATATACAGAATAATTTTTCTTTTATGATGAATTACAGGAGCCAAAATTAGATAGTATCCTATAAATTTATCCAAACAGAAATTTTATAAAATTCTTTAGGTATGAGACACATAATTGAGGCCAGTAGGTTGATTATATGTAAAACCAACTTTTGAAATTAAAAAACTGTGTTTTTATTTAACTATGGATTCATATCTATGATACTATAATTTTTTTTTAAAAATCATTAAACATATGTATTTGTTTTTTTCATAATTATTCATCTCCTTCAATTTAAAACCAGAAAATCAGGCCTGTTTCCCTGCCTGATGTCCAGTCAGATTTTGGATATTGATACACTGTAATTTTTAAAATCCTTATTTATACAATTTTATTTGTATAATAAAGACAAATCATGTTAATTGATGTTCATAGATTCTGAAGTCAGAGAAACCCTTTATGGAATTCAGTATTGATCACACAATTTTGCACGGATTTTGTACCTGGTGCTGTGGGTGCCCCATCCATAATACCTTGTCTTCCTCCTTCAACATTCATGGGTCTGACTTCCAAGTGCCAGCATTTGAATTGCTTTACCTGATCACTTTCCCTGACCTCCAGAGCACTTTTCTAGCCCACTGGGCTGAGAAAGACAGCCCTAATGCTTGGTGCTTCTACCCCAAGGCTCTCAATCAATAACTGATTCTTAGTGTATCAGTTCAGCTTCATGGAAATTCACCCTCTTTGCCCTACAGGTAGCTTCACACCAAGATGCATATTCTACACTGCCTCCAAGATTTTTCCAATAGGCTCAAGCTTCTGTTATTATAGTTTTGGCCTACATGATCACCTACCCTTCAGGGATTGGATTTTCTTGGCTCTCCCCATTTCCCACACCTATACCTGTATTTCCTGGGTCTACCTTCTAAAAACCATCTTAGATGAATAATTGTCTCTGGGTTGGTCTCTGGAAACCAAATTAAGATAGATATTTAAGTAGAATCAATGTTTTTATTTATTTAATTCATAATGGGAGAAGATATTCACGGACAACAGGAAATTTTGAACATAGAAACTTGACATGATGATTTTTATGTTTATAAACATAAAAGCTATTTGTAGAATTCTGGGTATTCTAGCACCAAAAAATTTGATTGTCAGAATATATTGCATTGCAATTTTAAAAATTCTCATTTATACCATATCCTTCATATAATAACTGAACAGTGTTAAACTGATGTTCATAGATTTTGAAAGCAGTATTGATCACAAATTTTGGAGGATGTGCTTATGACTCTTTTTTTATTTCTAGAAACTGACTTTATAAAGAGAAATAGCCCAGATTATTTTTGTCAAAAATACTTTCCAAAAACTTAATTTTTCTAGAAATAGGTAAATCATACATTTAAAAACTAATTATAGAAGTGCCCACAATAAGTACTGTGTGGTTAAATGGATTGTACCATCAAGCAAAAAGATAATCCCTTGTTTCAATCTTCTTTCATAAGATTCCCCCACCCTGGGATGTTAGGAAAAAAGTTATTATAATCTTATGAATATTCATATATAAATATATGTAGAGCAAAAACAAGCTTAAATAAATTAAAAGGATTGAAATTATGCAAAGCATCTTTTCTGATCATAATAGAATAAAACTAGAAACCAATAATAGTAGAAAAAACAAAATCATAATTATGTGGAGATGAAAGAATATGTCCTTTAACAACCAATTGTTCAAAGAAAAAAAATACAATAGAAATTAGAATATACCTTGAAACTATTCAAAACAAAAACAGAATAAGTCAAAATTTATTGGATCCGTAGAATGCCATGCTACAAAGGAAATTTATTAGCTATAAACATGTGTGTTAAAAAACAAGAAAGTTTTTGTAACCTAATATTATATCTTTTTTTTAAATATTTTGTTTGTTTATTTGACAGAGAGAGAGAGATCACAAGTAGGCAGAGAGGTAGACAGAGAGAGAGAGAAGCAGGCTCCCCACTGAGCAGAGAGCCCAATGCGAGGCTCGATCCCAGGACCCTGAGATCATGACCCGAGCCGAAGGCAGAAGCTTAACCCACTGAACCACCCAGGTGCCCCCCCCATATTATATCTTGAGGAAACTAGAGAAAGAAGAACAAACTAAAGACAAAGCTAGAAGAAAGAATAAAAGTTTAAAGTTGAGATATATGAAGCAGGTTAATAGGAAAAAGAAAAAATCAAAGAAATCAGAATTTAGTTCTTTGAAAATATAAAAAAAAATTTTAGGTAGATTAATGAAAAATGAAATTATTAAAATCAGAAATGATTGTGGGTACATTACTATTGATTTTATATAAATGAAAAGTAATATAAGATTACCAAGAGTCAGTTAGGTGTCGACTTTTGATTTTGGCTCAGGTCTTGATCTCCGGTTGTGAGATTGAGTCCTGCATTGGGCTCCTTGCTCAGTGGGGAATCTGCCTGAGACTCTCTCCCTCTCCCTCTCTCCCACCACCCCCACTAGTGCATGCTCACTCTCTCTCAAATCTTTAAAAAAGTGAGTACCATGAAAATTGCATAACCTGATGAAATGAGCAAATTCCTAAAAACACAACATAAAAAGGCTCCACATGAACAAATAGAAATTCTGAACAGATCCACAATTAGTAGAGTTTGAGTCAGTAATTAAAAACTTCCCAGCAATGGAAGTCTGGACCAGTTGATCTCACTGGTGAATTCTACCACTATTTAAACAAACAAAAACAACAACAATGGATCTCACTGTTTCTATGAGTTGGAAGTCCCTGATACAGATCATCTGGATTCTCTGCACAGGTCTCATGGATGTCCCGGAAGGGGATGGCCTTAGTTTGCAATTTTCATGTGAAACCCAACACTTTTGATTGAAAATGGACCAAAAAGTAGAAGAGGGTTCATCTATGGTTTTTCTCATGGTTCCTTTCTTATTCCTAGATCCTGGGGTCATTTTCTCCTTTTTTCATCATTAAAGGATATTGAATTTTGTCAAAACTTTCCTCCATTAATTAGATGAACATGTGTTTTTTTTCCTTTCATTGTACAAATATGATGTAGTACACTGATTGATTTTTGTATGTGGAATGAAGGCTGCCTTCTAGGAATACTCTCTTCCCCCGACTATACTGTATGATGTTATTAGTATGCTCCTGGATCCAGATTCTGATTATTGGGAATTTTTACCTATTTCTATAGAGATGCAGTTTTCTCGTTTGGAAGTCTTTGACCTTTTTAACAGGATAATACTGGCCTCATAGAATAAGTGAGGAAGTGTTCTCTCATCTTCAATACTTCAGAAAAGTTTATGGAAGATCTTTTTTTTTTTTTCCACCCTAGTGGGATTCCAGCTCAGTGAAGACATTCAAGTGCTCCTCTTTTGTGTCATCTCCCTATTATAGATCTTCAAACTGCTGGCAAATGGCATGATCTTGGGACCCATTTGGCTAGACCTCAGACTGCATACCCCCATGTGTTTCTTCCTTTCTCATTTGGCTTTCATTGACATATGCTGTGCTTCCAGCAATTTGCCCAGTATGCTGGAAAACCCAGTGATGCACAAAAATACTCTCTTCTTTGTCTTATGCACTATGCAGATAATTTTGTTTGTGACTTTTGCTAGAGCAGAGTGCCTGATTTTGGGTGTAATGGTCTATGACTGGCTTGTGGCGATCTGCCATCCACTCCAATACACTGTCATCATGAACTGGAGAATGTGCATGGTCCTGTTTGTCACTACCTGGGCATGTGGGTTTTCCCTGGCCCTAGTGTATCTAATTCTCTTTCTAAAGTTGACCTTCTGTGGGCCCTAGGAGGTGGCCACTTCTGTGAAATCCTATCTGTCCTCAAACTGGCCTGTGGTGATACTTGGATCAGTGAAGTTTTTATCTTTACTGGTGGTGTGTTTATCTTAGTTGAGCCCCTTTCCCTGATGTTGGTCTCCTACATACACATCTTCTGGACCATCCTGAAAATCCAGACAAAGGAGAGGCACAGAAAAGCCTTTTCCACCTACTCCTCCCATTTCTGTGTGGTTGGATTCTACTTCGGCATAGCCATAATGGCTTATTTGGTTCCAGACAATAGCCAATGTGAGGAGGAGCAGAATATCCTTACACTGTTTTACACCCTCCTCAACCCATTGCTGAACCCCCTCATTTACAGTCTGAAGAATGTTGAGAGGGCACTATAAAGGAGGTTAGAATTTTACATCAGGGAACCTTTCTCCTTAAGAGATGTGTTTGGTGGTGCAATAAAACTCAAGAAAACTCCCCCAAAAGAGGCATGATTTGATGATGAGAATTATCAGGGTTACATTACCAGGTAGCAGAATAGAAATCCCTGGGCCCTTGTTCTCCATGGAGATAATAATATATAGATCAAATTGCCATTGTGAAAAACCAGTTAAGAGGCTGCAGCACCAGGGAAGCACAAAGCCAAGAAGAGACACAGTAGAGCAATCAGACAAATCTATGGCATTTTTCTGGACCTAGTCACTTCCCATCCCTGGCCCAGTGTAGCATGATCAGAAGATTCCTCCGGAGGGAAGGTGATGAGTGGACCATGGGTATTACGTTCTGGCTTTCAGGGGATGACTTACAGGATTGTTTTCTATCTGGTGTGTTTTAGAGCCCTGATGGGAATGGCAGCTTGGGGGCCATGTTGGGGGTACTGAGAAACAAGGCAAACATTCCAACTTCCTGCCAAAAGGGATATTGTGGCATCTCAGACAAACACCAGGGGGAGCAAGAGTTTACAGGCCTCACAGAAGAAGCAGACAAACACCTCTTTTACTGAGAAAATACATGCAGGAGCTCAGTGAAGCTATATTCCCACTAAAGGTTGGCCCCCAGAATCTCTAGCAGGGTGGATTGCCCAAGATCTTACCCTTCATGAAGTCAGTGAAGACTAGGGGAGGTAGCTGTTTGTCCAAAACTCCAAATTTCAACTAAAATTCACAAGATATGCAAAGAAACTGGGAACCACAGGCCAAAGAAGCAAAATTAATCTCCCAAAACCACCACTAAAGAAATGCAAATTTATTAATTGCCTGACAAAGAACCCAATATAATCATTTTAAAGATAGATGCAAAATGATATAAAAGAGAACACAGATAAACAACAAATCAAGGACAACGATACATGAACAAAATGAAAATATCACCAAGGGATAAAAACTGAAAAAAGAATAAAACAAATTCTGGAGCTGAAGAATACGATAACTGAAGTGGAAAAATTCACCGAGACTCAAGAGCAGAAATTAGAAACTCGCTGGAGAGAGATGAAAACGAAACACACAGACCAAAATGGGATATTGCAAAAGCAGTACTAAGAGGGTAGTTTATAGTTAAAACTCCTACATTAAAATAGAACAAAGATTGTAAATCAGCAGCCCTACTTTATACCTCAAAGGACTAGAAAGAGAAGAAAAATCAAATACTGAATTAGCAGAAGGAAGGAAATAAAGAGGAGGGCAGAGGTAAATGAACTAGAGAATAGAAAACTCTCAATAGAAGAAAAAATGAAGTACAAATTGGTTTTCCAAAAAATTCAACAATACTGTCAAGCAATATTTTTTTATTTGCTTAGCAAGCTAACAGCAAAAAAGATACCTAGAATAGTCAGAGTTATAGAAACAACTAGAATAGTAGTTACAGGGACTGGAGGAGGGAGGAGGGAGGAGTAATTTAATGGGAACGGGGTTTGCATTTAGGATGTGCAAGTTCTGGAGATGGAGGCTGATGGTGGTGATGATACACAATGTGAATAATTTAATGCCACCAAACTATACATTTAAAAATCATTAAAATTTTATGTATATTTTTCCACAATAAAATATTAAAGAAATGCTTCAGTTAATAACTATACAAAAAGCTCTTTGTTGATTACATCACCATAATGAGAGCTGCCCAGTCTGGCTTCATAAGACCATAATTTTAAAAAGACAATACTGAAGAGTAATATGCTTCTATCTCACCAATTGTGAGGACAGTGAAATAAACAAGGAAGAAACTCTGAATTCTGTTTGAAATGGCATCCAAGTAAATGATGAAAAGTTGTGGAAAACTAATTCAACCAGAATTATATAACAATTTAAAGACACATGTCAAGTTATGATAAAGTCAATGGAAGTCCATTTGAAAGTGTTTAAATGGGACTGGAAGCTAAAACTTTGAGCACCGATTTAATGTTAACCTTTATTTCTGGCTTATGGTAATTGCCAATACAGCAAGATTGGCTCACCTATAGAAATTCTTGGATTAATTTTCCTACCAGTATTTTTACTGTTTGAATCAATTCATCTTAAAATTGTTTGGGGTGACACCAAGAGATGTGAGGTAGGTTTGAAATAACTGACATCACTTAATCTTTCATGGTGGTAAAAAGCCCTCTGGGTTTATGAACCAGGAGTGCGCGATACTCAGGCTAATGTTTTTGTAGAAAGTGTGTTTTTCTATAGTCAACTAAGCATTTCCTTTAGTTTTGAAAGTGTTCTTTTTATTAAGGACTTTCACCTGAATAACAGATTTAATTTGATGTTCAGTTGTTTGTCAGATAAGTCATTAATGACTTTTTTCTAAAAAATTAAGGGTTTTAATTTTAGTGCAGTTTTTAGTTTACACAAAAATTGAGTGCTGGGGCACCTGGATGGCTCAGTGGGTTAAAGCCTCTGCCTTCGGCTAAGGTTATGATCTCAGGGTCCTGGGATCGAGGCCCGCGTCAGGCTCTCTGCTCAGCAGGGAGCCTGCTTCCTCCTCTCTCTCTCTCTGCCTGCCTCTCTGCCTACTTGTGATCTCTGTCTGTCATATATACAAATAAAATCTTTAAAAAAAAAAAATTGAGTGCTAAGTTGAGAGAGTTCCATATACTCCCTCATCCCTCCCCAACAGGTTCTCCTATTTTTAATATCTTGTATCGTTTGTGGTACATTTGTTATAACTGATGGGCCAATATTGCTATATTTTTATTCACTAAAGTCCACAGTTTACATTAATATTCACTCTCATGTACATGAGAGTTGTACATGGCATGAGTTTTGACAAATGTATAATGACATGTATCCACTGTGACTGTATCCTACAGAATAGTTCCACCGCTCTACACGTCTGCTGTGTTCTACCTATTCATCTTTCCCTCTCTCCCACCAAACCCTTGGCAACCACTGATCTTTTTAAGTTTTTATTTAAATTCCAGTCTGTTAACACACACTGGAATATTAGTTTCGGGTGTAGGATTTAGTGATTCAACACTTCCACACACTGGGTGCTCATTCCAACAAGTGCACCCATCATCCCCATCATCTGTTGCACCCACCCCTCTACTCACTTTCACTCTGGTAACTATTAGTTCTCTCTAGTTAAGAGTCTATTTCTTGGTCTGTCTTTCTCTTTTTTTCCCCTTTCCTCATTTGTGTTGTTTCTTAACTCCACATGAGTGAAATTATATGGTATTTGTCTTTCTCTGACTTATTTTGCTTAGCATAATACTCAGTAGCTACATCCACGTCATTGCAAATGGCAGATTTCATTCTTTTCGGTGACTGAGTAATAGTCTATCATATGTGTGTGTGTGTGTGTGTGTGTGTGTGTGTACATGTACCACATATTCTTTTTTTTTTTAATATTTTATTTATTTATTTGACAGACAGAGATCACAAGTAGGCAGAGAGGCAGGCAGAGAGAGAAGGAAGCAGGCTCCCTGCTGAGCAGAGAGCCCGATGCGGGGCTCGATCCCAGGACCCTGGGATCATGACCCGAGCCAAAGGCAGAGGCTTTAACCCACTGAGCCACCCAGGCGCCCCCCACATATTCTTTATCCATTCATCAGTTGATGGACACTTGGGCTGTTTCCATGATTTTCTATTGTAGATAATGCTGCTGTAATGCTGCTATAAACTTCACGGTGCTTGTATCCCTTTGAATCAATTTTTTTTTTTTTATTCTTTGGGTAAATATCTAGTAGTGCAGTTGCTGGATCATAGGGTAGTTCTATTTTTAGTTCTGTTTTTTTGAGGATGCTCCATAATGTTTTCCGGAGTGCCTGCACCAGCTTGCATTCCCACCAACAGTGCAAGAGAGTTCCCCTTTCTCCAAACCTCCACCAACACCTGTTGTTTCTTGTGTTGATTTTAGCCATTCTGACAGGTATGAGGTGATATTCATTGTAGTTTTGATTTGTATTTCCCTGATGATCAGCATCTTTTCATGTGTCTGTTGGCCATCTGTGCGTCTTCCTTAGAAAGTGTTTATTTGTGTCTTCTATTTGTTAATTGGATTATTCATTTCTGGGGTGTTAGGTTTGCTAAGTTCTTTACAGATTTTGGATACTAGCCCTTTATCAGACATGTCATTTGCAAATGTCTTCTGCCGTGCAGTATGATGCCTTTTAGTGTTGTTAGTTATTTCCTTCACTGTGCAGAAACTTTTTATTTTGTTGAAGTCCCAATAGTTTATTTTTGCTTTTGTTTCTGTTGCCTTGGGAGACATATATAGAAGAAAGTTGCTATGGCCGATGTCAAAGAGGTCACTGTCTATTCTCTAGAAGTCTCATATTTAGGTCCTTAATCCATTTTTAATTTATTTTTTGTATATGATGTAAGAAAGTGGTCCAGTTCATTCTCTTGCATGTTTCTGTCCAGTTTGCCCAACATCATTTGTTGAAGAGACTGTCTTTTTCCCATCGGATATTCTTTCCTGTTTTGTCAAAGACTAATTGACCATACAATTGGGGGTTCCTTTATGGGTTTTCTGCTCTGTTCCATTGATCTATATGTCTCTTTTTGTTCCAGTACCACCCTGTCTTGATGACTACAGCTTTGTAATATAGCTTTAAGTCTGGAATTGTGATGCCACCAGCTTTACTTTTCTTTTACAAGGTTGCTTTGGCTATTTGGGGTCTTTTGTGTTTGCATACATATTTTAGGATCCTTTGTTCTAGCTCTGTAAAAAACACTGGTTGTATTTTGATAAGGATTGCATTAAATGCATAGATTGCTTTGGGTAGTTCAGACATTTTAGCAAAATTTGTTCTTCCAATCCATGAGCATGGAATGTCTTCCTATTTCTGTGTGTCATCTTCAATTTCTTTCATCAGTATTTTACAGTTTTCAGAGTACAGGTCTTTCACCTCTTTGGATAGGTTTATTCCTAAGTATTTTACTGTTTTTGGTGCAGTTGTAAATAAGATCAATTCCTTAATTGCTCTTTCTGCAACCACTAATCTTTCTAATATCTCCATAGTTTTGCCTTTTCCAGAATGTCATATAGTTGAAACCATAAAGTATGTAGCCATTTCCTATTGGCTTCTTTCACCAAGCAATATGCTTTAAGGTTTCTCCATGTCTTCTGTGGCTTTATAGGACCTTTCTTTTGACTGTTGAATAATAGTTTATTGTGTGGATGTACCACAGCTTATCTCCTTCATCAAAGGACATCTTTGGAACTTTTAAGTTCTGATAATTATGAGTGAAATTGCTATAATCATTTATGTACAGGGTTTTTGTGGCCATAAGTTTTCAGCTCCTTTAGATGAATACCAAGGAGCATGATTTTCTGTATCAAATGGTAAGAGTATGCTTAGTTTTGTAAGCAATCACCAAACTATCTTCCAAAGTGGCTGTACCATTTTGCAATCCCACCAGCAATGAATGAAAGTTCCTATTGCTCCACATCCTTGCTAGCATTTGGTATTGTCAGGGTTTTGGACGGTTGTCATTCTAATAGATGTGCAGTGAGTGGTATCTCATTCTTGTTTTAATATGAAATTCTCTGGTGATATATGCTACTGAATATCTTTACAGGCTCTTCCTTGCCATCTGTATATCTTCCTAACACCTAAGGTGTTTCTTTATATCTTTTGCACATTTATCCAATGCACTTTATTCTTAGAGCAATTTATATTCTCTCCAAAACTGAGTGGAAGGTATAGTGATAACCTATATACTTCTGGCCTCCACACATGTATAACATCTCCCACCAGAGTGGTACACTTCTTATCTTTGATAAACCTACACTGGCACATCATTATCACCTGGAGTGCATTGTTTACCTTAGGGTTCACTCATAGTGTACAGTCTATGTATTTGGACAAGTGTATAATTATGTGTATCCACCAGTATAGCATCATACAGAAAAGTTTACTGCCCTAAAAATCATTTGTACTCTACCCCCTTCATCCCTCTCTCTCTCTGCTAGTCCCTGGCAACCAATGATCTTATAACTGCTTCCATAGTTTTGGCTTTTCAGAGTGTCATAGAGTTGAAATCATATAGTATGTATGTTTTTTCAGATCGGCTTCTTTCAGTACTAATATGCATTTAAATTTCCTTTATGTTTTGTCTTTGGTTGATAGTTTATGTCTTTTTAGTGCAGAAAGCTATTCCATTGTCTGGATAAATGGTAAATTTATCCATTTACCTACTAAAGGACATCATGGTTGCTTTCAAGTTGAGGCAGTTCTAAATCTGCCTTAAACATTTGTGTGCAGGTATTTATGTAGATATAAACTTTCAAATCATTTGGGGAAATACCCAGTAGTGCAGTTGGTCAATCACATGGGAAAAGAATGTCTAGTTTTGTAGTAAACTATCAAACTGCCTTCCAAAGTGGCTGTGACATTTTGCATTCTCTCCAGCAATGAATGGAAGTTCCTATGGCTCCACATCCTAATCACTGTTTGCTGTTATCAATGTTCTGGATTTTAGCCATTGTAATAGATATATAGTGATATCTTATTGTTTTAATTTGCATTTCTCTGATGACATATGATATGGAGCTTCTTTTCATGTGTGTATTTGCCATCTGTATATCTTCTTTGAAGAGATGTCTGTTAGAATGTTGCCCCGTTTCTAAATTGGGTTTTTCATTTTCTTGTTGAGTTTTGAGTGCTTTGTGTATTTTGGATTCAAGTCATTTTTCCTACGTGTGCAAAGGTTTTCTCCAGTCTGTGGCTTGACTTGTCATATTTTTAACAGTGTCTTTCACAGAGCACAACTTTTTAATCTTAATGAAATGCAACTTATTAATTGCTTTTTTTGATGACGAAGAATATTTCGTTTTCAGTGTGTTCAGATTGTTTCTTCTTTGAAGACAGGACTGGTGAGTTCGCAGCTCTTTATATGCTCAAATAAAAACCAGGAATCACTAATTTCTCTTTGAATTTTTATTGGGATGCCCACCAAAGTCAGAAATGGATTTACGTTTATAACAATACTGAAAATAAAGCATGATCGTTCCTATACTACTTTATTATTACTGCTGAAACATATTACCACAACTTAGTGGCTTTAAACACCATAAACATATATCCTGTAATTCTAAAGGTCCTGTGTCGAAAGTGGGCCTGCAGGGTTGTGTTCTTTTTGGAAGCTCCAGGGAACAATTTTCCAGTCTGCCTACATTCTTTGGTTCCATTCTCAGAGCCGGCAGCATAGCATGTTTCTCTTCCTCTCTGACCTCCTGCTTCCCTCTTACAAGGACTCCTGTGATTATAGTGACCCCTGTGAATAGTGCATGATAATCTCTGCATTTCAAGATCTTTAACTAAATTCCTGGAATTTGGATGTCGACATCTTGGGCGGGGGGTGCGTTATTTCTCTCAACAGATGCCCCAAAGATGCACTTACTAATAATAAAGATGTTAGCTCTCAAAACTTTAACAGTGAATTACTTTAAAAAATATTATCTCATTTGATTATTATTACCAAATAATTTCAAGAAGATAATGTGCTAGTGTGTCACACTAATTCTATATCTCTGATTCATCTATCTCAACCAACAGGTTACCTAATTTTCCTGTTTTGCTTTCTGCTTATAAAGCCTATAGAAAGAACTAATTTGCATTTCTTGCATAATCATGTTTATGTCTTATGTGGATGTAAATGTGCTAAGAAAAATGAAAAATAATGTGGATCCTCTCTTATATGATATGCCCAGTGGAGCAGCTCTGGGGCAATAATCCTAGAACTATAAGACAATAAAAACATTTTAAAGACATTTTTGAGATTAGATTCATAAGGACTATACTCTGAAGAATCATACAGCAAGAGACAGAAAGGGAAGTCATTCTCTTCTGAGGTTATGAATCCTACCAGGGACATATGAATGGGAATTCTGGAAGGATTACAAAACCAGTAAGAGTAAGGATTGAGGGAAGCAGGTGAAGGCTTTCTGAGAGATCACTTGAAGAGCTTTTGAAAATGAGTATATGCTTAGTAGTTAGAGTGAAGGATTTAGTATCTGTACTATTCTTTGTGCTGGTGGTTGAAAGACAGGACAATGTATGTATTTCTCTAACTTCATAGTCCACATCTATAATGTGGAGAAAACATATTCAAATGGTATGTGTGATGTATATGGCTGAGTCCTGAAACACAATAAATGCTAAACCAACGCCAATGTCATTATGATAATCTCACTGCTTTCCATCCCAGTCTGATTCTTTAGTAGATGAAAATATGCACCTTCTTTTTTTTGGGGGGGGATGAGTTTCTCTTTTATTTTTTTTTTAGTTTTTAATTTTTTTATTAACATATAATGTATTATTAGCCCCAGGGGTACAGGTCTGTGAATCACCAGGTTTACACACTTCACAGCACTCACCATAACACATACCTCGTCCAATGTCCATAACCCCACCACCCCCTCCCTACCCCCTCCCCCTGGCAACCCTCAGTTTGTTTTGTGAGATTAAGAGTCTCTTATGGTTTGTCTCCCTCCTGATCCCATCTTGTTTCATTTATTCTTTTCCTATCCCCCAAGCCCCCCACATTGCCTCTCAACTTCCTCATATCAGGGAGATCATATGACAATTGTCTTTCTCTGATTGACTTATTTCACTAAGCATAATACCCTCTAGTTCCATCCATGTCATCGCAAATGGCAGGATTTCATTTCTTTTGATGGCCGCATAGTATTCCATTGTATATATATGCCACATCTTCTTTATCCATTCATCTGTTGATGGACATCTAGGTTCTTTCCATAGTTTGGCTATTGTGGACATTGCTGCTATAAACATTGCACATGGCCCTTCGCATCACTACATTGTATCTTTAGGGCAAATACCCAGTAGTAAAATATGCACCTTCTTGAAAGGTGAATATTTTATTCCCCTTAGAGGTGGCAGCACAACCTCTATAGACACCCATTTATTCGCTATTAGGGCGACAGGTCTTATAAACCACCTTGGGGATAAGAACTTTGAATCAGCAGAACTATTTTACATCCAAGTGTTATGTCCCATAAATTGTGATATTTGCCTCAAGTTATAGCCTTTGAGATATTCGCAAGTCTTTTTGCATTCTATGAGAATCTATCTGTTCTTGCCCTTCCCAAATATATTTCCTCCAAAGACGAATATAAATGATCCTTGTTTCCATCCAGGGAAAATGTTTAGCAAAACTTTTTCCCTTAGGAAATTGGTATATAGGCACAATGAGTATGGGCATACCCCACCTCACACCCCCTGCCCTGGGGAAAATCTAAGTTCCAGAGACAGTCATGAAAATTGTGTTGAGCTGATCATAAAATAAGTGCAGAGAACAATAGCTACATTATTCTCCAACATCATTAGGAAGTGAGGTAAATATTTTCAATCTTGGGATTTCTCACTTTAGAGACTGCTAGAAGAAGGAATAGGTCTACCCTCTGTGGGATTGCCTCTAAGTTGAAGTAAAATCTTGAGGTAACAGCCACAGCTAAAACCACCACATGTAGAAGAAACTTATTTGCATTGGGAGGTGCTTTAGGATATGGATTATTGCCATAGGACAAGGAAACAGCAGAAATCACCTGGGCTATGGTGAAAGAAAAATCATATCCTGGATGGCTGCCTTCCTGAGTCAGTTTGTGTTCAAGGCAGCTGCGCTGGCAAAGAAATTCTCATGGGGAGCTCTTCTTAACTGGGCTTCAAGCTTGGGTATTCTGACTCCATTTGGCATCAATCTCCACATTATCTCCAACGTTGTGATTAGGGGTGGAGGCCAGACTGCGTGCTCATATGAAAATGAATAGGAGACAAAGAAAATAAGAGAAAAATTTTGTCCAGTCTGTGGTTCTATGATCTCAGCCACAGAGAGACTAGATGAAGGTATTGATGTACAGAGATAAGGTTAGGAATATGTAGCTGTGAAGACCTCCACCAGTAGAATTTTTAACATAAAATTGGCTACTAATCTTGATATCACTAAGTGACTAACAATCAGCCTAAAAACGGAAGTCTTAATGAGTGTTTGTAAGCAGTATTTTATCACCTTTCATGAAACAATGACTTAGTTAAAGGTGACTTATAGTTACGCCTGAGTTATATTCTCCTGGTTTCTTCTTTTTTTTTTTAAGATTTTATTTAATTGAGAGATGGGGAGAGAGAGCGAGAGAATGCAACAGCATGAGTCACGGAGGGGGGGGGGCAGAGAATGAGGGAGAAGCAGACTCTCCACTGAGCAGGAAGCTTGGCCCTGCACAGTGTTTGATCCCAGCTCCCAGGGCCCTGAGATCATGACCTGAACAGAAGGTAGATACTTAAGCGACTGAGCCACCCAGGTATCCCTCTCCCAGCTTATTCTTGAATGTTACTATATATTATACTATCATAGCATTTGTCTTTTAGGAAATATTTTTCTGGTCCCAGAGTAGGATAAGATGGATACCAATGCTGCTAGATTTTCTGAAACTACCGTAGAGATGGAGATATATAGTAAAGCTCCTTAGCTCATGAAACATTTTGGGGGGGTTCCTGTTGTATGTTTGATGAAAACACAACAGGTGAGGAAGTACTTTTACTATTTATTTTCTTGAACTGAGGTACTTTAATTGTGTCAATTAAACAAACTGAGTGGTTGTTCAACTATTGAATGCCTTCATGTTTCCTTATCTCTTCCATTGCTATAATGACTTCATGTTCTGTGATGTCTTAACTTTTATTTTTAGCTTTGGTCAATTTTTAAAAAATAATATTGACATAATGGTAACCAAAATAAGAAATAAATGATTTAATAATTCAAAACAAAAAATAAGCACACTTGAAGGGAAAGATAATCTGGAAAGTAAGATTGTGATGTGTAAGAAGCAAGTGTTCCTATTCAGTAGAAATAGGTTTTTCTTACTTAAATTAACCTTCCAGTTTACAGATTAAACATATTTTAATTATCATTGATCGTTTCTAGTAGTGTCTAAAATTATTGATATATTCCTAATGTTTCTTAACTAATTCTGAACTCCAGACAATTATTTTTGTAGCTGAATTTAATACCACATATGCAATACACTGTTATATAGAATACTCTCTCACATAATCATATTTATAGAAAATAAAATATATAGAACATATATAGAAATATATAGAATATATATTCTATATATATAGAATATATAGAAATATATAGAAAATAAAAGGGCTCCTGGGTGGCTCATTCAGCTAAATATCTGCCTTGGACTCAGGTCATGATTTCAGGACCCTGGGATTGAGCCCTGCATTGGGCTCCCTGCTCAGCAGGAGCCTGCTTCTCCTTCCACCTGCTGCTCCCCCTGCTTCTGCTCTTTCTCTCTCTGTGTCAAGTGGATAAATAAAATCTTTTTTTAAAAAAGTGTCTATGTGAGCTTTTGCCCACAAAGAGATACTACTCCATCTCAACTGATGCTTCTCTCAAGTTCATAGTTTAAAAACTTAAAAGGTCTGCCATGCATTGAGACTGTAATTTCAAAGTTACTTTAAGCAGCTCTTCCTTTTTCTTCAGATTTCTCCAAACTGTAAGTGCAAATCAGATATAAACTACAAAATGCATTTGTTGTAATTTTTTCATAGGTCTATGATAGTCTAATATATGAGACCAATTGCAGTTTACACTTAGGAAACAATGTATTATAAACTGATTAATTGAATTATTATAGTTTTTCAAGTAAAAATATTGTCAAATTATTAATATCTATAACAGTAAAATTTTTCTTTAAATCAAAAGTCACAACTTTGCAAAAACAGAAGATCTGCTCCTATTTAGCCCTCAATGTATGTGTTTTTCATTGAATCTGACATTCATTCAACAAAAATTTTGAGTGTCTTTTACAAAATAATGAGCAGGGTGATCACTCAGAAGGACAGAAGGATGTATATGATAATACATGTTCTCAGGATACATTTTATATGGTCAGTGCAGCATGTGAATTCAACTGAATGGCCTCTGTATCCCATTCTTCACTATTTCATCATTGACTATTCTTTGAAAATAGCAAGAGATTCATATTGACAATATAATTATTTTTACTGATATCCTTGACCAAGATCACACATTAATTATTGGCTTATAGAGACTCTGCACTCATAGTAAGTTGGTGCCCAGAACAGCCTGAATCCACCAAGCATTTAGGACCATCTTTACAGACTAGTTAACTAGGCTTAGAAAGGATGAGCTGCTGCCTGTCCTGTTCTTTATGGTAATTATTTTTGTATAAGCAAAGAAAGCTCTTGAATGAAGCAAGTCAAGGCTCAGAATATCAAAGGATTTTCATGCACTTTAAGGCATCCCTTTGAACTTCTGCAAATAGGTCAGTTGCCACACAGTGAATAAACAGTGAGTACCTATGTGTGTGTCCAAGATGGATCTCACAGCAGTCTCCATTCAATATATTTCCATGTTAAATATATGGAAGACTATACAGTCACCGCCCAATATGTTTTTATCACTCAGATCATCCTATTGCATGGGTCTTAAAAACAAACAAACAAAAAAACCACACATATGAAGAAAAATTACAATTTTAGTACAAGTGAATTTAGCCCACAATGATGTACTGAGAACTATTTATGTAGAAAATTTGCTACAGCTGTGCAAAATAAAAGAACATCTACCATGTAGATTCAAATGCTAATATGCTATGCTAAATAATGCATGATAAATTGATTCTCTTCTGTGTAGCAGCTAAGGTCCAGTTAAGTCTTACTTTTGATGTCAATTACATAAGACAAAAGAGTAACTCTTAGAGTAGAAAATTGAGAGAAGAATCACTACATTGGATAGAGTTTTAAAAATATTATTATGTTTGGGGTGCCTGGGTGGCTCAATCGTTAAGTGTCTGCTTTCAGTTCAGGTCATGGTCCCGGGGTCCTGGGATTGAGCCCCGCGTTAGGCTCCCTGCTCGGTGGGGTGCCTGCTTCTTCCTCTCCCACTCCCCTTGTGTTCCCTTTCTTGCTGTTTCTCTCTCTGTCAAATAAATAAATAAAATCTTTTAAAAAATTATTATGTATGAGGAATGGTAAATGTTTAACAATGAGCTTTCTAGGGGGAAAAGGGGCCTTATTTATAGAGTTTGCCAATGTTATAGTGTAAATACTCCTACCTGGGCCAATATCAAACAACCACTGTCACCACTGTGCATGAAGTGGGAAAGGCATTAGTATAATCAGTGTTAGTTAAGCCAGTAAAAACCAGTTCCATCAAATATTTGGAAGTTACAGACAGAGACTATAAAATATCCATGTAATTCCCTATATTAGCTAGGCTTCCTTGAAATTAGAATGAATATATATGATTGTTTCTGGCCTAAAAAAATGAGACGTGATGTTGCCATTTCTAAGCTACAGTGGTTGTAAGGAGGTAACATCTTTCCTCTCTTTCCCTGCTGTGATCCACAAGGAGAACTTGTGTTCTATAAGGCAGAGCTACAAGATGAGCAAGGGCTGCCTTGCACATGTCTGACTTTGTGTAAGTGTAAAATATATATCAATATAAGGCATTAAGGACTTGCAATATATCTGTTGCATTGTGGCAGCTGAGTATCATGTAGGAAGACTAAGGATGGTATATGTGATGGAGTTGCCATTTGGAGAACTCCAAAAACCTAAAAAGAAAGATACTAAGACAAAGTATGTCTGAAGTGTTTCAAGTCCTTTGAGATTCAAGGGCAGGTAGATCAAGGCAGAGGGCAAGATGAGAAAAGGCCTCAAAGCTGGTGGTTATGGGGGTGCCTGGCTGATTTAGTCAGTAAAATATGAGAATCTTGATCTCAGGGTCATGAGTTCAAGCCCCATGTTGAGTGTAGAGATTACTGAAAAAAAGGTGATAGATGATTGAAAGATAGATAGATGATGATGATAGATAGATAGATAGATAAATAGATGGATGATAGATAATTATGGGAGGATCAAGGTCTGTATGTGGTTTAGTCAGATTATCCCAGAGTGGATCCTCCAGAAGTGGACTCTGAGATGGAGTTCGCTGTTAGGATATTTATTAGGGATCAGCAGTTATAGAGGTGGAGGCAGGAAACCTTCAATGTCAGTGTAACAAAGGCTCATTCAACCCCACAAGCACCTCTGAAACACTATGGTCTACCAGTTGCACCATGATGGCTGGGCCCTTGTATCCCCACCACAGAAGCAACACCAGAAGCACAGGCACTAGGACAAACAATCGCTGCACCAAGTCAATCCAAAGGGGCTGATAGCTGATGGGCAGCTAGAGTGAAAAAGTCTTCCCTTCAAGTTATGACTCTCCATATGCACCACACAGGTTGAACTCAAGTTTGAGGAGTCTCTGTTTTCATTTTTTGCTGCTGTTTTCTCATTTTCCACTTATCAGGTAATGGTAAGAATAACCCCAAGATAGGATATTATCCCTAGTTTGAGTCAGAGATTTAAGTACCCATGGGGGGGGGGTGCCTGAATGGTGTGGTGAAGTTGGTTAAGCCTTGGGATAGAGCGTGGTGTTGGGCTCTGGACTCAGCAGGGAGTCTGCCTGAGATTCTCTCCTTCTGCCCCTCCCCCCACTTGTTCTCTCTCTCTCTCTCTCTAATAAATAAAATCTTAATAAAAAATAAAAATAAATAAAAATAAAAAATAAAAAATAACCTTCAGGTAAGACAACTACAAGAGAAGGATGAGCTCAGCTTTACAAAGTCTAAACTGTAGAGTCAGCCACCTTTTCTACTTAGGAATTCTTGTCCAAGTTAAGCTTTGAAATATCTATTTTCTTGCCTTTATTCGTCTCTTAAGAAAATGAAAAAAATACCCTTTGATTCAGCCACTCCACTCCTAAGAATATATCCTAAGGTTTAATTTTAAAAAATTGTTTAGATTTTATTTATTTACTTATTAGAGAGAAAGTGTTGGGGTGGGGAGAACCTCTTGCAGACTCCATGCTGATTTTGGTGGTGATGTCCTATGGTGGGTTTGTGGCTATCTGCCACCCCCTCCAGTACACTATCATCATGAATTGGAGAGAGTGTGCATCTGTCAGCCCCAGGATATAGACCATGTCTTCTCTGAAATCCTATCTGTCCTTAAACTGGCCTATGATGACACCTGGACCAATGAAGCTGTTATCTTTGTTGCCTGTGTATTTATTTTATTTGGGCCCCTTTGCTTGGTGCTAGTCTCCTATACTAGCATCCTCTGGCCCATCCTGAAAATCCAGTCTAGGGAAGGCCAAAAAGAAAGCTTCTCCACCTGTTCTTCCCACCTCTGTGGGATTGGGCTTTTCCTTGTCACTGCCATGGTAGTTTATATGATCCTAGATTCTAGTTAAAGAAAGGAAAAAGAAAACAATCTTTCCCTATTTCATAGTCTCTTCAATCCAATGCTGAATCCCTTCATCTACAGCTTCAGGGATGCTCAGGTGAAGAATGCCTTGTATAGAGCATTGCAGATGGGATCTGTGTGAGGGGAAGACAGAACTTTTAGCTAGGTCAAATCTTTTCCCTTTGAGGTGTTGTTTGAGAATGACTTAAAGGTCAGAAAAATTACCTAACAGTAAAGTTTGATAAGGAAATGTGAATTGCCCAAGACTCTACTTTCTAAAAGTAGAAAACTTTTTGAAGTGCAAGGATAGTCTCTTGTTCTGAGTGTTTTTGTTTAGAAATGAGGCACCTGGATTATCAATACACTTAATGCTATAATAATCCATAGAGCCCATTTCTTCAAGAAATAAATTAGTATCTTAATGAAGACTATTTTTGTTTAATTGTTGAAACAAAACATCAACACGTTGCCCTAAGTAATTAATTCAATCATAAATATTCACTTCACCTGGTAACAAGCAATATTTTTCAGAAAAATTAGCACCCAGAAGGAAAATCTTGGACCATGGTAGCTTAATGTGTACAATCATCACCGAACTGTGTATTTCCACAATCCCACCAGTGAGTCATATGAAGAGAGGACTGAGATTCTTTGCTGGATAGCTAATAAATGCCAAGTGTTCTGACTAGAGTTGAGAAATTCTTAGTATGTAGCAAAAACAAGCTAAAACTATCTCACAGCTTGTTACAGAAATGTCTCCATCCCTCCTCTACTGTGCTTTCATTTTCCCTTCCCACCTACTTTCTCCCTTGTAGTCTCCCACTTATATTGTACAACACATGTAATTAAAGACAGATTTATCCTCTAAGTACCTCACTTCCACATTATTTTTATGTCTCTTGACAGGGTTTTCCTCAAAGCTTCTGCATTTTTATTTTCCAGAGCAGCAAAATGTTTCAGGCAATAATATCTCACTTTGTCATGGCTTTCAATCATTTCAAAAAGAAAAATTAGCAATATAAATTAATAAATATATAGTGGAATAGAGTAACATTCTAGACGGCTTCTCATTAAATAAACTACATTAATAATCAAGGAGAGTGTTACCTGGGTGGCTTGGTCTGTGCTTGGCAGGGAGTCTACTGGAGATTTTCCCTCTCCCTCTGGCCCTCCCCCCATGCATGCACATGCTCTCTCTTTTTCTCTAAGTAAATCTTTAAAAATAATAATAATAATAATAATAATAATCATTGAGGGACTGGGACTTCCAGGCAATATCATCAAAGCATCTAAGACATACTTTTCATTACTAAATGAGTCTCTTTTCTTATGAAATTTAATCATTAAGACCCCTTTTCTTTGGTAATCTTTTAACTATATTTTTAGTTAAAATTTTAAGTGCAGGAAAAAGATTTTATAGTTTTGCATTAAAAATAATATTTTGTCTTGAAAAAAACTAACTGGTATCAGACGTATCCTTCTGCTGTAAATAATTACATGATCTCAACAACCTGTAGTAAGCAATGTTTGACAGTCATTGAAACAATGGAGAAGATGCACATGAAGGAAGTACCACATTTTCCACAGCTGTCCTAGGAGGGCAGCTTCCCTGGTCTTCAAGCAGGAATATGGAACCCAAGCAGGGATCAGAGAAAGCAGTGATCAGAGTTCAAGTCTGGTAGGTCAGTTAGGAACTGGGGGTCAGTGTACACAGGAGGGAAAGCAATACAGAGAAAATCCTAGAAACATAAGTGAAAGTGTCATTTGAGTTCTTAGTTTTCCCCTTAGTTATTTGAAAATAGGCTAAGGAAATAGGTTAAGAAAGAGAGATCTAGTAGGAAAAAGCTGCCAGGAGATCGAATTTAGAACAGAGTATCTGGAACTAACTAATGCAGGAGATACTAGATAGTTCAGATACTAGAGTTCAGATCCAGCCAGAATGGGAGATACAAACTTAGAAACTCAGTTAGGACTCCAGAAATCCCACATCTTGGGTGAATTGCCATGTCCTAGAAGGAGATGCTATATCCCAGCAGTCAGGGAGAAAATGAAATACACTCACCATCTCATAGCCTAAAACCTGGGCATAAAGAGATCTTCAAGTATTTTAACTGCTCTCCAGGAAAAAAAAAAAAAAAAATCTCAAAACTCTTGAGAGTTTCTCCTGCATATAATTTATAATGTCAGCATAAAATTTAAAAAACTCCTCAACAGTTTAAAAAGGCAGGAAGAATTAATGAGATAAATCAGTTATTAGAAACAAACTCACAGATCATCCAAATAATTGAAATTAAAAGACAAGGACATCAAAATACCTATATCGATATAAAGAAAATTTTAAAATAAATGACAAAGCAGAATATTTCAACAGAAAATAAGAATCTGTTAAATAATCAAGTGAGCATTCTAAATCTTCTCCTAAAAAATAACAAAAATAACTCATTAGATATATTTTACAGAGGACAGGATACAACTGAAGCCAGGATTGGTGAACCCAAATACAATTCAATATATATTACCAAAACTAAAGTAGTGGGGAAAAAAAGAATGGAAAGAACTTGAGAGTAAAGTAGCATTGTGGGAAATACTCCAAGAGTCTAACAAATCTTAATTTCCTAGTCCCTGAAGGAAAAGAAAAATGGAAGAGATGAATTATCTGAAGAAATAATGACAAGAACTTAATAAGTCTGATAAGCTTGTCAATGTACAGATTCAAGAAGCTCAAAAGAACTCAAGCAAGATAAACCTAATAATACATCACTGAAAATATAGTCAATGATATTATAATACATTGTATGGTGACAGATGGAAGCTACACTTGTGGTGAACATAGCATAATGTATAGAGAAGTTAAATCACTGTGTCGTATACCTGAAACTAACACTGTGTGTCAATTACACTCAAATTTTGAAGAAAAAGAAAAAGAAAAAGAAAACCTCACTCGAAATGTACTAGTCAAACTACTGAAAATGAAAATGAAAGATAAAAAACCTTAAACTTTGTCAGGGGGGACAAATACATTACTTTCAAAGGAACAGTAAGATTAGCTGACTTCTTACCAAAAATCATGGAAGCCAAAATAATGGAATACCATCTTAAAGTAGTGAAATTAAAAACTATCAACATAGAATTCTATACACTGTAAAACTGTTCTTTAAAAATTATATCTCTAAATAGAAATTAGAAAAGAAGGAAACTGGGAATATCAAGAAGAAAGAAATAACAAGCAAAATTAGAAGTAAAACTCCATAGGTTTTTCTTATCCTCTCAAGTTTTCTAAATTATGTTTGATGGTCCAAGCAAAAATTTTAGAATTATCTGGTGCTATTCTAAACTTATGTAGGAGAAATAGTGATGACCATTATACTATAAATTGGAGAGAGTAAAGATAAAATGAGATAAGGTTTCTATACTTCATTCAAACTGGGGAAAAAATGGCATCAATTGAATGTGATCACATATACATAATATCTAGAGCAATCACTAAGCTATGAAAAACAACCAAAAAGCTATACAAACAGATACAACAAGGGCACTGTTGGTAAATCAAAATGGAACTCTAAAAAAATGGTCAAATAACCCACAGGAAGTCAGGAAAAAATCTTTAAAAAGAAAAAATAGTTGAGACATTTAATAAATGAAATATCAGACTTAACTCTCATGGTACCAATAATTAGATTAAATATAAGTGTTTAGAGTATATTAAAAAGCACAACCCTTCTGTTTCTTGCTGTCTGCAAGAAACTCACTTCAGATACAATAATATAGATAGACTGACATAAAAGGACAAAAAAAGGAATATGCAAACATTAATGAAAGGAAAGCAAGAATGACTAAATTAATACCAGAGAAAGCAAAGTGTTAGAAAGGGATATGATATGATGACACAAGGTTTAATTGACCAAGAAGGCATATCAATCCTAAATGTCTATTTCCCAAAAAGCAGAGCTTCAAAATATGTCACATAAAAACTGGTAGAACTGAAAGGTAGATCTAGACCAGTTCACACATGGTTAGAGGCTTCACTACCCCTGTTTTCAACAACTGATAGAAGAGCTAGACAGAAAATCAGCAAGAATGTGGAAGAACTCAAGAATGCCATCAACCTAAAGAGTACTAATCAGCTTTTATAAAACACGGCTTCCAACAACAGCAGAATACACACTATTTTTAAGGACTGACAAAACACAAACCAAGATAGACTTAGTCTAGGCCATAAAAAATATCTCCACAAATTTAAAAGAAATAAGAATCATATAGAGTGGGTTCTCCAACCACAATGGAATCAAACTAGAAATCAATATAAGAAAAACAGAGAAATCTCCCAATATTTGAAAATCTTAAAATTACTTTTAAATCCATAAGTCAAAGTCATCTCAAGGGAAATTAAAAAAATATACATTGAAAGGAACCTGGGTGACTTAGTTGATGAAGTGTCTGACTCTTGATTTTGTCTCAGGTCGTGATCTCAGGGTCATGAGATTGAGCCCTCCATAGGGCTTTATGCTGCGCATGGAGGCTGCTTGGGATTCCCTCCCTCTCCCTCTCTCTCACCCTCTCCTGCTCATGTACTCCCACTCATTCTCTCTCTCCCTAAAAGAAGGACGAAGAAGAAGAAGAAAAAGAAGAAGAAGAAGAAGAAGAAGAAGAAGAAGAAGAAGAAGAAGAAGAAGAAGAAGTAGTAGTTTAAAAAATACATTGAACTGAACTGAATGAAAATGAAAACATATCAGTGTTGAGAGGGAAATATTTCAGTAAATGCTGATGTTACAATAAATATGCATTCGAAAAGAGGAAAAGTCTCAAAACTACAATGAGATATCATCTCACACCAGTTGGGATGGCTAAAATAAAAAAAACACAAGAAACAAGTGTGGCAAGAATGTGGGGAAAGGAGAACCCTCTTGTACTGTTAGTGGGAATGCAAACTGGTGCAGTCGCTGTGGAAAAGAGTAAGGAGGTTCCTTAAAATATTAAAAACAGAACTACCCTACCGTCCAGCACTCACACTACTGGGTATATATCCCCAAATACAAAAACAATAATTCAAAGGTATACAAGCATATCTATGTTTATTGCGGCGTTATTTATAATAGCAAAATTATGGAAGCAGCTCAAGTATCCGTTGATAGATGAATGGATAAAGAAGATGTGGTATATATATACAATGGAGTATTATTCATCCACAAAAAAGAATGAAATCTTGCCATTTGCAATGACATGGATGGAGCTAGAGAGCACAAAATTAATCAGAAAGACATATACCATATGATTTCACTCATATGTGGAATTTAAGAAACAAAACAAATGAGTACAGGAAAGAAAGAGACAAACCGGGTGCCTGGGTGGCTCAGTGGGTTAAAGCCTCTGCCTTCGGCTCAGGTCGTGATCCCAGGGTCCTGGGATCGAGCCCCACGTCAGGCTCTCAGCTCGGCGGGGAGCCTGCTTCCCTTCCTCTCTCTGCCTGCTTGCTATCTCTGTCTGTCAAATAAATAAAATCTTTAAAAAAAAAAAAAAGAAAGAAAGAAGGAGATAAACCAAGAAACAGAACTTTTACTCATAGTTACCAGAGGGGAGGTGGGTGGGGGATGGGTGAAATGGGTGATGGTGATTGAGGAATGCACTCATTGTGATGAGCACTAGGTGATGTGTGAATTATTGAATCACTATATTGTATACCTGAAAGTAATATAATACTGTATGTTGACTATATTGGAATTAAATGAATGAATACATAAATATGTAAATGCATAAGTACATAAAAAGTCTCAGATAAATAATAGATGTACCTACCTCAAGAACCTAGAAAAAGAAGAGCAAAATAAAACCAAAGCAAGCAGGAAGGAGGAGAATTAATTAATATAAGAACACCCTGAAATTTAAAACCCTGAAATTTAAAACCAAAAGTGAAGGTAAATCAATAAAAAAGAGTTGGTTTTTTGAAAGATCAATAAAACTTAGAAATCTCCAAAAAAAAAAACAAAAACAACAACTTAGAAATCTCCAACAGTACTTGTAAAGACATGACTTAAAAATATCGGAGGGCGCCTGGGTGGCTCAGTCATTAAGCATCTGCCTTCCGCTCAGGTCCTGATCCCAGGATCCTGGGATCGAGTCCCACATTGGGCTCTCGGCTCGGCGGGAAGCCTGCTTCTCCCTCTCCCTCTTCCCCTGCTTGCATTCCCTCTCTTATTGTCTCTCTCTCTGTCAATTAAATAAATAAAGTCTTTTAAAAAAAAAAAATATATATATATATATTGGAATAAGATGGGGGTATCACTGCAGACATCAAAGGATGTTCAAGGAAATTACAAATAACTCAGATTAAATGAACCACCTCCTCGAAAATCACAAACTACCACAACTCACCTAATATGAAGAGTTCATTCACATAATCCTGTAACTACTAAGGAAATTTAATTCCAGATTCTAAAACTACCAAAACATTCATCTCAGGAAAATCACACACACACACACACACACACACACACACACACACACAGCCTGCACACAAATGTAGAAGATTTTTTGCTAATAGCTAAAAACGGAAACAATCCAGATGTTCACCAACAGATAAATGGTTATCCTGTGCCGCACCCACACCATTGAGTATAGCTCAGCAACAAAGAGCTACTGTTGATATATGCAAAAGTCTGCATGAATCTCCAGAGGGGGAAAAAAGCCAATCCCATACGATTATGTACTATATGATTCCGTTTACGGGACAGTTCTGAAATATCAAAATGATAGAAGCAGAGAATAGGTTTGTGGTTAAAGACAGAGTGAAGGTGGGTAGAGATGGGCGCAGCTAAAAAGACACCTAAAAAGACACCGGGAGAGATTCTTATAGTGATGAAAATATTATGCACCTGGACTGAATCAATGTCAATAAGCTGATTGTGATTTTGTATCACAGTTTTGAAAGATGTTACCAAAGGGGAAAACAGTAAAGAGTGCACAGTATTATAATAGTAATATGATAACCCTTGTATTATTTTATACCTGCATGTAAACCAACAATTATATCAAAATAAAAGTTCAACCAAAAGTGAAAATTTTTAGTTAAGAACAAATATTAGAAACATAATTCTTACAGAAAAATTCACATGAAAGCTTAAGGAAATTATCAAAATAATTTTGGAAAAATCAAAATTGGAAACTTCCCACTTCCGATGACAAGGCTTAACATATAGTTTTGTACTGACCATATTAGTTTAAGGATAAATCAACAGGAGAGAAAATAGAGAATACAATAATAGATCCACATGTATTTCATCAGTATTTTTAACAAAGTTGCCAATGTAATTCAATGGATCAATAATTCATCTTTGCAGTTGGACATCTTTACAAAATAAAAGTAACTCTGTCCTTATTTCATACCATACACAAAGATAATTTGAGTTGCATCTTAGATCTAAACATAAAAGCAGATGATTACTCTTCTAAGAGAAAAATTGGAGTATGAGATTTGGGTAGGTTGTTTTCTTAAGCAGGAAGCTAAAAGCACTAGTCATAAAAGAAGAAATCAAGCTGCATGTCATTAAACTAATGATTTCTGTTTATCAAAAGAATCAGAAAGTGAAGAGGCAAGCCACAGTATGAGAGAAGATAGCTTCAGTACACATTATTCAGCAAAGGACTTAGATCCAAACTCTGAACAGAATGTCTACAAATCAATGACAGGAAAATCTCAAATTAAAAACTGGGCAAAACTTTGAGTAGGTACTCCATACAAAAGGTTACTAAAAAGATGGATAAGCATATAATGATGTATTCAGTATAATTAATCATCAATAAAATCACAAATATTATAATGGCTAATATTATAAAATTAATATTAAGTGGTGGGAAACTAAAATTATAAAGCCATACTGGAAAACTGTTTGGTAATATCTACTAAAATTAGACATGTGCCTGTCCTAGGATTTGGCAATTCTATCCTTGGTACACGCCCACTGAAAACATGTATAAAAATATTCATGGGGTGCCTGGGTGGCTCAGTTGGTTGTGTCTGCCTTTAGCTCAGACCATGATCTCAGGGTCCTGGGATTGAGCCCTGCATTGGGCTCCCTCCTCAGTGGGGAGTCTGCTTCTCCCTCTCCTTCTGCCCCTCCCCCAGCCCATGCTCTCTCTCTCTTTCAAATAAATAAAATATTTTAAAAAAGAATATTCATAGAATGTTTTAGTTGCAATGGCCAAAAAGTAGAAATAACCCAGATTTCTATAATAGTAGAATAGTGAACTATTCATATTGAATATTATGCCACATAAAAAATGATACAACAGAATGGGTAAATCTCAAAGACATTATATTGGGTCAGAGAAGCAGACATAAAAACATACGTACATACTGTATAATTTCTTTGTATGAAACTCAAAAACAGGCACAGCTAATTTGTTATAATACAAGTCAGATTTCCTTCGTCAGAGCAAGGAAGTGATTTGGGGCAGGGTTAGTGGAGTGAGAGAGAAGACAAAGGAATTTTCTGTTGTGATGAGGTTATTAAAAGTGAAAGGATGGAGAAGCATCTTTCATGCCAATGGGCCTCAAAAGAAGGCTGGGGTAGCGATTCTCATATCAGACAAATTAGATTTTAAACTTAAGACTATAGTCAGAGATGCAGAAGGACACTACAACATTCTTAAAGGGTCTACCCACCAAGACCTAACAATTGTAAATATTTATGCCCCCAATATGGGAGCAGCCAACTACATAAGACAATTGTTAATCAAGATAAAGAGTCATATTGGTATGAATACAGTAATAGTAGGGGATCTTAACATGGCACTCTCAGTAATAGACAGATCATCCAAGCAGAAAATCAATAAAGAAACAAGAGCATTGGATGATATATTGGACCAGATGGACCTCATAGGTATATACAGAACATTCCACTTTAAAACAACAGAATACTCATTCTTTGCGAGTGCACGTGGAACCTTCTCCAGAGTAGACCACATACTGGATCACAAATCAGGACTCAACCGACACCAAAAGATTGAGATTATTCCCTGCATATTCTCAGATCACAAATCTTTGAAACTGGAACTCAACCACAAGAAAAAGTTTGGAAGGAATACACCTCAATTTGGATGGGGCTTACACAGGTGTGTTAATATATACAAATTATTGGATCTATACACTTTATAGCTCTAGCACCTGGGCCATTTGATCAGCAGACCACATGGATTGGTAGATATCTCTATAAGATGAAGATGTCGTGTGGAGTCTATGGCAAGCCCCAATCAGTGAATCATAGCACAAGCAACAGGGACTCTGCATCAGGGTCTTTCTTTCTATAAGAGAAGACAATACACTTTCAAAACACAACTCTTCATACACTATTAAGCCTTAGCAGAGACTACTCATAGTGTCAAGTACCTATAAATGCAGGATTGCCTATCTTGAGCTGAGATGTTATATGACCCACCAAATCATAGGATTGATTGGCCATGGCAGCCAATGGCATGCCTCGCACGAAGTCAGGACCAGCAAGCGCAGAAGACAAAAGTAAGCAGAATTGGCCCAAATCCCCACATCCCTGTATCACCTATATCACTGAGGGCTCTTTCCTCTCTGTGCAGTGTATCTGCAATGCGGGTGTGGGGCCTTAAAGTTAATTGAGAAGGGTAAATCTGTCATTGCCCAGAGTGGGCAATTCACCTTGTGGAGACAGAAGTTGCCGAAGTGAGAATAAGCCCACATTCCTGGAAATTAGCAAATGATATAATTTGGTTGGTCATGGACCTGGAAGGAGCACAGTTGGAATATTAGGTCAACTGAACACAAAGTAGGAGAATCTACATATCCTGCATTAATGCCAAATAACCAAGTGATTCTGTGACATAAATGCAGAATGGTCTGGAATGTTGGAACCTCTTTCTGCAAGGTCAAATGGGATGCCTAGAATGAGCTGAAAGGTACTTCCAAGGATGGCGGCGTGAAAAATTACATGTATGAAGCAGAAGATGTAAAGAAAAAAATAGAAAATAAGGGACTGGATTTGGCTACTAGGCACACATTTCGTCTAACTGACATAATGCCTTGTTTTTCTAATACTGTGGATGAATTCAAAGGATGAAAATAACTGGTTAACCCAGTTCCTCAAGACTGTCCAGGATATAATTCTAACCGATTATGGCCTGAAGCAGCTTCTGAGTCGTTTTTATCTGTAAATAAATTAAAAGTGCATTTGTTAAAAAAAAAACCATCATTAAATAATCAGGTACAAGATGCTTCAGTAGTGGGGCACCTGGGTGGCTCAGTGGGTTAAAGCCTCTGCCTTAGGCTCGCGTCATGATCCCAGGGTCCTGGGATTGAGCCCTGAATCGCATCAGGCTCTCTGCTCGGCGGGGAGCCTGCTTCTCCCTCTCTCTCTGCCTGCCTCTCTGCCTACTTGTGATCTCTGTCAAATAAATAAATAAAATCTTGAAAAAAAAAAAAAAGATGCTTCAGTAGTAATGTCAGCCAGCCTTTGTTCTTGGCCATCCCAGTGATTGCAGCGAGCACACAAATGCAGTAACCATGGCAACAGTGGTGGAGACTTTGCATGAATCCAACAGCTGCCCCTCACCAAGACAGCACTACTCTGCTGCTCTGCTCTGCTGAATATATGTTCTGTCAGCAGCAGAGACCAATGTTGGGCGCTCAATATGATACCTTCCCCTTAAGGAGACCAATAAGTCAGTCGTTGGCATTCCAATTCCTTCCACCCTAAATGGAGCACTGATTCATCGTGATTATGGACAATGAGCATTACAACTATGAATTTCCCTTTCTTGTCTGCAGTACCTTGGTCAGTACCTCTATTGGAGGGCTATCAGAATATCTGATTTCTGATATGATTTCCAACATAACATCACCTTAGTCCAATAGACCTGTTTCACAGCTAAGGAAGTAACAACGGGCAAATGATCAAGGGATTCATTGCTCCCACCTCATGGTGTGTTGCTCAGAAATTGTAGACCTGACAGAAATTGGGACCTGCCACACAGATTTAGGGCACTGGATTGTTGATAACATCCTGCAGAATATTCTGTGATAGGATATGCCTACTTTGGTAGGTAGATTGCATATATTTAACTTCATCCATAAGGGTACAGAGGTTAGGAGTTGGGTCTCTGCTTTTACAGACAGAGCTCTATCTATCCCGTGAAGGCAGGATCAGAAGTTATCAAAAAGGGAACATTTTCTCAAGTAAACTTTGCTTAGCCCTTGTGCTCATCTGTTCTTCCAGACAAGTCAACAAATACCAGGATATGCCTAACATCAATTCCCAGCATGTCCACACATCTCTAGATCTATCCTCAAGGATGTAAGATCTGAGTTGCTATCTGAAATGATGTAACGATTAAGACCTTTGAATTCAAGTTCATTTTACTACCACCTTCAGGATGGTTGGAAAATTAGACTACACTAAAGGAAATAAGGCTGCTGAAATTAATTTCAAGTTTCTATTTCACTATCAAAGAATAACCAGGGGGTGCCTGGGTGGCTCAGTTGGTTGAGCGACCGCCTTCAGCTCAGGTCATGATCCTGGAGTCCCGGGATCGAGTCCCACATCAGGCTCTCTGCTCGCCAGGGAGTCTGCTTCTCCTGCTGACCTCTCTCCTCTCGTGCTCTCTCTCATTCTCTCTCTCTCTCTCAAATAAATAAATAAAATCTAAAAAAAAAAAAAAAAAAAAAGAATAACCAGGCATGAATCTTTGAATCTCTCAAGTGCTTCCTGAATGTTTAGGACCTGGAACAACATAAAAATTCATGAAACTGTATCATGTATTTGGGTAGCTGTAATATCCACGTGCTGCCAGAATATGGCTTTATATGTGTGTATTTTTTTAGTTATGAAGGGACTACTTGTTTTTACCTTAACTTCTAAAGTTCTCACTATCTCTCTGGCTTCCTGAAAGAGAGAAATAGACAGGGACTGCCATCTTCTCCCCTCTCAGGAGGATAACAGTGGTTGGGATCCTCACGTCTCTGTAGGGAGCATGCTGGTACAAAGGAGACCTACTGTCATATACCCTACAGAGAGCTCTCATGGCAATTGGGAAGGTACCTTGTGGAGACGATAAACTAATAGAGCCTTCTCTTAAAGGCAACTTGAAGAGCAAGTTCAACAGATGAGAAACAAGGCTCCTAGCACCATCAGTAGCTTCAGCCACACTAGATATGTTTGCCTTTTCTGCATGAAGATTTATTGGGGTCTTTCTACAACAGTCATCTCTAGACACACAGGTTTCCTAATCGCCTTTGTGAGTTCTGGTCAAATATATTTTAACATCATTTTCTTTGCCTGTTAGCTTTTACCATCACAATTTAATATCATGCAAAAGTACATTGTTATAAATGCTTAAATTTTGCTCATTGATAGTTTAAATAATAGGATATTCTGAGTAAAATATATTATTAAACTTCAATATATTAATATAGTCAATGGCTATTTTTGACTGGTAGCTATTTTTAAGGTAAGGAGGGAAGTGTGTGCAAGTGACTTTCTCATAGATATTTAATATTAAACAAAAAAACCCAGCACTTCTTTATTTAAAAACTAGATTTAAAATGTCACTCACAGAGGGAAGTCAAATATCTAAATATAAAGGAAGACTATCCAGAGTTATTGAACAAGTGTACGAATACTTATCTATTTAGTATGAACAGTAGTGTGAGGCCAGAGTCCCAGCAGTGAGTAGGAGCTCAGAGTTCCTATCATGATAGCTCTACCCACAGAACAATCGTAGGTACATCACAGGAGATCAGTAAATACCGGAAATTTTTTCCAACATCCTGCACATGATACTTATTATTGGAATGGTAATAAGAGAGTTTTGTTTCAAATAAGATCATTTTCAAGCAGGCTTATAATTTTGTAGCCATTTAAAGTAAGGATTTATTGCTTATCCTTGCTGTCTCCGAGACAATATTGTCTTGCATAAAGAATAGGAATGAAGTTTAAATGAGATGGGCAGTATCATGTTTGTCCTTACATTTTAACTGTGGAATCATAGAGTAAGAAGGATGATTTAGTTCAATCTCTCAAGGACTCCGGACACCCCTTCTGCAAGATCGTTCCCAGTAGCTATTATCACCTGCAGAGACAGTCTCTAAAACTGGGTATTTCTAGAGTATTTATCAATATTGATTCAAAATTTTAAAAAGTTACTAATTCTGTTTTTATGTTTAGATAAACAACAGTACAAATCTATTCAGTCAGTCATGTAAACATTCATCTAAATATTACAGAAATCTAAATTAGAAAAGTGATATTTTAGGCTGAAAATAAATCTTTATATTGACCAAGATGAGATTTGCTAAGATATTAGTTGTGGAGGTGACAGTAGATGCAAGAGTGGAAAGTGTGTTTCAACAGGCAAGTGAAAGGTTAATGGCTAATGATGAATATGGTCAGTGGTATATCTAACCTTAATATATTCTATCCTTAATGATCCCTTCCAATTCAAGATTAGACTTACTGCAGTTTAAGGACTTGGGCATGTGTATCAGTTAGGAGACAGTTTAAAAGGGAAAAAAAAAAGCAATAATTCTGACTAATATAAGCAAAGGCAGAATTTATTTGAATAACGCTCACTGAATGAAACAAAAACCATGTATTTGATTAACATGTGACAAAATATTTATTTTGAACATTTAACCTCTGCCAAAAACATTAACAACAACAAAGGAAACATGTATTTGTCTGTGTGTATATCTATTTTTAAATTTATTTCGGGACTACTGGAGTCTTTATTCATTAAAATATATAAAAAATTCACTGAAAGTGTTTCTGAACACTTTTCTATCCTATAAAGAGGTTTCAAACAAGTTAACATAAATCTATTTTTAAAGATTTCTTTTAAATATAAATATTAACCTTTTATTCTGTCATAGGGATATGGTAGACAATATAACATCTATCACAGAGTTCATCCTACTGGGATTTCCCCTTGGCCTAAGGATTCAGATTCTTCTCTTTGGACTCTTCTCCCTGTTCTATGCCTGCACCCTGCTAGGGAATGGGGTCATCTTGGGGCTCATCTCACTGGACTCCAGACTGCACACCCCCATGTACTTCTTTCTCTCCCACCTGGCCATCGTCGACATAGCCTATGCCTGCAACACTGTGCCCCAGATGCTGGTGAACCTCTTGAAGCCAGACAAGCCCATCTCCTTTGCTGGCTGCTTGACACAGACCTTTCTCTTTTTGACATTTGCTGTCACAGAATGTCTTCTCCTGGTGGTGATGTCTTATGATCGGTATGTGGCCATCTGCCACCCCCTCCGATATTCTGCCATTATGAACTGGAGAATCTGCATCACCCTGGTGTTGACTTCTTGGACCATTGGAGTCCTCCTGTCTTTGATTCATCTCATGTTACTTCTACCTTTACCTTTCTGCAGATTCCAGAAAATCAATCACTTTTTCTGTGAAATCATGGCTGTTCTCAAACTTGCCTGTGCAGATACACACATCAATGAGATTGTGGTATTGGCTGGAGCGATTTCTGTGCTAGTGGGACCCTTCACCTCAATTGTAATCTCATATATGTGCATCCTCTGTGCCATCCTTAGAATCCAGTCTGGGGAAGGTCAAAGAAAAGCCTTCTCCACCTGCTCCTCCCATCTCTGTGTGGTTGGGCTCTTTTATGGCACAGCCATTATAATGTATGTTGGGCCCCGGTATGGGAACCCCAATGAGCAGAAGAAATATCTCCTCCTCTTTCACAGCCTTTTCAATCCCATGCTCAACCCTCTTATCTATAGTCTCAGGAACTTAGAAGTGAAGAATGCCTTGAAGAGAGTGCTGGGAATTGAGAGAGACTTATGAAAATATTATGGCATCAGGGTTGATAGTGACCTAGGAAGATATTATCTCAAGAAATTCCAACTCCAACTTAGCATGAGAATTATCTAAGACAAAATAAGATGAAAACAGGGAAGCAAACCATAAGAGACTCTTAAATCTAGGAAACGAATTGAGGGTGGCTGGAGGGGAGGTGGGTGGAGAAATGGGGTAACTGGGTGATGGGCATTAGGGAGGGCAGTTGATGTAATGAGCACTGGGTGTTATATGCAACTAATGAATCACTACATTCTACCCCTGAAACTAATAATACACTATATGTTAACTAAATTGAATTTAAATAAAAAATTTTTAAAAATAGAGCCATCTTCTGGACACCACTTAGATCCCTAATTCAATAGAGGTGGGATGTATCCTAGAGATCTGTATCTTCAAATATTACCAATAGCAAATTGTGATGCAGCTAGTCCATGAACCAGGATTTGGAAGCTGCAGGTCTAGAATAATACCCTTTTTAATACCTTCTTCAAGCTATAATCTAGCCTCATGCAACCCAAAATGTTTTTCTCAAAACACTAGCTTCTCAAGGGCTTTAAATTCTATGGTCAAGTAAGTTTGAAAATTATTGCAAATGCCTTACTTTAGAGCTCACAATTCATATTAGCCTAATGAAAACTAAACATTTCTATGGTAAAGAAGATTTTTATTCCAATTTCTAACCAATATTTTCCAAATTTATTTGATCACATAAAAAAAATTTTTATAACACCAACAGTTTCCTGGATCAGGAAATCTTGATCTTGATTGACTCATTGTGAACACTTCCTGTAACCACCTTCTAGAGCAAAATTATTTTTTTTTCCACAAGGTAAGCCTCTGAAGAGGATGTAGGTCTAAGCAGAGTACCCTGAATCAGCCTTTGAGAATGTGTGCTCTCTTTAGGTAAAGGAAGTGAGGGTCAATGTCTCTGCTCTTCACTGCTGGGTCATCTGGAGATAATCCAACCCTCTGCTTCATCTTGGATCAGCATTCCTAGATACATTTCGTGGGCTAATTTCATTCAATTTCATAATCTTCTATATCTGAGTTTAAAAAATGTATACGTTTCCCTATTTACCTATTCCACTCAATCTATTTTTTTTTTCGTCTCCTTGGTTTAAAAGATAGAACCAAGTTTCTCACAGAAATCTGGAAGGATTTGCCAAAGCCACTACCTACATAGTATATAAGCTTTAGAAATAGTTCTCCACTGTTATGTTTAGAAAATAGAGATATGGGAGAAGTTCTATAAGAGAATGGTCACAGGAAAGGTACACAATGAATGATGGATAAAAAAGAAATGAATAAGGATTGAATGCCCAAGGAGATAGTTGATCCCTTAATCCCTGAAGATTAAATAGGAAAAGAGTAAGGAAAGTGCATAGTTTATTATACGTTGGTTATTCCTGAAGTGAACAAGTCTCAAATGATAGCCTCACACCCAGGAATTTCCTGATACTTTATATAGAATGCCATATGCACTACTGCAATCACAAAAGAAAAAGGGTTCAGTGAGCACTAAGGAACACATGGACGGTCTTCAGTGGCTCAATGGATCCTAGAAAAGGGGAAAAAGGGAATGTCAAATCAACTTCTCTTTAAAAAAAAAAAAAAGTCTAGGGGCCTAAGTCCTGGTCATTAGTTTGGTAGGTTCATAAACTAGTTTTGTATCAGTTAACCTGGAATACCTCAGAATGGTCAGAATTTAATGACCTTCACAAAACTCACAAAATAATCATGGTCAACCTAGATACCAATTTCAACATTTATAACGAAGGACGTTTCTCCCCAGAGAAAGGAGTGCCTGTACCCTTTATTCAAGATAGCTCAGTTCTCTTTTAAAAAATCTGAGAAATGAATAAAAAAGATATACGACTCAAAGAGCCTAGAGTCAGAGCAAATGGAATTGAATAATATGGAAGGGTATTTCTTTAAAACTGCAGAAAAATCCCCCCCAGTAAGTCACAATTCTCATAACGAACCTAGATGTCTGTCACTGAAATTTCTATACCTTTGATATAAATAATAATAAACACAATAAAAATCAACTTTAACAAATTCTGCCTCTTTGTTTCCCCAGTTTCCAAGATTCCCAGTGCAACGTTAACAGTAACAATTATTTTCCATCAGTTATATGTGTTACAACTTTCTGAAGATACGTTCATGCTTGACTCAGATACTTATTTCATCAAGTAAAAGCCAACATATTGGGGGTGCCTGGGTGGCTCAATGGTTAAGCCTCTGCCTGCGGCTCAGGTCATGATCTCAGGATCCCGGGATCAAGCCCGGCTCAGGTCATGATCTCAGGATCCTGGGATTGAGCCCCCGCATCGGGCTCTCTGCTCAGCAGGGAGCCTGCTTCCTCCTCTCTCTGCCTGCCTCTCTGCCTACTTTTGATCTCTATCTGTCAAATAAATAAATAAAACCTTAAAAAAAAAAAAGCCAACATTTTGCAAACCAATTATTAAGGAATTTACTTTGGAAAGTGTTGAAATGTTTTTACTCTACTTCCAAATGGAAATTATGTCCAAATTCTGGTGGACCTTGCTATAATCACAAATTATAAATGCAGCTCAAATAAGGTCAGTGTTTACAGAAAATGCTCAATGCTGACAGATAATGTAAATATAGGAAAATATGTGTATTGTATTTATGAGTTAACTATGTATTCTTTTCCTTTCTATACATTTATGTTTTATATATGTTTATGTTTTACTCTGACCCCCCCTTTTTTTTTTAAAGGTAAGCTCTACACCCAACATGGGGCTTGAACTCGTGACCCCAAAGTAAAGATTCCTCCTATGCTCTACGGACTGAGCTAGCCAGGTGCCCCTCCTCCGGCCACGTTTAGAAGTTGTCCACAAGTTAAAGCAATGCATGTAATTTTGAGATGATGCATTTCCCAAACTTAAAAAGTTTGTTTGGTATCATAAACGTTTATATTTAATTTTCTTATTGTCTTAGTTCAAAGTTTTTACTTTTGTATAACAGATGGTCATGCCGTAGATAAACTAGAGAACTATGTCCTATTGTTTTCAAGATTTCAGTTTGCTATATTTTATATGTCAGTTTCCAGATTTCCACGTTTTATTCAAGTCACCTGAAACATAAAAAACAAGGTCGCGGTATTTATAGATTGCCTAGTGTGCACCAGGATTTTCACATGATTAAGAGCCATTTTTCTGGTGTCCCTGAATGTGTGTTTTTTCCCATCGTGGATATATTCTCCAACTTGATATTTGTGACCAGTTTTCCCCAAGTTTTCATGATAACCCCAGCAAGACACTGTAATGAACTAATTGCTTTGTAAATCACATGACTGACTGATAAGAGATTTCCCAAATAACATTTTGGTCTCCTTACAACCAGTATAAGAAAACAGTGGAATATAAATAAATATGACAACATCATAGGTAGGAAATGTTCTCCCAATCCCAGAAGAGGCAGGAAGCTTGTAGGGGAAGCTGCCTTAGAGAAGGTTCTCTCCTCCCCTTCCCTGGAAAGGACCTGGAATCTCCTCGCTTCAGAGCAGAGATTAGAGAATACTTCTGAGGTTGACCTACCTGGGGGGTTTGTGCCCTACAAAACTCTTCCTCAGGGATGTTCTAATAAGCCCCACTGGGACGCCTTGGCTCTCCTTGGACTCCCCACTCTGCTCCCTGCGTCCGTAACCTGTTCTCTCCAGCATCTCCACACCTTGACTTGTTGCTTGCAATCAGCTGATGTTTCAGGGTCTTTTCTCCCGGCTTCGGCTGCTCCCCAAGGGGCCCAGATGGCAGTGGGGAGAAGCTGAAGGACCGAGGGGAAGGCCGGGAGCTGCTTCGCCATCACACTGGTTCCGCTTCCTGACAGGTTCACCTGAACCATCTGCCCGTTTGGGAATTAGGACAGGGCTGGGGTTCATGAACTCCAACAATGCCAAGTACTCAGGGACTGTAATGACTGATGTTGTCTCAGAGGTGTGCTCTGTGGCTGGCTGTGTTGTCTAATCACGGGTCCTGCTGGGCAGGAGAGCAGAGGTAGAGAACGGCTTTGTCCCTCCTTCCCAGCGGAGGTGGGCTGGCACGCATCTCACAGCTCACCCCTCCAGTGAGCCCTCAGGTGCTGCGGACTAGGCTGAGGCCATCAGAGAATAAAAGCTCCTTTTCTGAGGATTCTGCCACATTTTTGATCAAGCAGAGAAGTGAGGGTTCTGCAGTTCCCACAGAAGCTCCCAGAAAGCAGGATCCTGCCCAACCTTTAGGTGCTTTTCCCTTCTGAGGTCCTTGAGTCCAAATGTGGGAGCTAATGGGGTTACACTGTATTTATCATTAATGTCTGTTAGATGGGGTAGGAGCTACCCTTTTGTGGTCTATCACTCTGTTTCTGCCAATCTTTATTTAAGTGTTAGAGAGAGAAATAATTATTTTTTGTTAATCCTAAACCTATATGTTCCTCTTTTACATTCTGTAGGAATAGTTTCAGGGGAAATTGAGATGCATGTTTTAGAGACAAATTATATAAAGTCATTTAGGATTTGTTGATTCGTTTCATTGGTGGAGAAATATCCTTGTGATAGACACACACTTGAAAAAGATGGCACAACAAAAGGAGTAAGCAATGTCTGTGTCGTGGATTTATATAGAACATAAGGAGGGGTACCCGGGTGATTCAGTCGGTTGTGTCTGACTCTTGATTTTGGCTCAGATCGTGATTTCAGGATCATGAGACTGAGCCCTGAACCAGGGTCTGCACTTGGACTCTATCCCTCTTCCTCTGTCCCATTCACGTTTTCTCTCTTTCTCTCTCACTCTCAAAATGATTGATAGATAGATAGATAGATAGATAGATAGATGTAGATAGAACATATGGAATAATCTTCCTAGCCAAAGAAAATGACAATAGATTATATTACAGAATGATGTTATATCAGGAAAATTAACATGTTGGTTATTGTATAAATTATGCATTTTCTTATTTTCAGCATAGGCGTAGTTCATACTAAATCTATGAGGTACATATTGTGATGGAATGGGAAGCCAAATGGATACTAAATCTATGTCATACGCTTATCTTTCATTAAGCTTAGCATTAAGGGCAGCTAGAATGTATTCAGTAAATATGCGTAAATGTTAGATTTTTCATAGCGTAGAAGATTTGTTTTTGCAATGGGGATGGGAAATTTATAGAAAGGGGACCAAAGTGTTACATGCTGGCGTGGGAGGTGGGACGAGGACAACCTAGGCAATAATACCTTAAATTTTCTTTCTATAGGATTTTTATGTTTAATGTGTATCTTTTTCTATTAACCTTTAACAGATTCTCAAATAGGTTATCATTACATGGAACTCACTCAGTTCTTTACGATTCACAGTAGTTCTTCTATCCAGAAAAACCACTTATCCTATCAACCCTTATTCCATAAGACAACTTGGCAAAATCTTGGCTTATAACTATATAAGCAATAAAATGAATGTTTCCAGTTTTTCCTTGCTACTTGGAGGTAAGCAGCCCTACAGTTCAGCAGAGCTACGAATTCACAATAGGTCATTATTTCAGGAATTCAGCTTCACCCAAGTCCACTACTTTAGAAGAGGACTTGCCGGCTCACCCCCCCAAAAGATGTACTTTTTAAAACAAAGGTTCTATCGGGTTCTGATGTTTATACGGGACATGATTTCCTTCTTAGATGTTTATTTTAGAACTTAGTTTTGCCTGATTATTTATTAACCAGACAACAGTGTACCACTTTTGAAATTCTGAAATTGTGCATAGATAAATTCATGGGCCTCTTGTGCCCAAAGGTGACATTTGGACCTGGAACACCTCATAGTGTTGAGCCACCACCTAAACTCCCAACCAGCCCAGAAGAAATTGAATCTGTTTGCATTTCATTTGACTGTTTTTAACTGATACATGTCAGATAGGTATCAAATAAAATAAAAAATAGATAAAAGAGAAGTCTAATTATTAAGTATAATTTAATTATTTAAAATACTTTGTAAGTCTTTCAGTTAGTTTTATCAAATTTTTAACAATCAGTTTTAATACATATCTCCAGGGGTACAATTCTTCTGAATTGCTATACTTTGCTTCCTTTGGGAGGAAAAGGCTGAACTTGGCATGAGTATGGTATTTTATATATTTTAAACGAAATCAAATCTAATATAACGAAATCAATAGTTAGACATTTGTTCATTTGTACTCATTTATTTGTCCCTTTGACAAGCATTTATTAACTGCAAGGATATAAAAATTAACAAACCTATTCCACCACTTTAAAAGCAATAAAATCTGAAACGGAACTACTGTATTGAAAGAATATTAATGTACTCCGGCCTCCTTTTTGTCTTTAAATTTAGCTGTCAGAAAACCATGGTTTATACTCTATTTCTTTTTTCATTTAGGTTTTCATGTTGAGAGAATAAAGGAAAATTAGAAAAAAGAAATTACATTATATAATTGGGTAGTTTTGAATGTTTCTCATAGCCAAATATTTTCCTATGCCTGTGTATTTAAAAAATAAACTTAGAAGGTTTGTTAAGCACAGAAATTGTTAATATTAACCTAAAATCAAATAAACCCTGGTCCCATATGAGGAATTTTTAATATATTATTTAAATTACTTTTATATCCAGATGATTTGATAATTTATCAATAATGCTTATAAGAAAACAGATACTCATCTGTCCTGTTAGGAAGGGTTTGGTTTCTTTTCCTGGGTCTTACTTCCGTGAGGTGACCCAGGTCTGGGATCTGGTCCTCACTTGAAGATCCAGCTTTGGATATTCTGTTCAGGAACTGCATCATGGAATCCACAGCACAGTGGGACAGTGCGTAAGCTAAAGGATCTAATTGTTTGTATTATTAAAACTCAAGGTGAGGCTATATAACAAGCAAAGACCTTTGCTGATCAACACAGTCCTTCTTTGTGGAAATATCTACTCAAAAACATAATTTATTGCCTAATGTTTTGATTGGTGAACATGAAATTAAAGCAAGAGAGGCTAATCAGAGATCTTTCCGAATAGGAGTGCTGGTCACCCATGCCGTCCATCTAGGCTGGGTCACCGTGAGAATTGGTTGGGCTTCTGTCCCTAAAAGTCATTAAAGATGCACAGGCAAATGCTGCCTCTCTGACCTTGTGTCTATGCTCCATATTGATCATCCCCTTTCTTTCTCCCACAGCCTGTCTCCAGGCAGGTAGCCCACACACCTGACTACACTTGGCTCACTGTCACATCCTCCCACCCTGCCTCCCTGAGATTGTATCAAAGCACCTTGGCTGGACTTGTGGAGGCTCCCAAAACTCTCCAGTCAAATATTTCCTGGTACTTTCCCGTTTATCAAGTCGATGATAAATTTTTTTTTAAAAGATTGTATTTATTTATTTGACAGACAGAGATCACAAGTAGACAGAGAGGCAGGCAGAGAGAGAGAGAGAGAGAGGGAAGCAGGCTCCCTGCCGAGCAGAGAGCCCGATGCGGGACTCGATCCCAGGACCCTGAGATCATGACCTGAGCCGAAGGCAGCAGCTTAACCCACTGAGCCACCCAGGTGCCCAAGTCGATGATAAATTTTATGGGCCAAGTATTTTGACACTAACTTGTTGGTATGTCCATTTCTCAGTAGGCAAACTGAATTACCAATGTGTCGATAGTTTTTTTCTGTTAGCAACTTATGAAGTGTGCTGCAGTCAGTCACTGGTTTTTGGCTTAAATAGAACTTCTTATGTTTTGGGTTTCTGTTAAAATGCATGTTACAAATATGAAGGATTGAATTAACAGCAAGATGATTATATTTCCTCTCCCTATTCATTCCAGGCTATGACCTTTTATTTATTTTTTTTTAAGATTTTATTTATTTATTTGACACAGAGAGAGAGATCACAAGTAGGCAGAGAGGCAGGTGGAGAAAAAGGGGGAAGCAGGCTCCCCGCTGAGCAGAGAGCTCGATGCAGGGCTCAGTCCCAGTACCTTGAGATCATGACCTGAGCCAAAGGCAGAGGCTTAACCCACTGAGCCACCCAGGCCCCCCAGACTATGACCTTTAAAAAATTTTTTTCCAGTGTTACTGAGATAAAATTGAAATACAGCACTATATAAATTTAAAGTGTATGAGTGTAAGTAGTGCCTGGGTTGCTTAGTCGGTTAAGTATCTGCCTTCAGCTCAGATCATAATCCCAGGGTCCTGGGATCAAGCCCTGCCCTGGGAGTCTGCCTCTCCCTCTGCTCCTCCCCCTGCTTGTGCTCTTTCTCTCATTCTCTCTCTCTCTCAAATAAATAAAAAGTAAAGTGTACAAGCACAAGGATTTGACTTACAAGTATTATGAAATGATTACCAAGGTAAATCTAGTGAACATTTATCATGTCATATAAATACAAAGTGAAATAAAAAAGCAAATCTTCCATTTTGGAATGAGAACTCTTAGAGTTTGCTCTGGTAACAACTTTCAACTATACCCCACGTCATTGTTAACTCTAGTCATCATGTTGTACCTGACATCCCCAGTACTTGTTTTGTAACTTGAAATCAGAACCTTCAACCACCTTCATCCGATTCCCTCTCCATCCACCTGCCTCCTCTGGTAATCACAGATCAGATTGTTTCTCCCCATGAGTTTGGTTTTGCTTGTTTGCTCGTTCGTTCGTTTTAGATCCCACGTATAAGTAAGATCATACAGTATTTGCGTTCTCTGTCTGATTTATTTGACTTAGCATAATGCTCTCCTATTGAGTATGAGGCTGCAAATAGCTCTTCTTCATAGTGTCCTCCTTCAGGTCCATTCCCAGAAGTGAAGTTGCTGGAGCGTATGGTAATACTATCTTTAATTTTTTAAGTAACTTCCGTGCTGTCTTCTTTAGTGGATGCACCGATTTACCTTCCTACCAACAATGCACAACGGAAGTTCCTTCTCCTTTGTTAACTCCTGTCTTTTTGATGCCAGCCATTCCGACAGGTGTGAAGAGCTAGCTTACAGTGGGTCTGATCTGCATTTCTCTTATGATTAGTGATACTGAATACCTTTCCATGTATTTGTTGGCTAACTGTATGTCATCTTTGAAAAAATGTCTATTCAGTTTCTTTGCCCATTTTGATTTGATTATTTGGGAGGATTTGTTTAGGTTTTCTTGTTTTTGCTACTGAGATGTATTAGTTCTTCATATATTTTGGATACTAACCCCTTATCAAATATATGGTTTGCAAATATTTTTTCCCTTTTCATAGATTGTCTTTTCATTTTGTTGATCCTTTCTTTTGCTGTACAGAAGTTTTTAGTCTGATAAAATCCCACTTTTTTATTTTTATTTCGTTGCTTGTGCTTTAGGTGTTATATTTAAAAATCATTGCTAGGGTGCCTGGGTGACTTAGTCGGTTATGTGCTAGACTCATGATTTCAGGTGAGGTCATGATCCCAGGGTCCGAGACAGCCCTGCACTGGGCTCCACGCTCAGCCAGGAATCTGCTTGAGATTCCCTCTCCTTCTGGCCCTTCCCCTACTTGCACACTCTCTTTGGAAAATAAGTAAATAAATCTTTTTAAAAGGTTAAAAAAACATTGCCAAAATGCATGTCAAGGAGCATTTCTCCTATGTTTTCTTCTAGGAGTTTTATGGGTTTTGGTCTTATGTTTAGATCTTTCATCCATTTTGAGTTAATTTTTGTGAACACTGTGAGGGATGGGGTATATTTTCATTCTTTTATAAGCAAATATCCTATTATTCTAGCTCTATTTGTTAAAGAGAATGTCTTTTCTCCATTGAGTATTCTTGGCTCCTGTGTCAAATATTAGTAGATCATATTTGTGTGAGTTTATTTCTGGGCTCTTGATTCTTTTTCACTGGTCTGTGTGTTTGTTTTTATGCCAGCATGATATTACTTTGACTACTATAGCTTTAATATATAGCTTGAAATCTTGCTTTCTTCTTTCTCAGAATTGCTTTGACAATACAAGGTCTTTGGGGGCCCCTTAAATTTTTGAATTTTTTTTTACTTCAATAAAAATGTTGTTGGATTCTTGACAAGGATTGCATTGAATCTACAGATGGTTTTGAGTAGTATGGACATTCTAAGAATATCACTTCTAATCCATGAACATGGAATTTAGATTCTGAGATAATTAAAATTATCTGAAAATAATAGCTGAAATAATTAAAATATTAAATTAAATTAAATTAAATTAAAATATTATCTGAAAAAATTAGCTGAAATAATTAAAATTAATTTCTTTTCCAGGACCAATCTCACTGAAAGCTCCTCTGTTACTGATTATTTCTCCTGTACATTAATTCTCTCACAGATTTGTACATATGTAGCTCTGAGACAGTCCATATTTCATGATTACTTTCTATTACATCACAGTGTCAATAGCTCAATGTAGGTAATCACTGGAAACATATTCCCCGTCTATAAAACTAGATGTCAGATTAAGAATTTAGCTTAAAGACAGACTCTTAATTTAAATTTGTTTAAATAGGTAAATCATTCTTTCTTCTTTCCTTCCTTCCTTCCTTCCTTCCTCTCTCTCTCCCTCCCTCTCTCTTTCTCTTTCCTACTTTCCTCCCTTCCTTCTTTAGAATTCAGTGAGTTCTTAAATGAAGTTGTTTCTTAATAATTTTGCACACACCAAAAATTTATGAAACAATCAATAAAAGAGTTGTTTTAAAATCATTGTGTCACATAGCTATGTGGTTCTCTCTTTAATAGTAAAATGGAGAAAAATCAAACAATGGTTACAGAATTCATCCTACTGGGATTTCGTCTTGGTCCGAAGATTCACATATTCCTTTTTGGGCTCTTCTCCCTGTTTTATGCCTGCACCCTGCTGGGGAATGGGCTCATCCTGGGGCTCATCTCACTGGACTCCAGACTGCACACCCCCATGTACTTCTTCCTCTCCCACCTGGCCATCGTCGACATAGCCTATGCCTGCAACACCGTGCCCCAGATGCTGGTGAACCTCCTGAAGCCAGACAAGCCCATCTCCTTTGCTGGCTGTTTGACACAGACCTTTCTCTTTTTAACTTTTGCTCTGACAGAATGTCTTCTCCTGGTGGTGATGTCTTATGATCGGTATGTGGCCATCTGCCACCCGCTCCGATATTCCGCCATCATGAGTTGGAGGGGCTGCATCACCCTAGTGACGACCTCCTGGGCATGTGGCTCCCTGCTGGCCCTGGTCCATGTGAGCCTCATCCTGAGGCTGCCCTTCTGTGGGCCTCATGAAATCAACCACTTCTTCTGTGAAATCCTGTCTGTCCTCAAGTTGGCCTGTGCTGACACGCAGCTCAACAAAGTGGTCATCTTTGTTGCCTGTATGTTTATCTTAGTCGGGCCCCTCTGCTTGGTGCTGGTGTCCTACTCACGCATCCTGTTGGCCATCCTGAGGATCCAGTCCGGGGAGGGCCGCAGGAAGGCCTTCTCCACCTGCTCCTCCCACCTCTGTGTGGTGGGGCTCTTCTTTGGCAGCGCCATTGTCATGTACATGGCCCCCAAATCCCGCCACCCTGAGGAGCAGCAGAAGATCCTTTTCTTGTTTTATAGCCTTTTCAACCCTATGCTGAACCCACTGATCTACAGCTTGAGAAATGCTGAGGTCAAAAATGCTCTGAGAAGAGCAGTGTGCAAGGAAGGTCATTCCCAATTGGAGTGACATTGAAATCACCAGCCTAAGTGTTTGATTGCTGCCTAAATCCAGAAAATTTCACTTCTCTCATCTTAGATGTGCCCAAAGGACATGAGAGCAAGACTTCCCTCTTCCTTTGAATGAAAAATTTTAGATATGTTGCATTCATTGATTATCTTGCAAGTGTGATTTTATCAGATACAATTTTTTTCTTTTGTTGCTCATTGAATTTAATATCTGTGATATTAAAAATTATTTTGGGGCACCTGGGTGGCTCAGTGGGTTAAAGCCTCTGCCTTCGGCTCAGGTCATGATCCCCAGGGTCCTGGGTTCGAGCCCCGCATCGGGCTCTCTGCTCAGCGGGGAACCTGCTTCCCTTCCTCTCTCTCTGCCTGCTGCTCTGCCTACTTGTGATCTCTGTCTGTCAGATAAATAAGTAAATAAATAATCTTTAAAAATTATTTTAATTCATTTTCTGAGCCCCAGAAGTTGAATACACTATATCTACCTCTCTAGCCTAAGTATTTAAATTCACTAACTGCATGTATCATAAGGTTTGGAAGAAAGAAAAAAAAAAAGCTGCAGTGAAGAACAGTCATCTCCCAAACCCAGAGGCATACTTGTCCATTCTCCTAAAATCATACTTGCCTTGTTAAAGATAACTGTTAGAGAATAACTCAGAGAGAGATGTATTTAGCATGTTGCATGATGGTGAGAAATTTTGGATGAAATTATTGATTCAGGGAGTAAATGAGCAGGCTGAGTGAAGGATCAAAATTAATGTAAAATATATAGGACAAAGGAGAGAAGAAGAAAAAAATCTGTAGACAGTATGAGAACAGTATACATTGTTCACAGCTTCAGAGATAAACTGATTATTAGTGGCTTGCAGAGGGGCCAAATTGGGCATTCTTTCCATGAACGGGCTGATAAAAGGTATCAAAGAATATAATTTGGGCTGTTTGTGGATTCTTCAGAAACTTTTGAGTGTTGATCTATAAATTATGTAGATATGCAGACTATCTCAATATGTAGTTTTCTGGTTATAGTGTAGCTGAATGTTCCATTTTGGTACTGGATTGATTTTTACTGATTCATTCTACAGTACAGATCCAGTGATGAGGAGTGACTCCTCTACATTTCCGGTGGCTTTGTAGGCTGTTACTTATAAAATCCACCCTTTTTAAAATATTTTTTTTTATTTATTTGAGAGAGACAGGGACAGAGAGAGAGAGTGCAAGTGGGAGGAGGAGCAGGGGGGCCCGATTCCAAGACAGATCATGACCTGGGCTGAAATCAATAATGGGACACTTAACCTACTGACCCACCCAAGCACCCCTGAAATCGACCTTCTAACCCATCTTGAGACTAGGATGCCCACTTGCATCCAGTCTTAATTACTCAACCCAATTCTTAATTATTATGCATGGGCAGCAGAGTTCACTGAATATAAAAAAAAATGGATTTTTATAAGAGTAACATTTTGGTTCATTGCTCTCCCAGTGCTAGACACTGTGTATTGATAGCACTTTCCACGTACCATCTCGTTAGTCATCATAACTAAGCCATGAAGAAGGTCCTATTATCACTCTGTCATATACATACATACCAGAAACTAACAAATGTCAGGATTTTGCCTTGACAGTCTGGCTGGCTCAGACAACAGTCTGTTGTGGTGAAATTAAGCCTCGGTACTTAACCACAACAATGTGCATTGTCTATACCAACATCAGTGTCATCAATAAAGAACAAAACCAAATTACCCCAAAGATGGATGCATTACATGAAGGAGGGTGTATTTCCAGCCTCATGTGCCACGGTGAGTTGATCTATGCTCTATAGTGCCTAGAAGATAAGATCATTTTTGAGAACCTGATTGTCAAGGACAATGACTCCTAAAGTCAGAGTCACAAAAATCTTTGTACTTCTAGAGGAACACAGAACATAAAGATGAGAATAAAGGCCATTCTTACTGAGATTGGTGAGTTAGTTGAGCGAAAACCCAGAACCAATACACTAAGGCAACCACACCATAATACCTCCTCCCTCTCTCATATTCCCTCTCTCTTTCTCTCTCTCAGCCACTCAGTGTACTTTACATATATATTTACTTAATCCCCAGAACAGTCCTTTGAGGCAGAAAACAATATCCCCACTTTACTTTAGGAAAACTGAAGCGCAGGAAGGTTGAGTAACTTGCCCAGTTTCACAGATGCTGACTGTCCAGTCCAGGAAGGAACTGAGGCAATCAGATTCTTGACCTCACAGTCATAACCACTGGGTAACATGGCCTCTTCAGAGCTCTCTGTGGATATAAGGGTCAGAGAAATCAAGGCAGTGAAACAAAACCAGTGACTAAGACCAAGTGATGGGTGTTAGGCTTCAGACAGAAGCTTTCGTTTGCTGGAGGAAGTACCTTGACTGTTAACTGAAATGTAAACCATGGGTGTGGTAACAAGGAAGAACTTGGTTCTAAGGGTCAGAGATCAAGGAAGGCCCTGACCATGACCTGCACAGGGAGCAGGAAAGTGGAAGAGAAGACAGATGATTCGGTTTCACATTGATGGAGTAGAATTAAGAATGGATGCTTGATAGTATTTTATCTAAAGGAGCCCTTTCCCAAGACAAAGGGATTTAGATTTCATTTTTGGTGTTGAAATTATTATGATCTTCCAGGAGGCATTTATAGAACATTGCTCAGGTAGGTATCAAGTTTCTCAGGTAAGATGGGAGCTCCCCGAGAGTGGGAACTGGAATCTCTTTGCCACTTTTTCATCCATACTAGCCTACTGCCTGGCGCCTAGGAGGCACTCAGCAAGCACTGATCGGATGCATTCATGAACCTTTATCAGTTAACTACACAGTCTTCAACATTAAACTATCTTAGGACTTCTACATTTTCCAGATTCCTCTTATTTGCAAAACAGAGTATGGTAGGAAATAACTACAACTTAAATTTATTTAGTAATGGCTATGTACCAGACACTATGTTAAATTCTCTAGATGCAATCCTCACATCAAAACTTTGAAGTATTGTATTTTCATTTGCAGAAGGGAAATGGAGTTCTGGAGAATTAAGTAACATATTCAATGTCATAAAAATATCAAGTAGTGGGATCAGAATTTAGATGCAGTCAATCCAGTCTAGATTAACTGTGAGTGATCTTTTTGTAAAGGACCTTCCTTTTTTTTTTTTTTTTAAGATTTTATTTATTTATTTGACAGAGAGAGATCACAAGTAGGCAGAGAGGCAGGCAGAGAGAGAGGGGGAAGCAGGCTCCCTGCTGAGCAGAGAGCCCCATGTGGGACTCAGTCCCAGGACCCTGAGATCATGACCTGAGCCGAAGGCAGAGGCTTAACCCACTGAGCCACCCAGGTGCCCTATAAAGGACCTTCTAATGCTTAGGTCTTCAAAGGCTAGACGAGGCTCATGTCATAGTAGTCAATAAATGCTGACTTATATGTGATCATATAAAAAAAAAAGTAGCATCATAAAATATGTAACTTAAATACAGCAGCCATTACCCTTTCAAGGTTAGACATCTCCTTGTCCATTAGTCCCTTTTAGTTTTGAATGCACTCAGTTCTTGCAAAAGTTTCTCCTTGTTGCATGAATATTAGTGATTAATTATGTCTCATTGGCCAGTGATTGCAGGGGAATTACAAACAGATTAGAAGTATTTCCTCCTTAATATAAAAAAAAAGAGTGTGTACATTCATTTCTATCATGTAGAACAGAGGATATGAGCCTTTTAAAAAAGAGCATGCCAAGTTATGAAAGCTCTGGTTATAATATGCCAGGAGGTGCTTGTGCTAGCTGAGCAGCCGCGCAGAGGGTGTGAATCCTCCCATGTCTTGCAAGTTGGTGGAGAATTAGGGGTTGGAACTACTGAAAATGATAGGATGGGATGCTGTAGGTGAGAGCTAGTTCACAAGCCATTTAGAATTGGATTCCTCAGTGTCTTTGGCATGTGGAGTGGGCACTGAGAACCACTGACCCTGTAGGATGATTGTTTATTCTTTGTTAAGGGTTGGTGTGCATACAAATCAAGGAAGAGCTTACTGAAATGCAGGCTATGATTGGGATGGGCAGAGATTTGCATTTCTTTTTTTAAATTTTTTTTTGTTTTTACAGTATTCCAAGATTTATTGTTTATGCATCACACCCAGTGCTCCATGCAATACCTGCCCTCCTTAACACCCACCCCCAGATTTGCATTTCTAACAATCTCCTCTATCTTGCTGATGCTGCCATAGACCACACTTTGAATGTTAATGTGAAAGAGAAGCATTGTTAACTCTATGGTTCTGAGGGAGGAAAAGGGAAGGAGAGTTAGAATGGGGTCGCACAGGATGTCAGAGTTGTGAAGTCTTTTCCTAGACGACAAGGAAGGGTCTGCTTTCCTTCCTTCTTGATGAACTTTGACTAGATCACTGCTTCCATTTCATTTGGTTTTTTGTTTTGTTCTGCTTGCTTTTTGTTTGCTTTTAATTTGTGTAACACCACTGGGCCAAGAGAAGAGGTGCATTTGTCAGCACAGTCTGGTTTCACCCTCAGAAGCCTGGCTCAGACTCAGGACATCTGGGCTCCTATCTCGATTCTGCCCATTCTACCAGGTCACTGTGTGACCTTAGAAAAATCATTTAATTCCTCTGGGCATTGATTTTCCCACCAGTAAAACAAAATGTTCGACTAGATGATCTATAAGTACCTCTAATTCTGTGTCTCTTTTCTAACTTTCTGACATTCTTATTTTTTTTTTCTTGTACTAGGAGACACAGTTAAATGGATTATTTTGAGAATAACTAAATACAGTTAATTCCTAAACCTTGCACACAGTAGGAATTCAAAAGCAAACACCAAATAAATGAAGAATCTGTATATATTCATGATCTTGGAACTATGGATGGCATAAGATATGGAGAATAAGACATATTCCATATGAACTGTCATCCCTTAAAAAAAAAAAAAAAAGGTTCGTTATCCTGGTTGGAAAGGATTAAGAATACTCTTCATTTGTAAAGGGTCCCAGATCTCTGTCTGGTGTTGTACAACTGGCATAATAATATTAAGAATTTGCATTTATTGATTGCTTATTTCACATCAAGTACTGTTCTGTGAGGACACATTCATTAATATCCATCTGATCTTTACAAGAATTCCCAGAGATAAGCTTTACCATTAGATTTCATTCATAATGAAAAAAATCCAGGCACAGATGTTAACACCTCAGGGGTCACAGAGCTAGTGAGTGGCAGAGCAAGACGCCCGCCTAAGTGTTCCAAAGGCCAGAAACCATGTCTATAACTACTAAGTGAGACTGTCCCCCACATACAGCCTGAACTATGGAGCCCTGCCTAGCGACAATAAACTACAGCTCAAGAAAGGTAAGACTGAATGTTTCACTGGCCTGAAAATTCATCCTAAGAAAGGGGCTAATAGGATACCTAATATATTCTAACATAAATAAAACAGAAGGGTAATATACAAATCCATGAAAAAAGTGAGCAAAAACATGTAGAATATTTATTATTTATTATTGACTTATGTTTATTTTGTGAAATACTTAATGTAACTGCGCAAAGAAACGTGTTCAAGGATTTTGAATTGAAATTTATTCTAAAAAATTCCACATAATCTTATTAAGTTGGGGCAAGTATATATGCAATATGTTAAAAAGAACAAGTATTATCTATAATGGGCTACAATAGAAATTGTTTAGCAAATATAGTTGAATGAAGAAATTAAGTCATTTTTTTAGGAGGGCATGTGCTGTGATGAGCACTGGGTGTTATATGCAACTAATGAATCACTGAACACTACATCAAAAACTAATGATGTAGTGTAAAAAAAAATACAAGTAAAAACAATTAAATTAAAAAATATTCTTTTTCATTTTGTAGGAGAAACTTCTAGCTCTTCCTGAACTCGTACATCTATATGTGTATACATGGGTACAATGGGTACATGTGTGTGTGTTTTGTTTCTTATTTTTTTTTTTTAAGATTTTGTTTATTTATTTGTCAGAGAGACAGAGAGAGTACAGGCAGGCAGAGTGGCAGGCAGAGACAGAGAGAGAAGCAGGCTCGCCGCAGAGCAAGGAACCCGATGTGGGACTTGATCCCAGGACTCTGGGATCATGATCTGAGTGGAGGGCAGGTGCTTAACCAACTGAGCCACCCAGGTGTCCCACATGTGTGTGTTTATAAATGTGAAATGTAAGGATGATGCACACTGAGTAGTCAATAGAAGTTGCTTTTAGAAATAGAAATAACTTGAGAAATACATACTTCTGTGGTTTTTTGTCAATTTTACAGTGCACATGTATTGATACAATTTTTTTTTTTAAACTTATCTCAAGACACCTCTGGTCCCTTAAGTTCTCAAATATTTATCAGTACACATCTTTCACAGATCTTAGTGAAATCAAAAATTAAGCAAGTAAAAGCAGTTTAGAATCTTGTTGGAATGTTAAATTGTATCAAGGCATCTCTGAAAATATCCTTGTTGTATCTATTTACTTCATTGTTTAATATTATGCTGTAATGTTTGGGTAAGGTAACCTATGTTATTAACTGAAATCATTTGAATGAACAACCAAAATAACATGCAAAGTAAACTGTGATTCATCAGACTCTAAGACAAAATTGTCTGACATAAATAAAAACCCAATTTATTGTGCCGTAAGGAGATGCTCTTCACCATGTGAATTGATCTTGGAAGCTACTAATACTTTAGTTTTGGAGTTACCAGGCTTTTCCTCATTCTTTTTATCCCCACAATGTATTTATGGGTAAATAAATAAGGCCCCACATGAAGGTGATTTTACAGATTGAAAGTGTACTTCTCACTCATGTTAATTCCTATGCAGGTAAATGGCAGAGTCTGCCATGTGGTGACGCAGGGACCTTCTGTCTCATCACCCCACCATCCTCCTGGCCTTGGAGATCTTCACTTCCAGCCAGGGATGGGAAGAGCAGTTGTGCAGGACGCATAGCCCGCTTCACACCCACTGCAGCCCTCCACGTGGAACACATCTTCTCTGCGTGTGCTCCTTTTGCAAGAATGTGATTCCACCTCTCACCGCCACCCATGTGAGAGAGCCGGGAAGTGCAGCCATGTGCGGACAGGCGCAGCCCCAAGACAACTGTGTATGAGGAAGACAAGACCACACCTTTTAAGGAGCTAAGTGTTAAGATAACACTAGCAAACAACATAAATAATCTCTAAAAATTGCCCTTGTAAATTCTGCCTCCTCCTTCTTGTGTTGTTAAGGATTCCAAACAAAATTCTGACCTTTTAACTCATAATTTGTTAAGAAATAACAACTGAGGGGTGCCTGGGTGGCTCAGTCGGTTAAGTGTCCAACTCTTGGTTTCGGCTCAGGTCATGATCTCAGGGTCCTGGGATTGGGCCCTGCCTCTGGCTCCGTGCTCAGCAGAGTGCGCTTAATACTCAGTCTTCCTCTCTTTCTGCCCTCCCCGCTGCTCATTCTCTCTCTTTCTCTCTCAAATAGAAAAATAAATCTTAAAAAAATTTAAGAATTAAAAAGAAAAACAAATACAATTGAGAACATTATCATTTGCATTCTCTACCAATATATCTTTGTCATGCCATCCTGAAAATGCATTCACTCATGTCTCATGCATTTCTCACAACCTTATTTTCAGCTTTTTGTGCAAAATATCTATTATGGTAATTTACTATGACAGTTAAATCCACCCATTTTATGCTGATTTTTTTCTGTGTTAAAGTCAATTGAACTGTTTCATCAGATTTGAGCAGGACTTGACTTTATGCATAAAAGGTACAAGTGTAAAGGTCCAGTAAAATCAAACGCCTGATACTAGTAGATGTTTTGATCTCAATTAATCCTCACTGTGTTTTTCTGTATGTTAGTTCTTTTGTGTATTTATGTCATTGTTACTCTCTTTAAATAGCAAGCAATACCAAGACAAAAGTTATTTCAGATTAATTTTACAGAATATTGGCAATTTTGAGTTTTGAGATGTTGACATTTAGATTCTCGAAGGATTTTCCTTAATGTTTGTTTATGTGATAACCCCAATGTTATACTGAAATACTGGCTAACTTCTAATTTTTCATTTTTATCAAAATGTGTATTTATAACCAATATTCCTAATGTGTTGATAACAGATATATAGTCTCTGAAACCCTTCTCTTCACTTCAGTGTTTGCTTATGAAAGTCAGTTTCCTGATTTCTGCATGTTGGCACATAAGGTAAACGCTTGAGATAATATCCATATCAAACAGGATCTGTCCGTTCTCTGTGCTATTTTCCTTTGTATGTATTTATATTTTGAATATGGCCCTGTCTCACTCAGCCACTTTTAGAAGCTGTGCACAAGTTAAAAGTTGAGGCAATTTGATACATAATGGAAAACATCTTATTTTGAGGTGATGCATTTCCTACATTTTTGTTTGGTATCATAAAATTTTATATTTAACTTCTTATTATTGTTTTAGTTAAAATTTTCTATTTTTGTACCCTAAAATGACTTTTTAAATTTTTTTATCTCATAGGTTCAAATTTTTTTAATTTAATTTAATTTTTCAATGTTCCAAGATTCATTGTTTATGCACCACACCCAGTGCTCCATGCAATACATGCCCTCTACAATACCCACCACAAGGCTCACCCAACCCCCCACCACCCTCCCCTCCAAAACCCTCAGTTTGTTTCTCAGGGTGCACAGTCTCTCATGGTTCTAAAATAACTTTTTTTAAAAAAGACTTTATTCGAGAAGAGCACTTGTGAGCAGCGGGGAAGGGCAGAGGGAAAGGAAGAAGCAGGCTCCCAGCTGAGCAAGATGCACAATGTGGGACTCGGTCCCAGGAGTCCTGGGATCCTGACCTGAGCAAAAGGCAGACGCTTCACAGATTGAGCCACCCAGGTCCCCCTAAAATGACTTTTTTAACTGATGTTTTCATAGTGCTGAATATAGAAAAACATGTCGTATTTCTTTCACAGGAGTTTTGCGTTTACATGAGTGAAAAAACAAACAAAATGGCTCACATTTTCTGTGTTCACCTGAGTGTGCAATGAGAAAGAAGAAAGGATTCTAGTGTTCAAGGATTGCCTACTGCACACCAGCTTTTTTATATAATCAGGAGCAAAACTGCCGTGTCCCTGGATGGATATGTGGTTCCTCTCACAATGGACACGTACAATTGGAGCACAGGTAAGCATGTCCTCAAAACCTGATAACCTGTGCAGGACTTTCCTCACGTTTCTGCCATAACCCCAGCAGGCTGAGGATCGCGCTATAGCAAACTCGTTCACTTGTAAATTGCACGGTTGCTTGATATGAAATTCCCCGCCCTCCTATGCCTGCTATAAGAGAGGAATGAACGTGAGAACACCTTCCGCAGCAAGGGTCTCCCCGCTCCTGGGAGAGAGAGTGGCTTGTAGGGGAAGCTGCCTTGGAGACGGTTCTCTCCTCCCCTTCCCTGGAAAGGACCTGGAATCTCCTCGCTTCAGAGCAGAGATTAGAGAATACTTCTGAGGTTGACCTACCTGGGTGGTTTGTGCCCTACAAAACTCTTCCTCAGGGATGTTCTAATAAGCCCCACTGGGACGCCTTGGCTCTCCTTGGACTCCCCACTCTGCTCCCTGCCTCCGTAACCTGTTCTCTCCAGCATCTCCACACCTTGACTTGTTGCTTGCAATCAGCTGATGTTTCAGGGTCTTTTCTTCCAGCTCCTGCTGCTCCCCAAGGGGCCCAGATGGCAGTGGGGAGAAGCTGAAGGACCGAGGGGAAGGCCGGGAGCTGCTTCGCCATCACACTGGTTCCGCTTCCTGACAGGTTCACCTGAACCATCTGCCCGTTTGGGAATTAGGACAGGGCTGGGGTTCATGAACTCCAACAATGCCAAGTACTCAGGGACTGTAATGACTGATGTTGTCTCAGAGGTGTGCTCTGTGGCTGGCTGTGTTGTCTAATCACGGGTCCTGCTGGGCAGGAGAGCAGAGGTAGAGAACGGCTTTGTCCCTCCTTCCCAGCGGAGGTGGGCTGGCACGCATCTCACAGCTCACCCCTCCAGTGAGCCCTCAGGTGCTGCGGACTAGGCTGAGGCCATCAGAGAATAAAAGCTCCTTTTCTGAGGATTCTGCCACATTTTTGATCAAGCAGAGAAGTGAGGGTTCTGCAGTTCCCACAGAAGCTCCCAGAAAGCAGGATCCTGCCCAACCTTTAGGTGCTTTTCCCTTCTGAGGTCCTTGAGTCCAAATGTGGGAGCTAACGGGGTTACACTGTTTTATCATTATTAGGTGGGGTAGGAGCTACCCTTTTGTGGACTATCACTCTGTTACCTACTATTCTTTTTAAGCACAGGTAAGGAAATTCAGTCCTGTCTAAATATGGGCTGATTATTATTCTGCTACGAGGCTAGTTTGCGGAAAAAAATCAGTGCTAAGTTAGTTGAACATATTGCTCATAAATAATGTAAATATGTGTAGAATTTGGTTAGTATCATTTTATACAATGGAAAGTAGCTGCATGAAAGCAATAACCTATGGACGGTGACGCTAGGTAAAGAATGAGAAATTTTTGTGTGATGGATTTAGGTTAAGTATGGAAAATAATTTTCCTAAGCCAAAGAACTTTACACTGAGATATATTACAAGTAGTTTTACATTTGAGAAATACTGAAATTAGTTTAGTCCTAGGGTTTATGTCAATAAAACCACAATACATAATCCATGCTGCCCATACACAGCTCTACCTTCACCTGTAACTTGGAGAACAGTGTCAGGCACACAGAAAGTACTCAACTTAAATGTTAGACTTTCCCAAACCTGGAAGATATGTGAGTGTGTGTGTGTGTGTGTGTGTGTGGTGACGTGGTTAGATGAGTGCAGGAAAGGAAAGGAGTTGTTTTGTAAATGATAATCTATATATATATATATAGATATATATATATAGATATAGATATATATAGATATATATAGATATATATATATAGATAAATAAACTATTTTAAATAGTTTATCACAGTTTTGTGTCCTTTTTAATCCCTGATATCTCTTGAACTGATTGTGGTCTTTCCCAAGAAGGACATCAAAAGGTCAAGAGGCAAAATCTGCTTTACTCGTCCTTCCATAACATAGTAGCCAAAAACTCACATTGTAGGCTTACATTGTTAGGCAGACTTTGCAAAACTGACATGAAAAGGGTAATGTCTAGGGATGCCTGGGTGGCTCAGTCAGTTAAGCCACTGCCTTTGGCTCGGGTCATGATCCCAGAGTCCTGGGATGGAATCCCGCCTCGGGCTCCTTGCTCGGCAGGGAGCCTCCTTCTCTCTCCGCCTCTGCCTGCTGCTGTGCCTGCTTGTTCACTTGCGCTCTCTCTCTCTCTCTCTCTAACAAATAAATAAATAAATAAAATCTTAAAAAAAAAAAAGGGGGTAATGTCCAATAAAGGGAGTGATCCCAGGGACTATTGGCACCAGGAAGAAGCGATGCTTCTCAGATCCCTACAGCCACAGGCTAGTCAAGAAACTGTTAAAGATTGATGGTAATTGATCCAAGTTATTGAGCATTCACCGTGCATCATGAATATGTTCAACGTATTATCTCAATTAATTAATTGAATTAACATATTATCTTCATTAATATGTATTATCTCAAACTTCACAATAACCTTATAAAATACTACCACATCTTTCAAAAAAGTGATAGAATAGGGTTAAGAAATATATTCAGGGTTATAAAAGTAAAAATGTGTTTGTTCTTTCACTGCTATTCTATGGTGCCTTTCAATATTTGGGGATTTTTGTGTGGGTTTTTTGGATCTTTTTTTTTTCTTTTTTGCTTGAGAATCTGGCTTATGGCCGAATGTGGAGAGCTCATTAATGTTTTGTTTTCTTGGATTTAATTAAACTGGTATCCAGTTAGTCAATAAATATTTAATGCATACCTACAGTGTTCTGGGCATAATGTTTGGTCCAATATATGATATTTTTATTATTGACCAGATTAAAAAGATTTCTTCAATCTAAGGGCATATTTTAAATGCAAGTTCTTGTTACATTAATTCTGAAGTACAAGTAGAAAGGCCTTATTGGCCATTATGGTATCAAGAGATAATATTTCCATATCCCAGATAAATGTATTGACAGATATTATTGCTACTGTGAATAAGATAGTATTTCCCAAGGTTATAAATACATATATATATGTATATACATATGTATATATATATTTTAAAATATACCTATGTCTTGTAAAACAATTAACCTGGATAAAGCCAATTTACCCGAATGTAGACTTTCTATGTAATCAAAATCTTCTAGAAACCACTCAAATATGGAACTATTGATATGTCTCTAGAAATACCGTGGTGGAGGAAATAAGAAAGATTTTGAGAATGGGAAATGTAGACAAGAGATAAGGAAAATTGGAAACAGAAAGAGAATGTCATAAAGGGGACCAGGAGAGAAGGAGATCAGAATGAGGCAATGATATAGTGAGGCAGAGGAACAGAGACAGATAGACATAACCATCAAGAAAGAGGAGGGGTGCCTGAGTGGCTCAGTCAGTTAAGCGGCTGCCTTCTGCTCAGGTCATGATCTCAGGGTCCTGGAATCAGGCCCCGCATCGGGCTGTCTGCTCAGCAGAGACCCTACTTCTCCCTCTCTCTCTGCCTGCCTCTCTGCCTACTTGTGCTCTCTCTCAATCTCTCTGTCAAATAAATAAATAAAATCTTTATTAAAAAAAGAGAAGATTCAGAGCAAGGAAGTTACCAGGAATAAAGAGAAACATTGCGTAACGATAAGGGTGAATTCTCCAAGAAGACATAATCCTTAATATGTATGCACCTAACAGAGCATCAAAATACATGAGCCAAAACCAGTAGAATTGAAAGGAGAAATAGATGAGCCTACTATTAGAGTTGGAGACTTCAGTATCCCTTCATCAGAAATAGACCCAGCAGACAGAAAATCAATAAGGATATAGCTGAACTCAACACCACCATCAATCAAATGGATACAATGAACATCTACAGACTACTTCATCCGACAATAAGGAGAAAATACACATTCTTCCCAAGCTCACACAGGACATCCATTCACCCTGGTAGATCACATTCTGGGATATAAAACACACCTGAACAAATTAAAAGGAACAGAAGTCACACAATGTGTGCTTTCGGACTACAATAGAGTTGAAGTAGAAATCAGAAGCAGAGAGTGAGCTGGAAAATCCCCAAATACTTGGAGATTAAACAACATTCTTCTAAATAACACATGGGTCAGGGAGGAAAATCTCAGAAATTGTAAAATATTTTGAATTAAAAGAGAGAGAAGGGTTCTATTGAGTACATGAATAGCAACAATTATTTTTTCTATTACTTGGAAGTAAACCATCCAATACTTCGGTTGAACTAAGGATTTAAAAAAATAGTTTTTATTTCAGGAATGCTGTGTGACTCATGCCTACAGCATTAGAAAAGAGTTTGTCAGCTCTTCAGATCTTAAATTTTACTTTTGAAACCTAGGCCCCATCGAGTACTGGCAGGTTTGTTCCTGTGTAAAGATATGATTTCAATCTTAGATATTTACTTTGAAACCACGAAGACACTGGATAGTTTATTAGTCACCAAACAGTTTGCCAGTTTTTAAATTACTAAGTGCTATATACATATACGATACACCGTTTATAGCACAAAACAATGTCTGAATGTTGCATTTAGAACTGAGATGTATTTAATTTCTTTTTTAGCTCCTCCTCTCACTTCTGCTAGTCCTTTAGCGAAGTTAATCCATTGATTCAGGTAAGAGGCTTTCAGTATCCTGCAGAATAAAATAAAATGTGGGGAAAAAAGAAAACAGAAGTGTCTTTCAACTGTCTGATGCTTAAATATTTTGGAGATTCTAGTTTAGTGTTATTTTTTTCCCTTGGGAAAAATGTCCTTTATTGGACAAGCAAGATTTAAACAAGGCAGAAATTCCAGACCCAGTGCAAGGATAGTCCAAAAATTCAATATTTAGGCATTCACTTATTTTGTATGTTCATTCATTCATTTGTTCACTCAATAAATATTTTGTGCCAGAATTACAAAAATGAATACATTTATTCCTGGTCAAAGTTTGTAGTATGACCCACTTCTGTGAAAGAAACCAGACTTTCAGCCCATATGGCTACTGTTCCTTTTTTTTTTTTTTTTTTAGGATTTATTTATTTTCAAGAGAGAGAGCACAGGAGCATGAGCATGAGCAAGGGGAGGGGCAGAGAAAGAATTTCCAGCAGATTCCCTGCTGAGCAGGGAGCCGGAGCCAGGACTCTATCTCATGACCCTAAGCTCCTGACCTGAAGCCAAAATCAAGAGTCGGATGCGGTGCCTAACGGACTGGAGCCACCCAGGCGCCCCATGGCAACTGTTCTTAACTTTAACGTATTCATCAGGCCCTCCTGTCTCTTGTCTGTCTCTTTAAGTTTCAAAGAGATTCAGACTTTGCAAGTAATTTTTTTCTTTATGTAACTAACCATTCGGAAGTGGCAAAATGAATTAAGGAGGAAGTGAATAGAGAGGTTGTGCTTTTCATAAGATGTGGGTTCAGATGCATTTTCGCAACTAAGTATTTTCATATGCTTTGTATGTTTTCTAAATCAGTTCAAAGGGCTGTCCTGGCACAGTGATTTTTTATATAATTCTAAAAAAAAAAAAAAAACCAACCCTGGTCATGTGTTAGGAGTTCATAGTATCCATGAATGACTTGACGTACCCTTTAGTTAATCCATTTGTGACTTGATGATATCATTTATTGATAATGGTTATTCTATAAAAGTCATTTGCTGATTCTAGAGAGGGATCTAATGGCGATGTTCTTCAGGTCCCAATTAGCCGCTCAGATAAACTTTTTTGGGGTTGTATTTTAATGAGGTGATCTCTGTCCTGGGCCTGGTCCTCACCTATAAATCCAGCTTTGGAAATTTGGTTAGGTATATACATTTCCATCTATATCATACTATCCAGACTAAACGGGAAAAAAAGAAGAACCATGCGTAAACCTGAATGGAATTATTTATTGTAAAAATATTGGCAAGAACTTTGCTTAGTAGCACATTCCCTCTTTGTCAAAATATCTGCATGAGAAGGTAAATTAATACCTCATGGTTAACTGGGGAGCAGGGACTCAGAGCAGAGGGCATTCACTGGAGATCTGAGAGCTGGGGTTACTGACTGCTACTCACTCAGGCCACCTGGACTGAGGATACACACCCACCAGGAGGACAGCTCTCTCACTCCCTGGACGGTACTGAAGAGGTGCCAGACCTCATGCATGACCCCATTCTCTATACCTCAGCCTTTATGTTGACAGGCACCCTACACAATTGTTACATTTGGGTCCCCTACTTACATACAGACCCTCCCCCACTCTAGTTCCTTGAGATGGTAGCAGAGCACTTTGAGTGAAGTTTAGGACAGACTCATGCTCCCCACCTACATGTCCACGTGGGTTGTCATGTTTCCTCCTCCAGTTCTTCTCAACCATGAGGAGTGGATTTTGCAAGTTTTATTTTTCAAGAAGCAGGGTTATTTCTCTTATTCTCAACTTCCTCAGGGAGCCTCTCATTAACATCTCCATTGTAATTAATGACAGCTGGACCAGGGTCTCTCTTTTTTTTTTTTTTTTAAGATTTAATTTATTCACTTGACAGAGATCACAAGTAGGCAGAGAGGCAGGCAGAGAGAAAGGAAGGGAAGCAGGCTCCCTTCTGAGCAGAGAGCCCGATGCAGGGCTCGATCCCAGGACCCTGAGATCATGACCTGAGCCGAAGGCAGCGGCTTAACCCACTGAGCCACCCAGGCGCCCTGGACCAGGGTCTTAAAACAACATCTTTCCTTACGTGAATCCCGGAGAGACTTTTCTTCAGAGGCAAGAAGGCACAAGGTCAATAGTTCAGCCTCAGGTTATTTTTGCTTACTAAAGGCACAAAAGCATGCACTGGAAAGATGCTGATTGCTACATGGTGTAACGAGGAAGCTGTTACTAAGGACTTAAGAATAAGCCGATCACTATTTGGTCTATCACCAATTCACAGAAACCTCAAACACCTGACCCTCAGTGTGTTGCTATAGCAATCCGTAAATGACCAATTCACTGCATTATCTCTTTGCCAAAAACTTTTAAATAAGCTATCTATAAATTATTTAGCCATTCTTATATTATCGAAGTAAGGCAGACTTCATTTTTTTTTAAAGATTTTTATTTATCTATTTTGAGAGAGAGAGAGAGAGACAGAGTGAGAGAGAGCGTGAGAGGGGAGGTCAGAGGGAGAAGCAGACTCCCCATAGAGCTGGGAGCCCGATGTGGGACTCGATCCCAGGACCCCAGGACCTGAGCCGAAGGCAGTTGCTCAACCAACTGAGCCACCCAGGCACCCAGCAGACTTCATTTTTTAATAAATGATTGCTTCTTGTAATGGGTTTTTAGAGATTTTATTAATTTATTTGACAGCGAGTGAGACAGAACGCACAAGCAGGGTGAGCAGTAAGCAAAGAGAGAAATAGGCTCCTCTCTGAGCAGGGAGCCCGACATGGGGCTTGATCCCAGGATCCTGAGCTGAAGACAGATGCTTCATGACAGAGCCACCCAGGAGCCCGTTTCTTACGGTTTTGAATTTCACAAGGGTACAAGATGCAAATGCTAAGCCATAAAACATCCTTCCAGGTATAGCGTTTCTTGGTTATGTTAGTACTGGATTTGCTCTTTTAATAGAAGGAGAGATGAGATGAAATACAAATAGGGCATAGGAATTGCATCTTAAAATGTCTTTACACAGATCCATTCACACCACAGCCTTCAAATCAAGCATGAGTGCCTAACCTCCTACTTGTTTACACGCCTGCACACAAAGTCAAGACTCATGATACATGAACACTGGGCAGCCTGCCCAAAAGACAATTCCTACAAAGTTTATAGCTTGTATTTGGAACCATTTTTTTGGTAAATCAGTAACTAGAAATCAATCAGTAGACTGCTAAGTGGCCAATTGTCAGTTGGTATTGTCACCCACTGTAAAATATAGTCAATGGAGCCCGTAGGTACACACCCACTGATTGCTTCTTAGCGACTTAAACAGTCCCCGAAGATTCTCCTGCTTTCATCACATAAGCTCCTCTAGAGTACAAAGGTGGGTTTCTGATGCTGAAAGCAGCATGGCTGATATTTCTAATTAGAAACTGGATTTTCACATCTCTTTCCCAGGCTACACTAATTCTCATATCTGGAGTCCTTCCATGACGGATGACCTCTACACTCCAGCAGTGCTCTTAATAATTCTGTCATGTGCAGCTCCAAGATAATCCGTATTTAAGGTTACTTTATTTCCTCTTTGGTTTGACATTCTTCCTCCCCATTACAGTGTCACTGGCTCTAGGTAATCTGTCCTTGGAGACATAATCCCCTTTCTTAAAACTGGTTGTCAGATTAAGTGATTAACTTAATGTGTCACTAGATTGTTAATTTTAAAAGTTTATCTTCTAAAAATGACAAAATGTATGATATAATGTCTAGTGGTTTTTTTTTTTTTTTTTTGACAATTCTTTCCCAAGCTTTCCATTTTACCTTTTTCATAGTGAAATGGGGGAAAATCAGACAGCAGTGACAGAGTTCATTCTACTAGGATTTTGTCTTGGCTCAAGAATTCAGATGGTTCTCTTTGGGCTCTTCTCTCTCTTCTTTGTCTTCACCCTGCTGGGGAATGGGCTCATCCTGGGGCTCATCTCACTGGACTCCAGACTGCACACCCCCATGTACTTCTTCCTCTCCCACCTGGCCATCGTCGACATAGCCTATGCCTGCAACACCGTGCCCCAGATGCTGGTGAACCTCCTGAAGCCAGACAAGCCCATCTCCTTTGCTGGCTGCTTGACACAGACTTTTCTTTTCTTGACTTTTGCTCATACTGAATGTCTTCTCCTGGTGGTGATGTCCTATGATCGGTATGTGGCCATCTGCCACCCCCTCCGGTATTCTGCCATCATGAGCTGGAGGGTCTGCATCACCCTAGTGACGACCTCCTGGGCATGTGGCTCCCTGCTGGCCCTGGTCCATGTGAGCCTCATCCTGAGGCTGCCCTTCTGTGGGCCTCATGAAATCAACCACTTCTTCTGTGAAATCCTGTCTGTCCTCAAGTTGGCCTGTGCTGACACGCAGCTCAACAAAGTGGTCATCTTTGTTGCCTGTATGTTTATCTTAGTCGGGCCCCTCTGCTTGGTGCTGGTGTCCTACTCACGCATCCTGTTGGCCATCCTGAGGATCCAGTCTGGGGAGGGCCGCAGGAAGGCCTTCTCCACCTGCTCCTCCCACCTCTGTGTGGTGGGGCTCTTCTTTGGCAGCGCCATTGTCATGTACATGGCCCCCAAATCCCGCCACCCTGAGGAGCAGCAGAAGATCCTTTTCCTGTTTTACAGTTTTTTCAACCCTATGCTGAACCCACTGATCTACACCCTGAGGAACGCAGAGGTCAAGGGTGCCCTGAGAAGAGCAGTGTGCAAGGAAGGTCATTCCCCACTGGAGTGACATTGGAATCCGTAGCCTCAGTAGTTCCCTGGAGCCTTAGGTACTGCATATCACCTAAGTTTCTCAGTCTTTATATCTGAGGCTGAAAAATCCAAGAGACTCTGTAAAGCACTCCCTTTTCCCAGAAAGTATTTAGGTTTTATTGAACTCATTATATGTAATTCTATCAAATATATCCTTTCATCTAACTGCATAGTCAGTTGAGAACTCCTAGAGGAATAAATTGATTTCATCCACTGCTGTGGGTCCTAAAAGGTTAAAATAGACACTCTACCTGTGACGTCATCATGTGTGCTCATTAATAGCAGAATGCAGGCTTTACTGGACATAGCCACGTCAGTGACCATTTTTAAAAACCTTATAGCCACAGAGACTTAAGACCTGTTGATACCTTTTTCCTTTTTTTTTTTTTAACCCCATATCAGGATGTTTCCCCTTAATTGTACTTCCTCCTATAAATAGTAAATGTACCTAAATGCCTACATAGACTTAGGGGGTCACTGATGTTGTTGATTAAACCTTATAATCTATCTTATAAATTTCCGTGGTCAGAAAGTAAGTCTGCACACATTCAGCAGCTGGCGTCCCAGGGAATTACCCAATGAAATCCGCTTTCCAGCCTGTCCTGGGCTTTTGATGGCCGCTTGGTTCTAAACTCTTCTCGCCTGTTTGAGAAGAGTATCTGTGATTCTTTCTGGACAGACACGTACTCGTCACTAGAAGGAGTTGGCAAGCGCTACTGCCCAACTCAGAATGACCAGGTAGGGATGGAAAGCCCCAAGCAGAGGCAGCCGAGTGGGGAAAAAAGGTTTTAACAATAATAATAGTAGTTAACATTATTATTATTATGTACTTACTCCATGCCATCCACTGCACATAGATAGCTAATTTACAGAGATCGCTTCATTTTTATTATAAAAATCTATGTCTCATTACCATCCCATTTTACAGATGCAAACACTAAGCAAATGGCAAATGCTAGACCCTTGCCCCAGCGATCTGACTCCCAAACCTTCTCTGTGCAATGTGGTACACCATTGTCAATATTACCAGATTAAGAATAAGGCTAACCTCTCCTAACCTAGGATACGCGAAGTGAATATGAGTTTCTTCTGAGTCTAATACATGCCACAATGAGGCTGGGAGAACCAGAGATTATTTGTGGAAGGCTTCTTGTTCCGGTTGGTGAGTCCCATGGTCATGGTCACAGAGAACATTAGGAGCTTCTGAGCACAGAGAGGGAGGGAATGGAGGCTGTTCTCATTGAGGTGAGAGGTTTGGTTTAGAACTCAGCTGGTGGCAAGAAGCAGAAGCAAGTCATCTCTAGTTTCACACACAGCACGCACATGTTCATGCACATCTGCATGTGTGAGTGCAAGCACACACTTATAGAGTCCTTACAGCGGTGACACACTCCATTCTAAGTACTTTACATGTATTATCTTTTTTAATCCTCATAACAACCCTGTAAGATAGGAACTATTAACCACTCTTTTTGGGGAGAAAACAGAGGCAAAAATAGATTGAGTAACTTAACCAAAGCCTTGCAACTGGTAAGTGTCTAGTCCAAGATCAAACTTAGGTGATCTGACTGCTAAACCCGTGGGCATAACCACTAAGTTAAAGTCAAAGAAACTGTGAAATTTCAGAAGCAGGAAATGGAAATGGAGGAAGCGAGTAGGAAACTTTCAACCTCCAGCCGGAGAGAGGCATTGGGCTCCAGATAGAAAAGGTACTTATGTTTATAACATAAGTTATAAAAATAAGTTATAGAACGCATCTAGAGCCCTCTTCCTGGCCAGGGCAGTGCCACGGGGTAGTGCCACGGGGGGAGCAGCCCTTGTCTGCAGTCCGAGGGTCCCGGCAGTCCAGACAGGTCTTCGGACTCAAGGAGGCAGCCACAGCCAGTCGCACTGCAAACGTGGCAACGGCCACATCCACGTGAATGGGCAGCGCATGGAGGTGATCAAGGCGCACCCACGGCAGGACAAGCTACAGGAACCTGCTCTGCGCCAGGAGCGATTTGCTGGGCGGGTGGTCACGTGGTCCAGACTGGCACAATCTGCTGGTCAGCCTCCGAAACCCTGGTGGCCTAATACAGGGGATGAGGCTTCCAAGAAGGCGACCCAAGAACATTCTCATCCAGCACGACCTGACCCTGCTAGAAGCGGATCCCCAGCACGGACTCCAAAAAGTTTGGCAGCCCTGGTGCTGGCGACCAGAAATCCTGCCGATAAACCCAGCATGAGGATCAGGGGTCACCTTTATAATAAACAAGTGTCACGGGACTTAAGGTTAAAACACACACACCCACAACTTGACTTTATACTGGAGTGGAAATAAGGGTGAGATAGTTAAAGGGGCCAGGGATGGAAATAGGGCCCCCTGGGAGTCTGGACCATAAAACAAAACAGGGGTAGAAAGAAGTTAACAATGCAGTTTTAGATGGATGGTTCATCAAATGGAAGAGCCTTAGATAGTGATCGTGTAATTTACCTAAACTGGATATACTTTGTACTTCAGATATTGCCTAACACAGTTTTTAATCCGCTGTTTCATGACCAGTGCTGGGTACTGTATGGCAAGGTTCGGTGGGATGCAGGACAACAGCAGAACAGAGCTGTAATGTTACTGACAGGTCTCAAAGGAAAAAAGCTCTCCTGGTACAAGGTTCAGCTGCAGAAAAGTGTGGGATGCAGAAAGCATGCCCCAGGAGCCACTGTCGTGGCTTCCTAACTCTGTGCAGTGCTCTCCTAAGGTTGGCCTAGGCATCTGGACCCTTAAACATGCAGGATCTGAGGCTAGAGACCTGGGTTCTGGTCCCAGCTCTACCATTTGCTAGCTGTGCTCTTTCCGGGAAAATCCCCTAAGATTGCCAGAGTCTGTTCCCCATCCACCAGGCATGCAGAATGAGAGCTGCTTAGGTGGCCCCACAGGACTGCTACAGGCCTCAAACAAGAAGGGGTGCAAATGGACATGTTTTGAAGACTTGAAGTGCTGCGCAAACATAAGATATCGCTATTATTATAGTTACCATTAGGTCAGAAATTATTTTAATATTGTGAGGCTTGCTAAACTTTGAGTCTGGTATCAAAGCTATTCCTTAGCCAGGGGAGCACTGGGGTTGATAAGTCACCCAGACTTTTGCCTGCGTGCCTTCTGCATCCCCCTTTCAGCCTTGGAGGGACTAGCCTTCCCCAGAGTCCAGGCTGCAGACCAGACTCAGTGACCTGTCTGTGAGTCAGTTGGCAAAGGCTCCAGGGGGAACCTCTCTCTCTTTGAACCTGTTCATAGCCTCTCCACTAAGAAAGCATGGGGGAATTCAGAGTTCTCAAAGCAAGGGAATTCAGAGTTCAGGGTTTGTTTTCTGTTTCTTGTTCTTTGTTTTCAGATTCTGTTTATTTCCAAAATGTACCGTCTTTAACCTGGGATTGACGGCACAATTACGTATCCTCTCTCTACAGGGAGAAGGACAAAATCTGATCATCTCTTCATCCGCGATATCATACTCACTAAACTTTTGGTAAGTAAAGGACCCTTTATCCATTAGCCTCATTTCCAAATTTTCAGTGTTGAACTATCTTCTGATTTCTAACCTTTTTTACATTCCTCAAACGGCAGATTATAGTATATAGAAATATAATTGTAGCTGAAAGTTATTGAGCACTTACTATACGACATGAAATGCTTTAATATCATCTTCGCATTGAATCTGTAGAGTGGACACTATTGCTGTCATTAGATAATGATGAGGAAATAAAGTTTAGAGAAATTAATTATCTACCCAAGGTCACAGAATTATCCACTGGTGGAAACGTAATTCAAGACTAGGCAGTCTGGGGACGCCTGGGTGGCTCAGTTGGTTAAGCAGCTGCCTTCGGCTCAGGTCATGATCCCAGCATCCTGGGATTGAGTCCCATATCAGGCCCCTTGCTCGGCAGGGAGCCTGCTTCTCCCTCTGCCTCCGTCTGCCAGTGCGCTCTCTCTCTCTCTCTCTCTCTCTGACAAATAAATAAATAAAATCTTTAAAAAAAAAAAAAAAGACTAGGCAGTCTGGCTTTAAATTAACTCTGAATTGCTCTTTTGCAGCAATCTACTGCTATTCCTAACCCGAATGACTGGCATAAGGACTGTTCATAGTATGTACTTAGTCCACCTCGACTGAATGAACAAATAAATATTCATCATATTTAAATTTCCACCCATAACTTACCGGCCTGGGCATGTGTTACCCTTCATTTCTTTACATTGGGGCATCTTATTGTCTATTAGATTTATCCAATTCTTGCCTTTAGTACATTCTTATGCGATGGGTATTAATAAATAAGAATATGTTATTGCTCTAAAATCACAGAAGAGAAGGAAAAAAACTAGGGTGGAAATTTAGCACTAACTATAAAAAATCCTGGGGCTGCTTATTCATTTCTGTCATAGGAAGCAGTGGTCACTGGCTTCTCAGAGGAGTGTGCCAGATCGCTGAGCCTGTGATTCTGGAAGGCTAGGAGGCTGCCGGTGCCAGACGGGAAGCCATGGTAGGGTGTTGCCCTTGAAAACTGGCAAAAGGGCGGAGACAATTATGGGCGGTAACTACTGGAAATGACAGGGATGGGAATCTGTGTGTGGTAGCTGCTTCCCTTGCCTCCTGAAATTAGCACCTGCAGTATCCTTGGCGTGTGGGCCAGGGATTGCCAACCACCAACCTACAGGATGGTTGTTTACTGTTTGCCGTGAATGTAAAGCAGCATCGTTAAATATGGGTTGTTGAGGGCAGACAAAAATGAAAGGAGGGTTGGAATGTCGTCCCACTGGATGAAAGCGTGACCGTGTTTCTCCAACTAGCAAGGAAGTGTCTTACTCTCCTTGCTTTCTTGACAAACGTCGTTGGCTCATTTTGATATATGACTTTTTTTTTTTAACCCGTGTTTCTGTTTTTTTCTATTTTAATTTTTTTTTTTTAAAGATTTTATTTATTTATTTGACAGAGATCACAAGTAGGCAGAGAAGGAGGCAGAGAGGGAGGAGGAAGCAGGATCCCTGCTGAGCAGAGAGCCTGATGTGGGGCTCGATCCCAGGACCCTGGGATCATGACCCGATCCGAAGGCAGAGGCTTTAACCCACTGAGCCACCCAGGTGCCCCTTAATTTTTGAAATCATGTTTGGGCAAAAGAAGAGGTGGACCCTTGAGCACCCTTGGATTTAGACGACAGAGTGCCGGCTCGGCGTTGGGATATCCGGGTTCCCATCCCAGCTTCCCCACTCACTCACTGTGTGACCCTAGAAAAGCTGCTTAGCTCCTCTAGCCTTCAGTTTCTTCACCGATAAAATGAAATTTGATATAGACACTTTCTAAGATTCTTCTTATTTTCTTGTTCTCTCTCTGTTGATTTCCTCACATTTCATCGAAATGTGGATTTTCACTTTTTCAAAGGAATATAAATTAAGTTCCACGCAGAGAAAATGAAGTGGACTCAAAGATAATTGAATATCCGGGGCCTTCAACATAGTAGGAACTCAAGGGTAACCGCTGAGTCAACGAGCGAGCTGACTATTTTAGTGTTTTATTGAAATTGTTTAAGACTGGCTGAAACAGGAAGTGAAATGACGACTCTTAGAAAAGTCAGTTTTATTAGCCTCCCAGGGTCTTATTAAATATAACTTTCATTGGGAAAGGTTCTGGGACCAGAAATCAAACTTTATATCTACTTTGGTATCTCTGTTGCCCACATCGTAAATAATAATTTTCATATCCAGTACGTACTGACCACTTACCAAGCACCAAGCATTGTGCTGATATATATGAATTATTATCTTGTCTAAATTCTGTGACAATTCCATGAATTTAATGAGTTTGACACTTTTATTGCACTCATGAAAAGGGGAAGAAGGGAAGGGAAAGGAAGGGGAGGGAGGAATGAAAGGAAGGAGGAAAGAAAGAAAGAGAAAGAGAGAGAGAGGGAGGGGAGGGAAGGCAGGAGAGAGGGAGGAAGGAAGGGGCAAAACAGACAGTAACAACTTTGCTGTGATTACAAGTATGTGACAGCCTGGGCCCTAATCCAGGTCAGCCTGACTCCAAAGACCACACCCATAACCAGTCAGCACACCGCCTCTCTGCACCCTGGATGCGTACACTCTTTTTCTGTCTATCATTAAGTGACATTCAAGAAAATCAGCCTCAATGTCCTGAAAACACATTTTTTAAAAAAGATAAAAATAGAGCTGACAGAGTTTTCAATACATACAGGATGAGCAAAATAGTAATATACACATCAGTTTTTTAACTGGGCAAAAATTACATAGATATAAGCAAAGACAAATGAGCCATGCACAGTAGAACAGTAAAAACCACTCATGATTATGATGAGAGATGTTCAGGCTCTCTAGTAATTACAGAAACAAATTTTAAAGCACGAGATACCGTTTCCTGCCCATTGAATGGGACAAAAATAAAAGGATGGATATTTCCTACTGCTGCTGAGTGTGTGGGTAATAGTCTGGGTAGCAGTGTAAATTGATTTGGTGCTAATTTGGGAATATAGCTTCAAAAATTGAAGTTTGTACCCTTTTTATGCAACAACTCCAATTCTAGGAACATATCCTGCAGAAATATTCATATGTATGTGCAAAATATATACATGTATATTTATTTTAAATCAAAGAATTACTTACAATGTCAAAATGTTGCAAATAAGCTAATATTCTTCAGTGGCGGATCTGTTGACTAAAACATTATAAATCTATACCATGAAGTATTATGCAACTATTAAAATAAGTTTTCTCTCTCTAATGTCCAGGAGAGGTTCCCTTAAAAATAAGTGAGTAAAAGAAGTCGTAGTGATGTAGTACTTTCTCATTCAGCTAGGGAAAAAGTTGCTTGTGTGTGTGCATGCGTGTGTACAGACATATTAAGGCACAGGAAAATGTTCAAAATGATAACCATTAAAAGGTTCAAGGGGGTGACTCTCAAAATGGAAAGCATACTATGGACAATAACACATTATTAGAAAATTTTAAAGTAATCAAGTGTTAGTGTTGCAATTTTTAAAAAAGAAAAAGAAAAGCGACCCAGGTCCTTACACCTTGTGGAAGGAAGCCCTCCTCCTTTCCATGTGGCTCCCAAGCTTGTCCTGGATGTTGGAAGGAGCAAAAGCACGGTGGCTTTCAGAGGGCCTGATCTAAAAGTGGACTGGGCATTTTTGCCCGCATCCCATTGGCTAAAACTTGGTCATATCGGATATAGTTTTTGGAATGTTGGTGTGTTTGGTGGGGGCCAGAGTCCACGGCCAAGAAAGGATTCTTGAAACGTCTTTGTTGCAAAAAGGTGGCTATGTTAAAGCACAGGGGCAGGCCCCGTGGGAAGAAAGGGCTGCCGCCTGCTGCTCCAATATTGTGAGGAGCAACTGATAATATACCTTGGCTTCGGGAGAAGTAAAGATAAGGGAGGTTCCAAAAGGACTTCTCCTGTGTCAAAGAAGACTCAGGATCCTGGAGGAATGCTATTATCTGCCTATCTCGAGCATTTGTCAATGGGCTGCAGGTTATAAGCACATGTGATTTTATCTCCCTTTCCTTCTGCCTTTGGTTCTCGCATCAGTACAGTCACACAAAAATGCAAGGCATTCTGGGAGATATGGTCTCTACAGGTACCCAGGAATAAGAGGAAACCGGTTCGATAAACATCTACCAGTCTCTGCCACAAGTACTCAGAGAGCCCGTGTTTCTGATGAGGGAGCGGGAGGCTGGCTGAGGACAAAGCAAAAGCTGGCACCTTGCACCCCCTCTCCATCCGCTCCCCTCGGTGATGTGTGTGGCATTCCTCAGGTACCCCTGCCTGCCAAAACAAATAGTTAACTTGCTGAGATCACAATCCCGCAAGACAGGAGTCTCCCTTGGTTTACAAATGTCCTAGAGATCTATGAACAAAGAAGTTACATTATCAATAGCACAATTTCCAGAGGCAAATGACTCAGTTCCTCAAGCCTTAATGTCACCCTCCCCTCTGTAAACAAAACTGAAGGAGGCTGGGGTAGAAGGAAATGTAAGTGAAGTTAAGTTTCTTCTATACCTAAATCTCATTAACAAAGACGCTTGATAGCAGAATTGTGACATTTCACCAGGAATCTCCCAACCATCTTGATGTTAATGGCTTGCCAAAAGACAGCATTGATCAAGCCTCCGGTATCCCTGCACCTTGGAGGCCTCCTTTAACATGTGAAAACTCTGTTCAAACCTCCATTTCCCTCACCTTCCCCCAACCGCAGGGTACATAACCTGCCGTCCCTCACAACCCGGGGCAGCTGCACCTCTGCCTGCCCACGGGTCCTGTCCCCGTGCTTTAATAAACCACCTTTTGGCACCAGAGACGTCTTAAGAATTCTTTCTTAGCCGTCGGCTCCGAACCTCACCCCACCGAGCCTGACCTAGGTTCTAGAACTTCATCATTTCTAGCTCTGTGGTTCTTCAGGACAACAGCAAAACTCTGGAGGGTACTGAGAGAAGAAATCGAGACATGTGAGCCTCCACAGATCTTCAAAAGCAACACCCCCACTGATATATACAATCGATTTTCTATCTTCAATTTTATGTGAAATACAACTCAAAGCTTCCAGACAAATCCCCAAGACCCCTCTTCAGTACTGTTCCCCAGGTCACTTCCTGAGGGACTCAGCCAGTATCAAACCTGAGCCATCACACTGCAATATAGTGGGTAATCCTGTAAACCCAGGTTGAGCTGTGCCACACTCAGCTGTATCCTTGTTTTGCTTCCCCGTCTAGGCAATGGCGATAAGACACCACCCATCCTGACTGTTCCAAGGGGACATTGTGAGCTTCGGAAAAGGTAATATACTTGTCAGTACTTTTTAAACCGAGAAGTTCTAAACATGGCTCTTAGTCCTATAGTACAGAGATTCATCAATTATCGTCTCTTACCTTTTATTTTCCCCTTCCCTACTTTCTCTCTGTACTTTTTTACCCAACCCCCTTGTAAAAGAGATCGAGGACAGTTCAGTTCTAAGGAAGGTATCCGAGAAGAGCCAAAGGACAGTGTCTGAACAAAAGATATAATTGGGCAAAAGGGTTAAATTTGGGGCACCCAAATCAGACAGTTTTATGATCTTTTCTACCCAGAAAGTAGGCTGTGCTGGGAGACTGGACAGCTGATACTTTAAGAGGGTAGGGGGCATGGAGAGGCTGAATTTCTAGCTATCCAAAATGATATCCCCGTGGTGTCTGCACCGAACTGGAGCAGCAGGAAGAAAGTAATGACTGAAGTTGGTCACGAGCGAAAGTTCTAAGGGATCGAATCTTCTGGAGTGCAGAAGACATCCAGCACTCCATGCCTGGGTGGTTGGATCCTTCTCCGTGAGGTCCAACAGAACAGATGGTTAGTGTGTGCAGTGGGTTTCTTTCTGTGGGCTGCGGCGGCTCTGCTGAGAGAGTGACGACCTCACGGGCTATTTGCCCTTTTGCGAAGCCAACGCCTATTCCGTATAATTTTAGAGGCAGCCTGGGCTTACGATCACCTCTCTCTACCGCCTTTAGATACTCAGAATTTCTTTATCAAGACAATCTTGGGTTTCACAATCATAGATAAACTTCATATGCAGATGTACTTCTACCCGGCTCGGCTGTGAATCCCCCGGTGCTAGGGGATCTGTTTGGTCACAAGAGTCCTAAATACCCAGAGAGCGTGGGGAGGGAGGGAGGCTGGGACTCCCACTGCAATTTCGCCTATTGTAATCGTTACTTCTGAAGACCGTGGCCACGCCAAATTTTTCAGCTACCATTGAAGTCTCTGGAAACAGCCAGGAGATTTAGAAAATGATAAAAACAAAACAAAACAAATAAACACTAAGTTCCACCAGTAGGGAGGCTGATTAAGTAAAGACTGGTACCTCCCTGGCGTGGCATACCGTGCAATTTTTAACAAACAAGAAGTATTATGGATGCTCTTCATATCTTAGATGGGTGTTCTTCATATCGTGGGCGAAAATCCCCAAGATGCATGGAGTAAAGTCGAGGTCATTGGAAGAGGGATAAACACCCTATATTTATATGGGGTTATATGTGCATAAAACGATTCTGGAGGACTACTCCGGAGGACTGCTAGTCTAGAAACAAAGATGATGGTGACAAGCAGAAACATATCCATGCTAAAGCTTATAAAATTTGAGGCAGCTTCTTTAAGAAAAAGAATGTTAACATATGACTACAAAGTTAGTTGAGAGCCTCAGAAGGGTCCTTAGTAGGGCTCTGAAGCTTAATTTTCTCTCGCACGTGGTAAATCCAGCACGGGGGATAAGCAGGTGGGAGAGAACATCAAAAAATACTATGAAAGCTGCTAGACACTTGAGCCATTTTTAGCTAGCCAAGAAATGAAATTTTTAAGAAATCAGTGTTTTACCAACATGGCTTTGGAGAAAGAGAATTGACTAGGTGAATTGATTAGGTGAATTGATTAGGTGAATTGATTAGGTGACTGAGCCGTGTGAAAAACTTGAGTTCATATAATCCGATTCATAACGAGGAAATTATGAAAGCTATCGTGGTAACTATCTGAAATACTGTATTTCACCTATTGGGTTGGCAAAGATCAAAACATTTTAAAAACAGGTAGTGTGGGCATGGCTTGTCATTCGTTGCCTTAATTTGGTCTGAGTGACCTCCACGGGGAATGATTTGCCAATGCCTCCCACGATTACGGATGCACATACCATTTGACCCAGCAAGTCAGCGTCCAGGAATATATCCTACAGGTGGACTGGCACGTGTGCAAAGCAACAGATGCCAATGTTATCCACGGCAGCATTGCTTGTTCTGCCAACCTGATGGGGCTACCTCCGTCGGAGACTGGCTAGATCAATTTTGCTACTACCTCCATTCAGAATGTGGCACAGCTGAAAAATAAACCAGATATGACAGAACAATCTGTATATATTTAACCCAAAAAACAAACAAACAAAAAAAAAAACAAAAAAAAAAAAACCCAGGTTTCAGTATACATTGTGGGCTATCATGGATGTAATGTGTTTCCTATAAGTGCAGAATGTTTTTGCAAGCATTTCACAAACCACCTGCAAGACTGGAGTGACCAGAGGGGACATGGATAGCGGGGGCGGGGAGACATGTGTGAAAGGAAAACTTTTGTACTTTTAAATTTTGGAACATGTCAATGTGTGACTTTTTTGAAATAAGATTTTTGAAAACGTTAGGACAGAGTTTTTAAAATTCTGCAAAATCCCCCTTAAACTCCAGTGAAGCCTGACGCTGGTCAAGGACAGCCTGTTGAAGTCCCAAACCCTGGGGAAGTTCCACTTTGGATGCAGACCAGCCTGGGGCAAGGGAGGATTTGAGGAGACTGAGCCAATAACTTATTATCCAAAAGGAAACCTACTCCTGAGGACGAACCCAATTAAATTTCCAGGAAATGATTCTTCTGTAAGTTCGTGAGAGCTATGAATTCTTCTCTGAGCTCCCCATTATAGCGCATTAGCTCTTTAAAGATGAAGGGATGTCCTCTGCCTAACTCCTAGAGGAGACAGAAAAGGGCCACGGGAGCAGTGTTTCTTCTTGTATTTTCCTTTATTCTCATTGGGGACTTAGAGTTGCTTTGCTGAACTCAAAGAACACAGGATCCCCCTGGGACATGGTTAAAAGCCAAACCCGAGGGCACAGCCTAAAAGAAACAAGTCTGAGCCAGAGAGAGTATTGGATCCTAAGCATATGTAATTCTTCTGAAAATAAGGAAGCTGTGACGGATGGAGAACTGCTAAGGGAGCCTTCAAAGACTGAGAATATAGGAGATGGCTTTTGTTACTCAGAAACTGTGTATTCCAAGAAGGATCTGGGGCCAAGAATGAGTTGCCAGATTGATTTTTTTTAAAGAAGACGAAGGGTTCCACAACGGAAAGCCTTGTGATTTGAAGCATTTCTTTCCACAAGATGGCGCCATAGCTTCTGCCAAAGAGGACACAACACTTCCTTCAGGAGCTAGAAATCCAAGACACACTCCCGAGGGGAACCAGATCTCTATGTGCTTTGGTGAATCTGTCCCAGAAGCACGTTGTGCAAAAAGATTCTGGTGGGGTTGGCTTGGCTCCAAGGGTGAATGAAGGCTGTTCAGGTAGGAATGCCGTCCGCCACCTCCACACATGCCAGAGCCGATGTCTCAAGGCTTCGTGCTCACCTCCAGCCCCTCCTTGTCCAAAGGGCTCCTCTTCCCGCTGTCAGGCGTGTATGTGTGTCAGGAAGGGAACCTGGCTATTAAGGAGTGGCATGCATGTCCCCAGTCATGGAAATGTATCTCCCACACCCACCCACGCCGTGCACCCAGGGGCAGCTCGAGACTCGGCTCTTCAGAACTTGGCCTGTCACTCTGGCCTGTCACATTTGGTCATACTTTCCTTTGAATTTCCCTGGCATTTGGAATATTATCTTACCATTTCCATGTAAATTCCTCAAGTTCTTTTGAGACGGAGTCTGTGTCATAATCCCCTTTGCATGTTTCCTGTACAACGACAAGCATTCTACCTTGAATATATGCATAGTAATGAGATTGTGAACACAGACAGTCTAAAGTGAGTGGTCAGTAACCTTGGTCAGTAGCCTGAGTGATTGGGAGGAGGCTAGCCCCAGCGGGCCCCCACCTAGGAGCTAGGAGTGTGTTCTTGTAAGTCCTAGCCTCTCCAATGCTGTTTGGTCATCTCTAAAGGGATAAGATTAAACTGTTGTCCTAACTCTGTTTTTCTTTTTAATGTTTTGCCTCTATGACTTTACTGCCTTCAGTATCCCTGCCTTGAGGGAGCCATGGAGGCAAAAATATTTGTATCCTAAGTAGAATGTTTCTGCTCACATCAATGGCATCTCTCTATTTGTTTTTATTCTCCTCTCCATTTTTATGTCTTCCATTCTGTGTCTCTGTGCCTCACAGACAAAACCACAACACAGTGATACATGGCTCTCTTTTTTTGTTCCCACAACCTCTCTACTCCCTCAGGGAAGAAAGGGCAGGTAAGTGGGAGCCTAGGGGCAGAGTGACAACAGGATACCTTGGGCCCACCCTTATAAAGAAATACATGTCTAGGGATGCCTGGGTGGCTCATTTAGTTAAGTGTCTGCCTTCAGCTCAGGTCATGATCCCGGGCTCCTGGGATCAAGTCCCCCATCAGGCTCCCTGCTCAGTGGTGAGTCAGCTTCTCCCTCTCCCTCTACCCCTCCCCCCTGCTCATGCTCTCTCTCTCTCACACTCTTTCTCTCAAATAAGTAAAATCTTAAAAAAAAAATAAATAAAGATATACCTGTCTATATAGTTTACAAATAAATAAAACACTTGAATATTAGGGATGCTCGTTGAATTTTTAAAAAAAATAGAAGGTAGGATAAAAGACGTTTTGAAATCACTGCTATAGATCAGAGGGTCTCCATTATCATTAGGCATCCAAATCAGCAAGGGGCTATTTTTCAATAGTTCTGCTTGACCCCACACCTCCAGAACTGACACTCATATATTTTTGAACAAGGGCAAATTCATAAAGCTCACCAGGTGATTGTGACGGAAGCCTCTGGTGTAAAGGACCACTGCTCACATCACAGTTCCCAAATCTGGCTTCTCGTCTTCATCGCACTTAAAAACAAACAACAGCAAACTAATAGTCTTTCCTGGAGGGTGTGCTGATTTGCCAGGTTTGAGAACCACGGCGAAAAAGCCAGAACTCCTCTAAATGGATGTCATGTGTTTCAGTCTCCTTGCAAAAAGAGATCTTCCCATCCTTATCTTCCAAGAATCTGGGGTGGAAAACTTCTGAAAACATCCTGAAACTAAACACACACCAAAAAACAAGACAATTTGAACGAAGGCACTTCGGGGATTGCTTACTGCCATGCAGGATAGGACCCTACTGTCTCTCCACGACGGCCAGCACTCTACCACAGCTGTGACCATTCCCGGGGAACACCTGGTCCTTCTCAGACAGGATTTGCCAGACATCTTAGAGATTCAACTGAATAAGATGCAAAGGCATATGTATTTTCTTCTGATACCTGCACCCAAGTTAAGAATACACCTTCAGGAGAAATTTCAGAAAGTAGGAGCCTCCAGCGACCGGGGGAGAGTATGAAGTCAGGCGACTGGATGATGAAAGGGCTTGTAAGCCAAGCATGCTACTGAGTTCAGACTTTATACCTTCAGAGATGGGGCTCTTCTAAAGGATTTCATTCAGTTTTGCTGGGGTATGATCGACAAATAAACATTGTCTATGTTGAAGGTGTACAACTTGATGTTGTCGTAGGTATATCCATTTTGCAATGACCACCAAAATCAAGCTCTGAGACGTATCCGCCACCCTACGCAGTTAACATTCTTTTTCTTCTCTGCCACTCCTTCCCCTTACCTCTTGTTAAGCCCACAGTATTTGCCTTTCCCTGCACAGAATGTTCTCAGGCTTCTATTTTTACATATCCCATTTCCGCTGTTGGTATGCCTTTCCTCTATTCCCCTCTCCACCGGGTACAGAGTACTTTTTTAGGACAAGTCAACTCAAACAGCACCTTATCCGTTAAGATTTCTCTTAGTCCCCAAGCGGTGTTCTCTCCTTTAAGCCTACCATTGCACTTGGTGTGTATCTCAACACTTATCACACTCTGCTATCATTATTTGCTACTTGTTTCTCTCCTTGATTAGACTGAGAGCTCCCTGGAGCACAGACTTGGTCTTTGTGTATCTGGTTTCCAAAAAATGCATACAGAGTAAATGAATTTTTAAAAATGAATCAGGTAATTCATAACTAAACCCTGAACACCATTAAATTGAGGCTCGTGCCAATGTGTAAAGATGGAGAAAAGAAATAAAGGGAGACCACGGAGGGGAAAGGAAAAATATGTTCATCAGAATGGGACTGAATAGCTAAGAACCACAGCATCCAGGTCAGGGGGGATTTAAAGGAGAAGGATGGAGAGACTGTGGTCTCTTAAGCCAACTTAAGAAAAGAATTGAGTTCAAAGTCACTTCAAAAAGGTTCAAAGGTGGTTCATGGGATCAGGCAAAAAGCAGAGTCATTAAAGCCGGAGAAGTATTCACAGAACTAGCACTGGATCAGCGGAGAGTCCGAGTTAAGCAAGTGAGAAACCAAGTAGCCAAGAACACGGGAGGATGTCTGGTCAGAGTAGTGAGAGTCCGGGGCAGAACTCAGTGAGTTCCTGCTTTTAAAAAGGTCATTACCATTCCCTTAGCCCTGATACCCGAACCTATGCTGGAGCCCTTCTCTGTCCTTCTTCCCCTTCCAAAGCTGGATCTCAAAGGCACGGTCTCCAACCTATACTTTTTCTTCCCCAGCGAATACAGCTTTCCTTTAAAAATGACTTTGTGTTGAATCTGCTCACCTTTCCCAACCCTTATTGCCTTGTTATTGTAAGTTTATTCATTCAGTGCTGTTAGGAAAAGAAACTAATCCGTGTGGATCACCTCCTACCCTTGCCGTGAGGTGACCTCTGTATGATACCTTACTGAAGCAGCACAACAGCCCTGTATGTGAGGCAGGTGTTGTTAAACAGAACGATCTGCATTTAAGACGTGAGGGAGGTGGAGCACAGGAAGTTAAGATGCCACATTTTTGCATTAAGTGGGTGGTGAAGGTAGGATTCAGATCCGCCCCTGCCCGCATCTAAATCCAATCCTCTTTCCGTTGTATCACACTCTCTCCTCTCTAGGACTTGACAGAAGAAATATAAGCCCAAAGGAAATTTCAAAATCATAAGATAGGATGAAAGCCCTGATCAGGGCACCATGAGCAAGCATCAAGAAATAGAAAAAAAAAAAAAAAAAGAATAAAATGAGAACTGTTCTTTGCAAAGTGAGGAGACAAGGAGCCTAGAGCATGGATTGCTCCCCAAATGTGTCCCCCCTGCAGACAGAGATGCTCCCTGGGGAGAAGCCAGCCCCCTAAGGGATCCATTTTAACTTTCTTACATCTCACCACTGGCTGAAAAGTCAGGTGCAGCTATGCCTAACTCTCTGGATGACAGCCCAGAGGTCATGGAATCAAGGGTGGTGACTAAAAGAAAAAATGCTGGTAGGTCAGAGCTGGCAGAACAAGAGGAGTTTGTTTTGTAAGACCTGCCATTCAGCGGAAACTAAGTCACGCAGAGCTGTCACTGGGGCAGGGGGACCAAGTCAAGATGGAGGGGAGCGAGAATAGCCAGGTGGGTTTCTGAGGCCGCTCCAGCACCTCCCATGGTATCGGCCACTTCCGACAGGCAGTGCAGAAGAGGAGGGATCTGCAAGCTCTGCCCAAGGATTAGTTTACTTACTTTGCTTTCTGCTAGAAATCAAGGGCCCCCTTGTGCCCTGGACTGTTTTCTCTCCTAGCCTAGAAAGAGAGAGGTTTTTTGATTTTTTGTTTTGTTTTGTTTTTAAAGATTTTATTTATTTATTTGACAGAGGGAGATCACAAGTAGGCAGGCAGAGAGAGGGGAAAGCAAGCTCCCCGCTGAGCAGAGAGCCCAGCGCAGGGCTGATCCCAGGACTCCGAGATCAGGACCTGAATCAAAGGCAGAGGCCCATCCCACTGAGCCACCCAGGTGGCCCGAAAGAAAGAGTTTTTTACCTTAAACTCTTTGATTTACCGCACTCCCCATTCTTACCCTCTCGCTGAGCTTAGGACACTTGCAAGGCCTGCAGGTACAGACCCGAACTCCTGATACTGCTTTCCTCACTGCTTCCCACACCTTAAGGCAGTAGCTTAGAGGCAGTGGGAGGTTGCTTAACTGTGTAGGGCTTAACCCTTCAGAGTAATAATGACCAAAGCAGCTCATTCTTTGAACACAGAGATGCTTCAGGACTTTCCCGGAGAAGATACCCTTCTACCTTAATGATAATCTATCCTAAAGTCTTCAAAATCCTAGTAGGCACACTAGGATCACTGGAGCAGCCAATGGGCACAGTAATCTGGACCTGGTCTAACGCACTCGATATTTGGGCTTATAGATCGTGGCATTCCCAAGAACAAAACAGCCCGAGAGCCTATTAAGACTCTACTTGGAAATCCCTGGAGTACGGAACCGGGCAGGGGGCGTGATCTGACTACAATGAACAGATCAGGAATCTGTGGCCCCCGAGGTGAGGGGTTCTCACAGTGTGGGGTTGTGCCACAGAACATCGTGGCTTTCTCTGGAGCCTATGGAGAGGCACAGAGCTAGACCCCCTCAAGCATGGCGCGGGAGACCAACAGCACCTAAGGCTTCCCTAGAAGAATCAGAAAAGAATACAAGCATGAGAAACACTCACTCAGGCCTGAGACCTAGACGCCTGAGTACAGACACGCGTCCCGGGAAGAATACAGAGGGAACGCACACCCTGGGGGGCATCATCGACCTGGATGAACTTTAACAAATGCAAAAGCAGACAGTCCGCGGAGGAAAGCACGGCCACGCTGGTTGAGAGGTGCGCGTTCCTGGGCCCTAAGAGATGGAGACAGGTGGGCATCAAGGGAGAGGGACGAACCGGGGGCCCGAAGACAAAGCGCACGAACACACAACCTCGGACGTCCGAGACCCGGAGCCGCCGAAGGGTGACCGCCCGCCGCGGGCAGATCGGCGGGGCCCAGGGGCGGGCTTCGGCGGCGACCCGAAGAAATCCCCGGAGAAGAAACACCCGGGCCGTCCGCGGAGACACGCGCGACTCACGAGGGGCCCCCTCGGTCCCCCCCGGGCCCCGCGCCCCGCCGTCCCGCCGCCGGCCCGGGCGCGCCCTACCCCGCGCGCCCCGCGCCGCTCTCCCCGCCGCGCCGCCGCCTGCGCCCCGCGCCCCGCGCCCCGCGCCCCGGGCCCCGCTCCCGGGCCGCCCGCCACTTCCCAGCGCTGACGCGGGAGCCTCCTCCACACCAATGGGGCTCGGGCGCCGCCGGGCCCTGCCCCTCCCCCAGGAAGGTGTGTCCCCGGTTTCCACACCTGAAACTTCCGAGGAGAGTCAGATCCCGCCCTCCCGGCCGGGCGGGGAGGGGCGGGCCGCGGGTGGGGCGGCTGGGGCGGCCGGGCCTGCGCTGGGGACGGCCGGCCGGCGCCGGGGACCCGGAGGGGACTCTCGGGCCGAGACAGCATGTGACGCTGCCCAGGTGGGTGCCCTCCTCCCCCGCGGCCCGTGGCTCCGGGCGGGCGGCGGTGGAGCCCCGGCGGAGGTGAGGGAGGGCCGGGAAGGACGGGAATCCGGGCCTTCGCCCTGCGGCCAGCCCCGGCCCGGGGTCGCGGGCCACGGGCTCCGGAAATGGGGGGCAGGGCAGGCAGGCAGAGTTGGGGTGTGCGGCTGAGGACCCTGGTCTGAAGAGGAGGGAGGCTGGAGGAAAGGCTCTTGCCTGAAAAACTTGCTTCCGGCCTGGTCCCCGCCTTGGAACTGGGCACCCTGCCCCCAGATGATCCCTGGGCCAATGGTCGGGGCTCTTCCTTCTGAGTCCCGGCTCTGGGGAAACCTAACCCCCAGAGTGAGATTACCTGAGACTCCCTTTGTGGCCGTATTCCCCATCGAGACGTGTTTTATGGTCCCTTTTCTTACCCAGGCCTGGGCCTGCTTCCTTCATTTACCTTCCTATGGATTTGCGTTCGGTGTCTAAGTACACGCCTCTCCCTGCTCGCCAAGGTGCCTGAACCCGTAAAAGTGACTCCTGCCCTGCCCCCGCCCTATTATCCCATATATTCGAAGAACTTCCAAAGCTTCTTGATAATGGTGACTTTGCATTCTGACGTTGGGGAGGTGGGAAGGGAACTCTCGGAGCCGGGAGTTGGGGTGGCGATGCTAGAACAGGGCTGGTTCTGAGCATCGCTTCCGGTCGCCCTCCAGCACGACTGTCCCAGGAAGGCTAGTCCTGATGCCAGTGGGTTTTCAGATCTCAGACCCTGTCCCCTTCCTGGATCTCGGATTCCCAAGACAGATGTGTTCTCCTGTCTACCTAGAAGTGAACTCTGGCCAGGACTCTCGTCAGGTTGAGGGGTGAGGGTGTGTCAGACAGACCAGGGAGAGAACTTTCTTTTCCACTTTCTTGCTTCCTTTGCTCCCCAACTTGCATTCCCTGGTCTTGCATCCTTGGTCAACTCCAGGAACCCCAGCTCCTAACTAGACAGCTCCAGATGGGGCCTCTTTCTCAGGCTTCCTGTTTTATCTACACCGGAGTGTGAAGAAGCTCCTGGCCTAGGCCCTAGCAAAGTGGGGATCATTTGTTAACAAATTTGGGTTGACGGCCACTGAAGCCATGTCTGTTGGGGGGGTTCTTGGGGACTGGGAAGGAGAAAGGGTGGAGGTATCAATTATAAGAGAGACTGTTTGACAGGATTGCCTGTTAGTATCCTAGTGGGGAAGAGAGAGAAGTCAGGACATACGAAGGGGAGTCCCTCACCAAAAACTAATGATGTACTGTGTGTTGGCTAATTCAATTTAAGTTAAAAAAAAAAAAAAACACAGTAATTCTAAATATAGTCAGGAGTCGTCCTATGTTAGGGGTCCCCAATGTGTATGGCTTCCCATAACGTCGTCTGTCTGAGGTTGACTATAACCACATTAAGCATGGCGCCTGTAGAATAGACAGGAACTTGTCATTCGTGGTGTCTGGAGTGGTCAGTCACTGTGCGGTGTGGACAAGAATGGGGTCACACACGGGATCATGGGTTGAACAGGATCAAAGTTGCTCAAGTGTCAGTCGTGTAGACTCAAACAGGTGACTTACTGCATCTGGTGTAGACAGGGATGAGTCACTCTGTCTGTGGAGTGCACAGGAGCTGGTCGTTTATAGTGTCTGTAAGGTGGACCCAGAACAAGGTCACCTCAGGGTCTCTGTTAGGGACACAAAGAGGTCGGTTGCTCATACTCGCGTTATCTCTGGGAGTGGCACCAGGGCCACGGATGGGTATGTGGGGCATCCACTGGCATTGATGTTCGGGGTCAGCCAATGGGGTCTACCAGGCAGTGGATAATGTGGTATTTTCAGACATGAGGGAACAGATAAGAGATGTTTATTACAGTTTTTGCTGGTTTGGTGGAGCTTTCCTCAAGTGGGTAGAACGCAGGTGTTAGCAGTTAGTGGTCCAGAAAGCTGCTCTCGTTTTCCTATCTTTGTAATATAATGTCAAACAGTGAATAAAGGCATACATCCATATGGTGGTCCTATGCTCTAACTCAGGAGAACATTTTGATTTGGTAGATATTTACCAAACATGAGCAGCAGTATAAGCAAGAGTGTGAATTCAGTCGCATTGTAAGTTCAAGAGTATGGTAGTGATTTTTGGTGTCAGTCAGAATATTTGAACCCGACGCTGCTAGAAAATCCAGGAAGCACGCTCCTCAAAAAAACACATGGTGCTCAACACAGGTTCGAAGAACAAGTAGTGTGACGGGGAGGAGAGGATATCTTTGAAATACAGTTGTCTGTCTGGTGATTAGAAATGGCCAAGAGCTCAGGTCTTGGAGGCTCCCAAGGAGATGCTGAGCTCTGTCACACGCTGTATTCATAGAGTGACTTGGGGCTTGAAAGTAGTGGCATGTGGACAGGGTCAGCAGATGCAAAATGTTTCTGGTCCGGAGGAAGGCCGGATCACCACAGTGCCATGCCCCGTCTTTGCCTGTGCCCAGATAAATAGTGAGTAGTCACCCCTGGTGGAGAAGGAGATGAGGAGGGTAACGGGCACATGGGTAATGCAGAAAGGCTCGCTCCTGACGCCTCTATGCGCGGAACCACGTTTGCAGCTTTCCTTGAGCTCTCTCACCTTGTAGCTTGGTCATGCCTGATTGCGGTCAGATCAGGACAGGATCAGGTACAGGGGCCATAGGCTATGTTCTTCCTTTGTGGTAAATGGTGGCTGATCTGGTGACCTCCACTATTTCCAGATGGATAAAGGCAGTGGTAGAAATAGTGTCCGTGGGCATGTAGGGGACAGACGTGCGTGGCGTAACCCAGTCGGAACCGAGGATACCCACATACCCCAGGGCGCGTGGAGATACGGGCTGAAGAGAGCAGCAGACGCTCACGTGTTTAGGGGCCACTAGATTCGAGGACTTGAGCGTGTACTTGGGGGCAGGGCCAGCACAATACAGATATGGGTGAGGAGAGACTTCAGGTGAAGTCACGCAGCCTCCTTAGGTAGGAGCCAAGTTTCAGAAAGTGTTTATGGTGAGCAACTGTAGTATTTACTGTGCGGTTGAGAGAACAGGGTCATGTCACAGTATCATCTCGTGATTATAGTGTTTTGCACTTGGGGCTAGAAATAGGGAGTGAATCACGCACTGTTTCAGATAACTGGAAAAGGACACAAAAGTCCTTCCACACAAGTGTGCTTACGTTAGACGCGACTCTTTGCCCCATATAGATGGTATCTGTGTCTGTGGGGTGGCCAGGAACTTGTCACACACTGCCTCTGCAGGGTGGCTAGGGACCTGTCTGTTTGGTTATGTCAGGCTCTGTTGCATGGGAGCAGCAAGGGTGGCTTACTGTGTGTGTGTGTGTGTGTGTGTGTGCACGTGTGTGCATGCGTGGGTGTGCTTGGGTGCTCGTGCAAGCATGCTTGTGTGAAGGTGTATGCTTGTGCATTTTGGGGGGTGGGCCTCCATGTTAAGCCCAGAGAAGACAAGAGAAATATGTGGGTCAGGGGGGCAGCTTGGGTTCCACAGGTCCCCCGGGATCTTCTCTAGGCCAGTGACCTGCCGGCTTCTCGCAGCCGGGCTCCTGGTGTCCTATAGTAGACGTCCATCAGGAGACTTCGGTTTGAGCTCACCTGTACCATTTGCTTAAGACGTTTGAGCAAGGGTCTAGGTTATGGGACCTCCGGTTTCCCCGTCTGTAAGGGAGGCAGAGCTTCTTGTGTGTCTCTGAATGACCTTCCTGCTCGTAAATCCTCTATTTCTCTTTTATACTTTCTCTCTCCTCAACAGTAATTACAATCCCTAACACTTCTGTGACCCTCGAAGTTAACAGTGTACTTTTTAATGTTACCTAGTCTTCATTAGAAATCCTTGCAAAGAAGGAATTTAAACCCCTGGTAAAGGTAAGAAAATGGGTGTCCACATAAATTAAATGATTCCTACAATCGTCTAAAATGACAATGAGCAAAATTCACAAGATACATACAAGGCAGAAGTAAAAATTGAGCAACATGCTTTGAACTCTTCTTTCCTTCTGCATTCATGCGATAAATCTTTGGGGAGGACAAAGTCAGCTGCAGGCAAGGAGACTGAGCAGTTAACATGGCAGCCTTTGTGCTCTCATGAAGCTCACGCTCTAGCCTGGAAAACAGACATTAAATGTGTAATTACAAGTGCAGTGAGTGTGAGAGAAGCAAAGGGTGCGCTGGGCCAGAAAAGGATTCCAGGCTGAGGGGCAGCACACATGGAGGCCCACAGCGCAGGCACGGGGGGGGGGGGGGGCTGCTGACCGCTGTTGAGGCCCCTGCGGGGGAAGGCAGAGGTCAGGCGCGGAGGGCATGGAACCCAGACTGAATATTTGGGTTTCATCCCAGTCATCGTCAGAGGCTGCTGAGAATTTAAACTAGAAGTGAGGCACGGAAGCATCACTCCCATGCCGAGCAGAGAGTACCGTGGTTTTAGGGCAAGAGGAGCTGCGTGGAGGCCAGTGGCCAGGCTGGGCCCCGGCTGCAGTGCAGGCCACTGCAGTGGGCAGGAAAGCGCACCAGGGGCTAGCAGTGTGGATGCAGAGAAGGGGCCAGACTCAAGGGATAAGGAGGAGGTGCGTTCAACGGGACTTGGCAGCAGGTTCAGTCTGGGGAAGGTGGGCCAGGAGGGAAGCAAGGCTTTTGTTCCATCATTGAAAAGCATGTATTGAGGGATGCCTGGGTGGCTCAGTCAGCTCAGGTCATGATCCCAGGGTCCTGGGATCGAGTCCCGCATCAGGCTCCTTGCTCAGCAGAAAGCCTGCTTCTCCTCCTGCCTCCTCTGCCTGTCGCTTCCCCGACTTGTGCTCTGTCTCTCTCTCTGACAGAGGAAGAAAGAAAACTTTAAAAAATAAAAAAAAATGAAAAGCATGTAGTGAACTCTGAGTATGGGCCAGGTATGGTGCTAGGTGCAGACAGTCGAGCACGATGGATGTTGATCTGGTGAAGCTTACCGCTATTGTTGGGGATAGATGATAACTCGAAATACACATGTAATTGTAATTGTATAAATGTTGCGGAAGAGAAGTGATGTGAATGAGCGCTGGTGAGTCTACGGAGAGGAGTGCAGTCCCCTGGTCAGAGGCCTGGAGAAACTTACGGAGCTAAACCAGGAATGTGTGGTCTCACGGATAGAAAGGAGGAGTATCTCTAAAAGGCAGTGGTGTCAGACTCCGACAAGAGCCACCACACTAAGTGTCCTCTGGTGTCAACATGGGCGATGGTAGGGGAGGTGGGCAGCGTGGTGCCTGGTGAAGGAGGAGTGGAGGCAGGTGAGATGCGCAGAGGTGAGGACCTCAGTTCCTTCCACAGTTTAGGTGAGAAAGCCATGGCTATGCTTTAGTTGTGGGATGGTTCTGACAGAGAGGGGGATGGTGCGAGAAGAGAAAATCCATCACAGGAGGTGACGAAGAAGACAACAAGCTACAGAACACGGGATGGAAGGGGAGGGAGGGACACCTGTTGGGCCATCAAAGCAGGAAGAGGGAAAGAGTGAAACTCAGGGTGCTCTGAATTGCCAGGAACTGAAGTAGTTCCTCTCCTTGGGTTTCTAAATTCTTTGCAAGGTGGGAGATGATGTTTTCTGCTGGAAGTGAGAAGGCGGGTGGGAAGGTCAGATTTTTAAGAAGTGGTGGGAAGAGTTCACAAGGTTGTTGGAAGCAGGGGGGAGTAAGCTCGTGAGGGTAGCACCACGTCGTGGACCTGGCTGAGGGCGTAACTTCTGTGTCTACTACAGTTCTAGTCTGGTTAGTTATCATTCTACTTCACAACAGCTGCTTCTGTAAAAAATATTTTTTTATTTTCAAGATTTTGTTTGTTTGTGGGGGGGGAGGGGCAGAGGGAGAGGGAGAAGCAGACTCCCTGCTGAGCAGGAAACCCAACAGGGATTGGGGGGGGGGTCTCTCCGAGGACCCTGGGATCATGACCTGTGCCCTTACCGACTGAGCCACCCCGGCACACCTACAACAGCTGCTTCTGTAATGGAAGACAGAATTGCTCATTAGTTGCAAGGCGCTGCTGGATACTATGGAAAATAAGTTGAGTCAAATCCACAGGGAGATCACACTACCCTTTCGTGCCTCGGACACTGGCTACAGGGGCCAGGCCGATTTTAATGCCCTCGGCAGCCCGAGGAAGACCCCCCCACCTTGCTTCTCTGGGCTGTTGGATGTAGGGTGTGTCACTCACGGTGTCTGGCAGTTATACAGGACTGAGTCACGCTTGGTGTCCAGAGAGGAGACAGGGAGAGACAGTGTGACATCATACACTCTAGAGAGTAATGACCACTGGGAGTGCTCCCTGCTCTTTGACAACGGTCTTACGCTCTCATTTAATCATTTATTATCTGTCTCCTCCACAAGACAGCAGGCTCCACGAGGACACGGTCTTGGTCTGTCTGATTTACCGCCAAAGGCCCTGCCCTTAAGGAGGTCACCTGGTAAATATTTATTAGATGAATAAATCAGTGATACATTCCATAGAGGCTATCGCTGACTCTGTTGACAAAGAATGACTGGAAATGGGTCCAAGGAAATGTGCCACTCTTGCTCTCCGTGGTGTGTCCTTTTGATAGGTACAAGCGGAAAGGGTGATACAAACTGTGTTCTATTCCCCTCTAGGGCTCAGCCCTGATGGAGGCTGAGGAGCCCCAACATGGGGTCTCGACCCCCATCCCTGCCTTAGCGGAGCTCAGTGTTATCCCAGAAGCTCTCAGGAGAAGCCGTCAGGCCGCTGCCTTGGGGCCCGAAGCTCGGAAAGGCTGGGAGCCATCCTCCACGTGGGCAGAGGGACGAGGGCTCTCAGAGACCCAGCAGGGAGACTTAAGGGATGTGAAGAGCCGTGCGACCAAGAGCGTGACGTCTTTCCCCGAGGAAGCCCCTGCAGGTGCAGAGACCAGCCCGGAAGACTCCGTGGGCGAGATGGGGGATACCCCAGAGCGCCAGGAGCTGGTGCCTCAGAGCCCGACAGGTGGGGAGGCGAGGACGCCGGCTCCCTCAGAGCTCGGGGCCTGCCCTGTTCCAGATGAACATCTGGACGTGGTCCCAGGATCCAGTGAGCTGGGTGGTGGAGTGGAGATGGAATGTGGACCGGAACTCACATCTTCGACTGGGGAAACTGGACACGCGGAAGAGAAGGAGGAAGCTTTTCCAGACGCCTCTGCTCAGCCCAGATTTGGTCCTTCCTGTGAACGGCGCCCTGAAGAGACCCACCAGCCAGGGGACTCTGTCTGGCAGGGGGAAGAGCCGCAGCCCATGGCGGCACGAGAAGGTCCAGGGAGCGGGGGACCCATGTGCCTTCTGGGGGCCGAGGGGCTGGGGGAGCAGGGACTAGCAGAGGCGGGCTTCCTGGAGGAGGCAGCGGTCGGGGAGGGTGGGCGTTCAGGGGAGCAGGAACAGAAGGGGGAGCAGGTGGACGGTGCAGAGGGAGAACAAAGGCAAAAACAGGAGCAGGTGCAAGGTGACGCGATGCTTGCAAAACAAGGAGAAAGAACAGGGCTTTGTGGCGACTTGGAACGTCTACACTGTCGTGAGCGGGAGATGAAGACTCAGAGCTGGGGAGACCTGCAGCAGGGAGAGGAGGGGAAGAGGGGGTCCGGGGGGCCAAAGGAGAGCAGCATGGATGCCCAGAAAGAGGAGAGGCAAAGCTTGGTGGGGAGATCAGGGGAGGTAACTGGAAGGCAAGAAGGTCAAGGTCTTCAGCGGAAAGCGATGCTCGTGCAGGGCCAGGAGAAGGAGCCCGGGAACTGGGATAGGGACCCGCTGCGGGGAGAGGCCGGAGGGGGGAGTACAGAAGAGGGGGAAGCATGTGATGGTCCTTCCACACAGGCTCCGGTAGCCTCTGAGGTCTCTTCTCCCTGTGACTTGTTTCTAGACACCTGTCATCCCATGACCGGTGTTCCTGGGACTCAGAGGGAGCCTCGGGCCGAGGAACTATCCCCTGCGGCTCCAGCTCCTACACCGGAGTCAGGAGGATGGTCCTCGCAGCCTGTTTCTTTACCAGGCTCTTTCCCTACTGGGGAGTCACCTGATGTAGAAACAGCTCAGGATGGCCAGCAGGAGGGATCCGAGCTGGGGAAGGGGGCAGTGTTCAGCCAGGGGACTGAGCTGGTCTCTGCCGGTACATCGGCAGCTCCTCCAAGGACGCCCGGGTCAGCTCCTTCGAGTCCTGCCGACGTCTCCCCGAGCACAGCCACATCATCATCTGCCAGCCCCCCGGTTGCCTCTTCCAGGAGAGAATGCTCTCTTGCTGCACATTCTTCAGAAACCTCCAGAGCATCTCTTTGGACCAACAATGCATCTCACTGTGGGGCTTCTGAGACTCCCCCAGCTCCCCCCCGTGGCTTCCTGACTACAGAGGCCACCGTGGAAACATCCACCAGCTCCAACCGGGCCAACCCTCCGAGCCCCCTAGGCCACTCCACAGGGGCTTTCCAGCACCTAAGGAGCAACTCCTTTCCAGGCTCTCATAGGACAGAGCCAGCTCCGGACCTGCTGGGACTATCACTTTCCTTCTCCCATTCAGAGTTGCCCCAGAGGGCCCCCAAACCTGCCATCTATGGCTCTGTGATCCCAAGAAGGGACAGGAAAAGTGGCAGGGACTGCAGGATCATTCCAGAATCCCCTAGTTCATTATCTACTCTGGGGCAGGACTCTCAAGAATTCACCTCAAATCCAGAAAGATCCAGTAGTCCCTGTAGCACCCAGCCATGTGGCTCCCAACACACTTCAGCCTCTGCCCCGGAGTCTATTGCCTATGGCTCTTCCCCACCCCTTGTCTCTGTAGATGCGAGGATCCACGAACCTCTGCCCCCTCCTCCCCCAGAGAAGAGGCGTGTCCACCCCTCCGTGGTGGAGAGAGACAGCCATCTCCACACAGGAGTTCCCATGCTGAAGCGGTGTGGCCATCCTCTTCCTTTGGCCCCAGGTTCGGGGCTACATGGTCCCCCCAAAGGCCCACTTCCCCCAGTTCCTGACTCCCTTGTGGCAAGGCAGCACCGACCTCTGCCCTCTACCCCAGACACTCCCCACTCTGCTCAGACCTCCTCCTCCCGCAGGCTGAGATACAACAAGCCATTACCCCCAACCCCTGATTTGTCGCAGACCCACCATTCTGTTTCTTCTTCTTGTAGTCCAAGGACCTACAGGCCTCTACCCCCTGTCCCTATTATGGATCCTCCCACTGAACCACCCCCATTACCCCCGAAGTCCAGGGGGAGGAGTAGGAGCACTCAGGGAGAACTCATGAATGCAGGGGCTCAGGGCAAGCCAAGGCCTATTTGTCAAGAGCGGACAGTGTCCACTCCCCATTCTGTTGGACGTACCTCCTGGCCCCCAGCCATGGGCCGATCAGCAGACTCTTTGGCCCCCACCAGCAGGAGCAAAAGTGAAGGGTCCCCTGGCATGGCTTTCAGCAACGTGGCAACCCTTCTAAGTCCCTCTTCCCCAACCACACCCTGGAGTCTGGAGCTCCCGGGACCCACTTCGGAACCAGGACCCTCGGAAGAGTCTGAGGCCCCTGCCAGAGGATCTTTGAGGAGAGCAGCCCCTCGGGAAGGAGCCAATGGCCTGAGGAGGTTGGATGTGGGCCAGGCAAGGCCGTCGGCCAAACTCAGCCATCCCCATCTGGAGAAGGCGTCCAGCTGGCCCCACAGGCGGGACCCAGGGAGACCACCGGAGAGCAGCAGCGGGCAGGTTGTAGACCCTGGTGAGGGATCCAGTAAGCACAAGGGTTGGAACCGCCAAGGCCTGCGCCGACCTTCCATCTTGCCCGAGGGCTCTTCAGGTAAGCGACAAGCGAGGAGCATGGTGGCGCTCCTGTCAGACCAAGCTTTCTCCAGCTCTCAGCACCGCCCCCGTCTTCTGTCCCCAGGGCCTCTACTGTTCCTTCTGGTGGCTTCACTCATGCACATACCCAATGTCAGTACAGAGGGAAGCCCTCGAAAACCCCTCTGAGCGCCCTATAATGCTCTTCCGTTCCCTCCCCCTCTGTCTCTCTCACCCAGCCGCGGTGTCCTTTTACTGTGTATCTGTTTTTCCCAAGGTGGTTGTGGATGTCCCCCCTCTCCCCTCCATGACGCACACACTCTCCAGCTACCAACACCTGCCTGACGTCCTCCTTGTCGTAGAGAGGACATCCTCTTCTTGTCCAGTTCACATCTGATACCAGGGATGGGGACGCCCCTGGTAAAGTGGTGTCCTCGAGTGCCTTCTACTTCGGCACCGCTCCCCGGCACAGACTCCCAGTTAGCGCTTCTGTTCCCTCAGGTGCCTGCAATCTCCGGCTCTAGGTCTTACCTTCTTGGGCTCTGAATGTCCGTCTAAAATCTCAGTGACTTCCCCATCTCCATTTCCAGATGCAAGAGGTCCAGCCGTCGAAAAAGCGCTTGGCCCTTCAGACACCATTGTTTTTCGGTGAGTCGCCTTCTCTCCGGACAGACACGTTTGGACTGTCTTTGCTTAGGATCCTGAGATTCCCGTTAGTTGACAAGCATTTTGGGACACTGTGTCTTCCAGGGGCGGGGAGGGTAAGAGACATACACCAGGACTCCAGGGTAAGGGCATCCTTTCTCTGCCTGGCTGCCAGCGGGCTCTGACCCTCCCATCCTCCTAGGTTCTTTACCCACGAACTAAACCCCTGGTAAAGTGCAACATGACGTCTGAAACAGCTCCGAACTACCTCAGGGTGGGTCAGGCCGCAGCTTGCCTCCCGAGGGGATTCGACCCTCACATCCCAGCACGTGGTCAGGGGTCAGGAGACTGTCTCATCTCTGCTCACCTGGGGCTTCTCTGCAGTGTCCAGCAAGCACCCAGAGCCCTCCTTGCCTCCACAGGGAGAAGAAACCAAAGGAGGTCATGGGAGGCTTCTCAAGACGCCGCTCGAAGCTCATCAACTCCTGTGAGTACCTTGAAACAGAAGTAGACCCATACGGCGCTTTGCCCCAGACTGGAGCTCCTGGCTGTCCTCAGCAAGGCTGTGATCTCTGCAGGGGGAGAGAGTCTCTGGGACAGTCAGAAGCAGCTCGGTGGCTTCTGTCTTCATGCCTCAGCCTCCCTGCCTCCCTGATTCTCTCCCTCTGCCGTGCTTCTGTGCCCCCGCAGCCCAGCTGCTGTACCAGGAGTACAGCGATGTGGTTCTGAACAAGGAGATTCAAAGCCAGCAGCGGTTGGACAGCCTGGGAGAGGCGACCGGGCCGGCCTCCCCCCGGCAGCCCCGGAGGACCCTGGTCTCCTCAGAGTCTTACCTGCAGCGCCTGTCCGTGGCCTCCAGCGGCTCCCTCTGGCAGGAAATCCCCGTGGTGCGCAACAGCACCGTGCTGCTCTCCATGACCCACGAAGACCAAAAACTACAGGAGGTACCCGGTGGGCAGGGGCCGGGCGGGGGCGGGGGGGGGCGCTATCGAGGGAGAGCAGAGTCTCCTCCGGATTTCCTCCTCGCTGCCACCGCCACCAGCAGGAGCAGGCTGTCCCCATCACACGCTCTGTGCCCGCCACAGCTGTCGCTCGTCTCCACTCGGGGCATCTGGACTGCTTTTGGGGTGTCAGCACTGGCCCTCCTCCCCCCATCCACGGGCGCTTCCTCCTACTGTTGCTGGCTGGGGCTCACACAAAGTGACCATGGCCTTGAGTCTGTTGGGAGGAATGTGGAATTGATCCCTTTGTGGCCGCTTCAGGCCGGACTCAAATTTCCCTCCTCAGCCAGGGTTCCACACTGCACTGAAGCTTTTCTCTTCCACCAAAGCGTGTATGTGAGTGGCTTTTTGCTGCGTCCCTTGCAGCTGTCCTGTGGCCCACTGGTCTCCTACAGGCTTTGGGACGACCATCAGCCTCGGCTCAGTCCGTACACCCAGTAACAAGACTGTAGTAGAGGCTGCTTGTCGGATGTTACAGGCTGTTACGTGGGTACCATTACTAGGTTTCACCTGGAGGGCTTCTCTTAATAATCCACCTGAAATGTGGGTTAGAACCCTCTTCCCGGGAAGACAACATGGCACCATGGACAGGCATCATGGAATCATGTGTACATACTGGGCTCTGGAATAAATGACCCGGTCGTGAGGCCCACTTTGCTGTTTGCTGGCTGTTTAACGTTGGCCTGATCACTTGATCTTTCTAACCTTCTGCTTTCTCATCTGTAAAACTGGGTCGCAAAAAGGGTGAGTGCCTAGTGCCTAGCAATCACTCCGAGAATGTTCACTGCCGTACTGTAATTTCAAGTCAGGTCCCGCTGGGTCTGAATCCTGGCTTCAGCATTTGCAGGCCGTGTTCCTTCAGGCAAGTCATAGAACCACCAAACCTCAGTTTCCTTGTCTAAAGCTTGAGGATAATGTGTATCTTTCAGGATTGCTGTGTGGTTTAAGTGAAGTATCCGTACCTAGCTTTTAGCATGCTGTACTAGTTTGGTGCATCTTCATGCCGTGTTCTCCCCCTTTCAGAGGTGGGAAGGAGTCAGGTGTTGGCCAGAAGGGCTTATGGATGAACAAAGCAGACAGAGGCCGCTATAAATGTTTAGGTTTTTTTGGAAGCTCAGACTTGGGGGCCTTATAATGCCCTCAGCTTTCAAGTACATGGGGGTTACGTAGAAAATCAGTGGCCTGCCCAGTACTTACGGGTCCAATGGCAGGAGACGATAGGAAGCCTCGCTCTCTGTCCACAGCTCCAGCACACGGAGAAGTCCCCCAGGCCTCCTGGGCCAGCCCTCGTCCGCTGTTCTGAGAAGACAGGCCTCTGTGCACATAGTCCTTCCATAAAACAGCATTGTGGGTGCACGAGCACAAGGTGCTTGCACCAGCTCCATTTCTTTTGACTGTCACCACATCTTTGTGACATGGGGGTCATTGTACCTACACAAAAAGACAAAAAACCTGAGGTTCGGTGAGGTTAGCTGAGCCACAGTCGTAGTGAATGTTGGAACCAGTATTCAGACGTAGCTTCTGTCCCCGTTCAGTGTTGTATGTGACGGTCATCAGCCAGGTGTGTGTGTGTCGTCTCTGTCTTTCCTGTCCCTGCATCTACCTCGAAGCCGTGCGCTCGGGTGGAGAGCCCCGAGCAGCCCCATGGAAGAGGGCGGGCCCGGGAGCCGTGGCGCCGCCTGCTGGAACCTCCACCTAAGTTCACAAGTGCTGGACCATCACCGTGAAGCCCCGCCGCACATCCCGTTCTCAGATCCCCTGCTTCCTCCCGTTTCTCCTCACGCCCCAAATGACCTTCACCCCCTAAATCCGTCCTTCCTTCAAACTTCCTCGGCTCAGTGAGTGAGCCCGCCATTCCCTCAGTTACCGAAATCCAGAACCAAGACATTAAATTGTGCCTCTGGCGGCTCGCTCAGGCCCCGTTTCCAGCAAAGAACCAAGTTCTTCAGATCTGCCTCCTAAGTAATTAGGAAGCTGGCCGCCTCCCCCACCCCCTCCCCCACCCCCATGGCCATTCAGACCCCCGTCTGTCACCTGCAATGATTGTGGCAGTTTCCTAACATGGCTCCCTTGCCCCTCTACGCCTCTCCACAAAGTGCTCAGAAATAACCTTTATAAAACCAGATCTGACCAAGTTATTTCCCTGCATGAATCCTCTTTTAATCTTCCGATCGCCTTACGTCCCAACCGTTTGCTTTCTTTACGCAGTCCTCCAGGCCTCTCCGTTCGCCTCCCCGGCTCCGTCTCCTGCCACTACTGTAGCGTAAATACTTGGTTCCAAAAACACTCCATTTATTTAAGCTTCTTGAAAGTATCCTTTTCTCTTACACCTGTAGGGGCTTGTACTCATTCTTCCCTCGGGCTCCAGTGCTCTTTCCTTATCCTCCCGGCACCGCGTTGGGCTCTGATGTGGCTGTGAGAGGAGGAGCGGTGTTCCCTCCTCTGCCCCTAGAACGTTATGCAGTGGCTCACGTACACCGGGGACTCGATACCTATTTTATTTTATTTTTTTAAAGACTTTATTTATTTATTTGACAGACAGAGATCACAAGTAGGCAGAGAGGCAGGTGAGGGGGCGGGGGAAGCAGGCTCCCTGCTGAGCAGAGAGCCCCACGCGGGACTCGATCCCAGGAGCCTGGGATCATGACCCAAGCGGAAGGCAGAGGCTTTAGCCCACTGAGCCACCCAGGTGGCCCTCGATGCTTATTTTAGATTAATCTCCTCTACAACTTCCCAGGCCAAATTTGAGCTGATCGTGTCAGAAGCCTCGTACCTACGCAGCCTGCACGTGGCCGTGGATCATTTCCAGCTGTCCGCCCCGCTGCGGGCCACGCTTTCCAACCAGGAATACCAGTGGCTCTTCTCTCGGCTACAGGATGTGCGTGACGTCAGCACCACGTGAGAGTCCTCTTCTCCCAGGCGCCGCTCCCTCGGCCTCCGTATCTTTAGCCTGAAAACCATCACTGGTGGTGGTGGTGGTGGTTCTGCTCTCTCGGCAGCCCTCTCACTGCTCCCTTCATGATTGCCAGTGCTGTGGGGATGGGGAGAGCAAGGACGAGGAGGGCGTGTGGGGGTGGACAGATCCATTCACGGATCAGCAGACGCACGGGACGTGCTTCCTAGGCTGCGGACGGGATGTCCTGTGGGCAGGCACTGCACGGAGATGGGCTGTGGGAAACGTAAAGACCAGAAAGCCAGAAAAATCCAAAGAAGAATAGGAAATGGACTGTAAGGATCAGAGGTTATATCGGGGCAAACTAGGGACTGCCCTGGACAGCAGGGGCGCAGAGCTAAGAACAGTCGGTAGAAGTTACCGACAAGTGGAAAGGAGGAGTCACCAACTCAAGGAGCAGCAGGGCTCAGCCGACTGCTCACGTGAGGCTCACAAGCCTCAGGCGACTTGTGTCAATGCTGCGCAGGTTCCTTTCCGACCTGGAGGAGAACTTCGAGAGCAACATCTTCACCTTCCAAGTGTGTGATGTCGTCCTGAACCACGCTCCCAGTTTCCGCCGGGTCTACCTGCCTTACGTCACCAACCAGACCTACCAGGAACGGACCTTCCAAGGCCTGCTGTAAGACCTGATCCCCATCCGGTCCCCCTGTGGGCTCGGCCCCGAAACCTTGCCCCAAAACCCCCCAGCCCCAACCCTGAGTCGTGTTCCCATGCCTGCTCCGTGATCCCAACCCCGACCCACCTCTTAGACGCCCCCCGCCGCAGACATGCCCCTGCACGTCCGCTCCCCGTGCCTTCGCCGTGTCTCCAGTCCTCTCCGTGTCCCTCCTCACTCGAGGCTCGCTGCCCACACAGGACCAGCAACAGCAGTTTCCGAGAGGTCCTGGAGAAGCTGGAGAGCGACCCCGTCTGCCAGCGCCTTTCCCTCAAGTCCTTCCTGATCCTGCCTTTCCAGCGCATCACGCGTCTCAAGCTGCTGCTCCAGGTACCACGGGTCCCCCTCTGGGCCTCTCCCCTCCACCCGAAAGGGATAATCTCAGGGAGCCCCAAGGCACGGGCCTGGCCATTCTTTTGCCCCTTTCCCACACCCTGTGGACGATGCGTGCCCTCTCCCCACTGCCCACACCTCTCTTCCTCGGGGTGAATTTGCTGCAAAAAATGTGTTCCTAGACTTCGTTAGCCGACCCTGAATTTCCTCTTCCTGTTTTCTCGTCCCTTCTTTCCCTCTGGCTCCGGCCTACTGTTTGTTCTATAGAACATTCTGAAGAGAACACAGCCGGGCTCTTCCGAGGAGGCAGAGGCCACCAAGGCACATCATGCCCTGGAGGAGGTAAGCAGCCACCCCCACTCAGACCCCTTGACTGGCCTTCTCAGAGATTTCTTCTTCTGCGCGGTCCCATGACTCCAGAGAGCACAAGACCATGCTAATGGGATTGCTCAGCCACCTCAGGAGCCCACCAGACCTCCAGACACCTCTCCCCCAGCCCCCTCCCCACCTCCTTCCCACGCTGGGGACACTCCACACCAAGGGACTGTGCTCTCACTACCGCCATCCCCAGATTAAATCTTACATTCACTCCGCCCAGGAATGTCCTCGCAGGTCGTACAAGGTAGACCAGAGGCCTAGAACTTCAGTTGATGCTGCCTTCATGCCCTCCCAGCCTGCTGGGAAAAAACGGAGGCAGTCACAACCAACCTCCAGATTTCTTGGGGGGGACTCCAAGGTCACAGCCTCTAACGCAGAGCTCTTCTCTCTCCTCGCCCTGCTCGACTCTCAGCTGATCCGGGACTGCAATAACAACGTCCAGAGGATGCGACGGACGGAGGAGCTCATCTACCTGAGCCAGAAGATTGAGTTCGAATGCAAAGTGAGTGGGTCCCTTGCACCCCGATCTCACCTGCGAATCCTCACCTGAGCATCCCCCACGGGTCGCCCTCTAACGCCGAACCGTCGTTCTCACAGTGACCCGTGTCTGCCCTCACTCCTACATGCCTTCTCTTCTGTCCTGGTTCTGGGACACCCAAGTGTCTGCTTCAGTCTCCAGAGCACAGTATTAAGTGAAAAAGGATAAACACGGAACTGCGTGGATTATGGTGTATTATCTTCGGTGACAGAGTAGGAGGGTACAGATCTGTGTCTGTGTTTGCTTGTGTCTAATAGAGAAACTGTGAAGGATACATGGGAAATAAAGGACAGTGGTCACTTGAGGGGGGGGTTACCTGAGGGAAGAAAGTGCGTTTGGGAAGTGGGCAGGTGAGGGAGAACTGACCAGCGTAAACCTTCGTGAAGATACATTTAGTGCTTAAACCATTGAGTATTTTACCAAGTCTTCGCCTTGTCTAACCAAAGCAATACATATGAAATTAATTCCAAATACAGGGCCAAAATCTCCCATCGAAATACAATTGTAAAGAAACATTCCACATTCAGATTCCTCCTCAGAGCAGAGAACCGCCCTTGCTTCCCTTGAAGAGCCGGGAAGATCCCTGATGCACATGTTCATGGTCGCCCGGGACCCTTGTCTTCACCAGCGTCCGGTGCCCAGCAGACCCCACCTCGTTCTCCTTAGTCTCAATCCTACTACCCCCCAGTCTCCGGTCATAAGCAGAAAAGAACAGATGTCGGAACCGACCATGTCTGTTAACTTCTAAGACAGTCAGCTCCTGTTCCCTGCCTTACACCCTCGCATGCCCTAATGGGGGTCTCCCAGGCCCCGTTCAGTTCAGGCTTCCTGGGCTCTCTCATGGAGTCACCGTCTTGGGTTGAACCACAGGCACCTGCCATTTGCCTGCGCTGTGGACGCGGGAGCTGCACAGCAACAGACAGTGGCAGGCAGAGGGCTCCGAGGGAAACAGCGGTTGGGTGATGAGCAGGAAGGAGGACCCGGAAGAGGTGTCGGTGGTGGGACTCACGAGCAAGAGGCACGGTGGGGCGCGCAGGGCTGAGAAAGGCTCACGCTTGCCCTGTCCGTGACGTGGCCTTTTGTGTCTCCCCACGCTGCAGATATTCCCGCTCATTTCGCAGTCGCGCTGGCTGGTGAAGAGTGGAGAGCTGACCGCCCTGGAGTTCAGCCTCTCCCCGGGGCTGCGGAGGAAGCTGAACACGCGTCCCGTCCACCTGCATCTCTTCAACGACTGTCTGTTGCTGTCCCGGCCCCGAGAGTCAGTGGCCGGAACGGGAGGCCGGAGCACAAGAGGGGAACGGGATGAAGCAGGAGGGCAGGACTCGCAGGGACAGAGAAGGCTCGTGTTCCTAGAGGAGCCCTTCTCCGTGGCCCAGCCCGTGGAGTGCAGGTCATGGCCTAGAGAAGAGAAAGAAAGGGGATCCCACCAAATTCTGTCCCAAGATCGCATGGCAGGGCTTGTACTGCGTTACGGACACAGCAAAATGTAGCGAACGAGCTCACCACGTTCTCAAATCGGTTTATTTGGGCTAGACTCAGCCTTAGCATAGACGTTCTTAGCCAGTTCTGGATCCTAACTCTTTGGTCCTAAGGGCCTTGGAAAATGTATGTTGGTTCTGTCTCACCAACTCTTTAAAGTGGTGAAGGAGTCGTTGCAGTAGATGCGTGGTTGGCCAGATTGGTGACAGATCCCCGGGGCCTCTGGAGTGACCATCTTGGGAGCGAGGTAGCACCATCTCCTGGTGTTTGGGAGAATTCGCGAGCTGCAAAGGATAGGGATTTTGAATCCAGAGACGGGAGGGAGGATGAAGTGTAACAGTTACAGAACTGGGTTGACGAGCCTTGTGTTTTGCAGGGGTAGCCGGTTCCTGGTGTTCGACCATGCGCCCTTCTCCTCCATCCGAGGGGAAAAGTGTGAAATGAAGCTCCATGGACCTCACAAAAACCTCTTCCGACTCTTCCTGCTGCACAACGCACAGGGCACCCAGGCCGAGTTCCTCTTCAGCACCGAGACCCAGTGAGATGGGGCTAGGCAAAGGAGCCGGGAGGGAGGGCGGGAGGGAGGGCGGGTGGACACCCTGGGAAGGAGGTGGGGCCAGGGCAGAAAATGTGCCCAGAAAACAGCCACAGCACTGTTTATCCTATTCTGGACTGGAGGGCATCCATAGGGCACCCCAAACCCAAACTCTTAGAGCTAAGAGACAACTTGCAAGAGATGGGGTAGGAAAGGGTGCAAAGTTACTACCAAAGTTTAATATCTCTTTTATGCTGTTCATTCAAGAGTTACAAAGTCTGCAAGACAACAGAAAGGAGATGGGCTGGTATGGATTAACTAAAGGACGGAATTACTGATGTCCCCGAGTGATAAGTGTATAAGTGTATAAGCCAGAAAGTCTTCAGTCCCAAAGGCTGGTGGACATACATGTGAACAAGACAAGCACTGGGATGTCTTTAGCTCGCTTCGTTCCCACCTTCCAACCCAGTCCTCTGTTGAGCAGAAATCTGTAGTGTTGAGAACTTTGATATGCTCATCTTTTTAATAATGGTAATAATAATAAATACATTCACACAGAGATACATACATTTTGGAGAGTATTAAAGAATAATACCTATAAACCCTAGTACACTATACCTAAAATAATGAACAACTACAGCGCTATAACTACTATGGCTGCTGTAAGAGATACAAGAAGCCTCTTCTTTAAAAAGTTTGACATGACACCAAATGGTCCAAGGATCCTTGTGTTGTGGACACTTTTCAGTTTTGTCTCTTGGAAGTCCCCTCAGGGTAGAATCAACCATACCTGTCTTCACTTATGGAACACAGGGGCTGACATTAAGGGTTTGTATACAAAATGTCACCGAAATCAAGCAATCAGATACAGACTCGTGTTTATTTAGTGTTTTGGGCAGCATCTTCCTGGAATAGAATAGTGTCAGCTCTCAATTACTCTAGTGTGTTTGGAAGCAGAGCCTCACATAATACAAAATCCTTCAGATAATTACAAAATCAGTTTGGGTTATATTGCATGATGAAAAAAATAGCAGATACATTTCCCTGACCTAATTATGATTACAAAATAATTTTTATCTCTGAGATATTTGATGGAAAGGAGGTGGGCGATAGAGTATCGAGAATTACGCAAAGGGAAAGAGGGACTGTAAACTGAGATGAGCATTTTGCTCAGTACAAAATGGAAAACCTCATGTGTATAACTGACAGTTGACATTTCGTTGCCTCTTGAAAGGTGCGCCATTAGGAGGATAAGCTTAGGAAGAGAAGGAGAAAAGCAAAGGGTGATAAACACAGTAACACACAATTCAAGATCTCGTGTTCCCGAGCAAGCAAAGTCCCATCGGCTTTTGTTCTAGATGTCATTGAACTTGGCATTTTGGACAGACAGTTCTTTCCCACAGTCATTTCCCTTCCCCGTCTGGCCTTCACCCCGCACCCCCGAGCTGCCGTTGAGACATTGACTCCGCTTTGTTTCCTCAGAAGCGAAAAGCTTCGATGGATCTCAGCCTTGGCCATGCCCAGAGAGGAGTTGGACCTTCTGGAGTGTTACGGTGAGTGAAGGGATAAAAGGGAGAGGAAAATGGCTGGAAGTCACCTTCGGATGTAGGGGTTCAGGAGGCCGGGTGCTAACCCTGAGACTCCCACTTACTGCTTCTGTCCAGAGGTTTAGAGTGGAAGTCTGGCCCCTGGAGCTTAAGCCCCTGAGATGATCCACTTAAAACTCACCCCAATGGTACTGCCTCCTCCTCAATATACTTCCTCTCTTGGGCAATAATTTGCTCTTTTTTCAACATTTGTCCCCATAAGTCTATCCTGCTAGATGTCACCTGCTTAAAGGTCTTGGGGAAATATGGGGGAAAAGTAGGGCTGGAGTGGGAGTTGTGGGAGAACAGCAACCTAGATTTGTCTTAACCACGCCGTCCCCTGTACAGACTGACCTGAGACCACTGCCCGCAGCCCAGGCTTCCAGGTACCCCCCAGGTAGCCATAGACGCACACATATTACGAATGTGTCTTGCATTCATGCGAAGCCTGGATTTCCGGCTCTCACCTAAGCCCCACAGTTGTCCTCCAGCAAGAATTCCCTAATTGCTATCCAGAGAGGAACCGAACTCAAAGGAACATGGGTAACTCCAAAGAACAAAGCAAATACAAGGAACCTTGGAAAAGGAAGTAGGAGAACCAGGCTGCAAACCGAGTCTTACTAACTTGTTTGTTCCCTGACCAGCCTGCTGGCCCTCTGCTCCCCAGTTGGAAGGAAGGCGAGAAGATGATGCTTCCTCCTTCGCTGTTGTCTCATAAATGGCAGAAGGAGATAAGCTTTAGAAAAAGAAGTACTGATAAAAACGTAGTGTTCTGTTTGTTTTCTGAGGGAACCAGCGAAGTGTGGTAATGTAGAAAGAGTGATACACCCACGGGAGCTGGGATGCTTGTGGGTCAGGCGTCCTCTGAGGCTTGTTATCTTGAACTTTAAAACTGTGGAAATTTCCTCTGGCTCACAAAAATGTTGAGAAAGAGAAAATCCAGAATTTCCTGAGGAATCATCTTGACCAATCCCGTCCCTTACAAGGGAGGAAACGGAAGCTGAAGGGGATTAAGGTCATACCTGGAGGGCATACCTGGAGCCCAGGGTTGCCTCTCTTCCAGTCCCGCATCCGGTACGGGAAGGAAATGAAGACTGAGTCACAGAGTCAGATTTTACAGTCTCAGATTTTACAGTCTCTTTGGGGAGACAGAACACAAACACAAAGCAGCTGGATAAGTGGTAAATGGGTTTGGCCTGGACGATTACTTTCAAAGGAATTCAGAATCCATTGAGGACTAGAGTCACGGGAAGTTACAGAAGGAGGACGGTCTTCCGCAGAATTTGAGTATTCATGATAATGAGTCACTGAAGGTGGTCACAAGCGTATTTCTCAATTCATCTTCCTCGGAGAAATAGAATTTTGGATTCATTTCTGTTTCGGTATTTCCATTTCCTTTTGGACTATTTTGTTTCCTGGTAGAGGATGAAGATTTTTGCAATTGCCTCATTTGTCTAACTTTCTAAAGCCTGAACACCCTCTCTCCTGAGTCCTCCCACCCCCTTGTAATCCCCCTCAGGGCTCCGGTCACTTGCCTTTCCTAATTTATCTTCACACTCTTCTCTTCCAAAGACTCGCCCCAAGTACAGTGCCTTCGGGCCTACAAACCCCGAGAGAACGACGAGTTGGCGCTAGAGAAGGCAGACGTGGTGATGGTGACTCAGCAGAGCAGCGATGGTAAGAGGGAGAATCCGTGAGCAAGCTGGCCGGTGGAGGCGGGATACTCTAGGTAGAGGTGTTTGTTTCCTACATAACAAAGTACCACAAAGGGGGTGCCTTAAAACAATAGAATGTATTCTCTCATGGTTCTAGAAGCCAGAAATCCAAAATCAGATTGTTGCCAGGGCCATGTTCTCTCGGACATCTCTTCGGGAGAGATGTCTCTTCTAGCTTCTGGTGGCCCCAGGTGTTCTTGGCTTGTGGTAGCCTAACTCCAGTCACTACCTCTTTCTTCCCCTTTCTTCCCAAATTTCCCTCTTTTTAATAAGGATACCAGTTATATGGGATTAAGGCCCACTTTACTCAAGTGTGACCTCACCTTAACTTTACTAATTACACCTGCAAAAACCCTATTCCCAAATAAGGCCACATTCTGAGGCACTTGCGGTTAAAACATCAATATATATTTTGTGGGAACAGAGTTCAACCCACAAGAGTGGAGAAGGCCCAAGAGTAGGCAGCTGTAGACCTTGTCAGACCTAGAACAGCCAGTGTTAACACACAGGGAGGCTGGATTTCCCATGCCCCGGGCTTTCCAGTCCTTTCAGCCTTGCCATTCAGAAAAGCTTTAGGGAAGGAGATTAGGGGCAGGTTATTATGGGTCGGTCCTGGATAATTCTTCTTCCCACCTACCCTGTGCCCCTAGGCTGGCTGGAGGGTATGCGACTCTCAGATGGGGAGCGAGGCTGGTTCCCTGTGCAGCAAGTGGAGTTCATTTCCAACCCAGAGGTCCGAGCACGGAACCTGAAGGAAGCCCACCGAGTCAAGACTGCCAAACTGCAGCTGGTAGAACAGCAGACCTAGTTGTTTTCTCGGAGGAATTCCCTGAACGTAAGGACAAGATGTTCCTGGAAGGGGCTGGCCCTAGAACCCTGCAACAGAGGCCTTCTGGGGACCAAGAAGTAGACCTTCTGAAAACTCGAGGACAAAATGCAGCTACCAGTCACTAGTCCCAAACCTCCTTTCTGTGCTTTGTGCTTGGTGGAGGGATTTTGAGGGACTTTGCACTGGACTCTGAGAACCTTTTCTCATAAGAAAAGGGACAAATGGGGCCTAAGCCAAGGAACTTTACCTCTACTACCATATAGTACTTAAACATTCTCTGTTTCCAGAGTGCAGATTCAGGACTGACGAAAGTTTCCATCGTGGCTACAAGTTAAACAGAATCTGACCTCACTCCACTGGACGGAGATGTTTAAGGGGGATTAGCACATCAGATGAGAGGGTCATCCTTGTCACCTCTAAGGTATCTTCCAACTCAAGAGATTTTCCATAATTATTGGTGTGAGGTCAGGGCATGCATCTCTGGGATCTATGTCTGTTGGTGGCAATGTGAGGGTAGTACTCTCTCACTCTAATAAACCTGGCACTTCTCTGAGTGTTTTCTTCTCAGACTCCTGAACACTGAGCAAATGACAGAACATGGGATCCCATGAAGATTCCAGGCCACTTGATTTAGGTGCCATGAAAGACCAAGATGGTGCCTAGGTCACAGCAGATGCCGACTCTTGCTTTATGACTTCCAAGAGTTTGGGCAGCTTTTCTGTTTGTTTTGGCCTCAGAGGTTGTATAAGGACTTAGAAGGAACTGATGAGTGATGAAAATCCCATTCAAACCTTCTTTTTTATTGAACCCGTAAGTTAAGTCATAGGTTAGTTGGAGTGGATTTGGAAATTCTACTCAGACATTCATGGTTTTATATTTTGGCTTGAATTATGGTGAAGGTATCTTCCCAGCTGTTTCACCCTCTTTGTGAAAAGCAGTGTGTGTAATGGAAGAGTCCTAGAACCCAAGTCAAGAGACCACTTTCAGTTACTGCGCTGCCATGATTCAGCCTGTCCATCCATGTCTCAGTTTCCTTAAATGCAAAAGACAGGATTGGACCAAGTAACCTCAAAGTCCTATCCAACTTTGCCAAATAAGATGAGAATCTTATTATCTCCTATTGGATTGTCTTTCTCAGTTGAAGAGCGTCACTCTATGTTATTTCTCATGTAGAGACCTCATACAGCCATAGAGTAGTCATCTTTTAAGCTGGATCGTTGTAGTCCTTCCCTGGATATTCTACTGCTCTGTCTCATTTTTAGGAAGCTCAGAAGTAGAATTGCATTGCAGCTTTGTGCAGAGGTAAAAATAATACGATAAACTTTGTCCTGTACCCAATTAATGATGATACCGCACGATAGTATCACATTTGATAACACATTCTGTTCTTTATCCATCCTAAAATGTAAACTAGCTTGCTTCATTCTTAGGAAAGTTCTCACTATGTAACTGGGATGGGACTAATATTCATTTATCCTAAACAGGTTGACCTACCAAAAAATCTAAAATAGGGATGGTTTTAGAGAAGTTCAGTTGAAGTTTTCACTATTTTCATAAAGCCAGCTTTTTATTATTAATAATTGATATAATAATATGTACATATTGTATTAATAGCAATAACAATTAATATAATCCTAATTATTTGTTCAAACCAGTATTTGAATACTGGCCATATGGCTCAAACAGAGTTGTATCCAACCTTACATTTTATAGGCAAATTCTCCCTTATTTTCCCAAAGGGGTAAAATGTCAACTTACGAATGATACACAGGCAAATCATTTTTTGGTTGAATGACTGCTTCTTTGTGTGAAGTTGCTAAGGCTTTCTGAGTGCCTTTGAAGCTGACATCTGTAACACTAAAACTGTCTTTAGATATTTAATATGTATTCATTTAATTGGGTTACCCTAATCTGGGAGATTAAAAGTCAGTTGGTTGCGCCCTGTCTTTAGATCCTTGGTTTTAAAACAAAAGTGAAACAAACAAAAACTTAGACACGCGTCATCTCTCCTCAGTTGAATTACTAAAGTTCCTATACTTTGGGTTTTGGAGAACTATGTACAGGTCTACTTCTTTCTTCTATCTTCGGATTTTCAGAATTTAACTCAACTTATTCTTTAATTCTGATTGGCATCATTGTCTTAGAAACAGCAATTTCTTATCTGAGTTTGTGAAAACAACTGTTTACCAATACTTTTCAGACAGAATTCCATTTGAGGCATGTATAAATGTACAGTGTTTTGGTTTGGGGTTTCTTTTTTTTAAGGTTTTATTTATATATCTGACAGAGAGGGAGCATCTACAAGCAGGAGAAGCAGCGGAGGGAGAGGGGGAAGCAGGCTCCTCTCTGAGCAGGGAACCCTATGGACATGGGGCTCAATTCTGGGACTCTGGGATCATGACCTGAGCTGAAGGCAGATGCTCAACCCACTGACCCACCCAGGCGCCTCTAGGGTGTTGTTTTTGTTTTGTTTTGTTTTAACCAAAGCCATGCACAAGGGTGGTGTCTTCACTAGACATCAACAGGAATTCTTTATGGCCCTTTTCTGGATTAGAACATGCTTAGAGCTTAGTATCATGCAGATTTCTATTTTCTTCATGCCCTTGACCACATTGACTTTCTATCTGTCCCTTTTGCCAGTTACACACCTTAGCCCTTCTTTCAAGTTTATTTTCACCATCGCCTTTTCACTTCCACTTAACTATGATGTGAAGATTCTTATTGTGTACTGTTTGCTCTGTCATGGTCATTTATAATGATAGTAACATCAGCCTACATGTTAATATTTGGAAGGCTCACAGTTTGAGATGTATTTATTTCCCCTAATTTTATTTTCTTTCTGTCTCTTAAATAACTTCTATATCCATGAGTCAAAGCAAAATAGATTTTGGTCCCATGATGACTGATTTTTTTTTTTTTTTTTTTTTTTAGTCTTTGGGCTAGAAGTTGTTTAAAAGTCTTTGAAAAATCTAAAGAAAATTATACTCACTGGCTCCCCTTCTTTCACACATATATTTATCCCCTTGAAATGAGCCCGACTACCTTTTGTCTCCCCTGTGGCTCTACCCACAGCAGACTGTACGCTTAAGTGTTAAGTGATACTCCCCTTATCATAGCCTCTTCTGGTTAATGAAGTTAAATTAGGAATCCGGTATTTCGGTGGAGTCGCCCTTTCCAGACACCACTGTGTCTCACCCACCCACCCTAAGGAGCGCCGTTAGGACTTGTTCATGTTTGCACATGGTTTTCCAAACCTCTGTATTAATGTCTCGTGGTGGCGGTTTGTTTCTATCACTAACAGGTTCAGTGACCCTAGAGCTGCATTTGCTGTAACATGACTCAGGAGCTGCGTGATTACGGCAACTCCAAGGCTGTTGTTTTAACGTAATCTTCTAGCTCTGAAATCAGGTGTGCAGAGAGGCCAAAGGTTACAGGCAAATGAGCTACAGAGGAACAGATGCCAAACTCGGTCATGATTCAAATGCACTGAGAACGTTCTCTGTACTTGAAAGTTTCTGACCCACTTCCTCCAACCGTCCTGGCAGTTGCGGAGTGGGCATTTCTCTAGTCTCTTCCCCGGAAGAGGGTGAAGCAAAGCAGCCCTTCTTTCTGCTGAATTCCCAGGGAGCTTTGCAGAAACGAGGCTCCAGGCGCGGAGAAGACCAGGGAATGCAGGTGAGTGGATAAGGGTGTTTATTCCTTCTGGGTGGCCTCTGAACGGGCCATGTGCGGAGGAAAGGAGCTGGGTTGGCCGGTGTGTGCTGTAAACTTTCTCCAAGCTGGTAAAGGAGCTCCAAGGGAGTGACTACTGATCCCTGCTGCTTGGAGAATGAGTCATGGGCCTGAGGGCAGAGCCTGCTACAGGGAGGGGCCTGAGTCTGGCCCACAGAGTTCCCCAGGAGCACCAATGGGCAGATAAATATTTTCCTGGCAGCTTACCCAGGCCTCTCAGAGCGCAATTATCTCCGCACAGTGCAGATGGAAATTCAGGAGAGTGGGAGACGAGTCACTTCATTGCACCGTGCGAGATGGAGGTTCTAAACCTGCTCGCGGACCAGGGGGCTCCCGAACCCCCCGGGGAGAAAGTTCATCCTCCTCAGGAAAGGGTGGCTGTGAGCCACAGGCCATGAGTTACTGTGGTAGAGTCCACAAAATCAGCAAGAGACTTTGCCATCAGAGAAGTAGACAGTCCCAGGGAGAAAAAGGAAAATGCAGAAGGCGGAGAGAGGAGGAGAGAGGAGCACCCCTGGGATGGGACTCCTCCAGCATCTTCTAACAGGTTTTCTTACTGAGACCGATTTGTGGTGAGGATGAGAATCATCCACTGTCGGAGCCCAAAGAACCCAAAAGATCTTTGCGTCTAAGGCCCTTACTTGTCACAGGGGAGCCTGCAGGGGGGAGACGGTTTGCCGCCCATCACACAGCCAGTTAGGTATGGAGCGCGGGTTAGCACCCCCCAGTGTTCACCTCTAGGATGTAAGCAAATGTCTGTTGAGCTTGTACTCGTTACAAAAGGTTGAAGGTGACTTGCCATAAAAAATGCAAGGATTGAGTCAACAGAATATGTGTGGGCAGATTATTTTGGGGACAGGGGGAGGAGGTGGTAGTCAGACTTGTGGAATTGTTGGTAGCCAGATTTGGTGATAGAACCGAGCCTGGCCAGGCAACAGACTGGAACAGAGATAAGGTGTGGTTTTCATAACTTTATCATCCTAGCACAGCACGGCCTTGAAGAACTGGAGGGTCTCAGGTGTGGACATGCCTGCGTGTGTGTGCGTGTGCATGCGTGTGTGTGTGTGCATGTGTAAAGAGGTGACTGTTTAGGGTAAGAGGACGCAAGAGTCTTTACTAAATGGTTTTATGCAGAGAGACTGGGCTTTCTCCTTGAAATAAAATAGAACTGGCATTAACACATGGAGGAAAAAGATGGAATTTTCTGGTTGAAAATCAAGAAAGATGAATATCTAAATTTTTTTTAAAAATGGTCCTTTAAATCAGGGACATTTTTTTATTCACTGGGTTTGAAAGTGCCCGATTGCACCAGTTCAGATAATTAGGAGTTAAAGGACGTGACAGAAAAGTCAAATCAAAATGAACAATGAGCAAGAAGGCGAAATACACAAGCGGACAAACCAGAATGCTTGGAAACATTAGTGCTAAGTGGGTCGCTAAAAACGGATGGCACCCTGGCAGGCTATGAGAGAATGTGGATTGGGACAAGGGTGCCACGCTGGAGAGAAGGATGCACTGGACAGAATTTAATGAAAGGGATGACATAAACTACAATTGGGCAAAAATGCACCAGAAAGGACCATGGGATTTCTGTGGGTGGGAATTCCATTCTCAGATAATAAAAACTGTGGCAGAGGAATGTACTTGAGGCAACTTGACCAGAGTAATGAGACTGAGAGACAAATAAAATGTGAAAGCTACAAATGAAGGCGCAGAGGCTACAATGTAGAGGGAGGAACCAGCTCCTTTGCAGTTCTGTATCTTGTGATGCCTGGGCGCTAAAACCCAGGGTCAGCTTGCCATTCCCTCCTCCCTGCCCACACAGTCAGATTCCGTTAACGGAGTCATAGCCTCTCTCGCACTGTTTCTCTCCTGTTCCCCTACCACTCTTTTACTCCCAACGCCCAATTCCTGACGCTGGAATGACGTTCCGGTTGGTCTGTGTGCTCCCAAACTTTTGACTGCGATCTTTCTGGAGGAATGGGCTATAACAGTCTCCGATTTGATTGTATCTGCCGCATAATTATGCTTGTCAAAGCCAGGTCCAACCTGGCGTCCAGCTCCCACGGCACCCCCTCTCCCTGCCCCTTAAACCCCCTTCGTTTCACTCTCCACCTGCTCTGTCCACCCATTCTAGAACCCTTTCCAGTTTGGGAAGATCAGGCTCCCTGTTGGCTTTCACTGCTGCCTCCATTCCCTCCTCTCCCAGCAGGTCTCTCTTTCAAATAAAACTAAACACTCCTGAGTCTTTGTGTCATTTAAATGCAGAGCTAGGATCTATGGAAGGATCTGATTCTAAATCTAATCCAGGGTACGCCCATTGTTGGATTGTGCTCTCCCCATCTTCTGACTTCCTTTATTGTCTCCCTCTAAAATGAGCAAAAACATGGCTTCTTGAAGCTGGCGCCCCCTGGCATAGGTTTACATCCTGTCCAAAATGTATTTCTTTCACAACTTTGGGCAAATATTTAAACCTCTCTAAGCCTTGGATCTTCACCTGTCAAATGAGTACTATCTTCCAGGATCGTTGTAAAATGAAATTCCCTATTAGAGAGCTAGGTACACAGTAAGTGCTCAATAAATGGTTACCACCATCATTAGTATTTTGTCTGAGGACCAATTTCCAGGCAAAGCAAGTAAGCTCGTTCAGTTTCTCATGTGATCATGTAAAGGGTACAAACACGTGAGTTATCTACCATTGATAGCCTTTTACCTATGAAGGCTCTTGCCTTTTTTTAAAATGATATAGTGGTATTCTGGAAGCAAGATTCTTTTATCTGCATTTAGTGAAGTGGAGAATAAATGCCTGAGAGTTCTCTCTAGATTTGGTTAAGGTATGATTAGAAAATCATTTAAACCTCAGTGTCCTCCTCTGTGAGTTGGGATAATTACATATGTTGTGCTCAGTCATTTGTCCAACCTCCTTTCTAGCCCTATGAACCCAACTGGGCCTTTGGTCTTTGCCCATTCAACACCTCTTCCCCATCTTCCCACCCCTACCCTTGGGCCATTCCTTACCTACCTCAACGCCACCTCTCCTTCTGCCCGTTTCTCCTTCCCTTCCCTAGTGTTTCCGTGAGGCCACCCTAAGACCACTTTTCTCCATGCTTCGTGCTGTGCAATTTCGTGTGGTGTCTTGACCTCAACTAGCATCTTCTGTGCTGAGGAGACCCTGTAGTTGCCACAGGCCCTTGAGTTCTTGGCTCTGTCACAGACCCGAGGTCCGTAATTTTCTCCTCAGACACGTGCACCCAGATAAGCACGGGCACGTCAACATCGGCGTCCCCAAACACAGCAGTCTCCCTGTCCCCAACGTCGCTCCATGCCCGTATTTCCTCTCTCGCTTGAAAACATTTCTTAGTTAAAAGGTCTTTGTCCTCTTCCTTTTTACTTTGATTCAGCGGATTGTCTCTCCTGTCACACTGGTTCTGGCTCTTAAATATCTCTCAGGAAAGAAATCCCTCTCCGGCCTCCAGACCACCTGCTCTCAGCTCTCGTCTCGGATCAATTCCGTAGCCTGGTCCGGTTTCCCCGCGTCTCCTCTCTGAGCCCTCCGATCTTGTTCTCCGTTTGTCTTTCTAAAACACAAATCTGAGCCCGTCATGCCGACGAGGTACCACTGTGGATGCCTCGAACGGACCAGAAAGTACAGTTCCAAGGTCTTAGCGTTTACGCGTGGCTTTTCCCCGTCTTCCTCCCCAGCGGCCACCTCCACCACGGCCCCTCCGCCGGCCGCTCCCGCAGACGCGCCAGCCTCTCTGAACTCCCCCAACTCAGGGGCTTTACACTCACTGTACCTTCTAGAAGCCGGACATCCCCTTCCCTGCCTTGTCTGCTTACCCACATTCCACTCTTCCTTCGGGACTCTGAAGCTTCCTCAGCCCCAGCAGGCGTGGCTGCTCCCTCTCGGGGACTTCAGGGCTCTTTGTCCTTATGCGCGGCCCGCACAGCGCTGTCCTCCAGCATCGGCCGGTCCTCCCCAGTGGGAGCGGCTGTTTCTGAAAGCCAGGAAGACGCTTCATCTATCTTCATGTCCACCAGTACTGGAGGTGCTTAGAAATCCCCACTGAAGGGCAGAATGGATGTCTCCGCCTTGATTTCTCAGGACTTTGTTATAAAACTCAAATAAGTGGGCATTTTTGAAAGAGCAGTATAAACTAAACACAAGTGTAAGAATCCCGAATCTCCCAGACCGTCCCTCCGTACTAAAAGAACACCCCTTTGAGGTGGGTGAAGGGTTTCATTTCCAGGAAATCAGACTGATTCTTGATTCATCAAGACCGCTTAAGACTTGGTGTGGAATCACCAAAAGCCAGATTGTCTTCTGCAGAGGATGTTTACGCATTCTTCTCATGCAGATGATGTTAAAATATGCAGTCAAAAATTCTAATGGACTGTCTCAGAAATACACAAACAATAGATAGAATTTAACTAACAGGAACAGAAAAGAGAATGGGACTCCAAGAGATGTTAGAGTGTTTCTAGACACGTGCTGAGCCCGTATGGAGAGTTAGAATGGCGGGTGGGCGTGGGGCACGGAATGAACCGGTTCCCACGGTGAGCACGAGACCCAACAGGGGCCTGCGGAGCAGGAGAGCGGAGTAGAGAGCTGGAGGCACAACGTTCAGTTGTGCAGCTCTCATGGACGTAGATGTCCCTAGCAAAGTGCTACTCCTGCCAGATTTAGCGAATAAAAACACAAAACATCCAAATATTGCAGGAAGTGTACTGACACTAAACAATCATTTGTTGTTTGTCCCCAATTCAAATTTAACTGGACATCTAATATTTTATCTGGCAAACCAAGCTGCAACCCAAATGACATGAATATCTTTGAACCTGACATTAGTGGCTGTAGGGTATTTTGGAGAAAAAGTTAGCACTGGCTTTCTGGCTGTACACCGCCGGAAGAGTTTAAGACCACAATGAAACTGGTGGTAGATTGCCATCTAGTGGAAATCTTGTGATAGTGACGGCTTAAATTGGAGGGATCGGCTTTTTCCTAGAGTCTGCAAGAAAGGATTCTGCTCTGGCCGGGTGCGAAGTCTTGAGGTTGCGGTGGTGAGGGTGATGAGGTCAACAGGATGAGCAGGCCGTGGGGGGAAGGCGAGGTAGGAGGAATACTGAGATGCGGCTGGCCCCCCGCGATCTAAGGAGAGGAGTGGCCTGACTTTGGCTCTCCAGCATGCACACTTCCTCTGGCGCTCCAGCAAAAACCCAAACCAAAGCTGGAGCTAACTGTTAAGAGCCACAGAATCCTTCCAGATGCAGACGGCTCACATGGATGTGGAACTATCAGAAATCTATGTCTGCAGATGTAATCACAATGATAATGAACTAAAGAAGTCCTGCAAAAGGTAACGGAGAGGCTACAAGGTCAGATTTTAAAAGGACTGAAAAGATGTAAATGCTAAAAGGCAGCACATTCTGGAATTCCAAGGATCCTCTCTCTAAATGTGAAGCCCAGAAGCAGTTCTGTGCTGCAAAACGTGCTAAAGTCCACTACTAACAACAATACGGGCCTTGATGATAATAAAACCAAGCTGGGAACAGGAGGACTAGTGTGAGCTCAAACATATGCCTTGAGGCAGATGTTATCGTGTCAACATGTAATATACAGAGAAAGCAGAAGCACTTGGCTCTTATTTTAGCCACTCTTCTCCAGAAAGGATGATACTCTAAAATTTAAAAGCTTGGACCAAAAACATAAGATGATCTTAAAACCCAAACACAATCTTCTAGCTGATTTAAATAATTCTAGTTTTTGGTTTTGTTTTTGTTTTTTTTTTTTTTCAGAGTAGAACAGGAGAGGATCTTGAAGATTTAATAGAGGCAATTATCCTAATTTTTAAAGGCACGATTTGTAGAAGCCAAAGAAGAATAAATTTAATGTGTAATTGTCATAAATTTCTAGAAGAGATTATTGAAAGATGTTAGATGAAAAATAATTGTGAAAGAGAATCAGTGTCTCCTCAGATAAGCCATGCCAAACTGATCTCATTTACTATGTTACATTTACGAGAATATTAAATCATTAGAGTGCTATAAAGAGAATATGTTTTTATTTTAGTACGCCATACAGCAAAGTTTTTTCCCAAATGTATTTTCAAAATCCTGGAGATAACAAAGGATGGCCCTGGATGATAGTATAGTTGAAGATTTTTAGCCAGTTTAACTTTCAGCCCCAAAAAAGTGCTCATTAAGGGAGTATTTTCAAGGAGGGATGTCAAAATGCTCTCTAATTACTTGCCTACTAATGATGATCATAAAATGTAGAAAGCGTACTGATCCAATTTGCAGAGACCAAACAATGGTAGTGCTGGAGCAGGACTCCAAACCACCCTGACAAACTCGGGAATGGGCTACAGTCAACCACATGAGACTAAACAAACAATGTATATTTTTGTCTATTTAGATGAAAAAATATCAATTCTCTAAATACAAAGTAAGAGAGAGTGATTTTAAGACAGTTCCTATTAAAAGGGACAGTCAAGTTTGTATGGGACCAAGAATATGAAGTGACTGGGGGAAAAAAAAATCCAATTCCTCTCCAGACAACAATAGAAGAGAGTGTCCTTTCTGATGGAGGGGACAGTCACACTGTACAGTGCAATGGGCCAGACTGTACTAAAGGCAGGTACGGTTCTGGTACCATCCTAAAAGGAACAACCATAAACTCCTCTCCATTTGGAGGGAGGCGTGCAGGATGGTAAGAAGCCTAGGGAGCAAGCCGAGGGAGGGCAAGACTTAGACGAATGACCCGAGGACCTCAGATTTTGTAACACTGGATCTATTTTTTGTAGCACATGGAAAGCAACACTCAGATCAATTAAACAATAGTGATTTCTCCTGGGGTACCTGGGTGGCTCAGTGGGTTAAAGCCTCTGCCTTCGGCTCAGGTCATGGTCTTGGGGTCCTGGGATCGAGCCCTGCATCGGGCTCTCTGCTCAGCCGGGAGCCTGCTTCCCTCTCTCTCTGCCTGCCTCTCTGCCTACTTGTGACCTCTGTCTCTCAAATAAATCAATAAAATCTTAAAAAAAAATAGTGATTTCTCCCTAACAGAAGAAAGAACTCAATGATAATTAAAGCTTTCAAAACTTCCATGGCCCCTTGCCTAGGCGACTTAGTCAACTACCTTCGTGGCCTGCAGCTGAAAAATCAAGACTCAGCAGTCCTCCATCTGTGGGGACATAGAGGAGACTCTGGGGTTTGTCAGGAGGTTGGACTTGTCAGCTTGTCAGTTTTCTTCTACCTCTAGGATTCTATGCTTCTAATAACTTTTCACCATTTTCTCTGTTTGGTCTACCATTATTTCTTAGTTATTATCTCATTTCTTTTTAGTTCGCCACTAGAACGTGTAACGCTTTTAGCTGTGTTGCATGTAGGCATAGCATTTTTTTTTCCTAATATTTTATTTATTTGAGAGAGGTGGGGGGCACTAGTGGAGGGGATGGGCAGAGGGAGAGGGAGAAGAGCCTGACACAGGGCTCAATCCTAGGGTCCTGGAATCATGACCTGAGCTGAAGGCAGTCACCTAACCAACTGAGCCACCCAGGCGCCCCAGGCATAGACCTTGAAGTCTCTTTCCCTCTGGTTCTTGGCTTTAGACGGCTACACTGTTGCATTTGCTCCGTACTCAGTTGCTATGATTCTGAGGGGCAGGAGACTGAACCAATTAAGAGCTGGCGGGGAAAATACCCAGCCTCCCCATGGGGCTCACGGGGCTCTGAAAGCATTGCGGTGGCTGCTGGAAAGAGTGGGCCAGTACCGTGGGATCGAACAGGGAGAGCCTTCCATCGTTCCCCCCTTATGTCTGCTCTTAGGCTGTTCATGCCGTGGGCCTCATGGGACAGAGTGCGAAAACAAAAGATTTGTGAAACATATACTTTAAAGGACCCAGATATGAATCATAACCTAAGTCCTTTCAGATTTCACCGTACACATTCTAATCCCTAAATTAAGGCTGTTGAAGCCGGGCTGTTCCAACCCTAAGTTAACTACTTAATACACGTTTTTTGGGGAAAAAGTGTATTTTCCAATAATCATAGGGTTTGGAGGTCCAGAAGGGTACACATATACACCTTCACCAAACGCAGTGATGTGGCTTGAATCAAAAGCCCTCAGATCCTAGTGATTTGGGCACTGCAGGGCCATGAGATGTGGGTGCTATACATACAGGTAGGAACATCCTCTCCTTGGTGCTCCCACCCCTCATTCCTATGTCCCTCCCCAAAAAAGAGCTTTGGAAAAATAAGTTATGGTTCGCAATGCTAGAGGCTTGACCTAAAATGTCCTTGACTGTCTCCTGTAATCCTATTCCTATAAAGCCCAAATTCCAGAGAGAAGTCCGGGCTCAGATTTGCTCAGGTTCAGTCCCGAGTTTGGGACTAGCACATGATTTAATGCCAGGACTGAAAACAAGGCCCAAGATGCCCAATTTCTCCTCCAAGAGATGGGCCCAGGGAAGATGCCAGGTTCCACGTGATCATGCCCAAAGGAGACCTGGCCTGGACAGCTCGGATGGCATCCAGCAACTAACCGGTCAGCTGAGGGGAAGACAGTGAAAGAAATGCAGCTTTTAATTAGTGAGTGGGGAGACACATAATCACTGAGGGAAACCCGAGAGTAAACTAGTTTACTGCCTACAACAGACGCGGGCTCATTTGTCTGGCAAGGAAAGGAACATCAACCAACACAGCGCTGGGAAGTCACGCGCACCATCCTTTGGCTCAAGGCTGCCGTACAGGGGTGTGGAGGAGAGGGTGGGGCCGGCTGGGTGGGCCCGGAGGGGGGGAGATGTCTGACTTCCACCCGTCAACAGAGTCCACGGTCCTTCCCGACCCCACTGTCTCCTCCGCGGCACCCAGCCCTCGCCCACCCCCCCGCCCCCCCCACTCCTTGGCCCCACGACTAGGGGCCGCAGCTGTCCTTGTCTTCCTGGACCTCCTGGAGTGCTAAGGGCTCCTCCCCAGGGGGGGCAGGCGGCTCCTCTCGGGTCTTGCCAAGGAAGGGCGCCGGTCCCGGTCCGGCCGCGTCGGGCAGCGGGGCGACACCTGGAGAAGGCTGCCGGCTCAGGGCCGGAGCGCAGGGCGCTGGGGGCAGATCCGGGAGGAAGCCCTCGCCTCCGGGCTGGTGCCCCAAGGCTTGCGGACAGAAGGGACCGGGGAAAGGCAGTTCTGGCAAGCAAGGGTCATTCCAAGGGACTGTGCCTGCGGGGTCGGAGTGCAGAAAGGTCAGACAGGATGACGGGCACCCACCGCCCTTCAACATCCTCTGGGACAGACTCCCCCCCTCCTCCCACCGGAGCGCAGCGTAGGAGCCCCGCGCCAGTGCAGACGAGGTGACACCGGGAGCCCCCACGGGACCGGCTCGCTCCGGACTCCACGTTCTGTGGTTTGGTATCGTGGACACAGAGTGGCCTGTGGGTCAGGCGGCCGGGAGACCGGGAACGGACCGCACACCTCTCTCGTCCCTCCACGGGACTGGTTCTTACTACGATGGCTGCGTCCAGATTGCAGAGGTCCGGGAGGCCTGTCCGGAGGCTCATCCGCTGCCACTTACTCTGCACCTTCCCCTCACGTCGTGTTTCCCTGCTACTGTTTTTCACCCTCAGCAAGTCCCTCCCCGACCCAGGAATACGATTCCCATTTCAGGCCAGAAACGGAGACTCGGCAGAGCTGGGAATGGCCGCGCTGGACCTCAGGCTGCAGGTTTAATGCCGCGGCTCTCACCGTGCAGCTCCCCAGACGCCCGGAAAGCTCCGGAAAGCCAAGCAGGGGCGCGGAAAGGGGATTCGCTCACGGCCTCGCCCTGCCTCAGCCCGCCCTTGGGCCACTGAGGCTCCCTGTCTCTTGTCACCTCCCGCAGTCACAGGGGCCCCTTCTCTCCCAGCCCCAACTCACCCATGTTCCCCGCAGGAGGCTGCAGCATCATCGGCCCTGGCGGGGGGCCCAGGAAGTAGCCCTGAGAGGGACCCGCACCGGGGCCATAAGGCGACATGAAGAGGGAGTCATCCGGCAACGGAGGGATCAGGGAGGGGGGCGTGGGGAAGGGGAAGGGGTGCAGGTAGGAGAACTGGGCTTGAGGCTGCTGGTAAAGCTGGGGCTGCGGGGCCTGGGGGAACGGGGCCGGTCCTGGCGGGGGGCTCTGCTGGTACTCCTGGGGCTCCAGCTCCTCCAAGTATGAACAGAGGGATGGTGGCGTGACACTGTGGGGGACAAAGGAGTATTTTGAGAGGCTCAGGGGTAGCTTCCTCACTGCGGCCACACAGTAGCTGAGTCCCTCCGCATGTCCACGACCCCAGACTTGCCACTTCCTCTTCTCTCTCTTCCAGTTCCTGGCTTCTCACACTCCCTGCTGATCTTTCCCACCTTATGCTTTTAATTGTCATCACAATTAGGACTCCTGCTTCTCTCAGCTGGCTAACCATCCCCACGGAGATATCTTTTCTCCTTCTGTTCCTGCCCAAGATAACTCAGGGACCACCCGCATCAGTCTCCATACCTTGTCCCCCAGGACCCACAGGGGCCATCTTTGTGGCTGTTGTCACTGCCAGGAGTATCCAGAAGCAAAGGCATCATTTGGGGGGTAGGGACAGGGCCCAGGGGAAAAGGAAGGTTGACTCTTCGGACCGGTGGGGGGCTGAAGAGTGGTGGGGTCACGGCTGCCCTTTGCGTGTTCTCATTCTGTTGGGCTGGGGCCAGAGTCTGGTCAGAGGTCAGCAGCATGGGAGGCTCTAGGAACCAAAGCCAAAGAGGGGTTACAAGGGTAAGAAAGTGGGGATGCAGATTTGGAATTATGGGTGGTTAGAAGTGTGCCATGCCTAGGTCCCCTTGACTAGGCCCCACTGGACCAAAACCCTAGAGAGCACTGGCCCACTTCCCCATCTATCTAGAAAGAACTCTGTCTTTCCAGCTGCCACCTCCCCCCATATAACCCTCAGAAGGTGGTCAGCTTACCTGTGAGAGTATCCAGAGGAGGCTCCTGAGGGAAGGTACCAGGCTCTGGGGCCAGGGGCACAGTGGGTGGCAGCTCGGCTGCGGTGCCGGAGGCAGGCAGAGTGAAGACCGCAGCCCTAGTGTCCCTAGAGTTAGACCAGGGCTTCAGTGCAGGGAAAGGGACACCAGAGTCCCAAACACTGACTTCCTGCAAGACACTGGCAACTTCCCGACCCCCTCCAACCAAAGCGTCTCTAAATATCAGCCAAGAACTCCAGCTTCATGGCCAACTCTCCAACACTCTCTCCCTCTAGACCCCAGGAGCCCAGCTCAGAGCCCACCTCCTACCTATGGGGATGAGATCTAGGAGGAGGAGAAATTCTACCTGCTCTGACTGCCGGTGGGGGTGAGGGGAGGGCGCGCAGGACTGCCCTTGTTCTCCTGTCCGTTCAGCTTCTCCACTTTTCGCCACTTCGCCCGGCGATTCTGGAACCACACCTGGAGGGCAGAGACCCTTGTGAAGTTCCAGACACTTGGAAGAGACCAAGACTCAGGCTCTGAGTGTTGCATGACGAGCTGCATGACTTGAGGACGTCACTTTACGCTTGGCTTCAGACGCCTTTCTCTGCGAGAGTGGTTTTAGGAAAAGGTTCACCTAGATAGCTCTGAGGTATTTTCCTCTTCTAATCTGAGGCGTTAACGACATGGAAACGGGCAGAACACAGCCAGATCTAAGACCTAACCTCAGCCCCTAAAGGGAGCTGCTGAGCGCTTGCTGTGCTCCCCAAGAGTTCCAGCTGGTCGTTTCTCCTCCACCTGGAGACCCGTTGGCCAACCCCCATTACCATGATGCGTTGGGGGGTGACCCCCACCGTCTGGGCAATCTCCCGGCGCTTATCGCCATCTGGGTAGTGGTCTTCTTGGAAGATCCTTTCTAGCTCCTCCAGCTGGTCTGGAAGAAGAAGAAACGTGCATGAGGACAGTGATGTGGCAGCAGATGAGAAAGATGACTTCCTGATGAGACCACTGTCCCTAACCCAAGGGTCTTCCCAGGGCCTTGTAACTAAGTTCCCCATTAGGCTGGTGCCTTCTCTCTCTCCTGGGCTTTGTGGCAGGGAACTGTGAGGTGTTTACTTTCTGGCTCCTTCTAGCCTGGTCCCAATTTCACTTTCGGATGAACCCACTGAGGGCCTCTCACCTTCACGGACTTACCTGAGCGGTATAGGGTCCGAGTCTTTTTCCGAACTTGGCAGGTCACTTCTGGGGTCCTCTTCCGATCTGTGTTTTGGCTGTTCTGAGTCAAGGTGCTGAGGAGGTTGGCCAGGTGGCAGGGCCCCGGGCCTGACCCGCAAGGCACTAGGTTGTGTGTGGCATGGGTGGCGTTAATGGCGCTGGGAGATGAGGCGGAGGCCAGACCCCCAACACTGAGCGTTTTCTGCTTACTGGAGGCTGGAGAGTAGGACCTCTTCCCTGGCTTTGCCTCTCTCCCTGGGAAGGAACCACCTTCCCCGGGAGGCCCAGGTCTCAGTGAGTCCATAACTGTGTCTTTGTGGAGCGTCCCGGAGCCAGAGGGCCGGCTCACCCTCCCCGTATCTGCCCCAGCTGGTTCTCCAGGGGCCTCGGGTGGCGGCTTCTCCCCAGCGGCCGGGCGGGAGGGGGGCAGTGCCTCACCCGGCGCATTCCGACTGGGGGGGGCTGGACTCTGCAGCAACTCCTCTGGCGCAGCAGCCGGGGGCTTGCCTCCCGCGTCCTGGCCTAGTGGGGAACAGCACCCACAGAGCTTAGCACCAGGGAGAAGGAAGAGCCTGGACTAGAGGATGTGCTGCTTCCTGCTCTGTCCTGTTTGGCCTCCAGCTTTCGTGTGTCCCCTCGGCAAGGAGGGCAGTAATTCTAGGCTGACCGTTCTCCCTCGGCTGTTGCAAAGATCGAATGAGCTCATTCTCAGCTTTGAAAGATGTGAACAAACATACGCACCCACGAGGGGGCCTGAGCTCACAGACACAGACCGCAGGAGAGCAGTCCTAATCTGGGGGGTACTTCCTTTCTGGGAGCTGCCTGGGTTCTTCCCCCCAGACCGCCACCAGGAATGTGAGTCAAGGGACAGGAATCTGTTCGGGCATTTCTAAGGGACAAATGGTGACGCTGGGAGCGTACTGGGAGAGAGAGACGGAGGCTGCTGCTTCTAAGACGGGAGCTTGTTCTCCCGCAGGTAGGGGCTTTACTGCTTAAGAGAAGGGACAAGGACAGGCTGGCTGGTGGTATGAGGAAGGAGAGTGGGGGACACGTTGGGTTTCCAGCATTTTAGGCGAGTTTGTAGCTTAGGGAAACTGGCGCGTAGTACGTGCTCAATGCACGCGACGCGTCAGAGCGCTGGGCCTTGAGAGGAAAGGGCACAGGGGCCCGAACGCAGACAAGACGGGTCCGAGGGCTCCGCGCCCGGCGTGCGGAGAGATGGGGGCCGCAAGGACCGAGGGCGCGCGCGCTGGTGGGCCTCCCTCGCGCCCCCCAGCACCCGCAGCCCCTCAGCCCACCCCAACCCCGAAGTCAGCCGACTCGGGCCGCGTGGCCAGAGGCCGCCCCACGCTCACCTCGCGGTTCCGGGCAGGCCTCCTGGGTGGGTTCCATGGCCCGGACTCGCGCCGCTGAGTCCTGCCGGGCTGCCCTGGCGCGGCCTAATGAAGCCTCGCCGGCGGGCAGGTGTGCAGGGGCCGCCCGGGCCCTGGGGAGCCCGAGCCCGCGCCCCTCACCGCGCCGCCAGGGCGAGGCCCACCCGGGCGGGAGGCGCGTGGGGCAGCTGCAGGGCCGCGCGGGCCTGGGGGCCGCCCCGCCCCCGCCGGCCCCGAGGGCGGCCCAGGTGTGCGGCCCGCCGCCCCTCCCTTCCTCTCCCCTCCCCTCCCCTCGGCCGCAGCTCCGCGGGCAGGGCCGCCTGGCCTCCGAGGGCTGGCGACAGCCCCGGGCCCCGCGGCGCCCCGGGACCGGCCTCTCCGTGCTGGCCGAGGGAGGGCCACTCTGGGGCCACTCATCACGGGAGCCCCACACGCTGGGCTCGCGGCTTCCCCAGGCCTCAAGAGGAACGCGCCCCCGAGACGCCTCCTGACCGAAGGTTGTGAGAGCGCCGAGCTGGCCTCGGGGACGAGGAGGAGGCCGCCGGGGCCGGGCAGCCAGGTAAGCCGCACGAGGCCAGAGTGCGCCGGCGGGGCGCGCCGGAGGGAGCGGGGCGCGCAGGCCCTCCAGGCCGCGGGTACCCGCCAGGAGCCATCGCGGGCCCGGGGTTCCTGGTCGTCGTCCCCCCCACGCTTGATGTCCCATTCCGATTCTCTGAGAATGCCAGGGAGCCTCCTAAGGGAGCGCTCACATGGCTGAGGTCTGTAATTCCTAGTTCATAGCACGGTTCTTGCCTTGAAACAAAGTTTTACAGAATTTGAAATTCTCACGGCCGACTGCTTAGGTCTGTGTCTGACCCGGAGTGGAAAGCTCAGCCAGAGATGGAAACAGGTGCTGGAAGCTGGGCATGGGGAGGCTGGGGGTGGGGGTGGGGGTGAGGGGGGTGGGGGGGTGGGGGGGGTGTCCAGAACGGAATCCAGGTGTCTTGCTTTTAAGACTTAAGAGAGTCTGGTCAGCACGTGCTTGCCGGCCGCAATCCTGGCTCCGTCCGTCTTCCTGCGCCGCCTTTCCTTTGAGGACCTGGGAGAGCTGCCAGGGCTTTAGTTCTTTTTGAAACATAAAAATACAAACCAGTTAACTTCATGACGATAAGACGAGAACTTTAGGAATCTGATGTTTCAGTCAACCCCTCTGAGACTAATATCCCCTGATAAATGAGAGGTTTAGAAATAGGGCCCAGTTTCGGGGCGCCTGGGTGGCTCAGTGGGTTAAGCCTCTGTGTTTGGCTCAAGTCATGATCTCAGGGTTCCGGGATTGAGCCCTGCGTTGGGCTCTCTGCTCAGCGGGGAGCCTGCTCCCTGCCCCTCTGCCTACTTGTGATCTCTTTCTGTCAAATAGATAAATAAAATTTAAAAAAAATAAAAGAAATAGGGCCCAGTTTCTCAGCTAGAAATGAAACATGAGGGGCCTTGTGAGCAGGGCATGGGGGGGGGGTGAGGTTGTTCTCTACCAGGACCCTCATTGGGGGCCTTGTGAGCAGTGCATGGGGCGGGGGTGAGGTTGTTCTCTACCAGGACCCTCAGATGGTGATATGGTTGTAAACGGAACACAATAATCGGCTTGATGAAACATTTATAGGACACCTGCTGTTTGCCAGGTCCTGTGCACAAGTCGATTCCTTGCCTGCAGAAGCTTACTGGTATAGAGGGGACTTGAACAATTCTGTAGGTAAAGGGACTGTGTCAATACAGGGTAGTCAGTGGTGAGTTAGGAGTATGCACAGGCTCATAGGAGCCCAGAGGAGCAGGAACGTCGCCTGTCCTAGGACTGAGGGAGCAGGAGAGGCGAGGATGACCCAGGAGCTGTGAGCTGAAGGTTGAAGAAAGAGGCGAGTTAAATGCAAAACTGATCTTGACCCAACCCTGCTTAAAACCCTGCAGTGGTCCCTGCCTGCCCAGGAGATAAAGACCGAGCTCCCTAAGGGGGCAGGAGCCTTCCAAATCTCTGCCTCAGCTTGTCTGCTTCCCCTGCCCAAAGGACTCCAGTTTTATTCTTTTCGACTTAGTGTTTCTCAAAAAGTTTTCCTAACTTTCCCCTAGATCAAAATTTCTTAGGGAATTTGTGCAAAATGTGGCTCCCAGGCCCCATTCCCAGAAATTTAAATTGGTAGGTCTAGAGAAGGACTCAAAAATAATCATCGTAACAAGCCCCTCAGGTGATTTTTATTCATGTTCGAGTTGGAGACACTCCTAGGCCTTTCAAAAACAAAGTCAATTAAAACCATCCTGGGGATGAGAGTGGGGGAAAATGACCTTTTGACCTTTACTGAGCTGTCTGCAGCGGTGAGAAGCCAGCACACTTAATTTATTAATAGATAATACTGCATTAAATTAAGAATAAATCATTCTTCTCTATCATTTATGTTGTATTTCCTCTCACTGTCTGGTTGCCCTCTGCCTGGGAGAAGGTCAGAAAAGCCAAGACTGAAATCACAGAGCGAATACCACCTTTAAACAAGATTCAAGGTCTGACCGTATGAAAGCGTTTGCTCTGCGTTTTAGGAAATTGAAAATGTTGGCATTTTTCTGAACACATAAATAGTTGAATCTGTTAGGTTTGGACGATGACGTTAGAAAAATCTAAGTTTTCTTTGTGGTTATTCTTGGCTTGCCATGGTGTGGCTTTTTCTTTTTTTTTTCGCTAAATGACATACTGTTTGTCTATTTACATGAAAATTTGGTTTCTTTGCTGTGAGTGAATTTGGCCTCTTAAGGTTTAGAAGAACATCTTGAGGTGTTTCCTTGGGAAGGGGTTGTGCTGATGATACAGGCTGTTGAAAGTCCTCCCTTAAGATCAGCTGCCAGGGCGGGAGGCAGGGGAGGAAGACCGCTCCTTACAGGGAGGACAAGAATGCGTTGTTCTAGGATACTTGGAAATAATCATTTCTAAGTCTGGTTTGGTTAGATTTCATCTTGGTGATGTTCAGACCAGTTCATCGGCTCAACCTTTCTTCGAGGGAAGGTTTATTTTTATTTTGGAGGGGTTCTTCGTTTTCAAAGTTAAATTACAAACCACCACTACCACCCTCTTAACCAAGAAGCCCTTATTCCAGGGTGCCTGGGTGGCTCAGTGGGTGAGCCTCTGCCTTCGGCTCAGGTCACGATCTCAGGGTCCTGGGATCGAGTCCCGCATCGGGCTCTCTGCTGCTCAGCGGGGAGCCTGCTTCCCCCTCTCTCTGCCTACTTGTGGTCTTTGTCAAATAAATAAAATCTTTTAATTAAAAAAAAAAAAGAATCCCTTATTCCAACATCTTTTTCTGCTCATGGATAGGAGAATAACAGACAAAAAGAAACACTTTGGTGCTGTGAGGCAGCGTCGTCAGGCGTGTTCGCAGTCTGTGTGGAACCCTCCGGACCATTAGGTTAGGCAGGTCGAATAAGCATTCTTTGTCCTTCTTCTCTTTTTACGGTGAGAAAAACAACCAGAAGGTGGCTGGTTGAGAAAAATGTCAAAGCAGAAGCCGGGTAATTTGCTCTCGTCCTACCTGCCACGCCCAGGGAGAGGCGGCTGCAGGTCCCTGGAAGGCTGGGACCAGGGAGGCAGGAATACGGTTGGGAAAGACAGAAATCCGAACAGGCCTTGGGCGGGGAGAGAGAGCAGGATCACAGCACACAGGGGAGTGTGAGGACCCCAAGACAACCAGGGGAGAAGAGGCACCTGTCCAAGACAGGGGAGGGCAGCTGGGCCAGTCTCAGGTTCAAGGACCAGGACACCCGAGCCTGAAGAGGGCGGAGGGCCAGACGATCGGATAAACACTGTGGTGCTGTGACGGCCAAGCTGAGGGTGCCCGGTGGCTTCCTTTGGAAATCCCAGCAGAGGACTGTTGGAGGTTGCAGATCTGGGGCCTTGAGAACTCCTGGCTGGTGGGGTTGGGGGGGCGGTTCTGCCCTGGCAGGGAGAACACAGGTTCCGGCGTGAGTTAGCCTCACAACCTCTAATCCCCACGCCCCAAACACTCAAGATCTCGCGCTTGCACCAAGGAGAGGGGCCCGTGCTTAAGACGCGGCGTTGCTGCTGCGATTGTTGTAATAATAAGCCCCGTTGCTGTGTTTTGTGATTTAGGAAGGACCTTCCCATCTGCTCTGGTGGTCTCCCCCCCCCGGCGCTCTGGAGAACTGGAGCCGTTTCCGCTCCGTGCTCGTGGTGATGACTGCATGGCCTTCAGGACGCCCCAGAACCGGCCCCAGCGTTCCCTCAGACTTCGTCGGAAGCCCCTTCCCCTGCCCACCCCTCCAGTCTCCTCACAGGCTCTCGTGCAGACCTCGTCCTCTCTCAGAATGGCTGTGCCTTCTCCTCCCTCAGGGCCGCAGCGGTCGTTTTATGGGCACGAAACGCCGTCCCTTCCCTTTTATTTCTGTCAAAGTCTTACTCATACTCCAAAGCCCAACCCAAATACTCTCCTTTCTGTGAGCCCTACCTCGGCTTTCCACAGTTGAAATGAGCAGCTCCCGCCCACGTCCTCCCACGGCACTGGGTTTGCACCCGTCTTCCCGCAGCCACACGGGCTGGCCTGGTTGGAGTTTTCTGGGTTCTCTGCTGGAGTGTGAGTTTTTGAGTGTTAACATAACGTCTCTCCGTGCCAGGCGCTTTCTACTTGCTTTACAAATGCCACCTCGCTGAGTCCTCCTAATAACCCTAGGACTATTATTAGCCACATTTTATGGAAGAAACCGTGGTGTAGAGCTTGGGTACTCTGCCAAGGTCACACAGCCAGTAAGCGACACACCCAACATTCGAACCCAGTTTGTCTGGTTCCTACCTGTCCTCTTAACCACCAGACTACACACCTTATTTTATTTCTATTTCTGTCCCAGTCCCTCTGTGCTTGGCACGATGTATATTTCTGTCATGATCCCTCAGCGCCTGGCACGGTGATTTGCACGTGGGGGATCAATAATTTTCCATTGATCAAAAGTGACCCAGCACTGGCAGGAGTTAGGAAGCAGGAGAGGGGCGGTGAGCGGTGCCCTGGCTCTTCAAGGAGCCACAGTGATGGGAATGTTCTGAAGCTTGGCCGGTGACAGTCCCATGAATCTACAGCTGAAATACAATTTCCTAGAACTGGGTATAGCCATATACATGCACAGACGAGTGCGTATAAAACTGGGGACATCTGAGGAAGGTCCGTGTCTAGCACCGATGTCCGTCTCCTGGCGTGATCATGTATTATAGCCACGGAGAAGGTTGCCATTGGGGGGAAATGGGTGATGCGTGCTTGGAATCTCTCTCTCATTTCTTGCGACTGTATGTGAATATACAGTTATCTCCAGAAAATATTTTTATTGTTAATCCTGGAGTTCTGATCACAAATTCAGTTCTCCTGGGCTCAGTTACATTAAGTTCACGGAAATAACATTTGTGTGTAGTAGCACTACTAACCTGTTGTTGAGAGCAATTTTAAAACATTTAGATTTAAGTTATATCTATTTCTTTAACAGGGCTGTGGAGAGAAAAGTGGAGGAATTTATGTCTAACTTGTTTTAAAAAAATAAAACAATAGGGCTGCCTGGCTGGCTCAGTCCATAGAGCCTGGGACCCTTGATCTCAGGGTCATGAATCCAAGCCCCCACTGGGCATGGAACCTACTTAAAATAAATCTTGTCTTATGTATTTTTTAAGTAGGCTCCACGCTCTGACTAAGCCACCCAAGTACCTCGACTTAAAATGAATTTTTAAGAAATTTAAAAAGTGAAACAATAGCAATGTCTCTGTTAATAACAGAAATGCAAATTTATTAGAAAATATTGGTAAATACTGAAGGATTAGAAAGGGAAAAACAATTTCCTGTCAGCAGCATCAGTTATTAACCGTTTGTATAGTTCCTCATAGCATGTTTGCCATTATTGTGTTTTACGTATGTTCTCCGGGATTGTAATTCTCCACATAGAATTTTGAAACTTTTTCTTCTCTCAGTCACACAGTTCCATAATGTTTCAGGCTTCAGCATTTACTACGTGATACTGCAATTCATTCTGCCTCTGTTGAGGGGGAAAAAACCAACTTAATTTAAAACCTTACATTTTTCAAAACTAAAAAGCAAATTTGAAACACAGCTTCTAAGTTTTTCTCTTACAGACATCTTCTTCTTCTTCTTTTTTAATCTCTCCCCGTTAGTGACTGATCTCTCTGGTCCACAGTTTGTGTGGTCCCAAGTCCATGAGGAGCTGCCAAGTCGCTCATTGTGCAGAAATAGGCAGCCAGGGTGGCAAGGGTTGGGTGAAGGTGTTGATCATCATGGAGGAATCAGGGATTCTGAGGTCATAAACCTGACAGGCCGGCAAGGCAGCTCTTATGAGAGTAAGAGTCCCCGAACACGGTGTCTTCCTCCTTCGGTATTCTCCACCTCTGCGGGTGGCGTGACTGATTTTTCTGGTGTTCAGGTCTGGGTCAGTGGCTCCCAGGAAAAAGTGCTCTTCCAGGAGACTTTAGTGTGCAGGAAGAGAGCGCGGTCTTCTGGCCAGAGTGTGGTGGCCCTTACAGTTCTACTGGTCCTTTTGGGACATGGACTCATGCCCTCCTGGGCTTTGAAGCCTTCCTGTCCCCCATGACCTAGGTTCCCTCTAGGTCTGGTCATTGGTGTGAAAAGTGAGGTCGTGTCGTCAGCAGGCTCCTTGGCCCTTTGGGGACTCCAGATTTCTGGTCTCCTTAACCGGAAGGTGAAGTTTAAGGGCGTTGGGACCGCAGGGGACCTGCCCTTGCTTTAAATGCCTCCTGTGCTTCCTGCCAGTCCAGGGCAGGATCCCTAGTGTGGGTTAGAGGCTGGGAGAGGCTTCCTTCACATGGAAGGGGGAACGGAGAAATACTAGACCAGCAGACAGTGAAGTCGAGAAGTGAAGTGATAAGAGATGAGATCGATTACCCGAGAAATAATTAGGCCTGCAAAACCTGTCATTCCGTTTGTTGGAAAGATAAGGGCGCAATAGAGCCAGATGGGCCGCTAGACCCAGTCTCGGTTTGCAGAAGGCTTCTGAGCATCTCTACCTTCCCAGCGGGGTGCTGCGTGGGCTCTTAACTTGGTGCAAGGGAGTGTGTGCACGGGGCCGCCTGGAGTTCAGGCAGCCAGAGCAGGCCCGGGAGAGGGAGAAAGAGCCGACGGAGATGGGAAAGGCCGTGTTTAGAAACAGAGATGAACTAGACCTTGTTCCACACATCTTGAGTCCGGGGATCTAATTTCTGATCTGACCTCTTAGAGATGCTGCTCCAAGGCCCGATTTGTTGGCTTCTCTGTGGGTTTGGGCTCATGAGCCAGGGCTGCACGGGATGCCTTTCAGACTTCTCAAACTACACTCCCGATACCACCCCAGAACTTGTGACACCCCCAGTCCTCTTTATTTTCTTACCAACCGCCCTGTTGGAATCACCCTGATTTCCCTGCCTATGTCCCAGCTGATGTATGAACTGTCAGACCGACCTCCACGATTCCTCTCCAGATCCTCACCACTGTGGTCCAGGCCCCGATCCACCGCCGCCTGCCCCTACGTGACAGCTCCCTAGCCTGGTCTCCTCGTTTCCACTCCTGCTGGGCCAGCATCCATTCCGCCAGGCTTGCGCAATAGTCTGCAAATGTGCACTAAGCCACGTGTCATCTTCTGTCAGTGTGTGGGAAGGACTGTCCGCGGGCCTGAGAGGAGCAGCAGACTTCTCCCGAGAGCCCTGCGGGGTTGGCTCCGGCAGACCCAACCGAATCTCAGGCAACTGCTCTTGTCCTTCTAGCACCTTGAACTTACTCAGTCCTGTTCCGGGGTCTTAGCTGTGCTGTTCCTGCGCTTGGAAATGGCTCGTTCGTCCTCGGATCTTAGCTTGAATGTGCTCCCTCACCGTGGGCCCCTTGGTCACCCTGCTTAACACCTGCCTCCTAATATGTTCTCCTTGTTACCATTACAACTCTTTTTACATTTGACCACAATTTTCGGGTTTTTTTTTAAGATTTTATTTATTAATTTGACAGACACAAGTAGGCAGAGAGGCAGGCAGAGAGAGAGGGGGAAGCAGACCCCCTGCTGAGCAGAGAGCCCGATGCGGGGCTCGATGCCAGGACCCTGGGACCATGACCTGAGTTGAAGGCAGAGGCTCAACCCACTGAGCCACTCAGGCGCCCCCAACTCCGATTTTCATTTTAACTCCAGTATAGTTAACGTACAGTGTTGTATTAGTTTCAGGTGTGCGGCGGAGTGACTCCACACTTCCATACGACACCCAGTGCTCACCACAAGTGTGCTCCTTAATCTCCATTGCCTGTTCCCCAGAGGGAGGGGGTGTAAGCCTCAGTGTGTTCCCTGTAGTTTGTCTCTCTTTCTCTCTCTCTCTTTCTCTTTTCTCTTTGCTCCTTTGTTTCTTAAATTTCGCTTATGAGTGAAATCATACGGTATTTGTCTTTGACAAATTTTACTGTGAAAAACGCTACTGGCATATTGATAGGGATTGCATTAAATGTGTGGATCACTTTGGGTAATACATTTATTTTAACAATATTTGTTCCACCGGTCTTTGAGCATGGAGTATCTTTCCATTTCTTTGTGTCGTCTTCAGCTTCTTTCGTTAATGTCTACAGTTTTCAGAGTACACATCTTCCACCTTTTTGGCTAAGTTTATTCTTGGCGATTTTACTATTTTTGGTACAATTATAAATGAGATTGTTTTCTTAATTCCATTTTCTGCTGCTTCATAATTGGTGTATATGAATATAACAGACTTCTGTGCCTTGGTTTTGTACCCTGTGACTTTACCAAATTCATTCATCAGTTTTAGTGGGGGTTTTTTTTTTGTTTGTTTGTTTTTTGGTGGAGTCCTTAGGGTTTTCAGTAGATAGTATCATGTCACCTGCAAATAGTGAAAGCTTTATTTTTTCCTCACCAATTTGGGTGCCTTTTATTTCTTGCCTGATTGCTGTGTTTAGGACTTCCAGTACTACATTGAATAAAAGTGTTGAATAAGAGTGGAGGGTCTTGTCTTTTTCCTGACATTAGGGGAGAGGCTCTCAGTGTTTCCCGTTGAGTATGATGTTAGCTGCGGGTTTTGCATATAAGGCCTTGATTATGTTGAGATGTGTTCCCTCTAAACCCACTTTGTCGAGGGGTTTTATCATGAATGGATGTTGTACTTTATCAAGTGTTTTTTCCAGCCTATATTGAAATGATCGGATGGTTGTTGCCCTTTCTCTTATTGATGTGATATCATGTTGATTGATTTGTGAGTATCGATCACTCTTGCATCTTGGGAATAAATCCTACTTGATTGTGGCGAATGATTTCTTTTAATGTATTGTTGGATTCCATTTGTTAGGGTTTTGTTGAGGATTTTTGTGTCTATGTTCATCAGGGATATAGGCCGGTAGTGGTTCTCTCTGGCTTTGGTATCAGGATGATACTAGCTTCATAGAATGAATTTGGACATTTTCTTCCCTCTTCTATCTTTTGGGGTAGCTTGAGAAGAATAGGTATTAGCTCTTCTTTGAATATTTGGCAGACTTTGCCTGTGAAGCCATCTGGTCCTGGATTTTTGTTTGTTGGGAACTTTTTGATGACTGATTCACTCTCATTGCTGGTAATTGGTCTGTTCAAATTTTCTATTTCTTCCTGCTTCAGTTTTAGTAGGTTCTATGTTTCTAGGAATTTATCCATTTCTTCGAGATTGCCCCGTTTGTTGGCATAGAGTTTTTCATAATATTCTTATGCAGCTGTTTGTCTTTCTGTGGTGTTGTTATTTGTCTTCTTCCATTTATGATTTTGTTTGTTATTTGGATCATCTTTCTTTTTTTTTTTTCTTTATGAGTCTGGCTAAAGATGTATCAGTGTTGTTGATCTTTTCAGTGACCAGCTTCTGGCATTATCGATCTGTTCTGTTGCTTCTCTTGTTGTTGTTCTTCTGTTGCTTTTCGAGTTTCTCCGTCACGTATTTATGCTCTAATCTTTGTATTTTTCCTTCCTTCTGCTGGCTTTAGGTTTTGTTTAGTTATTCTTTTTCTAGCTCCTTTAGGTGTAAGATTAGGTTCTTTATTTGAGATTTTTCTTGCTTCCTGAGACAGGCCTGTGTTGTTACAAACTTCCCTCTTCAAACTGCTTTTGCTGCATCCTAAAGATTTTGAATCTTTTTTTTTTTTTAAGATTTTATTTATTTATTCGACAGACAGAGATTACAAGTAGGCAGAGAGGCAGGCAGAGAGAGGAGGAAGCAGGCTCCCTGCAGAGCAGAGAGCCCGATGCGGGGCTCGATCCCAGGACCCCGGGATCATGACCTGAGCCGAAAGCAGAGGCTTTAACCCACTGAGCCACCCAGGCGCCCCCTGCATCCTAAAGATTTTGGATCGTTGTGTTCTCATTTTCATTTGTTTCCATGTAGTTTTTGATTTCTCCTCGATTTCCTGCTTGACCCATTCATTCAGCAACGTGTTATTTCCCCTCTATGTGTTTCTGCTCTTTCCAGATTTTTCTTTTTTTGTGGTTAACCTACAGTTTCATAGTATTGTTTTCAGAAAAGATGCATGGTAGGACTTCGATCTTCTTGAATTCGCTGAGACTTGTTTTGTGGCCTAATATCTGATCTCTTCTGAGATGATCTATGTGCACCTGAAAAGAATGTGCATTCTGCTTTTTTAGGATGGAATGTTCTGGATGTATCAGTTAAGTCCATCCGGTCCAGTGCGTCATACAAAGCCACTATTTGCTTTTTTTATTTTCTGTTTGGATGATCCATCCAGTGATGTAAGTGACATGTTAAAGTCCCCTACTCTTAGTGCACTACTATCAATTAATTCTTTTATGTTATTAACTGTTTTAGGTATGGAGTGTGCCCATGTCGGTGCATAAATATTTACAATTGTATCTTCTTTTTGCACTGTCCTCTTTATGATTAGGTAGTGTCATTCTCTGTCTCATGTTATAGTATTTGTTTTAGGGTCTACTTTGTCCGATATAATTATTGCTACCCTGGCTGTCTTTTGACACCCATTTGTGTGACAAATGTTTCTATATCCCCTCACTTTCTTTTTTTTTTTTTTTTTTAAGATTTTATTTATTTATTTGACAGGCAGAGATCACAAGTAGGCAGAGAGGTGGGCAGAGAGAGAGAGAGAGAGGAAGGGAAGCAGGCTCCCTGCTGAGCAGAGAGCCCGATGCGGGGCTCGATCCCAGGACCCTGGGATCGTGACCCGAGCCGAAGGCAGAGGCTTTAACCCACTGAGCCACCCAGGCGCCCCTCCCCTCACTTTCAATCTTCATGTGTCTTTGGGTCTGAAATGAGCCTCTTGTAAGCAGCATATAGAGAGGTCTTGGTTTGTTTGGTTTTTGGTTTTTTTTTTTTTTTGGTTATTTTTATTTTGTTTATTTATTAGAAAGAGAGAGAACAAGCAGAGGGAGCGACAGAGGGAGAGAGAGAAGTGTACTCCCCCCTGAGTGGGAAGCCTGGCACAGTGCTCGATCCCAGGACCCTGGGATCATGTCCTGAGCCGAAGGCAGAGGCTTTAACCCAATGAGCCACACAGGCGCCCCAAGGGTTTTTTTTTTTTTTTTTATGTCTCTTTTACTTAGGGTTCTTATAGCTTCTTGGCTTCGTGCATTTGTAGTATCCATCAAACTGGGAGATTTTTCATCCAGACGGTATGCTGGGGTAATCATAGGGTTCAGCTCATTTATTTCTTTTTTCTTCAGGAGTGACTGTCCTGCATCAACTGTTGTCCAATGTCTCAAAGTCATTGTTGCATCAATTTTGTGTAGGTTTTAGTGGTTTTGATGATAGGGTAGATCTTGTGTCTCTTATTCCATACCGACTGGAAGTGGAAGCACATAGAAACTACGTTTTAAATTTCAGTTAGCTCTCTACTGCCTACGCTGTGACGTTCAGACTCCTAGTTTAGCATAGTCAGTTCTTTAAAAGCTGACTTCATGACAACGTCCATCCCCAGCTTCACCTGCTTAATTAAAACATTGGCCAAGTCTTCATCATACCCAAATGTCTTCATCCTCAGTGTGCTGCCCGTGCTCTGTCTCCCCAGAAAGACTTTCTTCCAAGGTATCCCCCATCCGACCAAATTCTGCTTGTCCTTTAAGATGTAACCAATTGTCAGTTCTTCTGTTAAACTTTCCACAAATCTGTGTTCATAACTGCTGCTGTGTTCCTGTACCACTCAGAATAGGACTCTTGTGCACTTAAGACACTTTTTTTTTTTTTTAAAGATTTTATTTATTTGACAGACAGAGATCACAGGCAGAAAGCGAGGGAGAAGCAGGCTCCCCGCTGAGCAGAGAGCCCGACGTGGGGCTTGATCCCAGGACCCCAGGATCACGACCCGAGCCGAAGGCAGAGGCTTTAACCCACTGAGCCACCCAGGTGCCCCAACACTTAAGACACTTTTAATGAGATTCTTACTTTGGCTTTTACACCTGACTGAAGTCTTTGAATCTCCTGGAGGGTAATCACCGCTACATCTTAGTCACGTTTTCATTTCTCAGCCTAGTTCAGTACCTTACTCGGAGTCGGTTCTTGGCAAATATTTACTCGGCAAATGAACGTCCTGTCACAACGTATGATACTGCTTTCCAGAGATAGTTATTGGCTTGCTTAGTTGAGAAACTTGGGAATGATAAATAAGACAAACTAAGTAAAACTTGGACTAGAGTAGCTGCCGCTGGCTAGCAGGTGTTCCAAATCACGCTTATCAGTGAGAACGCTGAACAGGTGCTGGTTCCCTTCTAGGGCATTAAAAGCATTCATAGCCAATATTGGTTTTTTCGCTCTCTCTTTCACAGGTGGTAGAGTTCTGTGAGTGATTTTTGTGAGAAGTAAGTGCAGGAATAGGTTTTCCTTAGGAGTTCCCCAGAGTTAATATAATATAGTCATTTTCAAATCACCAGCTTCAGCTCTGAGACATCATTAGAATCAGGATACTGCTGGCCTGACGGAAGGCCAGTATCTTAGAGACTATGACTGAGATGTCCCTTGAATTGCCTTGGACTTGTGAAACCAAAATAATGTATACTGGAGATTCAATATTCTTGACTATTCTTGAAAGCTGACAGCTTAGGAAAGGCCAAACCTTTTGGATGCCTGCCTCCAGGATCAGGATGGAGAAGGGTGATCCGCTGTGTCACCAAATAGAACAAAGCCTATGAGACTATAAAGAAAAAAACAAGACAAAACATGAGTTTATTATCTTGCTTGCCAGGCAAAGGAAGATATAACACCAAAAAACCCTCACCAAACAGTTAATAGGAGTGGGCATGTGAAGGTGGGGGTTAGAGGGATTTATCCAGTGGAATGGAGGTGTCATTATGGTTGTGATAAGTCATGATTGAAAACTTCTCCGAATGGAACCGAATGAGTCTATATGTGATGCAAGTTCATTGGTCAGAAAAGAGTCTATAGTTGGGTCCCCATAAAGGTCTGACGTATCAGATTACTCAGAGTTGTGTCTTTTATTAGCTTAGGATGGTGGCTTGCTGAACGTTTTTACTTGTTTAACAACTTCACCTGGTTGAAAATAGTTTTAGTGAAACTCAGCAAATTTTATTTCTCTTTAGCATGTGTGACTGTAAGTGGGATAATGTGATTTATCCCACAGAATTTTGAGGGGACACACCTGATCTAGCTGGAAGAAGAGTACAGCGTGGGCTCTTTATTGGTAGGGGAAAGTGAAAGATGTTACAAATCTGGGACTCTCAACAGGTAAAATTTATCAAATGCCAAAGGAAAGAACTTGGCTTTGGAGTAGAGTAGGCTTGGTTTTGCTTTGCAGTTTAGCCACATATTAGCTTTATAGATTCATCCAAGTCTCAGGTTTTGTGTGTGTGTGAAACATAGATAACAATATCAGTCTCCTGTCACTTACTGGGAAGATGCAATGAAATGGTGTATATAAAGCACCGTGCATGGTGGCCTTCCCGCTCCTCCGGGATGGACAGTGGATCGCTAGCTTCCCTCCCTGCGAACTACCCCCCCCCACTGCAACCCCATGCGTATGAATGCCCCTGCTGTCCCTCCGTGCGCTCCTGGGCTCCCAGCCTCCCGAGCACACCCCTCCCTTGCTTGTCCCCCTTTCCCTTACATTTCCCCTTTCATTTCTCCCTTTTCCTCTCAATACTTAATATTTGCAGGCCCAAAGGTAACCTTTATTCATCGTCTTCACTCACAGACTAGATTATATTTCAGCACAGCACTCTTCTGAATGATAAATACGACAAACTAAATAAAACTTGGACTAGAATAAGATTCTAAATGCTTAGCGTTGGAAAAGGGAGCTGCTTTGGGGAAAATCAAATAGTCAGATGCAAGCCTAAAGGAGTTTTTGATTTCGGGACATCAGAGAACCAGCATTTTAGATGCCCAGAACCAGTGAGTATGTCTCCTCTTAATCCCCCATCTCAAAGATAGGGCCCTGTATGGTCTATCGCATAATCCTACTTTACTCTAACTGTAAAGACCTTGTGTGACAGAGCCCAGAATACCTTGGAACATTTGATGCTCATTGAGCAAGGCTGAATGGCCGAGTATTCCTTCTGGTCATAGGACAAAATGGTCAAGGTGTGGAGATTCTAGGAGACCAGGGGATTAGTGGGATTATAAACTGTAAACTACTCAAATTCTTGTTGAAGGAGGTGGAGAACTGGGTACCTTGTTTAATCAAAAGGAATACTACGCCTTTGAAAAGTCGAGTCTTCTGGATCACTGTCCCTAAAACCCGAGGGGCACTGTGAATTTTCTCCAACATTCTCTTGCCAAATGTAAATTTCTTCCTCATGCCCCTGGAAGACTTCTTCTCGAGCAGTGACCAAGGTGGACGGTAGATCGTGACTTAGAATGATTGCATGGTTGGTTTGCAACTTCTTTAGGCAGGTTGGAGACTAATGGTTAGTGTTTATATGGAAAGGTCCATCCGTGGAAGATGTGAACAGTGTGAACTTTATTGGGGCGTGGGGGTAGAGAAGAGATTGCAGAGTGGGTAGGACAAGTTATAGGATTGGTTTTGCTGCAAAGTAATGATTTAAAAAAAGAGATTCTGAAATCCCAGGGCTTGGAAACAAGAAGGCTGAGTGGTCTTCTACGTGCCCAGCACTTGTCAGTGGGGCATTCTCCAAATGCTCAGGGATGCAAGCTACCCTCTCTCTGCCTCGTAATCTGGAGATCACGTCCTGTTCCTCAGACCTGCCGGCGGAAGTGAGGACTTTTCAGCTCCCTCAGCTAGGAATCCGCCCCCCATCCTTTTTGCCCTTATATTGTTACCTTGAACAAGGCAGGGAAGTGGGAAGTCGGGGAGAAAATGGACTATTTAGGGAGCACTGCTGTGTCTCATGTCATCAGATATCTATCTGCTTCCTTCTTCCCAATTTTTAAAAAAATATTTTAATTATTTATTTGACCGAGAAAGCAAGAGGGCACAAGCAAGGGGAGCAGCAGAGGAACAGCAGAGGGAAAGGGAGAAGCAGACTCCCCGCTGAGCAGGGAGCCCGATGTGGGACTCGATCCCAGGACCCTGGGATCATGACCTGAGCTGAAGGCAGAGGCTTTAACCCACTGAGCCACCCAGGTGCCCTTTTCTTCCCAATTTCAGACCATCTAAGAGTTTCGTATGATCTTTGCCCCTGGCACCAATTCTCAGACCGCCGAGAGCTGTACGGTTGTCACTCTGTTGGGTTATGACCTGACTCCTCTAGGCTGGAGGTCTCAGAAGCAGGAAGACAAGCGATCTGCTGTCCCCGTACGGGCCCACGTGGTGGGACGAACAGGTGGGCGGAAACAAACGCATTTTGTGACTGAAGTTTTGTGCGTTCAGTCTTTTCACCAGAAAGAGGCGGCTTTCCTTCCACCTCTGGCCTTTCCCCTGCTGTCTGAGAGGGGTCGCACATTTCTAAATGTAATCTCTCCTGCTGCAGAATCCTTCTGATTCTTCCAGCTTCTCTAGGAACATCTGCCCACCCATTTGGATGGTTAACCCCTTGTCTCCGTCGATTTCTTCTCTTCCACTTGAGTGCAGGTAATTGTTACGTGTCTTAAGCACATTCTCTGTGCAAAGCCTGACACCGAGGTTACACACTGACACAGACGGAGATGACCCAGGATTCTTAGTGGTGCTCAGATTCTCCTGGAAATAGGTAGGAAAGAGATGTTGGAGATCACTTTTTGAGCTATTAATCTGTATTTTGTTCATTGTAATTTTTCCTCTCTCATGTATCAGACGCATGATTAAATCCTTCACATTCCCCAGAATCAGGAGTGTTTGCAGGGCAGAGAGGCAAAGAAAGCTGCTTGGAATCAGAGAACTTTCCTGCCTTTCTTGAAAGCATAAGAGACAGTAAAGTGGCTGGTGAGGAGGAGAAAGCAAGGGGAGAGTGTCTTTGAAAGGAGCAGGCAGGAAGAGTGCCCTGCTGGGAAGCGGTGGTGGTTGGAGCCCCGCTGCTGCCTTGCCCGCGTCCCAGGGTCGAGGAAGGACCACTCGGGGGCGGGCTCCGTTTGCGTCTCAGGGCGTCCACGGGAACTGCGATTCCATGTGTCTTACCTTCTCCAAGGTTCAGTCTTTCCTTTCCTCCTTCCCGCCTCCCTCACGTGTTTCCGGAGTGGCTGCCGTGGACGGCGCTCGGACATGCCGTGTGGATGCAGCGAGTAAGGGATGGTTCTTACGCTGGTGGCCCCGAACTCGGCTGGGGGGACATAATTACAGGGTGACAATCAGAGAGCAGAAATAGGGTCTAAGCAGTCTGAGAGAGAGGAAAGGACATGGCCACCCCTCACGCTTCACTTCCTTCTCCCTCTGCGGTGAACTGTCCTTCTCCCTCTGCTGTCATGTCTCCCGAATCCTTTTCTCAAGCAGTTCTCGGACGCTTTGCTTTCTGAGACGCATTCTCTCCCTTCTGTCTGTATTTCTTTCTCTCCAACAGCTGGAGAAGTTTATCAGGGGTTTATTCGTGTCCTCTAGTGTTCTTCAGGTCTTAAAAATGTAGGTAAAAAATGAATTTATTGGAAAATATTTGAGCAGCTCATAGATTTGGGGAAGGGGAAGCTGAAGAGTCATTCTTGGAAAATGGCTTAGCAGGAGTGAAGTTCCCGCCACTTGAAGAATCTGGGTTTGGCATCTCCACGGGTGCCTTGACACCAGGGAGGCCATTGCTGTGAATCGTTTCTTAACTCCTTCTGCCTCTTTGAGTTCCTCCTTTAAGACTCAGACTCCTGAGCAGAATCATCCGATGGACCTGGTCTTGATGGGGCAGTGTTACTGGCTTCTAGGCTCCCATGTTGAGAAATGGGGCCCTGCTTCCACCAAAATCCATGAACGAGTAAGGGTTCTTCTCAAATAGAAGGGTATTTGGTGGCCAAATATATATACAAATTAAGGATCTTTTCAAGTATCGTGACCTGCCCGTATTTTATCAGGAGACTCCGATTCATGCCAGATGCATAACCCTGGCTCTGACCTGTCTCCCCTGCGGGGTCCTCTCTTCCCAGGTGCATTCAGAGCCTCCCTCTTGGATGCTCCATGGCCGTCCAAGCTGGCCTAGGCTGGGCACATCATCTTCCTTCCCCTTCTCATACTCTCTCTTGCTTCAAGGATCACTTGGGAAATGAGTTGAAATGCACATTCCCTGGATTCACGCCACCTCCCCAGTTCTGATGTTTGGCCTCTAGAGCAGGGCCCAGGAATCTTCAAGGTTTAGCAGATGGCACATCTAATTTTGATACTGGCAACGGCTGTTCTCTTTGAGAAGCAGGGTTCTCATCTGTTACAAACTCTTACCAACTCTTTCTCCATCAAATCTGTCAAATTTTCCTGTTCTTTTCCTCAAAACAGTGTGCCTTCACTATTGCAAATAATGTCTTCGAGTCATCTTTCCCTCTTGTTGGCTTTATTATCTAACTCTCCCTCCATCGCTTTCACAGAACTTCTCTCTGCTTCTGCTTGGTGATAGGCTCAGGGGGACAGAGGGAAACTGCCTTCTGCTTTCCACTCCCTGAGATTTGGCTGTACTTCCAGAAATTGGGTTTTGCATGACTGCTCCCAGTGATACGGCATTGGATGCCTGGAAGGGCACAGGTCCTGGCTGATGGGCGTGAAGGCTGCCCGTAAACCACAGGTATCTGATGCAAACCGTCCTGGTTCTGATACTCATCTACGGCAACTGTGCTGGGGCTTCTGGTCTGCAGCCCAACAGGCCGTCACTAAGGCACACCTGCACGCGTCCCACCACAAGCCACAGTAGTCGTCGGAATGACCTCCTGCAGAGTGCGTGGTGCCCATGACCTGCCGTGAGTATTCACTCCTTCATTAGGGCAGATTAAGATCGAGCCCACATCATTTCCTTGGGCATCTTTGCAAACTTACCAGTGTGTTTGTAAGTTTGTTTTGTGCCATGGAGCTATCTCTCTTTAAAGGGTTCTGCCATTGTTCACTCCCCTGGAACGAACAGTCTCCAGTAAGTAAGGGGTTAGAATAAGGAGGCTGCTTCCTTCCACACTGACAGGTTGGGGTTTTTTTTTGGTATTAAGAGTATTATACAATTTTCCTTTCTCCTGTGCTTTATATATTGATATGGCTTTATGTCTTTTCTCACCTTGAAATTTTCTTTATAGATTTTCATTTAAAAGTTGAAGAGGGAGATCTCAATTTCCTTGATTCTTTGACCTCTGAGTTAGAAGATGGTCGTAGTAGTAAATCATTAGCGGCAGAGAGGCGAAAAAGTACCATTTGTTCTGGGACAATTCTACATCATAAATTTGACCTTAGACTTACAAGAATGCTAAACACCAAAAAGAGAAGCCTCCGTGGGCTCTGCTCCTGACCTTCACCAAGGAGTAGCATAGTCTGATGCAGCCCGTCGGAAGCGCGCAGCATCCCCGCTCCTTGGCTCCTGGCAGAGAAGCGCACTTCCTGATGACATCGAGGAGGCGGGCAGTGTGACCAACGGCTCAGTGAAAAGGCTGAATGCATGCGGAGTTTCCTCCGGGGGCGACCTATTTACTTAACAACTGTGGCATGTACGAATCTAAGTTCACACACTCCCGTACGGGAGAAGTATCACCTTTAAGTTCTGTAAGTCATTCTAATTCTGTTGCTAAACATCTGTCTCTCTGCGCTGCCAAGAAATTCAGTGTCGTACTGAGGGCTTCTCAAGGTTCTGGGCTTTACACTGTCGAGACCACCTGGTTTTCTGTCTCTGTTCACATGTGTCATCACCGAGACATTTACTGTCCTGGTCTACACGTTCCCTGTAGGCCCGGGAGCTCTCCGAGGGGAGGCAGGAATCTTAGCCGGCTGTCGGGAGCGCACCGTCCTCCGCCCTGGGGTCTTGCTGCTTCTCTCCTGACGCGGTCCGTCCCCCCCGCACACGACAGCCCTTTCTGTGTCACACAAAGCTCCTTCCTTTGTCTGCTCCTCTAGTCCACTCTGCTTTTCCCCCTCAACCCTGTTCTTGGATGACTTATTAGCAGCCCAAACTTCGTTTACCTTTTCTTGAGAACCGGGAGGACCAGGGCTCAGAAGGTGAGCGGACGTGTTTGCATCCCATCCTCCCAGGGTAGTAAAGAAAAAATAAATAAAGAAGTCTGATCCTAGAAGTCGTGTATGCTCACACGTGAGCATTGGTTCCGTTCTCGCTGTGTCTAAAATTCGTATGCATTTGTTCTTCTCATGGATCAGAGCTGACTCTGTGTTAGACACTCTGCAGAGCACTGAGGGCACATCGCAGTCCTTGCCAGCATCAGCAGGGTTTTGGGGTGCAACCAGCAAAAACAAACTCGTCAATTTAAGCAGAAAGCTCTGGGGGGGCCTCAGGGACGTGTCTCCCTCCAAAATAAAAAGAGCAAATGAAATGATGTGTGCAGTTAGCCAGATGAATGAGTTCCGAGAATAAGCGGTGATAGGAGAGAGAGAAGAAATGAGGAGGGGCCAAGACTGGAGAAGGAGAAGAGGACACGGAGATGAATCACGTGCTCTCCGCTCCGACCAGACCTCCGTGCACCTGTGGGCACACGGTGTGAGGACGTCGTGCGAGGCAGAGCTTGGTCACGGTTCCTCGTAGAAGCAGCCAGCTTTGGTGTTCCTAGACGGCAAGTCGGTCTGGAGCACCGGGGAGCCTCTTGGCGCCGACGCCGGGGCAGAGCTGGTCTTCCAGTCCTCTTCTCCCAGGGCAGGAGGACAGGCTGTCCTGCACAACGAGTAGAGCATCCTAAATGGAGACATCACTTTAAAATTTTCTTCCTTGCAGCCTTGCCTTGTCAGTGATAAAATGTCCTACCTGAATTTAGAAGGAACCTCCAGATGCCATATGATCTTTATTGATCATATTGAACATCTTCCGGAGAACACCATCTCCATGGGGTCAAACCCAGGCACGTCCAGATGCAGTTTGACCTTGAAGCTGTTTACTTGTCATTGATCAGGGCAGTTGTGTTGGCCACATGTGCTGTCCGTGGTATTGACCTTGCCGGAGCTTGCGTGGTTGTGTTAAGTACCCTTGCTATTTAGAAACCAACGATACCTGACAAATCTGGAAGAATAATATATGAAGGTTATTTATGTGTATTTTAGTCTCACTGCTGTAAACACGTCTGCAAGAACGGGAGCTCTTTTTCCTTTGCGGACAACTCCCATCTACTCGTCCCCACACCAGCACTGCCTCTACACAGCAGGCAGGGATTTGAATTCAAGACCAGGGGTCAGGGTCTGTCTTGCCTCTAGAGCAGAGTTGGAAGGAATATTTCTCCTCGAATTACTGAAATGTGGTACCAGGAGGAGAAAGGTTAAGGGCTCTAACAGGCCAAACCGGCCCAAACTGGGAGGTAGCTGACTTGTAATGAGAAAGGGAGTTCCTTCACCCGTGTGTAGGTGTGTGTGTGTGTGTGTGTGTGTGTGTTTGTGAATGGTGAGGAGCCATGCCTTACTGACACATTCCTTCCAGTTGGTTAACAAAGCCGTGTCGGGTGGTGGTGTGTGGGTGCTGAAGGTGGGGGTAGGAGATAGACTGAGAGCTGTGGCCTGGTTGTCTGTCAGGAAGGATCTCTGGGCCCGGGTGGGGTGTGCTGGGGCGGCCCCGCCCATCTGTGAGCGGCTGGTGTGGGCGAGGACAGTAAACGTCCCGGCAGCGCACGGTACCAAAGATTCTTATGCCCCCGGACAGAACTGAGTTAGACTTTCTCAGCATGAGGGCAGGGAAAGGCCCTGAATCGGATTTAATCGGATTCAGATATTATCATCTCCTATTACAAATCAAGAAAACAACCTGTAAAGTAGTTGCAAGATTCCTGTAAGGCCACGGTTAAGATGAAGAAACAGAGTTTTGGTGTGAATTCTGTGAATACTTAGCTTTTTGATATTGCCATGGATGAGACCGTTGTTGTCCAATGGAACTTTCTGGGTGGACGGAAATGTTCAAGAGCTGTACCGTCCAGTCCAGTAACCACCAACCATATATGGCTATGTCAACTTAATTTTAATTACTAAAATCAAATAAAATTAAAAACTTAGTTCTTGAGCCATACTAGCTCCATTGTAGTTGCTTGATAGACATACATGGCTACCATATTGGGCAGTTCTGGAACCAAGAGTCTTGTTTCTAGGCAATTTCTCTAGTTGGGATTTGAGAAATAAGTCTGCCTGATTAGAAGGGGCTGCTTCAAGTACTGTGTTGGGAAGGACAGGGGATCCTACTTGGATATACCGGGAAAGAGTGCGGTGGATGACAGCGTGAGTGTGGAAAAAGTTGCCGTGGCGTGCTTCTCATTTATTCACCATTTCCTATTTTAAACGTTTCCTCACATTAGAGAGGAAATTCTTCACCCCACTTGGTTCCTATGTGGTCCTGTTTCCCATATGTTTGGATCCCCCGTCTCTGGGAGCATCTATTTTCACTCTCCATAAAGGGGGGGGATACTGAACCTCATGCCCCATTCCCTGCAAATCACACTCAGTCCTCTACATACCACGCTATCGCAGGAGAAGACTCAGGGACGTGGGGCCAGGTAGGCCAGTTTCGGTTAAAAGAGGTAAAAGGGGAAGGAAAGAACCACTGGTCAAATTCACGTCTTCTCTTTCCGGCTAAGAACAATTGGCAGCATCAGGAGAGATGCTACATGGCCGCAGGCTGTTATCTTCCTTCCTTTGAACCCAGGGATGATTTTCTACTGATCATACGTCATGGCTCTTTGGAAGGATTAAATGCATTGACCTGTTACTGTCAGTGTTTCCGTAGTTTGCTCAAGGACCTTGGGGAAGGATAAAAGAGAGTCCTGTAGTCTGGATTTCTTTTTGAGGAAATAGACAAATTCGTTATTCCTCTTACTGTGTGTGAGTCTATGCTTGCCCCAAGAGACATGTTCTTCTTACAGTCAGGACCCTCTGTAGAGGAGTGGCTGGCACGCTGGGTGACGAAAGCTGACACACAACGTGGAGTTTATTGAGCTGGAACTTAACAGAAAGCCCTGTATTTAAGACTACCTCACGGGGCACCTGGGTGGCTCAGTGGGTTAAGCCTCTGCCTTCGGCTCAGGTCATGATCTCAGGGTCCTGGGATCGAGTCCCGCATCGGGCTCTCTGCTCAGCGGGGAGCCTGCTTCCTCCTCTCTCTCTCTCTGCCTGCCTCTCTGCCTGCTTGTGATCTCTCTCTGTCAAATAAATAAATAAAATCTTTAAAAAAAAAAAAAAAAGACTACCTCAGCGCTCCACTCTCCGGCTTTCCTACTTCAGTGGCTAAATGAAGATTCTCGGGGACATGAACCCAATTCAGGTTGAACTGCCAATAGCTACGTCAGAGCAGCTTTTAACCCCTGGTAGTCTGAGGATGACATCCGTGCCAGTTCCCCATGGTCTCCGTCCTTCACAGGGTACGGTGGGCATCTTGAGCTGAAAATATGGATGTCAGTGTTTACTCTATGTGGCCAAGTTAAAAATGGGACTCTCTCTCTATACTGTATCCAGATACGGTATAGCCATATATATATATACACACACACATATGTGTATCTAGAGTATATCCATATATATTGATTTATGGGTAGTATATGCATAGTCTACATTTTAGCAGGGCTTGGCTGCCACCTGGTGGAGGAAATTCTCCAGTGTGTGCCTTTCAATATTGAACAAATAAGCGAGATGCATATGTCATTAGCTAACTATCTGTTGGCCTGTCTGGGACAATGTTCTGAAATAGTTTGGTGGCCTTCGGGGAATTAAAGACTCTCACGAGCATAACTGTGTTTGTGGTGTGTCTGCGGAGTTGAGGGCACGTCTGTGGGGTCCTGTCACCAGTGGGATTACTCATGAGCAAACCAGCCTCTAGCGCCGGAGCTCGGGTCTTCCAGGTTCCTCTCCAGCCGCGAGATCGTGCAGGTTTACACCGAGCTCGGGGAACAGCTCGGGGGCCTGGGTGGCCGGGGCTCTTGCTGCAGGCGGAGCTAGAGGAGAGACCGGCGGGTTCCATCCGGGTGTCAAATCTGGAAGCCACCCACTCCCGGGGCAGAGCTCGTGGCGCAGCCCGGAGCAGGAAAGAGCTCTCATTTCCCTTTAGGAGATGACAGCCCTGTACGGGAGGGCAGAGCGGGAGAGCGGGCAAGACAGCGGCAGCCGTGCTAAGCACCTCAGAGACTTCGCTTAAGTTGCTGTCTTCCTTTCTGATGTCTTAAAAAAGGACCACACCTGCCCCAGGAAAATGGTCTCGTTGCCTTTGAGTTCCAGAACTGTAGGATACAAGGAAGACACTTGGATTTTGTAGGATGATTAGTATAACGACGTGTGGGATCATACGGAGGCCCCTTCCCCGATTTCCTGGGCCCCTTCCCCAGGCCGCTTGGTCCGTGAGCCTGCCACTGTCCCCTCACCTGACACCGACACCGCCATCTGTCTCGTTCTGCCCCAGCGTTCCGGGGTCTCTCAGGTCAGGCGTGGGCACCAACGCGGCCCTGCCCCCAGAGAGGCTGAGGCCCCGGTTTCGGTGACCCCAGTGGCCGCCTGGAAACCCTGGTGAAAATCGGGAGCGGGGGCACGGGGCCGAGCTTGTGAGGAGGCCGTGGGAGAGCTCGGGGCTCGCAGAGCGGGCAGCAGTGTGGTGAGCGGCGGGAGAGGGAGACCGAGGGCGGGTGACACTCGGCCTGCTAGGACCATCTGGAACCTTCGCCTGACGCCGCTTGGCTAACACAGGAGTCACACAAGCGGGCTTGCGTTCGAAGCAGGTCACTCTGGCTTCAGTGTGGAGACACGATGGGAGGGAGACAGAACCTGAGGAACAGAGACGAGCGGGGAGGTGTGGGGTGGGCAGCCGGCGTGCACTGGGGAGCCCCGAGAGCCGAGTCTGGCTCTGCCATGAACTTTGCCCGAGTGATGTAAGCCTCTGGCCGCGCTGTTTGCTTATCTGTGAGTTGGAGTTAAAAGTTCCTGAATCCGAGCTTTATTTTCAGAATTAACAAAACACACTTGCTAACTAGGAGATGCTTCCAGAATTCCGCTTGGGTGCGGGGGGTGTGGGGGAGTGGGGCGTGGGGGCATAGTATGGGGGGAGCGTGGCCTCCTCTGGCGGTGCCAACAGGCCAGCTAAGCACAGCCGCCACCAAGTCCATTCCCCAGGCCCGGTAACCAGGGGACGTCTCGGGACACAGGGAGGCTTCTCTCGACATAGTATCTCCACGGGTTAAGGATGGAGCCAGAGCTCTTTCTGGTAATAGAAATGTCAACACCAAATGGCTGGCAGGCCACTCGGAACAGCAGCGCGGAGCGACGCCAGCTGGCATTTGCTTCCCACTGAGTTCTGCATGTATTAAAACAGACTGATAAGCATTGTAATTAACGATCCTGGAGTGATGGTATGTTCCTACCGTAAAAACAGGTGATGGATTTGAAATGCAGTTTGAACCTAATCATTTGGGTGAGGTTATTTCATAGTTGACTAATTTAGCAAACCATTCTTAAAAAGTGCTAATTAAAAATTGCCTGAGGTTATCAATTTGCTGCCAGAACGACAGAAAAATGGGCAGAGAAGGGTTTCAGTCCAGCTAATTATTGAATAAAGCATAACACTTGATTACCGTGGCGGATAATTTTTTAAATGGGGATCTTTTCTCGGGCACGTCTTGTTATTTAGGGGAGTTGGTATCGAAAGACTAGAATGACAAAGTGTCTTACGTGGTTCATTTTGCTCATCAGCACATCCAGCAGCATTAGGGCGAGTCCGTCCTTACGTACTGGACGGAGGAGCCTCGGGGCCCGGCTGACCGTCTCCTAAGTCTGAGCTGGCCCGGAAGCCCGCCACCCAGAGCCCATGGTTATCACGTCTGTTTTCATCAGCGGCATCTGGTGGTTCGGTTAGAGCAATTAATGCTCGGGGAGGGCAGCTGGTGTATTTCTTCCTGGTGCTTTTCCACCTCCCTTCGAGTATCCTAAAAATTAGTTACCTCCAGGAAGTCCCGGTAAGAATGAGACTGTAAGCTCTAAGGAGACACGCACCATGTTGGTCTCATTCCGTGTTTGTCTTCCATGCTGGCCCATGGGAAATTCTCCATAGGCGCTTGCTGAATGCAGGAATCCAGTATGCGCCAGGTGGTGTTCTAGGGCCTTGGGTTGCATCAGCGAATAAAACATTTCCAGCAGGAAGAAGAGAGATAACATAGTAAATAAATAGATGATAGGTAGGCTAGAAGGTGACAAATTCTTTGGAGAAAATAATTAAAGCAAAGTAGCAGGGATTCTAAGTGCCAGGGATGGGGTGGGCTGGGATGGGGTAGTGGGCATATTTATTAAATGGCTTCAGGTAGGTCTGTTGAGAAGGTGAGATCTGAGAAAGGATTTGAAAGTGGGGCAAGGGTGCTGGCCAAGTGGGCATCTGCAGAGGAACATCCCGGGCAGAGCAAAGTCCTGCAGCAGCCGTGGGCCCGGGGGTGTCTGAGGAATAGCGGGGAGGCCCGTGAGGCTTGAACGGAGTGAGCAGGTGGACAGTACAGAATGAGAAAGAGGTTATGGTTGGGGGGTGGGGGCAGATCATCTGGGGCGTTTGGACCCCTTTTAAGGACTTTGGCCTTCACCCTAAACCACTGCAGAGCTTTGCGTGGAGAAGTGGAATGATTGGATGTGACTCCTGGCCTGAGAATAGTCAAGGGAGGAGGACACAGGAGAAGTAGTGGCCCCTGGGGGGGATCTGCAGTGATTTAGATGAGCGAGAGGAGGGCTCGGGCCGAGACAGTGATGGCAGAGATGGTGAGAAGTGGGCAGATTCGAAATACATTTTGAAAGTAGGGCTACCAGTTGTAGGAGAAAGAGGAGACAGGAGTAACTCAGGGATTTGGGCTTGAATGCCCGCAAGGACGGTGGGGAAGGTCCTCGGTGGAGCGGGCTTGAGGGGCACCGCAGGGTTAGTGGGGGGCGTGCTGGGCGTGAGGAGTCTCGGATATCAGAGTGGAGATGCCAAGTAGACAGTGGGACAGGTGACTCCACACAGACCTTTGAGGCCCTAAGTACCAGGTGAAATCACAAAGAGGGTGAGAGGACACAGTGTAAAAGAAAAGAGGGAGGAGTGCCTGGGTGGCGCAGTCGGTTAAGAATCCAACTCTTGGGGGCACCTGGGTGACTCAGATCATGATCTCCAGGTCCTGGGATCAAGCCCCATGTCGGGCTCCCAGATCAGTGGGGAATCTGCTTCAATCTCTCCCTCTGTCTCTCCCCCGGCTTGTGCTCTCTCTCTCAAATGAATAAATTTGGAATGAATAAAAAAAGGAGAAGGAGAAGAAGAAGAATCCAACTCTTGGTTTCAGCTCAGGTCATGATCTCAGGGTCATGAGACTGAGCCCCAGGTCTGGCACCACGCTGGGCATGGACCCTGCCTGGGATTCTTTCTCTCCCTCTGGCCCTCCGCCGCCCTCCCTCCACTGCCCACTAGCACTCTCTAAAGAAAAAAAAAACAAAACAAAACAAAAGGAAAGAGGAAAGACTGACCTAGGAGCAGTGCGTTGGGGCTAGGGAGAAGCTTCTAGAAGGTGAAGAAAATGAGCGACCAGTGAGTTAGAAGCAAAACAAGGAGAGGGTGGTTTCTGGAAGGGAAGGGAAGAACATGGTCATTGTGTTAAATATTCCTGCTAGGTAGTCGAACCAGGACTGAGGCTCGATCACTGGCTTTCCCCCATCTGATGCCGTGTTGCCAGTGGTTTGGTGGTGTGGGTGGGGGGCAAGGCGTCACCCCAAAGTGGGTTTAAGAGAGAAGTGGGAGGAGGGGAATAGGGAAAAGTGCCTTTATTTAGAGAACTTGAGAGGAGTTTAACCACCAAGGAAAATTTAAAGAAATGAAGGGGTAGCAGATAGAGGGAGTGGAGTCAGTAGAAGAATTTAAGATGGTGTTGTTTGCTGATGCCAGAGGGGTGGTCCAGGGCAGAGGAGAAATTGGTGATGTCGGTGACTAGATTAAGGACATGTTGTCTAATTGCTGGACACCATGGAGGACCCACTAAGGAACAGCATATACGCATGTTTGTACATATTTAACTTAAAATGAGGCCCACCGTCATGGCTGTGTGTTTTTCTCTAGCTATTTTCCGGTGCAGAGGAGGCAGAAATCTGGACTTCCGCAGGGTCTGGGCTTTGCAAGTGAGCACAAGGGAGGGTTGAGGGTGTTAGGATGGGTGTGATTGTAAGGACTGAAATGGAATTCAAGGAGGAGGCGCTCTGTAATGTCTGTTGAATGAATACCTGATTGAATGAGAAGTTAAAATTTCATTGAAAAAAGAGAAAAAAAGTGTGTGTTTTAGAAGAATGGAATACATGCTCTCCCTCAGTGTCTGAGAAACTACAGAATGAATCAGATAGTCGGGGTCTCCATGCTGGGGGCCATCCGATGTCCTGGGTCTGTCTGTGTGCATGCTCCGAGCCATCAGTGCCGTGGAGAATCTGACTGCGCTTGCCTCCGTGGGTCCCTTTGGGCCTGTCTGCTTGTGTGAATGTCTTTGTAGTGTTAGGAAGTGTTTTTTAAAGTAAAATGTGACAGTGTATTTTTTATGACCTCTATTTTAAATAGTACAGTAATTCAAAAAATAAAACGTTATTGAACATGCTTATTTTCTTTAAAAATATAGGAAAAAGACAGAAGTAGATAGAAGAAAAAGTTACCTACAATTTCCTTAGTCAAAGCTAACCACGGTAAAAATTTAAATATATTCTCTTCCACTGTTGTCTGGTATTTCTATAATAGTGATCAAAAATGTTTCTATGCCCGGTGTCCCTTCTGCTCCTACCACCCGCCCGGGTGACGGACTGCTGCAGGAACAACCATCCCGTCCTGCGGGTTGGCGGGTCGTGTCCGGGCTGGAACCTGGTCTTCCTTAGCGTTCCGAGTGGGTTAGAAAAGGAAGCAGACTTCCGTCTCTCTTCTTTCCCCACCATCTCCTCCTGAAGTTCAGGTCTGCTCGCGTGCCTGCAGTCTCGTCCGCGTTCCTGCACATCTTTCCGCTTGTGTGTCCCCCATCTCCCCGCTCTCTCTTGCGCTCACCCATCACTGTGATGGGAGCCAGTGAGGTCACCCCCGGACCCCAGTGTCGGCCTTGCAGCACACACTCAGATCGGTGTTAAAGGACAGCGGCATGTCAGTTTGGAAAGTCCCACTGAACTGGATTTTCTCCTTTACTGGAAGTTACCTTGTTATCATAATGAAGTAGCACAGGGTTCGTGCGGTCTCCTGCCTGGGACTTTGGCCCGCACGGAAACAGGCGGACTCGTTTTCATCTCCATCCTTTCCTCTGTGTCCTTAGAGAGGTCAGACGCTTCGCCAGCCAGAAATCTGCAGCCTAGGATGCTGCCCGGCAGATGGTAGCAGTGAATTTTCAGTGAGGCCCTAAGAATACACTTGTAAACAGTACGGACATTGCTTCTGATGGTTGTCGGAAGCCGTGCAATCGAGGCAACTGAGGTCTCCTGTCCCTGACTTCATGTAGGTCTGCGCCAGCTCTCCTGGGGAGGTGACCAACATAGAGTCTTGGAGCTTAGAGGCTGGGACCCCACGAGTGTTTGTCAAGCCTTGGACTGAACCCCGGGGTGTTCGACCTGGCGAGAGGGAGGGGGAGTGCATTCTGTGGTTGTCTGACGGCAAAACTGTCAGATTCTTTTTTATGTTAAGGTGAAATGTGCCTCCCATAAAGTCTCCAAAAGGTCTGGTATATGGAATGTTTCAAGACAGCCAGAATAGGAATAAATGGAAACTATAGTAACTTGGGGCTTTTGTTACTCTGAATTTGTAGTCAATCCATTCATCTCATCCCCTCTGACTCTACTATTACCTGATTTTTGTGCTATGGATGTTCAGCTCTTATAAATCACACACCTACCCAGGAGAAAGGTTAACCTTAGAGCGACTTGTGGTAAGCTATTTGTTCGTGAAGACGGGAGTGAGTAACGGTGGCATCAGGGTGATTAATGCCCTTTATGTATTCATGTGGACACACAATTACTAGCAAATCTCATTTAGAGAAGAAATTATAAAAATGAGTTGTGTGTCCACTTAAAATTGAGAGCAAGTTTTTTTTTGTTGGAAAACTTCCTCCCTTAAAAAAAAAAATCTCTATCCCACTCCCATTTAGCCTTAAAAAGAATATATTGGCTTCTTCATGATTTAATCTGTGACTTTTTCCTCATAAAATCATTGTCCAGCGCCGCTGGCATACAAATATTCAAACTGACCGTGTTGCTCAATTCCTTGCAATGGAATTGAATAAAAACTTGGATTAAAAGGTCAACTTTAAAATATGCACAATAAATTCACCAACGAAAAGCTTCCCAACAACTTTCTGCACCATTTCTCCTCATCTCATTACTCATGTAGGCTCCCTGAATTTTAAGGCCTCCAAGTAAAAGAGCAGAATGTGTAGACCATTGGGGCCTAGGAAACTTTTTTTCATGAATAGGGAATGAAAAGCAGAGTGAAAAATATTTCTTGAATTAATGAAGTTGATACAGTAGAGAGAGAATTGGCACTTAATATTTCCTATGGTACAAAAAAAAGTAAAACCTCTCTATTATTTTAAAAACTCCCTTAATCTAAACCCTTCATATATTTGGTCCCAAAGCCATAGTATTGAAAGCCTTGCTATTTTTGAGATGATTATTTTTCTAATTTCATAACTGATGATAGTAAAACCATTGGGGTTATCCAGCAGGAACTGGCGGGACGAGGTGAGTGTGTGAGTGTGTGAGTAGAGTGTCTTACTGTAACATAGCCTGGTCATGCGTTCTGCAAATATTTGCTGAGTAACTACATAAATAAGAGAGGAAGACAGGTTTTTTGGATAAGGTAATTTTTAAATAAAAATGAATCCTTTTGTGGCATTTATACTTTTTAAAAAGTTAGTTGGCAGTGTTACCTATTAATAGAGAACACTAAAGTCAGAATGACAGATAATGAGGTTTAGTATGGGTAATTCAGTTGGAGATAACACACCATTTTTTAAAAATGGTTTTAGACTCCTGAGGCTAATTTCTTGTGCATGCTGAAGGTGTACTTTGTGAACAAGTAGATGTAAACACAAAGAGAATATCGGAATTGAATGTCCTGGTCTCCAAGTATTTCAATATAACATATATTCTTGTCTGCAGTCTACTTCAACTTCGGACAGCTAGGGTTGTTCCTTGAACCTCCAAAGCTGAAAATAGGTCCAGCCACAAGATTTCTAACTCTGAAAAACTTGTTAATCTCATATTCTTTCCTTTTTTTTTTCCTGGCAATTTAGGTCAATGACACATGCTCTTTTCATTTATTTTGACCTTGATTCTTTTAGTCCATACCGACTTTCCAAACTTCTGTCCTTTCTTGCCTCATGGCTTTCATTTTTCCTTCCCTATTTCAAGCACTTTAAAATTCCCTGGCCTTCTGAGTTTGTTACTAGCTGGGCTTTGCTCTGGATGAGGTCTTTAAACCAGGCCTTGGTGTTTTGAACATTGTTTCCTTTTTCAGATATGTGAGTGGGCAGGTATATATAGCCTGATCTGTCCAGTCTAGAATTGGGGATTTTATCTTTCAGACTGAGGAACCTATTTCAGTGAAACTTGAGCAGATCTACTTAAATCTTAGATAATTCAGGATAGGAAGGACAAGAATAGCAGTTTCCAGGGACTTGGGAAGCCACGCATTGTTCCTGGGGTCTGGGTACAGGTGGGAGGCTCGTCCATGCACCAGGGCCACCACACACTGATTTCCTGGACACCTGCTGCAGACCAGACCCGACGCGGAGACCAAGGATGGAGCAGATACAGTGAATCACGAAGTCCGTGCTCCCAAGGGTCTGTCGTCTAGCAGGGGACTCACTGTGGCAAGCAGCTAAGCACAAAATTAATTATGCCTCTCAGATGGGACTCTGTTCAGTTCTGCAGAATTTTATATCCCTCATTTCCCATGTTTGTTGTTCAAAATCTACCTGGCTATGAAATCCTCACTAGTCTTTAGGATTTGAAGGTATTTTTCAAAGCAATATTTAAGGTATGGCTTGTAATCTTTTATCAATGTCTTTTACTCTTAGTTAAAAACCTTTTCCCACCTTTGGACTAACACAGTATTGTGTGGCTTAGATTTCTTGGTTCTCGGGGATCTATAGGTCTATTATGAGAAATTTCTTATTTCTTAACTCTGAGTGATTTCAGGGTCTTATGGTTTTTCAAGTCACTTGCAGGGATGGCATTAATCTTTCTTTTTATTTTGCTGCATACAAAGTCCTTGCTTTCAGGGGTAGAATTAAGTACACAGTGAACAGGTCCTTCATAACGTGTGAAGAAAATGATGTTGCCATGACCTCTTTCTGGGGTCGTAAGCATCGCCGTTCTGTGTACGGTGGGAAGATCACACATTAGCTCTGAGCCTCCAGGGGCGCCAAGCCAATGGAGAGTAATTGATCGTGCCTGCCAGGAGAACTGTTCTAAGATGAGGCTCAGAAGGGGGCTCATCAAAAAAGAAAACTATGATTGATAAGTGAAATCTGCCGTGGGTAAGGAAGGGACGTGTACTGTAAGTGCGAGGAATTTTCCATTCCCGATACGCTGACTCCCTGGGAATGGCTTGACCTTGTGGCTTTGATTTTCATTTCTTTCTAGGTGGAAGGATCATTTATTTTATTCTGAGAAGAATGTTTTAGACACAACTTAAATAATCTAGCTCTCCTCCCCACTTCTAATGAAGTTAAACTGATGTTCTCGTTCCCGAATAGGGTCACATTTGGGCTGCTGTCATTGGTAGGTGGTTCCTCTTAGCACGCAGGTAAGAATGAAGCCTGTCATTACAGAGGGGGGAAGATAAAGTGGTGAGTTAGACTCCTGTTGTCTTAGGAAGAGTAGGCTCGATGCACAATCTTGTATTTACATACACAGTTTTTAGAAGGTCCTTTATGCATTCCACTCTACCCCTGGGTGTGTTTTTTTTCTATATGGAATAGATTTCTGGATGTTTTCATTTCAGTTTAAAATAAAATTACTAAAGCATATTGTGTGTGCACACACTCTTTTTTTTTTTTTTAAAGATTTTATTTATTTGTTTGACAGATAGTAGGCAGAGAGGCAGGTGGGGGGGAGCAGGAAGTAGGCTCCCCGCTGAGCAGAGAGCCCGAACGAGGCTCCATCCTAGGACCCTGAGATCACGCCTGAGCTGAAGGCAGAGGCGTAGCCCACTGCTCCTGTGTGCAGTTTTATGTGTGTCTGGGTCATATGATGGAATGTGTTTCTAGTGGGTTGTGATCAGTATAGTTGGAAAGTCACCATTCAGACCACACCCTTTTTATAACCATGGCACCCTAGGGAATAGAGTTTCCTACTGCTTACTGACTTGGCCTATATCCTGTCTCAATAACATCCAATCCATGTGCTGCTTTATTTTGACTGTTCAGATAAAACTCTGGAAGGTGTGAATTTGAGCAGGGGTAGTGAGCAAGGTCTGTTTAAAACGCATTCTGCACCTATGGACGCAAACACAGGTGTTGAGCTTCGTGAATGCGCATGCGGTCCCCGCCACCTCCCCCTCGCTCTGAGAGTCCCCTGTGACTCCCGGGATGGCACTAGTTCCCATCCCAAGGGAACCTCGCTCTGTCTGCTTAGTAAAAATTCAGGAATAGAGCTGTACTGCCCTGGCCATCTTACGTCTGGGAGAACGGCCCCCTTTGAATTCCTTGGCCCACACGCAGCTTATATCTCAGAGTCCCTTGTGACTCCCACCAGCGTTCCCGGAGCTGTGGCCGTTGTCATCTCCCAGCAGAGCGTGCTTTCAGTGGTCAGTGACTTAGGTGACCGGATGTTATTCTGGGGTCACCGTCACTAGATTTATAGAAGCCACACGTCTGACCCACCTAAAGAAGAAACAGACTGAGGTCAAAGTGGCCAAGGAACGCGGGTCACTTGCGCAGCAGGGCCCAGCTCCCGGGTCCTTCACGGCTATGAGCTGGAGGTCGGGATCCAAACTGAGCGGGAGGGTGGGGAGGGGGCTGCCCGGGGCCCTGAGGTCTCACCTTCTACAGACTCCTGCTGTTAGAAAAAACACAACAGATACGTGTTAGATGATGTGGCGAGAAAGCGCAAGAGGAAAATAGCACTTCGGTAGCTTTAAGGAATGGAATGGGGTCAGACACCCAATTGCTCAGTAGCCGGGCGGGGGGGGGGGAGGGAGGGGCGCCCTTCCCTGGAACGGAGCCCGACAGGGGCCTCCCGTGGCTCGGGCGTGATAGGGCGACGGAGAGTGTGGGCTGTCGCCGTGCTTGCCCCCTCGCACTTACTGCGTTTCAGAAACGCTATTCTTTTTGCTAAGTATCCACTTAGTAACACTGGTAAGATTTTCGGAGAAATAGGACATGCGTTATTTTGTGGTAAATTTTTAAAACAGTCGTTTCTTTCATGTGCTGAGAACGCGTTCTGGTGATGGAGATGTAATGGCTGCGCCTCGGCTTCCGAGCGAAAGGAGAGGTACTCCCGAGGGTCAGGAGTGCCGCGCGCTACCCCCGACCCCTCCGCTCCTTTCCAGCGGCTTCTGGTGCAGGTGGTGCTCGGAGGTCTTAGGTACTAAGTTTTTCCCTGGGAGGTTCCGAGTTAAAGGGCCCCGAGGACCTTGGCCCTGGCTGCTTTGCCCTTGTGCCTGCGGCGAGCGGGCCGGTGGGCCGTGCGGGGGCAGCAGCTCGGGGCCGCGCGTCTGGAGAACATGCGCGGGTCCGGAGCGGGGCCTTCCGCGCCGCGCGGGCGCAGGGTCTGGGCCGCTCACCTGGGCCGCGGTCCTGCCGCTTTTGCCGGCTTCCCCGAGGCTCCTCCCCACTGGCTTTCTTCACTTGCTCTACTATGGCAGTTCCTTCCTCTTTTCTCCGGCTTATAAATATCTTCGAAGGCGATCCTCCCGCTTCCCAAGGGCGCTCTGCCCACGCCGTCTCTCCGAGCGGGGCAGCGAGTCCGGGGCGGGCGCGGGCACCGCCCGTGGGAACGCGCGCGCCCTCCCTCGGTCGGAGCCGGAGGAACACGGGCGGCTCCGGGGGGGGGGGGGGGGGTCCCGTGCTGTCGCTGGTAGCCACCCTCCGGCCGTTGTTTTCCTTTTGATAATGAGAGATCGGGGACCATGAAATACAGTTGAGAGAATGGGCTGTTTTCTTAAAAACGGACCACAGACACGCACACGGGTTGGTAACTATTTTTATTCGACATCGGATTCCCGTCTCCCGCGCTCGCGTCGTCGTTACAACCTCCCTCTCGTGGGACCCGGTCGCGACCGCGCTGAGGATCCGCCTCCTGCTCCGTCGCAACAGCAGGTGGCCAGAGCTGCGGGTGCCTGAGAGCGGACGGGGATGTGCGTTCGCAAAACCTAGCGGGGGGGGGGGGGGTTCTCGCGTCGCGGTTCTACGGCACCGCTTGGGCTGGGAAATGGACGAAGCGCTCGTTAAACGTGAAGCAAGGGCGGCTCTCGGTGTCCCAGCTGGTCTGAAGGGCCGGGCCCGCGAGGCTGCGCCTTCTCTGCCCGGGCACTGGCAGGGGGCAGGGGCGAGGAGCTGAGGGCGGGGGAGGGAAGCTCGGGCACCACCCGCCCTCCCCTCCCAGGGTCGATGGCCGCGCGGGGACAGGAGCTCAGGCCCTCAGACCCAGGTTCCATTTATACTCGGTGTCACGCTCCTTTCCCGGCCCTGGGCATTAACTCAGTCTCAGTATGTCAGAAACAATTCCGTTTTCATGCACAGGTTTCCTCTGCACAGCATCTCGGGCCTTGGTTGTGACTCCCATGAGGGCAGTTTGCACCTGTCGCTCCACCGGAGCCTACTGCTCTCACCTCAGAGCTGAGGGGGGTGGCGGTGTCGGGAGCCCTTTATGAACTGTCACGCACCCTTCATGCCGCTTCTCTCGGCACCTACAGCTGTCGTAACTGCCTGTTTTCAAATTTAATAATTAGGTCAGTGACTCTTGGTTTATTTTTAAAAGATACCACCAAAGACGGTAATAGGACGGCGCCATTTCGCCCCGGCCTTAACAGCCCAATCCGAAAGGAACTCTTCCCCGCGTGACACAGGGGACTCCAGCGTTCAACACCAGACAGAGCCTTCCGCGTAAGGATTTAAGGATGGGCAGGAGGCAGCGGATGTGCTGGACACCAGAGACCCTCCACAGAGAACCGTCTCCGCTTCAGAATTAAAAACAGTTCCCTAGGAAACATGGGATGCTAATAATCGGTACTGAATTCTGTAGGGGAACGGCCCACTTTGGTTTTCCAAGTGAATGTAGTGGAGCTTATGGACTTTCTTCACAAATCATTTTTCTCCCTCACTGTAGAACTGAGATCTGTCATTTATGTTCCCTGGGGTTCCCGAAACATTAACATCTTTAAAACTAGGGGGCATCCCATGGAGAGGTTTAAATTTCTGTAAACCAAGGTGAACTGTTCTTGTGAAGCGGTAAGTCAGCAGCAAATGAGGTAAATCCGAGGCCCGGCCATGGATGCCACTTGCTGGGTTAGTTCTTGATGGCCATGGTCCAGAGGAGCGGGTGGTCGGTTTCTACGGTCACGACGCCAGACCCATCATAGGTATTGGAAGTACTGACCAGTGTTCCAAAGCCAAGCACGTTGTTTGCTATAAGAAAACGATAAAACAAAATGTTTAGTGAGAGACCACCTTTCTCCAGCGTGGAAGAACTTTGTCAGCGGTTACCAAAAAGCAGGGAAGCCTGTGCTTTGACATAAGCTATGTAAGATGTGGGACCCGTGAAGCATAGCTTGTGGGATTTCAAAACTGAAAGTTTCCATAATTTGCCATAACTGCTTTTCCGGGAGTTAGTTCTCGGCTGTTAACTATTCTGGGATATTTGCCATTCTCGGACAAAATTTCATTAAATTTTTAAATTTTTGTTTCATTACCAATTGTAAAATCAAAACCCATTTTGTAATGTGCTACTTACTTCCTTGCCTGGGTGCAGTTATAACTTTTCTTGATGATTGAGAATTAACATTTTACATAAGTTATTAAATTCTATGAAGATGCAATTTTAGCTTCAAGTCTGAATGATATGGGGCGGAAAGCTAATTACTTCCACAAAAGCATGGGATTTGGGTTATATTTTTCTCATAAATTAAGAAAAGCCAAAATGAGCGAGGCTTGCTTTCTGTAAAATTAATAGGAACTCAAAGGTCGAAGCCAACTTCCAACTGTGAAATCTTGAGGAAGCCATAAGCCCAGCTGTAAAAATGAGGCCAAGAGATGAGAGATAATCTTCTAACTACTTACTTATCAAATATCAAAGTAAAAGGTTAGGCGTTAAGTGATATATATGTAATTGGTAAGTAAATTCTAATTCCATGTACGTAGAGAGTCTAACAGGTTAGCTGGAGTGAATGCCGAGGCATTGAGGCCTTAAGCTGAGGTAACTTCACTTTCTTTCTTTATTAGGTAGGAGCAGTTCCTCAACATGATGGCAAACTCAGGACTGTCCTATACACATTCCATGATAACTAATATTATTCTCTTGGTTAAAATTCAAAGAGAAAAATAAAAGGAGCCCTTTTCCATTACAAAATGTAACTCTGAAGTTACACTGCTTTGGGGGAATAACTCATTATAATGCTCACTTCCCACTAGGGGGAGCTTGTTATCTTTCTGAGGAAATCTTGAAAAGGCAATTTAAAAATTCAGAGATAGCATTACAGGACAATGGTAATTAGTAATTACACAGTTTACTTATTAAAACTCAAAGTACTTATTTTTCGGAGTTGTCCACGCCTTTAATGCAAACACCAAGTTATAAGGTAAAACCACACAAGAATATGGAGTGCACCTCAGGCGCATATTACCCTGATACATAATTCAGCATCAGAAGCTCTTGGCTCTTCAATAATTTGGAACTTCTTTGAGATGAAATTTCCAAATTATACGAATAGGCACACAGATTTACAAAACTAGACACGATTATGTGGATAGTGGGTTAGGGTGGCGGTCATGGCTTCATGACAAAGTCTATTTGGGATCTGTTGGAGAAAGAGGCCTTGGCTCTCCTGGCAACAGTTTGAGCACTGCAAACCATTTATTCATAAAGACAATTCTGGATGCTCCAGTGGGCCTGCCAACTTCCCAGTGGAGAACAGGACATATATGCACAACCACCTGAGTTTGACACAATACATTTTAAGATTCTGCAAACTGATTAAAATCCTGGCTTTACATAGGCTCAAAGGACAAGAGCACAAAATTATTTCTCTAGTTTGTAGTTGCATATAAATTCCTTTCTGCTTTTGTGTAGGCAGACTATCAATTTTGGATTATTAGGACTAGACCCTTAGGAGACAGATATATATCTAAGTGTCTCTCTCCCTCTCTCTGTGTTTCCCTGACAATACTTAGTGGGGAAGGAATAAACACAGTTTTACTCTCATCGTGAGAGTCTCTCCTAGCCACCTGATTCAACTCTAGTCACCGCCCAAAGGCCCAGCCTCCAGACACCACCACCCTGGGGCGTATGGCTGCCACATAAGACTTTTAGGGGACGCATTCAGTGTGTAGCAGTACAACCAGAATTAAAGGAGGGTTACAATTAAATACATTTGCGAATCTCCCAACTTTATGGAAATTACAATAAAATGATAGACAACTAAGACGAATAAGCTAAAATACAAAATCATGAATTTTAACTTACTGTCTCACTGCGATTATCTTGGAGTATATTCCTTTAAGTCAAAGAATCACGCTTTTCAAGCAAACAGTAAAGTCCTCATATAAGAAAAAAAATCTTTTTTTTTTTTTTTTTGAGGAAAATAGTTGGAATTATGATTGAACGCTCTCTACCCCAAATGTTGGAGGGTCAATCATAAAGTAAAATGACAAGACTGGCAGAGAGACAACTTCCCACAGATGGGAAAACAAATTATTTTCTTCCAGTTCCAATGCGATATATTGATGCACACAGCATAATGACTTGACATATCTATGTACTAGCAAATGATTATCACATAAATTTAGTTAACGTGTATTACAACTTTTTTCCCTTGTGATGAGAACTTTTAGAATCTACTCTTGCCAACCTTCAAACATTCCATACGGCATTGCTGACTACATTTATCATGTACATTATATGCCCAGTACTCCTAGATCTTAGAACCAGAAGTCTGTGTCCCCCTTCCCTTACTTCCCCCCACCACTGTGCCCCTGGCAACAAAGCAGCAGGTTTTCTGTGAGGCTGGTACTTTTAGATAACACATATAAGTGAGATCACACAGTATTTGTCTTTCTCTGTCTGACTCACTGCAGGTAACATAATGCCCTGAAAGTCTAATTGTGTTGCTGCAAATGGCAGGATTTCCCCTGTTTTATGGCAGAATATTCCTGTGTGTGTGTGTGTGTGTGTGTGTGTGTGTACACTTCTTTATCCATTTGTCTACTGATGGACACGAGGTTGTTTCCCTTTCTTGGCTCTTGTGAATAATGCTGCTAGAGAACATGGTGCGCAATATCTCAGCAACATGTGTCCGTGTTTCCTTCAGATGGTCCCCGAAGTGGAACTGTTGGATTGTAGGGTAGTTCTGGTTTTAATTTTTTGGGAATCTCCATAGTCTTTTCCAAAGTTGCTATACCAACTTACATTCCCATCAGCAGCATACCCAGCTTCTCTTTTCTCTAAGACCATGCCAGCATGTTTGGTCTTTGTCTTTTTGAGGACAGCCATTCTACGAGGTGTAAGGCGACAGCTCGTTGTGGTTTTGAGTTGCATTTCTCTAGTGATAAGTGATGCTGAGTGCCTTTTCAGGCACCTGTTGGTCATTTGAATATCTTCTTCGGAAAAACGTCTGTTCAGGTACTTTGGCCATTTTTCAACTGGATTATTTGCTTTTTTTTCTCTTTTTGCTAATGAATTTTAGGAGTTCTTTCTATATTTTAGATATTAACTCCTTATCAGATATACAGCTTGCAAATATTTTTTTCTCCTTTTCACACATAGGTTGTCTTTTCATTTTGTTGATTGCTTCTTTTGTTGTGTAGAAGTTTTTGTTTGAAAGAGTCCCACTTATTTTTTTTAATTTGTTGCTTGTGCTTTAGCTGTCTTATCAAAACATCATTGCCAAGACCTGTGTCAAGACAACTTTTCCCCTAGGTTTTTTTCTAGGATTTTCATGTCTGCAGGTTTCATGTTTAAGTCTTTATTCTATTTGAGTTAATTTTTGTGAGTGGTTCAAGATAGGAGTCTAGCTTCATTCTTTCACTTGTGAAAACCCCATTTTCTCAATATTGCTTATTGAAGAGAGAGTCTTTTCTCAATTGAGTGTTCTTGGATCCCTTAGCAAGTATTAATTGATTGTATAGGTGGGGGGGTTAATTCTGAACTCTGGATTATGTTCCGTTGGTTCATGTGTATATTTTTTATGCCAGTAACATACTGTTTTACTTACTACAGCATTATTATATAGTTTGAAGTTATCAATTGTGATGCCTCCAACTTTGTTTTATCCTCAAGATTATTTAGCTATTCAGGGTCTTCTGTGGTTTCATACAAATTTTAGGATTTTTTTTTTTAGCTTTTGTAAAATATGCCATTGGAACTTTGATAGGGATTACAGTAAATGTATAGATGGTTTTGAAAAGTATGGACATTTTAACAATATTCTTCCAATCCATGAACGTGGAATATCTTTCCATTTGTGTCTTACTCGATTTCTTTCATTAATGTCTTATAGTTTTCAATGTAGAGATCTTTGGCCTCTTTGAGTAAATTTACTAAGTATTTTATTGCTTTTGATGCTATTATAAGTGGGATCATTTCCATCTTTTTCAGATAAGTCATTGTTAGTATACAGAAACACTATTGATTTTTGTATGTTAATTTTGTAACCTGTACCTTTGCTGAATTGTTGACCTGTTTGTTTTGGTACAGTTGTTAGGATTTTCTGTATATAAAATCATATCATCTGAAAATAGTTTTATTTCTTCTTTTCTAATTCTGATGCCTTTTATTTTGCCTACCTACTCTGGCTATGACTTCCAGTACTGTGTTGAATAGGAGTGGTAAAAGCTGGCACCCTTGTCTTCTTCCTGACCTTACAGGAAAGGCTTTCAAACTTTCACCATTAAGTATGATGTTAGGTGTGGGTCTGCCATATATAGCCTTTACTATACGGAGGCATGTTCTTTCTATACATTTGTTAAGAGTTTTTATCATGAATGGATGTTGAATTTTGTCGAACGCTTTTTCTGCATCTGTCAAAATGATCATTATTTTTCTATTAATGTGATGTATCATGTTTATTGACTTGTGTATGTTGAACCATCCTTGCATCCCAGAGATAAATACCATTGATTATATGAATAATCCTTCTAATGTGCTGTTGAGTTCAATTTGCTAGTAATTTCGTTGAAAATTTTTGCATCTGTATGTATCAGGGATATTGGCCGATAGTTTTCTTGTAGTGTCCTTGTCTGGCTTTTGTATCAGGGTAATGTTGGCCTCATCAAAGGAACTGGGAGTGTTTCTACCACCTCAAGTTTGAAAAGGATTGGCACTAATTCTTCTTTAAATGTTTGGTAAAATGCACCAGTGAGGCCATCTGGTCCTGGGCTTTTATTCATTGGGAGATAATTTCATTACTGATTCAAGCTCCTTTCTAGTCATTCATCTGTTCAGATTTTCTATTTTTTCCTAACTCAGTCTTGGTAGGGTGTATGTTTCTATGAATTTTTCCATTTCTTTGCAGTTGTCTAGTTTGTTGGTGTAGTTTTCATAGTAGTTTCATATAATCTTTTGTATTTTGGTTAAACCACCAAAATAGAAAAGATTGTATGAATTATAAATTTTGTTGATTGAGTCCTCTCATGTTCGTTAGTCTACCTAAAGGTGTCAATTTTATCTTTTCATTGAAACAACTCTTAGTTTTTAGAAATTGTTTTCCTTTTCTGTATTTCATTTTCTAATCTTTGTTTCCATTCCAATCTTTCTTTCCTCTGCAAACTTTGAGCTTAGTTTGTTCTTCCTTTTCAAGTCCCAAAGGTGTAAAGCTGGTTATTTGAAATCTATTTTCCTTTTTATAATTTTAAAAAAATTTTTAAAAAGATATATTCATTTGAGAGAGAGCACAGGGAGAGGGAGAAGCAGGCTCCCCACTGAGTTGGGAGCCTGATGCGGGGCTGGATCCCAGGACCTGGAGATCATGACCTAAGCCAAAGGCAGATGCTTAAGCATCTGAGCCACCCAGGAGCCCTCAAATCTTTCTATTTTCTTAATGTTTGCATGATAGCTATGAACTTCCCTCTAGAACTGCTTTTGTTGTATCCTGTAAGGTTTGGTATATTGTGTTTCAAGATACTTTTTAAATTCCTCTTCGACCCATTGGTTGTTCAGGAGAATATTTAAGTTCCATGTGTTCATGAATTTTCCAGTTTTCCTCCTGTTAGTGATCTTTAGTTTCATACCACTGTGGGCAGAGAGGAAAACTGGTATGATTTCATTTTTCTTGAATTTGCTAAGTCTTGTTTTGTGGCCTAACATAGGATCCTGAAAAACGTTCTGTGTGCTGGCTGTGTTCCCTGCCCGTGCGACTGGAGGTTGGGCGCCACAGTTGTGTGGATCTGTTGGTCAGGCTTCCTAGACAGTTAGGACTACTAAGTGCTATTCTCAGGAACAGGCATGGTTATGAAATCAGCTTCCCTGGTTGGGCAGGGCAGCAGAACAGGGGCTAACGCCATAATGGCTTGTTGTTTGGGGACTCAAATCAGGCAGGGCTGTGTACCATCTCTGGCCAGATGGGGTTGCCAGCTCTGCTCTGCAGATGGTGAGAGCCACTGGCTATGTGCTTGGCTCACGTGCCACTGGGAGCAGGGCTGCCGGATGGACGACCGGGCTTCCCCTGTGCTTTGGTTAGGTGCCCTGGGTGGGTGGGCAGAAGGCTGTATTCAGCAGCGGTCAGGGCTACAAATTAGTTTTCCTGCTTGGGGGGGGGGGGGTTGCTGTAGATGCCCCAAGGCTGGCAAGGCTCTTTTCTGCAGGCCAAACAGGCCATGGTCTTGGCTCTGCAGGTGGGAAGGGCCGCTGGCTAGGCTCTCCCCGCAAGTGCTGCTTAACTGGATTACAGGATGGGTTGTGCAGATTCCTGGGAGCTACGGCTGGATTTTCTGGTCGGTAGGGAGAAAGGACTATAGATTAGTTTCCCTAGCTGGTTGGGGCCATAGAATAGGTCCCAGAGCCTGTAAGTCTCTTGTTTGGAGATCCAATCAGGCAGAACTTTGCACCAAGCTCCCAGGCCAGTGAGGTTACCTTTCTGGTTCTGCATATAGGCAGCTTGAGTGCTGCTGGGCTAAATAGTTTTCCAGCGGCTCAGGCCAGGCTTCCTGCACTGGGAGCTACACTCAGCAGCAGGAAGCCCTATGAATTAGCTGTCCTGCCCAAGCAGAGCGCCTGAACTGGTTCCAAGGCTGGTATGGCTCATGCTCTGTAGTCCCATATCAGGCGGATCGGTTGCCCCACCAAGTTCCTGGTCAGACCAGGCCACAATCTTCACTGTGCAGATAAGCAAAACCATTGGCTGAGGTTTCTACTCGAATGCTGCTAGGAGGGGAAACTCGGTCTTCCAGGATCCAAAGGTGGCTGCTATAAACGGTTCCCCTTTTCCATCACAATCTCATCCCCAGTGGTCAGGCTGCACAAACAATTCCCTTTTGAGGTAAGACCTGAGTTTGGGTCTCCTGAGAAGGGACCCACTTCCCTGCTGGAGAAACTAGGGGTCCTCTTGGAGCAGGGATGTGCTGGCCTGGGCAAGGAGTGGGGTGGTTGGCATGGCCACTCTTGCCCTTCGGATGCAGCCCATCTTGGTGCTTTAGGCTCACCCCCACGTTCTAGGATCTTTACATTGGTGTCTCATCTGTGGGTAACTGTTGGTTTCTTGTGAACCAAAGTTGGGAATGACCTATATTGCCACCTTGATGCCGTCACTCTCTCAAAATCTACCCCAGAGAACTTGTCCAAAACCTTGGCTGGCATAACATTTAGATTCAATTCAGCATTTAGCCAATAGAGATGTCGTCCCCACCCCCTTTGTTTGCAGAGAGTAGAATTAACCATCATTCTAAGATAACCAGTCATTCCGATCAAGTCCTGTTTTAACTAGAGACAAGAATAAAAGTTACAGCTTTGTATAAGATGACAGGAAACCATCTCACATGTGATAAACATAACCTAAAATTGCTTGCTTTGTCTGAATGTGTCTCATCGGTTTGAAGGGCAGTTGTGGTGTAATGACAACAATACTGGCCAATGAGGGCTGGTTATGCTCCTGTTCCAGTGAAATGTGATACTTGGTATGTTAGAGAAGACAGAAGCACAGCCTCACTTTTGGGTTTTCAGATTTTAGAGAAATAGAAGTACTTAAAAATAAGAGTAACATTAACATAGATTTTACAATTTTCGTCCATTATCTCAAACTGTTTTCTTTCCCAAAGGTAAGGATGAAAGTTTTGTTGCTTTTAATGACATCCTACCAGCTTTTGTCTAAAGCTGGAAAGACTGAGGACTATACAGTCGAAGCTGGCAAAGTGGTAGAATTTAAATTATTCAACCCTTCTTGTGTCACAGGAGGCTAAGTAGGGCCATTTTTCCTGGTGTCTTGCCTGCCCTCCCCCTGCGAACCGACTCAGCGGGGCTGTGGCTCCTTCGAGCTGACTGACGGTGCAAAAGAGCACAGGGGGAGGCTTCGGATGCTTTAAAGCACTGGGAAGCAGGAGTGGGAAGGATTTGCTCCCTCTGCTCCTGGGTGATTGTTCTGCTCAGATACTTTGACAGAAGAGGCATCTACCTGTCAAAAAAAAGTATAAACCCCGTCGTGTGAGGTTAGTAAGTCAGGCCTAGGTTCAGACATTGGCTCTGTCATTCACTTGCTCTGTGATCTCGGTTTTCTCATCTATAACATGTGGATAAGAATATCTTCTTCACAGAGAAGCCGTGTGAGTTACCTAGCCAAAAATGCAACACGTGGTAAGTATTAAAGAAATTTTCAACTTCCTTGCGTGTTTCTGTCAATGAAGTAGGTCAAGGTGTTCTTTCCCCACATTAGTAATCTTTTAAAATCAAAGAGAGAGGTTGCCACGATTTGGACTAGCAAATGCCTTACTTCAAGTGATTAGTTTGTAGCCAGGTGAGCGGGTTTATGAGATAAACTCTGCCAGGCTGGTAAATCATTTGTTTTCATAGGTATTTACTGTATTATCCTCTTTGCTGGACTCTAGAGCTAGAAACGGGTATATATACAGTCAAGCCCAGCACACCAGACAGAAGCATGGGGCGGGGGCTGATGAGGGTGAGGCCAGGGTGGGTTGCATATTCAAGGAGCAGGTGAATCCTGGGGTGTGGGCAGTGTCACACGCAGCCACACAGGGTGCAAGCCTGTCCTGGCTGCCTAGGAATCTGGGGGTTGACAATGGTTATTTTGTAGGAATAAATAAGTGAATTATAAAAAAGATAATGCCAACATTTCTTAAATTAATGAAAATGAGTGACTCAGAGAAGGGAGAATGAGCTTTGCCTGGGAGATGCTGTGCAAAGAGGCGATACTTGGGATGGAGTCATTCTCATTCATCCCAGACACCACCTGAGCACCTAAAAGCACCACGTGCTCGAGGTACAGCAGGTTTTCGTCTCCAGTTTACAGATGAGGAAAATGAAGTTCAGAGGTTAAGTCCACAGGCTGTGATGATAATGAAAGTGGTTAGACACATGTCACCAAGGGAGGTTAAGGCAATTCTTTGAAAAGCTTTTAAAAGAGAATTGCGGCTGCTCTGTTTTCCCTGAGGTAGGGAGCTGTCGGTAGCCCGATGGACTAGAGTAAGTGGGCGATGCCATGAAAGGGTGGAAACCACGCTAAGCCTTAAATGACTGCCATATATGCCCACAGACAAAGTGTGATGAACCCCCCATGATGGATCTCGAGGTTCCCCTCCATTCTGGAACATTACATAAAGTTCTGGGAGTGCAGTTAGACGTACTGGACATTATCACTGACTATCTCAGACGTAATGGCACCACTGTACGCTCTACCTTCATCATTTACTCTCTGGAGATGCTTAGCCAATTTGGAGAAATGCTATATTAAGAAGATACAACAGATTTCATCAGCAGAAAAAGCAAACGATACTGCCTCTGAAATCAGTTCACTAGCATCGGTCTTTACCATTTTAATTATTTGAACTACAGATTTAAAAGAGATATTTACAGACAGACATGTTAGACAAACTTTGGATTTTAATTTACCCTTTCCTAAAAATACTATCTTTGCAGAATTCGTATTTTAAAGTTGTTTCCTATAAAATGGCATTTATACTTAAGGTTTTTAAAAATTATCAAAAATTAAATCTCAGTATTATTTTTTTCACATTTCCTTGAAGGCAGAAACTCAAACTAGTTCCAGTGTAGAGCTGGAAAATACCTGCCTTTCATGTATATTTACTGGGATCTTAAAAAAAAAAAAAAAAGTACAAGCTGGAGAGCATCTGTATAGAAAGACATCCAATTATCTCTATCAGCCCTGTTGAACAGAATTACGTGATCCACATATCTAACTTAATTTTCCAGAAGCCACATTAAAAAAGTAAAAATAGATAAAATATTTATATATACACACATGTTATTTTTGTTGATATAATTGACATATAACATTAGTTTCAGATACACTCTGTAATGATTCAATATATGTATCTATTGAGGAGTGATCACCTGTCCTCCCATTGTATATTCTTGGCTCCTTTTTCATATTTTAATTGACCATATATGCACAGGTTCATTTCTGGGCTCTCTGTCTGGTTCCACTGGCCTGTTTTTATGCCAACAACACAGTGTTTAATTAGTGGAGCTTTGTGATACAGGTTGAAATCAGAAAACATGATGCCTCCAGGTGTGTTGTTCTTTATCAAGATTGCCTTGGCTGTTCGGAGTTTTCTGTGGTTCCATACAGATTTGACGATTGTTTGCTCTATTTTTTGTGAGAGATGCCATTGGAATTTTGGTAGGGATTGCACTAATCTATATAGATTGCTTTGGGTTATATGGACATTATTAATTCTTCCAATCCATGAGCATGGCATATCTTTCCATTTGTGTCTTTTTCAATTTCTTTCATCAAAAGTATTATCATTTTTAGTGTATAGGTCTTTATCTCCGTTAAATTTATTGCATGTATTCTTTCTGATGCAATTGTAAATTTCTCTGATGGTTTGCTGTTAGTGTATAGAAATCCAACAGATTTTTCTATGTTAATTTTGTATCCTGCAACTTTACTGAATTCTTTTATTAGTAGCAACACTTTTTTTTAAAAATAGTCTTTAGGATTTTCTTTATATAGTGTCATGTCATCTGCAAAGAGGGACAGTTTTACTTCTTCCTCACCACTTCTGATGACTTTTATTTCTTGCTTCTTTCTCATCGCCTTGGCTAAGACTTCTGATACTCTTGGGGGCACCTGGGTGGCTCAGTGGGTTGAAGCCTCTGCCTTCAGCTCAGGTCATGATCCCAGGGTCCTGGGATCGAGCCCCGCATCAGGCTCTCTGCTCAGCAGGGAGCCTGCTTCTCCCTCTCTCTCTGCCTACTTGTGATCTGTCTGTCAAATAAATAATAAAATCTTTAAAAAAAAAAGACTTCTGATACTCTTGAAGAAAAGTGGTGGAACTAGGCCACTTTATATTCATATAATACATATATACATAATAATGTATATAAAACATATAATACCTAAAATATTGCCATTTTAACATGTCCATATAAGAAATTATTACTTAGATATTTTACATCCCCTTTTTATACTAAGTCTTTGAACCTGCTGTGTATTTATAGTATACCCCAGTTCAAACAAGTCAGTCATAAGTGTTTAACAGCCTCATGGGGCCAGTGGCTACCATATCGCTTGGACAGTGCAGATCTAGGTTACTGAAGCAGAAACCGTACTTATGAATCAGGTATCTGTTTTCTCAGGGAACATTTATCACTGGACTGATTCATCTGCAGATATGTATTCAGAGTCTGCGGTTATAAAGGGACCATTAAATTCAAGTGAGCATATCAAGTCATTTCAAATTATTTCAACTTATGACAGGAATGGATCAGCAGACATTTGGACACTTGGCATATGCTCAGCAAAAAAAAAAAAAAAGACTGAGTCCTCTGCCCTTTAAGTTAAAGGCTGGAAAGATAATAAAACTAGATAAGAAAACCCAAAATGTAAAATCTAAACAAACCTAACAAAATTTCCAACAGAATACATCCTGAGTTCTGTAAGGGACTTAGTAAGTAGACTCGTGCTTGGACGTGTACCACACGGTTTTCTCACTGAACTCCTTACTCCCAGTTTATCACCTGTCCTCCCCACTCCTCTAAATTCCTTAGCCGAGCCGGCCATTCCCGCCCGAGAGAATAACCAGTGAGACCTAATTGCTTATCACGTCGCGGCCTCCCACCCCAAACATCTTGGCCTGGCATTAAGGCCTTTCCTCAAATGGCTACTTTCTCCCATATGAGCCATTGGCCAGCCAACCCATGCTACCTGGCATTCCCTTAACAGATCAGGAACTTCCTACTCCCACCACAAATTTTGATGTTTCCCCTCCTTGTGGGATGCAGCCCATCTTTTCTGTGCTTGCTGCACCCTTTCAGTCCGAAGTCAAATTCCAGCCGAGATCGCTCCCTTTGGCTCTCTACCCACCGCAGGCCAAATGAATACACACACAGAGAGAGACATGCGAATGCAGGAAAATGTTAGCAGTTCTAAGTCTGGATGGAAGGTATACAGATTTTACTGTTCTCTTCAATTTTTCGGTACGTTTGAGATTTTTTTTTTTATATTAAAATTCAATGTTAAAGTTTGGGGGAAAGTTAGGAAAAAAGACTAAACCCGTGAAGGAAAGTGCTTTCTCCTTGCTCTTTACTTCCTCAAAAGCTGATGTAATGCCGTTAGAAGAATCAGATCAAGAAATGCTCCTTGATTTGAAGCGCATTAAAATAAACCCGAACTGAAGAGAACGTGCACTGAATTTAGGAAGCAGCCATGTGGCTTGTGGTATGTGCATTAGTGGCTGCTCGGAGGGGACGCTCCAGGGAGGCCAGGCATACAGCCCGGTACGTGGGACAGAGTTCGTCCTTGTCACCTTACTGAAGCTCACACAGGACAGCCTTTACTTACACTTACTGACGCAGGAGAACCTGAAAACCCGAATTATGCCTGGTGCCTGGAAAGATGATAGGAGCAGACATCTTCCTTGTGACAGCAAGCCCTCCGCTGTGTTTTCTGGTAGAAGTTCTCTCTCCAGACCCTGAGGGGATGAAGCCTTCTCCCAAGGTGGGCCTGGTCACCTCTCTAACCTGACAACCAGTCCTTTCTTGAACTCTAGTGTCTGAGGAAGGGCTATTCTAATCCTACTTGAAAGTGGTTGCGTTTATCTTCGTCTCCCTCAGAAGTCGCACCTTGCCCTTGGATGAGGGCTGGAAGGCATTAGATGGCTTCTGATGTCCCATTACTCTTTCGTCTCCACGTAGCCCGTGTCTCCACTCAGCCTGCTGTCCCCAAAACAAGTAGACTACGAGAAAATGCCGCAGCTCCGAGGACCCAAGGCTAATTATGCCACTTAGAAAAGGTTTCCCAAGCACTTTCAAATGTTCAGGCTTTTCTAAAACATGTTATTATTTTTCTTTGTTAAGAAGAATTCCCTAATGTGTTTTATCACTAGCATGTTCTACTCACAGGGCCTGCAGTTAAAGAGCGCATCAGAACTGCTTTACGAAAAAAAGGACATCCAAATCCATAAAATGTGGCCTGTTTAATTACTAATGGTGAAATGAATGATCTGTGTAGAAATGACCCAAGATTTTCAGCATGGAAATTTCGTATCAGATTTAAACGTGTGCAAAGAAGGGAATGTTAGTCTATCCAGCAGCTGCTCTGAGATGATTTATTTTGCTCGACTTACCCCAACTCCTGGGGCCCTGCCTTGCCTCCTGTGCCATTGGCCTGTCTCCTGAACACACATGCAAGTGTGACGATTGTGACTGCCTGTGAAAAAGCTGACCGTCCCTTTGGGCGCCTGGGTGGCTCATTGGGTTAAAGCCTCTGCCTTAGGCTCAGGTCATCCCGGGGTCCTGGGATCGAGTCCCGCATAGGGGGGGGGTCTCTGCTCAGTGGGGAGCCTGCTTCCTCCTCTCTCCCTGCCTGCCTCTCTGATTACTTGTAATCTCTATCAAATAAATAAATAAAATCTTTAAAAAAAAAAGAAGCTGACCATCCCTGACATAGGTTCCATCCCAGTGCACAACTAGCAGGCAGGAGAACCCTGGGCAAGTCCTTATGTGCTGCTGGCCTCAGTGTCATCCCCCAAAACAGAGTTGAACTGCCCACCGCAATATTCTGACTTTGGCTAAAAGTTCTTCAGGTGACCTTGACATCCATTTGCAAAATACCACTTAGACTTCTCTTTCGTTATCTCTGATAGGGCTGGTTGTGGACGTGGATGGAGTAATGCCTGTGACGGTCTTTGACTTCTCCATGAAAGTACTGAAAGTTTGTATTATTATCATCATTTCATCTGCATCGAGGAAGCTTTAAAGTGGCATTCGCTTCTATCCTTCAGATGGCAACAGAGATGACCGCAAGTACGTCATGCAAAGGGAGACAGCATAGAAAAGTGAAGAAGAGTAGAATATGTGGCGGTGGTGGTGTGTAATCACTTCATGTCCGTCTCAAACCCACAGGTGATGACATCTACGCTAAGGAGATGTAATCTGTGCTCTTTAGAATTTACCAAGTCAAATCAGATAACCCCAAACAGACAAATTAAAAAAAAAAAAACCCACAAAAATTATACTCAAGAAAAGGCACAACAGCTGTCCTGGGAGAAATAAGGGGTACTGGAGGACCGTTAGCAGCCGCAGCACCTCTCCCTTACCCCTGCAGGAAGAGACTCGACAAATGGCATGTGTGGGGCTGGAAAGACTGGTGGCACCCCACCCCCAGTAACTGCTTTGAAGGACATTCATTCATTTAAGTAAGATCAGATTAAAGCAGCCTGTAGACCAGCTTACTCATAGCTCAGGCATCAGATGACTGTCCTCTGTAACGGGATAGATGCCTGTTGGTGAAGGTACCTGTTAACCTTAGCTGAGCAGGACCTGGATCACAGCTGTCGCCTCGAGTGCGGATGACAGTGGTGGGAGTGTGGAAATCATGCAGGGCAATGGCGCACATTGGTCTGTGACATCAGAAAGGCCAAACCCCACGTGGCTGTGGAAATACAGCTCTAACGGATGAAGGCCTGGGAAGTCTGCTTCACAGCTGAGTGCTGCTGCTCTTGAAGGCCAGGTCAGACAAAAACGCTTTCCGACGTAGTTAAAAATAAATTTCTCACCATTTTTCAATGCCAAGCTAATGTAAGTTATTACAAGTTTGGTGAATATGATGTAGTGATTAAAGATGAAGACAGTCCAGGATTATAGAAAAATGGCTTAATTTAAATAAGTCAAAGAAAAATTGACATGTCACGTTTTAGACATTGATCACAACTGAGAAAATGTTTGTGCGTACGTATTTAAAAAATAAATGAAATAAAAACAAGAAGAGAATGACATGGATTTTCATACCAGAAAGAGGAACCATAGAAAAACCATACAGGAAGGGACGCCACCTTGGACCAAAGTGCAGAACCACTCTGAGGAAATATTTCCAAATTCTGAACATAAGGTATATTAACTGGGATTTAAGGGTATTTAGAGTTTTTTTTTTTAAACTGTATTATCACATATGTTTACACATACCTCCACACAAAAACACACCAGTATATGAAAAAAATTAATATTTCTACCACCGAGGCAGATTTAGAAAAACCACAGAATACACTGATAAATTTCAGGAGTGAAGTTTAAGTACGGTTAGAAGTTGATTCTATCTGTTCAGAGCTGGGAAGAGCTAGTCAGATAGGCTGAGGACTCAGGAGTCCCAGAGTTTACAGAAGCTCATGGACATGCCTCAGAATCTGGCTTCATCTTGGTAAATGCAGCCAGACCACATGTTCCTCGGGGGGTGCTGCCTTGCCGAGGAAGCATCCGCTTCTCTCCAGAAGGCTCCCTGCTGCCTGGGTCCCTACACTGCGTCCTGCTCTGTGCTTCGGCTCGAGCGCCTGCCTGTTTCCACCCTCGGTCCGGGGCCCGGAGTGGGCACGGGAACTCTGCCGGCCTCCGCACACCCTCCCGTGCTGCACGCTGGACTTCGGCTCCCTTCACCGTGGATGAGCTTTCCGACCTCTCTCCCCCTGAGACCAGGGCTCCTAAAAATGAAATCCCATGGCCACAGTGGCTTTTCACTGCCTTGCTGAAAAATATTTATAGAACAGGAAGAGTAGATGGTTATTTACTATCAAGCAGAGTTCATTAGATTACGTGGCTACTTTTAGGACAGAATTTCATTTAGTGAGAGTCTGACCACTGTCCTTTAGGAAAAATAGCATTTGATTTAAGTCAGATGTTTTAGTATTAACAGATATGATTTGTGATATCAATGGTAATAAAACAGCATCTCAGACTTTGTCCATAAACCCATAAACATATATGCTTGTTACTACTATATTTCTTCATGACCTATTTTCATTTTTAATTTCCCCTTCCTGATATACAATGATAATATTTCATATTAGGAATAGCTGGCATCTTACTATATGAATATTCTAATGAGCCTGAAAATATTAGCCATTCTTAAAAACTAGCTACTTTAATTCATAATTAATAAATTTCACCCTGCTCTGGTTATAGTAATCCATTTTTCAATATTCATACCATGGATCCTTTCCTCATGACAACCTGAACTCTTCTTGCTGAACTTTCTTTGCATTAACTCTTTGCATGCAAAGTTACATATTGTCCAGGCTTCAAATTGGTAACTTTTATTTAGCATCTGCTATACCAACTGTGGTGCTGTGGCAGGCAGAGTCTATCTGATACATTAAATGATGTCTTTTTCTCCCAGTCAGGCACATGACTTGATGCAACTTGTTCTGTCATAGACTCTCTAATCTGAAAGGGACCTGACACATGTTGTCCGCGGTGTGACACAGAGCAGCGGAGCCACTCAGGCGCTAGGTTCAGAGTTCTGGCCACCTGGCTTTAGCTTGCTCTGAAACCAAAGTGGCCGGAGGGAACTTGCTGGGGTCTTCACAGCTTCAGAGACTGTGGACTAAGAACTGCTGGCTGAATGTCCAACACTTTACTTCAAGACTGGGAAACCAATTTAAGATATTTTATCAACCGAAGGACACAAGTCTGCCTTCTGCTATCACAGAGTCAAACCAGCGAACTTAATACCTGGGAAGACCTTCGAGAACACTTATTAGACAGGCTAAGCAAAGTTAAATGATTTGAGTTGCATGCCAAATATTTAAATTGCCTGAAAATGTGCCAGTGCCACCTATGTTTTTCTAATGGTTAGTTATGAAACAGAAGGGATTCTTGTAGACAGACCGATGTCCTGGGCTTCAGACCAGCCACAAAACTGACAGAGAGGTTTCTCATCCATCTTCTCTGAGTAGCTACAAACATGGGACACAATGTGCTACCTGAAACACTTTGTACTGTATTCTCTTATTTAAAAAATGCATCGATTCCATTTCGAAAACACTATAGGAGTGTTTCTCTTGTCAGTGTTAGCTGCTGGTACGTAGTAGTAACAGTGTGAACAAGGAGGAAAGAGAAAATGATCCAACAGGCTTACAACTAAGGGTATAGTTCAGTACCTGCCTTGTAAAAACATTTACAAGAGAGTGATTCATGATTTCAATGTGCTTCAAAATTCTTAACTACATTTGCCATTTTAGTAGGTCTTTTTCTCCAATGGCCCTAATATTTAAAATTTTTGAATCAAAAAGGAATAGTTTAAAAAAACTTGTCCCAAACGTAAACTGCTTTTTAAAACAGTAGTTAATCCTTCATGGCTCTTATAAAATGCAATCCAAGAATGGTGCTGTGTTTTAGGATTAGATAATGTGTCTTACGTGATTTTACAGGTCATGAAAAAAATATAAAATCTAAGTAAAAAGCATCCTTTTTAAAAAAAATGAAACACTCCTGTATTAATTATACTGAAGCTTATTAGATATCTACCAGGATTGGAGATGTAAGTTCATCACCCTCAAACACAGAGGTTTTATGCACCACTAAATTAATACACGGGTATGCTCTGCAGGCAGAGACATTAAATTTTTAACAGTGCAATTGACTGCATGTAGTTCAACCTCCAAACACACTGCTCGTGGAAAACGGCAGAAGACATGCTCTGGCATGTGATGTATGGTACTGGTTCCTCTAATGCGAAGATAAAAGGATCTACTTCCTGTTTGGATGTAGTCAAAACCCAGAGTACAAGGGGGTTTACACAGTCTCAGAAACAAGTACAAAGCCAGTTGGGAAATTCAAAGCCAGCAGAATATTTTCTGGTCTAAGATCCTCCGGTATATGCTAATTTATGACATTTACAGTTAGAGAGTGGTAGTTAAAATGGGAGAGAGAAAAAAACTGCGCCTTTAATAAAGGTCTCTTTTTTTGTAAAGGTTTTAGCAAAATTTCTGTTGGGCCCACTGAATGACCATTTTAAGATGCTCAACGTCTCTGACCCTGTGTACCCCACCCTTGAATTTTTTTAAAACACTTACAAAAATTATAAAAAAGCCCTAAGTAGTGTACTCTACAACAGATATTCATATGCTTTATTATGTAAGAGTAACTTTGAGGGATAGAGTGGGAAGTTGAAGTCTGAAAAAAATTCTTAAAACTGCAATTGTATTAATCTCCTTTTAAGTATAAAATTACTGTGAAAATCAGACATTAAGGGTAATCTTTTTATCTTTATTAAAAAGAGTCTTGAGTTTAAAAAAGACAGGCATTCAATGAGCATGCTGAACGGTGCCTCAGCAGTCCATTATTTGTGTGGTAATGGACCTGCTATGCTCCACAGTTCGAGACTCTGACGTTGTAACACAGACTGGCAGGGCTGCTAGCTGGGAGTACAGTTCACTGTATGTGCAAATTTACAGCCTTTGTATTATTAGCAAAGAACTTTATTAAAATGAAAGGAGAAAACCTATTTTAAAATTATGCTTAGAGTTATTCTCAATTCATAGCATAGAGTCTGCCAGTTTGAGAAACTCCAATAAAAACAAGAGATCCCTAAAGGTACCTACCTAAATTGTTTATACAATTAGACAAAAGTATTAATATTAAAAATAACAATTCTACAGTTTGCTCACTGTTCAGAATCATGTAAGCCCAGGAGAAACCAGGTTTGTTTCACTGTCTGGTATACCTGTATACTTAGCATAATGCCAAGTGCACTGTGGACTTACAATGAATATTTATTGAATGAATAAATGAGTATCTAAATAAAACTACCAACATAAAGACTAAGAATGATTTTGGTACCATGGGAAAAAAAAAAAAAAACCTGATCCAAAACTGGGTGTCTGTTCTACAAACGTCCACCCAGGCTATGGGTCTAGGTGTCAGATAATTTCATCCAGAAAGCCAAGACACAAAACCAGCCCAACTCCTTTGGTATCAGATCTCCCTGAACTTTCAAATAATGGGTCTTTTACTGACTTCAAAAGAGATCCCTTTCCCAGAACTCAGCGCTTCCCTAAGTGGTTATTACTGACTGAAGCACACAAGCCCCAGGTTTTCCAGAATTGATTTAATATTGCTTCTAGGCCACCTTACACAGGTGTGTCCAGGAGCACGGGGGTTGGGTGGGGGGAGAACACTGACCTCAATGGCGAAACCCTTGCTTCCTATTCTCTCCCTTTACCCGTTGAGTTTATTAGCAACTTCAGATTATCTTGGATCCATAAAGTGCCACACATCCATGGATGGAACTCTGAGAAATATTACGGTTTCTCATAAACCAATTGTATCGTTAAGCCTTTCATTTTAGCACATTAATGTGGAAGTTCTGACTCTTCCTCGCTGGTACCAAGGTGTTTCCCTCACTGGATGTACAAAGCACTCTCTCTGTGGCTCAGTGGTTTTATTACTGGCGGAAACATACCATTAAATATTCCTGTCAGGCAGTAAGGAGAAGAGAGATTCATTATGTAAAGACAGGCAAGGTAAAGGTTTACTATATAATCAATCAATGTTAATGCACCCTTGTTTCTCTTATCAGGATCAGGGAAACTGCCCCTCAGATATCTTATAGGAACAAAGAAATTTCTGGAAGAGAAACAGTAATCCTAAAAGTATGCACATTCCGACATACCATTCATCATAATGTTTATCACGCCATATAGTTACACATTTATAAGTTTAAATTCTCCTTAAATTCTCTTAAGCCAAAACAGCCAGTATGAATTATAGGTATTCATAATGGGTTTGTTATGGCTCTAGATAGTTCTAGGGAGTAACTAATGGGACGTCTGGGTCAATGTCCTGCATTATTTGAACTTGGTGATTCTAGATTTGAAAAGGAATTGTGCAATGTGCTTGACATTATGGCTAGTTCTTGGATCAATGAAAATGAAAGAACACTGGGTTGCAGTCCAGCCTCGGGTAGCTGTGAGAGCCCCCACAAGTCCCTTGTCCTGTCTGGGCCTCAGGGTTAAAGTGTAAAATACGAAGTTCGCGATGGGTGGCTTCTTCAGGCCCCAGCCGCTGGCCGGAGACCCAGCCTGCTGGTGCACGTCCACAGCTCGGGTTTACCTTCCGCAAGGCTCAAAATGATGCGACGCGGTTAAAAAAATACTTTCTTTTACAGCACCGTGTGCACTTCCATTTTCCTTCCTGAAACGTAGTCCTACAAATTCCTTGACCTGCGTTCCGTTATTGACTGTTTCTTTGGTCTATCTCTCAGGTTCCGTGTTCTTTTAACTAAAGGAACAACAGATTCTAAACAGAAGGTCATTCTCATTTTCATAATAATAAAGTGGTTAAGAAACAGAATGCAGAGAGACAATGGTTAGAGCGTATGTAAAATAGAACTCGGGCCCACCAGGGGCTGAAACCAGGCCAGGAAGCCAGCCTGCCATTTCCATTAACAATCCAGGAAGTCAGATAATAACTGTACAATAATTAGCCCCAAACAGCCAGGACTTGGTTAATAACTGATGGCTTCCCTAATTTTTGTCCCAGCTTCCAACTTTCAGACCAACCAAAGAAAGCCAAACATGTTCCTCTAACCAACCACCTAGGATGCCCCGCTTGTAGTCAGCCTGCGCTCAGGTTCACGCAGACTCTGGACAGGGCATGTCTGAAAGTCTTCAGGTTTCTCCCGTATAAAACTCTCCTCTTCCTCGCCTGCCTTTGAGTCTTTGTCAAAATGAGTTACCTAACAAGTGATTCTGAATAGTCGTTCCTTGTTCTCATTTGGTTGATATTCTATTCATTTATTTCCAAAGTGGGAATTAAAAAGGGCACAGGGAAGGCTCTCAGCTTCAACTAGATCCTTTCTGTGTTTTCATGGTCAATTGTTAAGTTCTTGGTAAAAACTTACACTTATTTCCGACCTCTTATACATCTATATGCTTGCTAAAACCTAACACTACACTTATCCACTAATCTACCGAGCATATGACTCCACCCCAACCTCTCAGGAAACGCAGAAGCCCGGAACAACTGCCTCAGCATCTTATCAACATTTTCTCCAAATATCTATAGTTTCATCCACGCAATTCCTCCCTTCATCTGGTCACAACAGAAAAGGAGACCTCTCTCCAATGCTGTGGGTCCTGTTGTCCCCTAACTTCCCATAGCTTTGACCTACAGATTACTCACCTCTCCTGTTTCTTGAAGGCTCTACCATCTTAAACTCCTTCACCGGCTCTCCTAACTCCAAGCCCCTCCACTATCTATCATTCTGTCTCTCTTCCCCACTTTAGAGCCCAGACACAGGATTTCACTACTTTTCAATTTCCATCCGTTCTATCACAGCTGCAATGCAAGTTCCACCTCGGTTAACCCACTGAAACTGTGCTAGGATCACCAGCAACTTTGTTTTTCCTTAATACAAAAGTGTATTATTCTCAGTACCTGGTATTGAGACAGATGTGTAACTCCTCTTTCTTGATCTTTCAACTCTGAAAATAGCTCTGCATTTTGAACTATGATTTGGCTTTAGCATTACCTGAATTAACTCTTAGAATCCTCATAATAACCAGATAACGTAGGTATTATTACTCCTTTGGAAATGAGGGCTCACAGAAGTTAAATCTCTCCATGCAGAACACACATCCGATGGGCCCCTTCTACCTCCCCATGGTCCATTCTTGCTTTCTTCCTCTGAGGTAATTAATAATGGCAGGAGATAGGAAAATACCATGAAAAACCCAGATTTTCTGCACATTTCCTGGCACATGAACACAAGCTCAATCTATGACGGGTATTACTTTTCTGCCACTTAAAACCCATGACTTACACATGTAATAAACCCAATAAATTCTGACTAATGTACCCAGAGAAGTCAGAACAATGACACTATAATAATTATGTTTGCTGGGCACTGTGGCTTGCTGGGGTTTTAAGGCAAGCAGGGGATTGTTCATGACCTGGAAGCCTCCAGAGGCCTTTACCTAGTCACACCAATTTTAGAAAAGAATAAGAAAAACTTTGTTTTTCCATTCTCCTAAATATGCACTCACTTCTAAAAAGGCAAAATGATAGATGGTGTGATTTGGTAATCATAGTCATCGTTTTGAGTAAAGTATTTACCTTTATCTCATTATGGCAAATAGTAGTTGGTAGGCGTGAATGAAGGGGGAGAGTGGTTAAGTCTTTTTCCTATTATGTACATGTATAAATATTGAAATTCGTGAGCTTTAACTTTGAAAATCTGCTACTCTAGGAAAATGAAGTGTAATTACAGAGTTGAACAAAACAAAAGAGGACATAAGAGCATAGATTTACTGATTTACTATCTTGCCTTCCCTCCCACTGGAAGCAATTTATGGTGGAGAGAGAGGGTAAAGACAGCTGGAGGAACAATAGGTCATTAACACAAATGAAAAGGAAAGGAGGCTCCGTACACATTTCAGGGACTGAGCCTAGGGAGAAAATTAGAGGAAGATTCTGTATTTACGCGACACTGGAACAGTGCTCCTGTCATTGCCTGAACTCCTCAAAAGTCCCTACTAAAGAAAACATTAGTATCTGTCATTCTGTCTAAATATTGTTAAATGCTTACAGAAAAGCCCCAAAACACAGTTGCCAGTTTGCCAAGAAGTCCTAAAAAGAACCGCTTACCAACTGTTTTTCCTTAGTGTATGAGCAAGGAGATAAGACCTGATACATGCTGTTAAAGACACTCTGTTACTTTAATGATGTTGCCCTTAAGGAAAGAAAATTATACAAAGAAAAAAAACAACAACATAGGAAGCAAGCAGTTCACTAGGTGCTGACTTTAAACAAAGAACAAATTTCTGGCTCAAAATGCAATATAGGCAAAAATTCGGCAAGAAGCCTATAAATTAGATAAAAGGAGCTTAAACTCAAATATAAAGGGGAAAGGAAACAGTCACCCAGAAAAGCTGCCCAAAACAGGGACCGTGGATGGATGTGGTGCCTTTCTGGATGCCACACCGCGGTCCTGGGGCGAGCCTGCAATCCCCGGGCAAGCTGGCTGGGAGCGCCCTTTACAGATTAGGTCCTAGAGACCAACCGAGCACACAACCTCCCTAACAGCAGGATTCTCTGTCTCACCATCATGGACTTAATATTACTGTTTTATAATCCCAACTCTGACAGAGGGTGTCTTTTATTTGAGAGAAGAGTTTTAAAGATGAGAAAACAGAAATGCTAACAATCTGGGAAGATCAGAAAACCATAACGTGCTAATAAGTTCAGTAACGCAAGGGGCCCTCGCAGCTACGTGGGGAGCAGAGGAAAGCAAGGCGCTGGCTTCTGCCCGCAGAACTCCTGGGCTGGGCCGAGCTTCCGTCGCCGCCCCGAGCGCCAGGGATGGGACGTCACCGGAACCCACTGCCGGACTCGGGTCTTTAACAATGTCCAACAATGACTTCTGAGTGAAGGTCTGCTTTTCAGAGACGATAGTTTCATTTTTGAATATTGTCAAGAATAATATGGTGACGTATGAGCTGAAGGATTCCAAGCAGGTTAGTTCAGATATGTTGAATATCTTTCCCCAGGAGCACTAACGACTGGCTCTCTGGGAAGGCCTTGAACGATACAGGAATCTGTCCTTGGTGCTATCCTGTTCAACTGCGTATCCATGCCTTGGAAGACAGCCAGCGAGATTAATCTGATCAGTAGAGGACAAAATATGCGGGGAGCTAAACGTAAAGAATCAAGATCCACAGTGATCCTGGAAAGTTCAAGTTATAAGCCAGAAGCAGTGGGAAGATTATATACTTTAAAAGGGTGGATTTTACGGTGCATGAATTATGTCTTGCTAAAGCTATTCTATAAAAACCAAACAAAAGCAACAGGAGTATGTTTAACTGGAAAATGTAAAGCCACATATTTGAGTTAGAAAACAAACATAGTGGACAGGAAAAGCTTAACTGGTGAAGTGTGAGGGGCTGAGGAGACTCTGAAATCAGTGTGGTCCACAGCAGGGTCTCCTGGAGTCTGACCTCTCCGAGGTCCAGACACATGCCTCAGTCCTCAGCTCCTAATATGTTTGCAAAGAGGAGATGCATGACAAATGCTTATTAAATAAATATGCTGCTTAAAAACAACAGAGTGCAAGAAAAGCTAAAAATCTAACATAGTCTTAGACTACAAGAGCTTTAAATACAGGAATTTTCTAATTTAAAAAAAATCTAACATATGGAGAAAGGGGAACCCTCCTACACTGTTGGTGGGAATGCAAGCTGGTGTAGTCACTCTGGAAAACAGTATGCAGGTTCCTCAAAAAGTTGAAAACAGAGCTACCCTACAACCTGGCAACTGCACTACTGGGTATTTACCCTGAATATACAAATGTAGTGATTCGAAGTGATCCGAAGGGGCACATGCACCCGAATGTTTATAGCAGCCATGTCCATAATAGCCAAACTATGGAAAGAACCTAGATATCCATCAACAGATGAATGGATAAAGATGATGTGGTATATGTATACAATGGAATACTATGCAGCCATCAAAAACCATTAAATCTTGCCATGTGCAATGACATGGATAGAACTAGAGGGTATTATGCTGAGTGAAATAAGTCAACCAGAGAAAGACAATTATCACATGATCTCTCTGATATGAGGAATTTGAGAGGCAGGGTGTGGGGTTTGGGTGGTAGGGAAGGAAAAAAATGAAACAAGATGGGACCGGGGAGGGAGACAAACCATGAGAGACTCTTAATCTCATGAAACAAACTGAGGGTTGCTGGAGGGGAGGGGAATGGGAAGGATAGGGTGGTTGGGTTATGGACACTGGGGAGGGTATGTGCTATGGTGATAGCTATGAAATGTGTAAGCTTGATGATTCACAGACCTATACCCCTGGGGCAAATAATACATTATATATATGCGTGTGTGTGTGTGTGTACATATATACATATATGTATGTGTGTGTGTGTGTGTGTGTGTGTGTGTGTGTGTGTATATATATATATATATATATAGCATAGAAAAGAGACTGAAGTAAATCCCCAAAATGTTGACAGTGTGTTAGAAGATTATGGGGAAATTGGGATATTCTTATTTTATGTTTTTGTCTGTTCTCCTTGTATTCTGCTTTTGTAGGACAGGGGAAAAATCCCTGCTGCCCACCCCCCAAGGTTATTTGACATGGACTGTTATAAACTGAAAGTCTGTGTCTCCCTCAAAATTTATGTCAGGATCCTAATCCCCAAGGTGATGTTTTAGGAGATGGGGCTTTTGGGAGGTGATTAGGTCATAAGAGTAGAATCCCTGTGAACGGAATTAGTGCCCTTGAAAGAGAGACCCTAGAGCCCTTCGACCATATGATGTCAGAGCAAGAAGACTACCTTCTCTGAACCAGGAAACGGGTTCTCACCAGACACCAAATTTGCTGGCACCTTGATCTGGCCAGGTCTCCAAAATGATGAGAAATCATTGTTTACAGGCCACTTACCTACAGTATTTTGTTACAGTACCCCAAACTGAGATACAGAGTATGTTGAGACATATTTCCTCTTGATGTATGCTACTTTGTATTGTCTATTTTAAAAATAAAATATTTATGTCTTTTCTCTCCCCCTAAACCGTAGACACCTTAACCACAGAGATGATATTTTATTAGCCTTGTATGTAGTTTGACAGCAAGGACAACAAACAGCGGGTTCTCGACCCCTTCTTGCAAACACTAGTCGAACTAAAGGAAGCTGCTCTTACCTCGTCCTAATTTGATAACACTTGACACACTTTCTCTAAGAAAAGATACTTGACTCAAACTTTAAAAAAAAATGTTAACACTGTGAATTAAAGTTTAGGCAAGATACAATTCTGGAGGAATCCTTTTTTTCTTGTTGGTGGGGAGGAAAAAACCTTCCTTTCAGTGCCTGTGGTTGGTGATTTATCTGATTTTACCCCAGTGCCCCTGATGGAGGACTGTCACCTCTGAGTGTCAGTTCTGCAGCCCATTTCACCACTCTCTCACTCAGTCACAAGAGTCATCACAGCAATAAATAGAAGACAGACAAAGGTCACCTGTGTAGGTGGGACCCTTGCCACAGGGCAGTGGGAAACATCCTAAGGTCTTTATTTCTGGACAACTTCGAAGGGAGTTGGCTGTTTATCTTCCATAGTTCCGGGGATTTTCTGGGTCAAAGACTGCTAGGCAAAGCCTATTCCCTGGGGCCTTAGGAACTGGTACTGATAAGAAATGATATTTCTACCATTGCTCATGAAAGAGAACCGGAAGTTAGCAACTACCACCTCAGCCTCGAAAACCCTGTTTAAGTTGTTGGCTTGTCTAGAAGGGCACTAAAATCAATCACAAAATAATGCAAACCCGTAACAAAGAAACTGATCCTACATCACTTTCCATGCCACATTTCATCTCATTTCCCATTTTTAAGACCTGCAGCCAGAAAAGCTTAACAGGAGAAGGGGAGGTGAATCCAACGCAAGGTGAACCAAACCTCCGTCAGCTCAGTGTCACTGTCAGGCATGTTTTCGTTAAACAGACATGACAGTGCGGCCGGGTGACCAAACTGGTTTAGACGATCCGGACAACCTGAAATCAGCTCAGAAGGAGGAGTCCAAGGCCTCAAACTAGAGAATTCAGGCTGCACGCATCGGCCACAATTCATCGCAGCCCCGAGACTCATGCAAATATTAATTATGAAGTTTTGAGGATCTGAAATATTTAGTCAGAGATGTTTAGTTTAATATTTAGAAACAAACCAAAGTAAGCTAATTCCAATTTGTGGCAGGTAGAGTTGCGGAAAGGTATGATGGATGAATTTGAATAATTATAAATGAAATCATTTAAGAAAGTCAGTGTACCCCAAAATTCTTTAAAATGATTTGTTTGTCCAGATAGTTTAAATGACCCATTGTTTACCCTGCTATGCAAATTCTTTCTCTTTAGATAATAAAAGGGCTGATGAATAATCACACAGTCCAAATTAGTGACATTTAATTTAAAGAATCATTAATCACACCACCTTCAAGTGTTACAATCATAAATATTAGAAGTGACAAAGTCCTTTATCCTACCCAGCCTTCATGACTTATTCTTGATGAGAATATAACCCTTTGCAATTATGGGTGACACATTCTGAATCTACTTTTGAATTTGAGAATTAGCACCACTGGGCGCCACTCAAGTTTATGGCCCTGGCTATGCCTTATTTATTGCCCACAATATTCTTCCTGCCTCTGGCTGTTCCAGGCTTTTCCTAAAATCTACTCACTGTAAAGCAATTACTGTTTACAGTGCACCACTCGGGGTTGTGCTTTCTGTGTATTCTTGGATGTTCAAACATAGGGAGACGAGATGGTCTGTAAGCTTTTCCCCGTTTAAGTAGATTTCCACAACACACATACACATTTCACCAGTAAATATTTATGGTTCAGCCAAGTGATGCTGTCTTTTGAGAGACACGTTTATGGGCCTGGAAAGAACCTGATGAAGAAAGATTTTAATTCCAGACTATTTAGCAACAGGGAACCACTGTATAATTTTTTATAAGGACTGACAGGCTGAAAGCAGTGTTTTAGGGCTATCTGACAACCATGATAGAGCATACCAGAGTAGGAACTAGAATAAAATACTCTTGCATTAAACCTCCAATACGCTGTTGCTCCCCTAAGATGATAACTATGCATTCTTTGTTAGCAAAAAACCCCGGCTTTAAATTATTTTTCTGAAAGCACAAACTATTTATGTTGATTGATGCCTTGAGAATGTCTAGCTAGTGTTAATGGCTCAGTCTGGGAGGTCGTGATTAGCCAAGCGCTGACCTCCATTCTTGAGGCTGAGATAGCTGCATTCATTCATTTCCCCCAACAAATGTTTTCTGCAACAAACGTTTTCAACTACCTACAGCTGTAAATGAAAGTTGATCAATTAAAAAAGAAAGAATACAAATAGTGAAGAGGTTTCTACAGCTTGATCATTTCTTGAGTAGAACAGGTAGGAAAAGGAGACATGAAAGCCAGCAGCTTTATCTGTATCAGAGGTTAAGACTGTCTATGTATGGGTTAAGTAAAAAACTAAAGATTTTTTTAAAATTCACTTAAAGACATTATAAATTTTATGTATATTGTCTTGCTGTCTACCACAGAGGCTTTCTTGACTACAAAGTTTGGTACAGTTTTGCAGAAATTTTCATCGACAGCACAATACACCTCTGTCCTTGACATGGGCTTGGCTGTGTGACTCGGCACTCAGTCTTAAGAGGCTTTGCACACTTCTACTTGCTATTTTGCATGTATGCTACTATGCTAAGAACATTCTAGCACGAAGTCCAAAGACAGACAGTGAGGAGCACAGCCATCCAGATGTTCCATGGATCTATTTTAAGAGGCAGAACAGAGACACACCAGCTGCTATGAAACCAATCTAGCCTTTTTTTTTTTTCTTTTTTTAAGATTTTATTTTCTTATTTGCCAGAAAGGGAGCGAGAGTGTGCACAAGCAGGTAGAATGGCAGGCAGAGGGAGAAGCAGACTCCTGGCTGAGCAAGGAGCCCAATGCTGGGCTTGATCCCTCACCCTGGGATCATGACCTGAACGGAAGACAGACAGATGCTTAACTAAATGAGCCACCCAGGCACCCTGAAACCACTCCAGTCTGTGATTAGCCAGACTGCACCTGAGATGCAGCTGCATGAGCAATAAATGGTTGTGGCTTTAAAGCCCCGAGTTCTGAGGCAGCACAAAACACAGCATCCTAGTGCTAACAGCTAATGGCTACAATGACAAAACATTTTTAGAATCGAAGTTTGCAAGCTCTTATTTGAATATAGATTTTCTCTATCAGTTTTCCCCCTTGTTCTACTAGGCATGACACTGTCACATATAGAAGTTAGTCTGTGGGATTTTTGTGCCCTTTCTATTTATTGCTTTTCTCAGCACTCTGTAGTTGTTGGTTTATCTGCCCAGGGTTCCCACTGCCTTTCATGCTTCTCGTCAGTATGTGCATAGTTTTCCTGTTTGGGAATAGTTTGTTTTTCCCACTTTGCTGGCATTTTTTCTTTTCTTAGAAACATAAAGTCTTTCAAATAAATAATGGCCTCTTCCTCTAACATTTATTTCAATCTTAGAATCCTCACCAACTTCGAGGGAAAAAGGAAACAGTAATAATCTGTTATCATTCTTAGGTTTTGACAATTTTAGGGAGTATCTGCAGAAACTTGCTGTGCTTTTTTTCTAAGTAGAAGTTTGTACATCCGAATGCATGAGTGAGAAATGCAAAGTCAGAAACGTATCCTGTGAAGCGCTCCGGACACTCTGACAGCTGTAATTTGTCAACATCAATCACTGCGCCTGGCTGCAAAGCTTCTGTCACAGGGAGACAGGGCACTTCCCAAATTGCCCACTGCCCTCTTTCATGGTAATCTTAGTTTTTGCCATCCAAATATCCCAGGATGAAAGACAGCTCGACGCATCCAGACATAGAGTAATTCCAATGTCATGGACATCACTGGGAGCACCCGCTTGCTGCTCTGTCCATCGTTAGGTTGGTCTTTTCCCCTCGGTCTACATGTGACAATAGATGACTTAGGCGGGGAGAGGAAGCGTGGCAGGACGTAAGTCAGCCTGTCTGCCATCTCCCTTCCTTTCTAATCAAAGGAGAGACCTCATGGAGTGCATGGTCAGCCTCGTAGCGGTGGCTCCCAGCAGCATCGGCTGGGAGGGCCCCTTGACCGCTAGCATTATACCAGCAAAGTGATTCTAAAATGCATACCTTTACCATGTGTTCCTAAAGGCATTATCATTTGCTAAATAGTATCGCTAAGTGTATTTAAGCTACTTTAGACAATTTAAGCACTAATTTTCCCATTTTTAAAAAAGTATCAATCTACCTTTTAGAGATATTTGAGATATACTACCACACAAATGCAGTTTCATACATGCTCAGAAAAACCCAGGTGGTATTTTTTGGTTACAGTTGAGTTCCGGTGGTGTTTTCTAATAAAGTAGGTGAGGCGAAACCCGGCCCTAGGTCCTCATGACTCCTAGGTCCTCATGCTCCGCTGTGCCAGGCTGCCCATGAAGGAAACTCCTGCCCACATAATGCAATTCTAGAAAGCCAGTTTTAAGACTGCTATCCATAATGCCGAATTTTGAAGCTGCTTTCCTCTAGAATGGATTACAAGAACAGAAACTCCTGGCTTAGGAATTATAAAACAGGCTTATTAAGAATCAGCAAACTGGATTATTTCCTAAATTTTCTGCTCTTATAACCTGTGCTACAGCTGAAGAGGTTTAGAAATAAGACCAAAGTCATTTATCACTAATTTCCGAGCACTTGCCATTTCCTTAGCTGTTGACGGATGTACTGCCGTGGCTAGCTTCAGTAGAGCAAGGTCAGCAGTAAGGGGCTGATACACACAATGACAGCTGCCGCAAGATGTCCGTCTCCTGATTCCCAGAACCTGTGAATATGCATGTTACGTGCCCAATGGGGAATGAAGGTGGCAGATGGAACTAAATTTTCTCATCAGCTGACCTTAAAATAGATTTCTCTGGATCATCCAGGTGAGCCCAGTGTAATCACAAGAGTCCCTTAAAAGTGGAAAAGAGAGGTGGAGGAGGTCAGAGTGATACGGTGTGAGGAAGACATGGTCAGACATTGTTGGAGCCAAAGATAGAAGAAGAGAGCCGAAAGCCAAGAAACGGGGGGGGGGGGGGGGCACTAGAAGCTGGAAAGGTCAGACACAGATTCTTCCCTAGACTCTCCAGCAAGAAACATGGGTCAGCTGATACAATGACTTTAGCTCAGTAAAGCCCAGTTGGACTTCTGAATTACAAAACTATGCAATGACTTCTGAATTACAAAACTATGCAATGTTGTTTTAAGCCACTAAGTTTGTGGCAATCTTCTGTAAAATCCATAGGAAATGAATACATCACCTCATTAGTGAGACAGGTTACTATCTAAATCATGGATAACTGAGAGACAGCAGGAATTTTAAATGTAAAACACCATCTTACTTCAGTAAAAACAGCTTAATAAAAGAATAGAAAAGCATAAGCAACCAGAGGAAAAATAAATTGGGAATTCATCAAAATTAAAAGTGTCTGTTCATCAAAGGACACTATCAAGAACATGAAGAGGCAGCCCACAGAAAGAAGGTATTTCCAAATCATGTATCTGATAAGGGTCTATTAACCAGAATATATGAAGAATACTCAGAACTTAATAGTAAAAAGATAACACAATTTTTAAGAGGGCGAAAAATGTGAATATGTATTTCTCCAAAGAAGACCTACAATTGGCCAATAAACACATGAAAAGATGCTCATCATTAATGATTAGGGAAATGCAAATCAAGACCACAATGAGATGCTAACTGACAACCACTATGATGGCTATTTTTTTAAAAAAAGGAAAATGGTGAGGATGTGGAGAAAATTGAACCTTTCCACCCTATAGGTAGGAATGTAAAATGGTGGGAATGTAAAATGGTGTAGCCACTGAAGAAAGCAGCTGGGCAGTTTCTCAGGAAGTTATAGAATTAGTGTATGATCTGACAATGCCTCTACTAGATCTACACCCAAGAGGAATGAAAACATCACTTGTACCTGGATGTTGATAACAGTATGATTTGTAATAGACAAAAAGTGAAAACAACTCAAATGTCCATGAACTGATAACTGGATAAACAAAATGTGGTATGTCCATACAATGGAATACTATTCAGCCATAAAAAGAAATGCAGTACTGTTACATGCTACCATATGATTAAACCTTAAAAATTTTTTGCAAAGGGGCCCCTGGGTGGCTCAGTCCGTTGAGCATCTGTCTCTTGGTTTCAGCTCAGGTCATGACCTCCGTGCTTGGAAGGGAATCTATTTGAGGTTTCTCTCCCTTTCCCTCTGCCCCTTCCCCTGCTCATGCTCTCTCTCAAACAAATAAATAAATATTTTTTTAAAAAATTTATGCTAAATGAAAGAAACCAGACACAAAAGGCCATATGTTGTATTATCCCATTCATGTGAACTGTCCAGAGTAGGCAAATCCATAGAAACAGAGGGCAGACTAGTGATTGCCAGGGAGGGGGAGAATGAAGTATCAGGACTGACTACTGATAGAAGGTTTCTTTTTGGCCGATGAAAATGTTCTGCATAGCACAGTGAATATACTAAAAACACTGAGTTATATATGTTAAGGTGGTATGTTTTGTACTTCATAAATTGTATATCAATTAAAAAAAGAAAAATATTAGAACCATCTTCCTAACGTGAATTTATGCCTTGGAACTAAATATCAAGATAGTAACCATTACCTTGTCACCTTACTGAGTTGAACTGACATTATATTTTTACTAAATCTTGGTTTTCCCTTGCACTTAACCCCACAATGCTGTCCTTGCTCTTATCATGAACTCAATTCCAGTTGGAATAAGAACATTTCCTCAGTGTTTTTAATTCCTTCAACTGATCTGACTTTCTGGAGTACTTTCTCCATTTCGGCTGCAAGTCATAGCTCTACTCGAGTTCCCTTATGTCTGTTGTCTCCTCGTCTCCAAGAGGCTCCCTTTTGGCAGCGGCCCCCTCCAGTACCCTCCCGCAGCCCCTTACTCTCTGGCAGATACCCTAAAGAAATGCACTGTTTCCCTGAGTATCTACCGGATTGAAAGTTAGACACTGCTTGTACATTAGTGATTACTTTAGATCTTTTAGTGATTACTTTAGAAATTTCAACCTGCTTATGCTGATGAAGTCTCATGTTCTTCAATACCTTCCCCTCATCCTGGGGAATGTAAGAATCTCAGGATGCTCTAATTTCATTTACCCATCTCGGCTTGTATGTGTGTATGTTACAATTGTTGCATATTTTAATTCTATTTTACCTTCTCTTTAAAAAAAAAAACTTTTATTTTTAAATAATTATAGATTTAAAGAATGTTGTAAAGAGGGACACCTGGGTGGCTCAGTTGGATGAAGTTTCGACTCTCGGTTCTGGCTCAGGTCATGATCTCAGAGTCCTGAGATCGAGCCCCGCGGCACTAGGCTCCGTGCTCAGCAAGGAGTCTGCTTGTCCCCTCCCCCTCCCCCTGCTTGTGTGCATGCGCTCAGGTAAAATCTTAGGAAAAAAAAAAGATGTTATAAAGAAACATAAGGACTCTCCATGTACAGCTAATTCTACTGGTAATATTTTTATCCCTGATCTATAATGATAAAAATATTATAATAACTTATTTTAATTTTGTCTGTAGTAAAAAGTAATGTAGCGATTAAGGAAGGCCCTCGGCTTCTCTGTCAAAAAATAAAAAAAGATCAAACACTACAGGTTGTGATAAGCGTGTCATTTTTTATTACATTGTGCTAGTAGGTTCAAGGATCTGTGTTGAAAAACCCATTAATATATTTTTCATCTTTTTATGTTTCTTTTAATCTAAGAATATTCATGTTTCTATTTTATAAAGAGACATTTAACTTCCTCATCAGGTCATTCTCAAGTTATCTTTAAAACATAAGAGCTACTTTCTGCCTCTTAACCAAAGACAAGTCAAACACGTGCAGAATACAGAGGGCTATAGGCTCAAGGGAATACAAAGCCACAAGCCTTCTTCCCTTTCCCGCAGAAATGCAAAGATTAAAAAAACAAAAAACAAAAATCAAGATGCTAAGCTTGAATGCCTTTTTTTTTAAAGGGATACAAAAAACTGCAGATAGTGAACAAGACCTTATTTCTTTTTACTATGTATCAGCATAGTTGTGAGCGTGTGTATATAAAAATGTTAGAAATAAAATTTTTTAAATTAAAACTACAACAGTAACCCTTGATGGTTTTAACTCATTTTCTCTTTTAATTTATATTTTCTAAATTACTTAAGAATAGTTTTTTTTTTTTAATTTGTCAGTGCATTATTCACATGAACTGAATGACAGCACCATTTTCCTGTCTAATACGGAGTTAATCTTCTTACCATTGGGGATATAATGGCAGCCTTAAAGTTTGAGAGACTTTAATTGCATTTACTGGAAAGTATCTTGCTACTTATTTAGCACTTACTTGTCTTCTTTGTACTTTTATAGAGAGGGGCCCAAAGGATCATGACTAGTTTTATAGGTGTTGACATGGTCTCCCAGAGCTAGATCCTGAGTGTCAAGAACATAGCATTAGTATCACCTGGGTCCTTGTTAGAAAAGTCGAATCCCCGACCTCCCTCACACCTACAGAATCAAAATCTGCATTTTAACAAGACACATTAAGTGTAAGGAGTACTGAGGTAGGCCACTGTTATAACCTCGCCCCTCCTTTTCACATGTCATTATTCTCTTTCCCTGCCCATGTCTTCTCCTTCCTTCTTGAAACACAAGTTTCGTTATTAAAAAAACAAAAACAAAAATAAAATCTTCACTCACTGATTCAGTCACTGATATCTCTTTTAGAGATCAGACTATCTCATTCCACTTTCTCTCGCTACCCTATTCCTGGAATGAATTCTATGCTCTGTCTCCCTCTATTAATTCACTGATTTCCTTCTTAAAATTCTGAAATGACATTCACTCCAATGTAGTCAGTACACAAGAAAGTACACAGAGATGTAGTCGTTAATCTGGGTAAGTTTAGATCAACATGATAGCATCAAGAGTCCTTACACTGACTGGAAAGTGAATTATCTTGGCATTTGGTGCCTGATGATTTTTGAATGCCCCTCTTATATGCCTCCATTCAAGATCATCTCCATGTCTGTGCTCCTGCGTAGCTGGCTTACACCAGGCCAAGTGGACTGAAGGCCTCCTACAGTACTGTCCCAACCTTGAAAAACAAATTTTCTGTCTCAGCAGAAATAACCCACAAGTATACACAAAGAATTCATGGCAATGAAACGAAAGGGGACCCAGCACTTAAAGCTTATCTATTCCAGATGTTCTTGAGAAGGCAGCCTCCTAAATCCTAGAACGCAAAGGCCCATCTATAGTCTAGTGTTCAAAACCGAGAAAAGAAAAAGCTGTCAATGAGAGCCATGGGATTCCTCACCATCAAGTGGTACAGAAGTAGCTCATGCTACTGAGGAACCAAACCAAAGAAAAAACAAATTCTCCTCCTAATTTCAATGACTTTCTTTTTTCCCCTTCCTTTTTATTGTGCCAAGAACACTTAACATGAGATCTCTTAACAAATTTTTAAGTGCACAATACAGTAGCGTTAACTGTAGGCATGCTGTTGTTCAGCAGATCTCTAGAAGTTACTCATTTTGTGTTAACTGAAACTTTATACCCATCAAATGGCATCGTATGCACAGGTCTGAAGGCCGAGATGCTTTGAAATGTACCGGGTACCCCAGCGCGCACGCCCCTTCTAGGTTTTGGGCAATCTGCTCACTAGTGATTGGATATTGTGTTATTTATCAGGTCTGGCTTTTATGAAGAAAAACGAAGAGCATAAAAGAAAAGAACCACAGTGAAAATGGGGCTGTGCTGGAAGGTTAATGCGCTCTTCAGCCCACTTCAGATAGATCACTGAGCAGCCACACAATCTGTTTATCTGATGCATGCAGAAAGAAATGTTACGCTTCACCTTTGGAAATGGGCCATTACTCCTGTTGACAGATTATGAATTGTGGAATCTGGCCGGCACCTGGCCAGACAAGGAAGAGTTCATAAATCAGACTCAAAACAGAAATACCTGACTAAAATTCTTGAGTTCTTGGAGGGCTTAAAAGAGGAAATATAAGGAGAGAAGCAGTTAAACCCACATGTGAGTGAGTCCGTGTGTATATGTATGTGTGTCTGTGATGATCTTCTAAAGACCTTTGTTAAGGGTCTACAAAGAAGTAGTTTTGTTGTTATTTTTCGTGGGCCACAATGTTCTGGTTCACCTAAGAACAGAATGGGAGTAGGGGGTCGGGGTGGAGTTGGGATAAAGATTCTGGTTTTGAACAGGAAATTAGCTTGGGTCGCCATGAGTAGAGATAAGTGATCAGTTCTCACGACAAAAAGTACAAATAGTTGATAGGGTCAGTGTGTGTTTATTCACAAATAATCTGGAAAACAGGCCCATGATTTTACAGATACGGACAACTACAACTTGGTGGATGATACTAGGCAGATTACTAAGTGGACGAGAATACATGAAAATAAGAGTTTATAAAGTACGTGAAATGGCCAGAAAAATGTCAATGAAAAGAAAAGGATACTGTAAATGCCCTTGAAGAAAAATAAACTGCTTGTGAGAAGACTAGCTCAGAATAGTCGTTTAGTGATGCAGAAATGAAATCCAAAAGTAACTTTTAAAAAACTATTATCTGAAAATATGCTCCAATGAGCCCCCACAACCTTGCAGATATTGATAACCCTCTAGAATGGTACTAGTAAGGCACAAAAGGTGGCGTTCCACTGTTGTGCGTCCATTCACAATTCCTCCTGCACTGACGGGGCGCTCATTACCATGGCCTTAGAAGGGACTGGTTAGTTTCCCACAGGCCCTGCTTTTGCTGCGGGCAACAGCCACGAGGCTGCCAGCAATTCTTCTTCAATGCGGCACTGTAAGAGTTTGTACTTTTTTGAACATTGCTATATCACCAGCATAATTTTTTAATCATTTTATTTTAAAAACCATTATTTAAGGCATGCTTTAGAATATAACATGTAACAATGTAAAAAGTGAAGGATAAAAGGTATGTCAAGCCTTCTGGCTGTGATAAGGCACCATCTCTGAGATATACTTCATTATCTAAAGACTTTTCAGAGTTCTGATGAATCAACAAATTATTTTCAGATATGAAATACTACTTCTTTTTCCTGTTCCTTATTAATATCAGCAACTTCAATTTCTCAGGCCTCCTGACTTTCTCCTGCTCAGGGGAAACCAGCTTCTGTACAGTCCTTCTGGTCTTTTGATACGATTGTTGCTTTGCCCAGCATTTTTACACTAGAAACCAAAGTTTTCCTCAGGCACTCAATACTGTATGTTAGTCCACCTGAGGACTCTCTCTCAAGTGCTGCCTCTGTTTGCTCCGGGCAAGAGAGTCCAGTGCAACTGGCAGGGAAGGAGACAGATGTGGCTGCGTCAGTAAGTCTTATGCTTACTGCTCTTAGGAATGCTCTTACGAAGGCAATCCATGATAACTTTCGATTGGTTTTTTCCTACTTAAATTTTGTCTTCAATCTCTCTGACTTCCCTAGTGTAGAACTTTGCAAGCTGGGTGCATATGTGGTTTCTGATCCTTCTGTACCCCGATCTCCAGATCCAGACCTACATATGCCTGTATCCCAATCACCACACAGCACGTATCCTCCGGTGAACGACCATGTCCAGCAGGAGAAGTTTCCAAGGAATGCAGCTTTCCCAATGTTTGCCAAAGCAGCTACACTGCCATGTTCATTTTCTGGCTCTTCCTTTAAAATGCTCTATTATCTCAATGTTAAAAAGAGAACGTATAGGTTTTCTTTGTCAAGATGTTTTCTCTGGGTCCAAGTTTTTTCTTCCTGTTTCATTATTCTTCATAGAGTTCTAGTGTCTTACCCTTAGCAGCAACATTCATTCCAGTAAAAAAACACACCGAAACTTGAATTACAGTAGTCTGTTTTAGGGTACATACCACACCAATGTGAAGTGACTAACATGTACAACTTTCATGTTTCATCACACCTGGTCCAAGTTTAAAGCGTTAAAAAAATAAATCCCAGGCACCTTTATATTCAGTCTGTTGAAAAAGAATGTTCTCAGCCTTGCTGTGATTTTTCATTTTGATGTTATCTCACTACATCCTTCTAACATTTCTCCAAAGGAAATGACTGTCAGACACGTATCTCAGAGAAATAATCAATCGGTAATTAATCATTGGTGAATTGTCAGATCATCTATAAACTAGCCAAGAACATTATAAGCAATGTTTATCCTAAAGTACTAATTTCTCTTCCTCAGAGAAATAATAATGTTTTAAGGTTTTTGTGGAAACCTGTCTCTAGACACTCAAGCATCATTGACTGGGTTTAGTGCTCTGTGCATAAGGTGCATAAGGCCTCATGCCATGTGCTGTCAAGAAAACCTCAAGATCCATGAAATGTAGATAGTGAAATAAGGTTAAACTCACAAGAAATTTAATTAAATTCAATAATGGCTCAATATAAATATATAAACAAGGGTGGACGTTAGTGTTTATCAGGTGAATTGTAGAGAGAATAATTGCTATAACATTTACTATACTGGCATTTTACAGGAAAATTGCTTCTAGAAAGAATGAGAAGCACTGCATTTTGAAGGGCATCAGAACATGCCACCCAAAACAGGCCACTTGGGCACACCGACTGTTTTGAGCAGAAGGCACTTAAGAAATAGCAGAGGCAAAAAAGGCCTTCTGAGTGCCCCCCCCTTTGTACCCAAAAGCAGGGCGTACATTTCCCATGAGTCAGGTGCCCCATGAAGAGAACATTCAGACCTAGTAAAATAAGCCTTTATTTCCATTCGTTTCCCCCATATATTTCCTAGTCACCCTGCCAAATTTACTGCCCCGACCCAAACGCCTTTTTCCTTTGTCTTGACAAGTCTCCACAATTTACTGCTCTTTGTTAAAATGGCATGTAAACTTTTAGGCCTATGTATTTCTTTGGGTCATTTCTTATATATGAAGGCTTCCACATACATATAGAAATAATAACACTGACTAAAATGTGTATGCTTTCCTCCTGTTCATCTGTTTTCTGTCAGTTTGAGTTTTGGGCTCCCACCATAGAACCTAAGAGGGTAGAGGAAAAGTCTCTCTCCCAGCCTCCTGCCAAGAATCTCAAATGGATGGGTAGCATTTGACTGAGAAGGAGGAAAGCATTTTGCACAAAGTCTCCATTTGTTAATTCCTCTAACTCTTAAAAAAAAGAGAGAAAAAAATCTTTTTTAAAAAATGTGAGCTAATATAGTACTAATATCAAAACTTCAAAAAAATCTAGTTAAGATAACTTCAAGAAATATAAAATAGTGATAAAATTGATAAAAGATTAACAGGAGATGTCAACTAAAAATCCTAAAACATTTCTGAGATAAAGATAAACTCAAAATGGATAAAAGACCTCAACATGAGGCAGAAATCTATCAAAATCCTAGAGGAGAACATAGGCAGTAACTTCTTCAATATTGGCCATAGCACTTCTTTGAAGACATGTCTCCAAAGGCAAAGGAAGCAAAAGCGAAAATGAACTTTTGGGACTTCATCAAGATCAAAAGCTTCTGCACAGCAAAGGAAACAGTCAACAGAACAAAGAGGCAACCCAGAGAATGGGAGAAGATATTCACAAATGACACTATAGACAAAGGGCTGATATCCAAGATCTATAAAGAACTACTCAAACTCAACACCCTAAAAACAGATAATCACGTCAAAAAATGGGCAGAAGACATGAACGGACACTTCTCCAATGAAGACATGCAAATGGCTAACAGACACATGAAAAAATATTCATCATCACTAGCCATCAGGGAGATTCAAATCAAAACCACACTGAGATACCACCTTACACCAGTTAGAATGGCCAAAATTAACAAGGCAGTAAACAACGTGTGTTGGAGGGGATGTGGAGAAAGGGGAACCCTCTTACACTGTTGGTGGGAATACAAGTTGGTGCAGCCACTTTGGAAAAAAGTGTGGAGATTCCTTAAAAATTAAAAATAGAGCTACCCTATGACCGTGCAATTGCACTACTGGGTATTTGCCCCAAAGATACCAATGTAGAAAAGGAAGGGCCATCTGTACCCCAATGTTCATAGCAGCAATGGCCATAGTCACCAAACTGTGGAAAGAGCCAAGATGCCCTTCAACAGACAAATGGATAAAGAAGAAAAGGTCCATATATACAATGGAATATTATGCCTCCATCAGAAAGGATGAATACCCAACTTTTGTATCAACATAGATGGGACTGGAAGAGATTATGCTGAGTGAAATAAGTCAAGCAGAGAGAGTCAATTATCATATGGTTTCACTTACTTGTGGAGCATAAGGAATAACACGGAAGACACTGGGAGAAGGAGAGGAGAAGTGAGTTGGGGGAAATCAAAGGGGGAGATGAACCATGAGAGACTGTGGACTCTGAGAAACAAACTGAGGGTTTTGGGAGGGGGGAGTGGGGGGTTGGGTGAGCCTGGTGGTGGGTATTAAGGACGGCACATACTGCATGGAGCACTGGGTGTGGTGCATAAACAGTGAATCTTGGAACACTGAAAAATTTAAATTAAAAAAACAAACAAAACATTCTTGAGAGAAATTTAAGTCCTCAGGAGGAATACACTGTGTTCTTTGCCCAGAAGATTCAGTATTATTAAAAAGATCACAGTTAGAGTATTTATACTACCTGATTCTAAGACTAATTATAAAGCTAGAATAACTAAGACACTGTAGTACTGGGATATAGTTAGTCATAGAGATCAATGGAACAAAATGGAGGGTCCAGAAAAAGGGCCATACATGTAACAATTGATTTCAACAAAGATTTCAAGGCTATTCAGTTGGGAAAAAAATTCAACAAATGGGTGTTGGAAACATACAGTAACCATTTGCAAAAATATGAACCTCAAGCCTTAACTCATCATTTACAAAAGTTAATTCAAGATGGACCATGGTCTTTTTTTTTAAGATTTTATTTATTTATCTGACAGACAGAGATCACAAGTAGGCAGAGAGGCAGGCAGAGAGAAGAAGGGAAGCAGGCTCCCTGCTGAGCAGAGAGCCCCATGCGGGGCTCAATCCCAGGACCCTGGGATCATGACCTGAGCCGAAGGCAGAGGCTTTAACCCACTGAGCCACCCAGGCGCCCCAAGGACCATGGTCTTAAATATAAGACCAAAAGCTATGAAACCTTTAGACAATGATACAACAAGAAAACATTTCAATGACCTTGGGTTAAACAAAGATTTCTTAAATAAGACAAAAAAGCATGAGTTATAAAATTTTAAAGTATCAATAAATTTGATTTCATTCAAAATAAACATTTTTCTTCAAAAGAGACTGTTAGGGAAATGAAAAGGTAGACACAGACTATGAGCAGTATTTGCAAAACAGATATCCAAAAAAAGGACTTTTATCTAGAATATACAACTGAATAGTTGAAGGAAAATAACTGAAAGGAGTCAGAATATGGCACCCCAAACAGGCCACTTTAGCACACTGATTTGGGGAGTGAACTAAATGAGCACATATGTGTACCATGTCAGAAGACAAACTACAAATAAATTTACAATACATGTAAGTTCAATAGGCCTAATAGAAAAAGTTCTTTCATGCAACTTTACATATATAACTCTTTTAACTCTCTAATATCAAGACCAACAGTCTAATAAAAAAATAGGCAAAAGATCTGAACTGTGGTTTTTTCAACTGTGGTGTTTACAGACAGTTTGGGTTGGATAATAATCTCACTGTAGAAGGTTGTCTTGTGCACTGCAGGTGTTTAGCGTCTCCAGTCTTATCCAATAGATATCAGTAAGATCCCTAGTGGTAAGAACCCAAAAGGTCTTAAGACATTGCTAAGGGTCCCATGGGAAGCAAAACTGCCCCAAATGAGAACCGCTGATTTAAATTAACTTAGCCAAAGAAAATATACAGACGACAAACCCATACAACCTATGATAATCAACTAAGAACTACTGAAAACAATGGGAGTGTTTGACAAAATTATATAATACACAAATATTAACAAGAAAGAAAATACAAAAAAAAATGAAAGGTAAGATTTTATACTCAACTGCAACAAAACAAGTTGTATACATAGGCTTGAAAAGAAATGTACTGAACTTATATGAAGGAAGCTCTAAAAAGTTACCGAAGGGGCATGAAAAAGGTGTAAGGAAGTAAGTATGTGACCGCAGAACAAATGAAAAGTATGAAAAATTTCCCTAATCTTATAAACTCAGTGAAATTGCAATAAAAGTAAGAATTTCTTTTAGGAACAAAATAAAACAATTCTAAAGCTCACTGAAAGCACAGAAGAATACCAAGGAAAGTATGTGGAAGAGTAAATTATACTTATCAAAAACAGTACAGGGATAGGAAAAATGCATAGAAAAGCCACAGGGATTGATGGTATATACTTGGATATTGTATGTCTGATAAAGGCACTGTTTGCAAGTGGTAAGCACATGGTGAACTGACGGACGAGCAAACCAGCCAGTAATCTGGAGGAGAAGATGGCATCAGCCCCCTGCATTACTTCTTACCCTCAAATGAATTTCAAATGATCCACAAAAAAAAACAGGAAAAAAAGAGAAGAAAATACATGGACAGTTTTACACTTTTGACAGGAGGAAAGTCTATTACAGATAAGACATACAAGACTACTAAATCTGAGTGCATAAAACTGAAGCATCTTTAGCTAATTTATACATATCTAAATGACTAAATCGCAAAAACAGGCTGTTCAGTAATAGAAGTCTGAATATTACATAAAACTTGCTTTTACAGAAGACATTTTAAATAGAGAAAGCAACATATTAGATTGTGTATAGAAACATATACAGGCATTCAAAAATACATAAAAAGTTTTAGAAGGATGTAGAGCATTTTATCACTGAGGAAGATAAATGAGATCTGGTGTGGTGGTCTGGAAGACTAGTTTTCTTGTAATGTTTTAAGTGTTTTATTTCTTAAGGTTAAAAAAAAGAACTGGAAACAAAAACAAAGAACTGTGAATTCTGGATGGTAGCAATGTGAAGGAGAATTATATTATTTTTCTACATTTCTGCATTTCAAAAAAATTTTTAAAGATTCAAAGTTTTGGGGGGTGAAATAAATGAGCATAAATAAATGAAATAAATGAGTACACATGAAATGTGTACCATGTCAGAAGACAAACTACAAATTAATTTATATTACATATAAATTAAATAAGCCTAAGAGAAAAAGTCCTTGCCACTGAGAAGATGAACAATCCAACAGAGAATGAGTAGGCAATAAAAAAATTTACAAAGCCTATAAGGAAAGATGCTCTATTTCCCTAATAGTTAAGTAATAACTTCCCAATTAAAGTGACAATTTTCTTCACTAGATTGGCAAAAAAAATTCATTTTGGCAAGTATGTGAATACACACACACATACATGTGTGTAACATATGTATATATATTTCATGATCCAGCCATCTTACTTCTGGACACTGAGTCTTCCTGACTACTCGCATAAATACGTATACAAGGGTATTGGCTACAACAGTGTAATAAAAAAAAAAAGAAATCTAGACATACTCCACATATGTCTATGAAACTACAGTTGGTTTAGTATGTCATGGTAACTCTAAACAACATGATCCTATGTGTGCATTAAGCAGATTTGCTGGCTCTGTATTTTGAGAATACATAACATGTTTGCAGGAATAAAAGCAATACAGTATATTTATTTTGAACATTTTTTGGTTAAAAATATACATACAGACATCCAAGACGCTCAAGGGATTTTAAGTAGGATGAAATCAAAGAGATCCACACTGAAACACGTTATAATCAAAATGAGGAAAGACAATGCCCAAAGGAAAATCTTAAAAGCTTCAAGACACAAATGACCTTTCACAATGGATCATAAATACATACCCATACACCCACGCACAAAGGCATAAAGTTCTAGGAAGATAAATACCAAATTTTTGGAAGCCGTTACCTATGGCAGTTAGATCATGATAGGGACTACATTTTCTATGTTTCATTACTTTGACAACATAGTTTTTGCAAAGAAGAAATTTTTTTAATATTGATTTTAAATTTTATTTATTTTGTGGGAGCTCATAATCAAAGACATGGATGGTAGTAAGTAGCATAAGTAGCATGGGAACCCAAAGAGAATTTCTGAAGATTTTAAAGATGGAAGAAGGTAATAAAGTAGTTGTGATTCTTCAAGTGATGTGCTATATAATCTTTTATTCTAGACGAGGAGATTTTGTGGTCATTACTAATGGTCTAAATTAATACAGTACTGCCTTAAGTTCTTGACTGCCCTTCTAAGTACAAGTAACTGTAAAGAAACAAAAAAAATTCTATACTTTTCTACCTGAAACAGTATTTGAAATATTTATATATATGCAAAGTAGGTCATATTTCATCCAGGTTGTCATCAATTCATCCAATTCTTGACATGATATATAATTTTTAATGATGTGCAAAAATATTCTGAGTACTCTATCCAAAATCATCTAAGTATTAATAAGACCAGAAGTTATAATGACACACTAAATATAACCAAAACTTAGGGCAATATTTCCTCCTTTTCTATCACAAAATAGATAACTTGCTCTCACAAAAGCACAGTATAGGCAGCAAATGAGGATTTTCCGTGGCATCTTCTGATAAGTAGTACCACTGCCAACCTCAACAAATTCCCAAGACATTTTAAAATGAGAAATTTAGTTGCCAGCTCTAAAATAAATCATTTTATTTATACAAAGACTAAGACATTCTTTGATATATGGTAGAATGTTTGCCTCCTTTCTCTCTGTGCCCGAGACTGAAGTATCTGACAGTCACCCCAACTAATCCCCTTGAAAGTCCAAGATCAGATTCATTCCTAGTATCTGTCATCTCTAGTGGAGTGCCCAGTGTACTCTTTCAGTCCATTCTACTCCAACTGAAGTCAATACAGGATGCTAGAATATTCCACTAGTAAGAGTCTTTTAATCTACTAAGAAATGTGCTTTATTTCCCACAAAATATATAAACTGAGTTTGTACTAAAGATTTCTTTTTTTTAAAAAAAGATTTTATTTGGGGCGCCTGGGTGGCTCAGTGGGTTGAAGCCTCTGCCTTCGGCTCGGGTCGTGATCCCAGGGTCCTGGGATCGAGCCCCGCATCGAGCCCTCTGCTCGGCGGGGAGCCTGCTTCCTCCTCTCTCTCTGCCTGCCTCTCTGCCTACTTGTGATCTCTGTCTGTCAAATAAATAAATAAATAAATAATCTTAAAAAAAAAAAAAGATTTTATTTATTTATTTGACAAGGAGAAACACAGCGAGAGAGGGAACACAAGCAGTGGGAGTGGGAGAGGGAGAAGCAGGCTTCCCGCCAAGTTGGGAGCCTGATGTGGGGCTCGATCCCAGGACCCTGGGATCATGACCTGAGCCGAAGGCAGACGCTTAGCGACTGAGCCACCCAGGCGCCCATGTACTGCAGATTTCTAATATGGACTGCCTTCCTGTGAGGCTGAGGAATGCCTTAGTAGTTGGTATTTTAAAGAATAACAAACCCAAGAGTATGCATTCAACTAAAGAAATGGTTGATTTGGGCTGGCTTGTGAAGGAATAATTTGACACCATCCACAATTTGACAATGACAGGGAGAATGTACTTTGTCACTTTACTAAGAGAAAGTCTGTACAGCTGTTCAAAATTTGGGCCCACATACAGAAGACACCTTATATTGTCCTGTATCTCTGTTACAGAAATAGTATTTTGAAAAGGCTGGAAAATAAGAAAGATTACCCATAATCTCATTACTCTAATATATTTTCTCACTTTCAATCTTTATGCATATATGTGATTTTTTGTTTAGCACAGTCCAATCACAGCATGTGTAATTTTATATTGTTTTTAAATTTATCTTCCAAATGAAAAATGGTTTCTCGATGAGCCACTTAACCGTCATCATGAAAGAGTAGCCATTTCAAGGATGGGAAGGGAAATATTTTAAAATCTAATCAGGGGTTTATAAGTCTTTTGGGGATATTTTGGAATCTCAGCAGGTGTAGATCTACATTTCCTTCCTGATTACGCTCTCAGTAAATGACTCTGGGAGCATATCCCATAGTGTCATATTCTTGCTGGAATGAATAGAGCTTCAAATGTATCTGGTAGACACTTGCACACTTTTTTCATTTAATCTCTGCTGTGGCTGTCCTTTTTCTTTTCTAATTTTACTTTTTTGTGCTTTCTACTTTATGTGTTCTGATAGCCCACTTTTTTTTTTTTTAATATTTATTTATTTATTTTAGATAGAGAGGACGGGGGACGGGAGGGGCAGAGGGAGAGAAAGAGAATCTACAGGAGACTTCGCACTGAGCATGAACCACCTCCCTTCACCCCTATGCGGGGCTTGATCTCACAGCCCGAGATCATGACCTGAGCTGAAATCAAAAGTGACGCTCAACTGACTGAGTCACCCAGGGACCCTGTCTGAGAGTTCACTTTCTAGTTGCTTCTCACTCTCTATTTTTAAGAACCAGGTTTGTGACTACTTAACAATTTTGTCATTTTTAATTTCTCCTTTGACTCTTTTTCTTTTATTTGACTTCCTTAGCTACACTGCATTATTCTATTTGTAGCTTCCTGAGTTAAAAACAGATTTATGGTTTTTTCTTTTACTTTATTTAAAGATTTACTTATTTGAGAAAAAGCACCAGTGCGCGGAGGGGCAGAGAGAGAGAATATCAAGCAGATGCCCTACTGAGCAGGGAGCCTGACAAATATAGCAGGTAGATGAAAAAAAAGAAGTACATAAATGGATTCTTCAGGCCACAGTTTTAAAAAAGATTTATTTATTTATTTATTTGACAGATCACAAGCTGGCAGAGAGGCAGGCAGAGAGAGAGAGGAAGAAGCAGACTCCCCGCTGAGCAGAGAGCCCGATGCGGGGCTCAATCCCAGGACCCTGAGACCATGACCCGAGCTGAAAGCAGAGGCTTTAACCCACTGAGCCATCAGGCGCCCCTTCACGGCACATTTTAAGTGCTTTTACTAGCAACAAGTAGAGAAGAAAATGCCCCTTATTTCTAGAACCTAATTAGGTTGCGAATTTTGCTCCAGTAGCTGTGAATGGAGCAATAGGGAGCTCCATCCAGCGTAATATACACACGTATCTGACGGAGACTAAACAAATTCAAATCCAGGTAGACGGACATTTTTTCTTACTAAGTGTTGAAACAAAATAGCACTTGGTTTCCAATCGATTCATATATTTTGGGTTTATTATTCTTCCCAAGTTCAGTCTCTAAGCTCTGTAGAGTAGCTGTCCGGTTGCGCCATGGAGGAGACAGCGGCGGCAGGTTCGGTGCACGCGACCCCGGTCCCTGTGCGGAAAGTGCTGACCGAGTTTCCATCTCATTTGTCAATTTCACATTCTGCCAGATCTGACGTTTTGATTCAAGCAACAAGGAAAACCCCCCTTAGTCTTTTCTTCATATTTTAATTAAAAGGGAGAGAAAAAGAAAAGGCAAATAAATAAGCAGGGGAAAAGTGTGAGTAGACACCTGACAGAGACTGATGTTTCTGAGTAATGAATGGGTGACTTAAAATAGCCACTCAGAATATTAGGCTGGTATGTCAGATGGCTCAGTTTCCTCCTAGCCATCTTTCCTTTACTTTTTAAAAACATACTGAAAGCTGTGACTCTAATTCAGGTCAGTAGGGCTTTATCTGGCTCTTATGGTTTGGAGAATCATGACTTTTCTACTTTCATCCTGTGTACACAGTAACTCTGTATGAATCCTTTTCTTTCCTTCTTTCCTTCTCGCCTTCCTTCTTTCGTTTTTGTTTTGTTTTAAATTCATAGTGCTTCCTAAACCAACTTCCTCTCATTCAGCAGTTCAGCCACAGGATCTCTTATGGAACAGAATACAGTGGATCTGGATGGTCACAAGGTCACAAAAACAGTTGTCTGGGGGTGACTGATGTAATCTGTGTGAATTCCAACAGAGTTTAAAACAGGGGATGGATTTAGAAATAAATGGCTCAAGTGACATAATGAAAGTTGTGACCTGTAGGAAAATATGCTGAACCAATTTGTAAGTTCAGTTTAGCAATTGTTGAGTACAACAGTCTTCCACACTTTTTGTCTTGGCTCAGGTCCTTAGGCCCTGGGGGTTTTTGAGGTCAGTAACAAACGAACATCTATTCCCCGTATCATTTACTGTCTGGGAAGAAACTGTTTAGTGTCCCCTGATACACGTTTGTGTCTTCATCCAGAATAACAGAATCACTGCTTTTTATCTGGATTCACAGCTCTTGAGAATGGAGGTCACATTTCTCAGACTCCCTTGCAAGAAGGTACATGCAGAGGTTTTATAGCAGCTTATGAGAAATGTCCTTAAAAAGGCAGCTGACGCTCTGGCTCCTTTACTTCTACCCTGCTGCCTGGCACACTAATGGGATAAAGCTCTAGCTGCCCGGGGGACCAGGAACATGAGAGCCCCGCCCAGGAATGCAGAGTGGAGGGTGGAAGGAGCCTGTGTCCAGAACGACTGTGTGAAGAGGAGCCACTAGCTCCTGTACTAAGTCAGAGTGAGGAATTCATTTTATACCCCAAATCAACTTTAAGATTTCTTTTCATCATCAGTGACATTTAAAAATGAATTAAGAAGTTTGCTACCTAACTCAACTGTTGAAATGATTTTCATCTTACCAAAAGGGGAATTTAGAATAAAACCCAGGATTTTTCTGCAGTCTCATTAATGCTTCCCCACCCTCCACATATCCTCCTGGAGATACTTGTATTCGGTCTTCCCTCAAACCTCACACAAGATGTCCTGATGAGCCTCACAGCCACAGACAGCTTAGAAACCCCCATTATCGCTCACATAAGAGTGAGCTATAGTTTGTACAAATATCATATTTTTCAATAAGTCAACAAGTCGAGATTCAGCAGAGGCCTGACACATTGGCCCTCAATGACTCTACAGCCACTGACGTATTTCTTGTAAAATGTAAGTCAGATAGGTTATCCCTTTGCTTAGAACCCTCCAATTCAACTCTGTCCCAACAGGTAAACAGATGAACTGGAAAAGCAACAGCTCTTCTTAGATCCTTAAGAGAAAGTGAGGTCACAGGGCAAGCTGCTGCCCCCAAACTGAGACCAACAGCTGAATACAGAGAATCAAATCTTAACCAGACCGGAAACCCCTGAAACCAAAACCTCCATGGGAAGCAGTGCGGGATAAGAAAATCTTAACTATAGGGGCGCCTGGGTGGCTCAGTGGGTTAGTGTCTGCCTTCAGCTCAGGTCAGGATTCCAGGGTCCTGGGATCGAGCCCTGCATCGGGCTCCCTGCTCAGCGGGGAGTCTGTTTCTCCCTCTGTCTCCCCACTCCCTCCCCCGCTCATGCTCTCTCTCCCTCCCCCAAATAAATAAACACAATCTTTAAAAAAAGAAGGGAAGAAGACCAGATCTACAGTAGATGAATTGCTGGAGGCTCAGTGTGGACAAGCCTGAGGGATAAAAACTCCAGGGCGACCCCGGCACAGGGCGTCCCCACATTTTTGCGTTACCTTGAGGAGCTTGACAAGATTCCCACGGTAAGTATCAGAGCAAAGAACCCCGTGCTTCTGGCTGGGGGAAGGGAAGAGGAACCATTCTGAAATACAGCAGAGCACTCGGTTTCTCGTCTTCAACAACCTGCCCTCAGCAGGGACTGTTTAACCAGGGCCTAACCTGCTGGGATTTCATCAGAGCCCAGATGCCCTGAAGAGAAGGGAGAGACCCAGCTGCGGCCCACCTCAGCCGTCCTCTCCCACCAAGGGGAGGAAAGAAGGAAACGTCTGAGAGGTGTGTGAGAGTCCACAGCCCAGAGGTGCAGGCTCCCTACAGACCGTCAGACCTAGTCCCAGGACTGTAGACCGTTCATCTCCCACGCCTCCCCACCACCTCACGGGCCTGTGTAGAGCAACTCCTGCCCAGCCCATCATGGCCAGCTATCAAGAAAAAAATTACAAGGTACGTTAAAAGGCAAAAAACAGTCTGAAGAGACAGAGCAGGGATGAGAACCAGGCTCAGATATGGTAGGGGTGCGGGAATTTGAAACGACTTTGATTAATATCCTCAGAATTCTCATGACGAAGACAAAAGCATGTGAGAACAGATGGGCGATGTAAACAGAGAAATGAAAATTCTGAGAAGGAACCAAAAAGAAGTACTGGAAATTGAAACACAGTAGCAGCAATGATGAATACCTTTGACAGACTTATTGCTAGACTGGACATGGCTGAGCACAGTCTCTCTGAGCTTGCGGATCTGTTAACAGAATCCACCAACACTGTAAAGCAAAGAGAACAGTGACAAACGGAGAGGAGCATCTAAGAACTGTGGGACAAGTAGGAAAGGCGTAGCAAATGTAACAGGAATCCCAGGAGTAGGGGGAGTGAAAGGAACAGAAGAAATACTTAAAACAATAACCACTGGGAATTTCCCCAAATTAATGTCAGACGCTGAGAACCACAGACCCAGGAAGCTGAGCAGGATACGCAGGACGAATGCGAAGCACTACACACAGGCATATCATTGTCATCATTTTCAAACTATGGAAAATGAGAGAGAAAGAGAAAGTCCTATAAGAAGGCAGAGGAGCAATTTGACCCACAGAGGAAGCCAAAGTCCCAGAATCCCTGCTGGCCATACAGGGATCAGAGGAGTAGACAAGAATCTACCAACTTCTAGATAGAAATAGAAACTACACATGTCCCTATGATTCTTTCCAAACTGCTTCTACCCACTGAAAAGAAGTATAGTGCTTAGGGGACAAGGAGAGTTTCGTGCATTCCTTCCTTATAGTTTTATTGCTATTCTGCCCTTTTTTGGTGACCCTTGTTTTGAGCACGTGGACTCTATCTACTTCCCTACTTGTCTATTAGTGACGATCTGTATCATCACTCACATCCAAGTCCTATTTTAATAAAGAGGTACTTGTCAATACTTCAAAAAAACACAACTGACAACAAAAGAAAAGACTTAAATACTGAGTCTACTTGGTTCTGTTTTTGTCCCTGAGTTTGTATCTGAAATACTATGCAGTTAATACCTTATTAAGTGCAAAGTGCATTCCATATGTTATCTTTTTTGAACTTTGCGACACTCCTGCATTGTTAAAATTATTTGCTTTTTGTCTTACATCTCTGGGTCTGATTTTTCACTGGGGTTTTGACTTCTTTCTCTGTTTTGTCATTTTATTTTAGATGACTTACTGCAAGTTCTGCCAAACTCTTGGTGGAACAAAGTTGACAGGTTAAAGAAAAAAATAATAAGACTGTCACATCAGAAAATCTGGAAATAAAGGGTTCTTCAGGGTCATATAAACTGCACCAGGCAGATGTCACTAGAGCCCAGTCCTTGGGCTCCAGGCCTGTTTCTACTCTGGCCCCAACAACCCCGATTTCCTTCCGTCTTCCCAGGATGATGGGCTCCCAGATACCGGGAACTGGCAGAGAAAACCGTGCTGAATATGCAGTAGGTCCTCAGTAAGCCTCATTTCATAAATTGGTTTCTTGGCAATCTACATTCTAATTTTTCATCAGTTCATGTTTGTGTTCTCGACAACCTCACTTCAGCTAGCATCTCGGGGTTGGACAACAGTTCAGAAAGATGGGCCAAATTGATAGGATTCGTTGTTTGGATTTAGAAAGGAAAAAGGAAGAAAATCTTGAATATGTTTATGAAACTTCTGATGTACTATTTGCATGCCAGTAGCCTTATTTAATTCCTACTCATGCTTCTGTGTTTTCTACCCTGATACATATGTTGCTCATGTTTTTCCTTCAGTATATACTCAGTAAACATGACCAAAATATGTCTGTTCCCCCACAACACACGCACACCCCATTTGGAGAGATGCCAAGAATTACCATTTTATCCGAACAGCATCAGATGATCTATTAAATTTGTTCTAAAATTTAGGAGATGCCGTACTAAAAATCAATAAATATCAATAAATCAATACTAAAGTCAATAAAATCAATCAATAAGTAGGTATTTATTATTATTTAATGTAGGCCAGTGATTCTTAAACCAAGAAGTCAGCCTACCTAGCTTTCCAGAGCTGGATACTTTTTTTTTTAAAGATTTTATTTATTTATTTGACAGACAGAGATCACAAGTAGGCAGAGAGGCAGGCAGAGAGAGAGGGGGAAGCAGGCTCCCCGCTGAGCAGAGAGCCCGATGCGGGGCTCGATCCCAGGACCCTGAGATCATGACCTGAGCTGAAGCCAGAGGCTCCAACCCACTGAGCCACCCAGGCACCCCAGAGCTGGATACTTTTAACTAAGAAATCATCAGCGCGCTACCGGCTAGATTTCCTAAGGACACCTAGACTCCTTCTCTGGCCCTCCTACTCGAATTTACAATGATCTGGCACATGAAGTTATGACACTGGGGACAAAGAGAAGGAAGTGTCCCACTCTTCCCAGGTCATGCCATTGTCGCTGCCCTGCACGTCCCTGCTTCCCCGCCCCCACTGCCAAGTAAAAAAAACCAGAGCCTGCATTTTAGGCTGATCATCATCCTCTGGCTATAGGCGATATCTCTGGGAGGCCAGAGGCTGCTTCCAAGGGTGCAGAATGAAACACACATAAAACCACCATCAATCATTCATCAGTTACAATTACCATTTGCATCCATTTATCTAATCAGAGCCTGCAGCGACTACCACCCGTGAGCAGTTCAAAGTCGGTTAACACAGAAACATTCAGGGTGATTAACACTACCAGATACATATGCCCGCCCCTGTTCATGTTTCATTGACATGAACAATACATGCTGTCCCCCACATCACATGTTTGAGGAGGATGGGGAAATTACTGTACTACAGCGGGAGGACGGGGCTAATCATATGCCACATTTCTTCAGACCAGTGAAGAAACATCCTGTAGGCAGCTAATAACTGGAATTGTGGTTTTAAACATACTCTCTTTTTATTTCTAGAACCACATAAAGTGCATAAAGATGCAAAGTTGTATATATGTCCATTCAGCTTCCCAGCTTCCTCCCCACCACTGCACATAGCTCTCCCATCAGGTTCCCTTACCCTTCTCCTGCCCTCCCCGCCAAAGCTGTATCTGCGTGGCTTCTGCATCAGGTTCTTTTCATGATTACAATCAGCCTTGAAGTTTCTACATATTCATTTCATCCAGGACATCTTTTGGGAGCATCATAAATAAAACTAAGAGCACTAAAGATGGTTACTGAAGACATTTCTTTTTCATCTGTTTCAGAAATGTCTCCATGCCTCTCCTGTCACACTCGTGTGTGTGTGTGTGTGTGTGTGTCGGGCAGCTGGGGGTGGGGGGACGACTCAGGATCATACCTCACTGGTCAGACATACACCAAATGGATTTCTGTTCGCGTCTTGCTACATCATTAATGTGGTTCTATACTTTGTACTGTACATAGCATAGTTTAAGGACCTTAAACTCTCAAAACTGTCCTATAAAACACAGTTTCTTTTAGTTTGAAAAGAAATATTTAAATAATACAACACCGAGGTGATAGCAAAGAGATGTTACTCAAGGATAAAATCCTAGCTCACCTACTTTTGGACTCGCTCCTGGATCGTGTTAATGCAGCTATAAAAACTTGGTGGGGAATTACATTACACTGAGTCTTTGCAATTTTACGATTTTGACTAAACCCACTAGACTGAGGGATGAGGTATGTGTGGAGGTGGGGGAACAAAATGTATTAACTGTCAAGCTATCCCAAATGGATTTAACTGAATTTCTCTTGTTCTTTAGCTGAAAGGATTAGTTGCTGTTTGCATCCTGGTTGAAAACGTGCTCAAGGAACTTGAAATCTTGGTCAGGGATGAAAAGTGCTATTTTCAGGTCAATATTCCCTCCCCTTCCCCACACTCCCACACTCAATTCTATTCCTACCTACAAAGGCTGAAATCTCTGTACTCCCTAGTTTCTTTCTGTATGAGGCAGCCTAAGAGGTGCCTTCACTGGGCTCTATGACAGGCCTATCTTTAGCCTGAATAATAGGATAATTAGGTTTCAGGGTACTTTAAGTAGAAGGAGAAAAGGTGGGTTTCTCAGTTGCCACCATGCTCATTCCTGCTTCCACATGTATTTTTATATTCTTCCTCCTGACAGGAAAGTTCGTATTCTCCTCTCTTACCTCCCTTTCTGTCCTCCCCCCACCCCCCTTTTAATCTACTCCTCTTACCTAATTTTTTTTTCCCCTCTTACCTGATTTTAAGGCCCAGTTCAACTCACACCTGAATTGTGAGGCCCTTCCAGAGCATGACAGTGATTTTTCCTACACGTACTTCTTATTGAATATTTTCTGGAACACATAACAATTTCCTATATCCTGTATTCTTCATATACGTACAAGATAGCGTCTCTTCCGAGTGACTACAGTGTTCCTGAGGTCAGCTGCACATCAGCACTGTGCTGTTTGGGCCGATAGAAACGAATGACATTTAAACTGAAGTTTCTCAGAACTTAAATTTTTAAAAATTACTTAATGTGGGAGGGAAAGACAATCTCTTATGTCTTGAATGCTTAGAAGTTGGATATTCTTAGATTCATGAGAAAAAAAGAATGAAACAGAATAGTATAGCCAATTAGGATAGAGCTCTGATGTGTATGCGTAAGATCTAACGTGAATGGATTTTACTGTTGTGTATGTTAAAAACCATTTTCTTAAAAACATTTTCAAAGTTCTAGATGCTTTCATACTAGAATCCATTTAAACATATTTTAAGTAATAAAAATGGGTTAATCCATTCATAAGAAGTTAATAAGCAAGATTATCTAAGAGTAATGAGATTTATAGTATGTCAAACCTGTAAGTATATTTAAATATATATTATTTAAATATATACTATTTAAATATTTAAATGTATATATATACACATACACACATTCCCTAGAGGTAACATGCAAAATAAAGTATGCAGAAAAACTCGAAAAAATACCCTTTGTTCACGTATTTTGAGATATGACATTAGAGTGACTTATTCATGAGAATTTCCTAATACATTAGTAAGCACGCTGCAGGATATTTTGGAAAAGTAATGAAGGCTTAGTAATGCAAAATTCTTCTCCAGCTTTCTTTTCCAAGAAGTAAATGAGGTGAGACTTTCTAGCTCTTCCTACCATAATCTCATTTATCACTTCAACCTACACATTTGTATAGCCGCTTATTCTTTTTGGAATGTGCTCCAGCTCCTCTACTAGAGCCTAAGTCCTCTGGAGACAGACCCAGGATTCTCCCATCTGTTTGCAAGGCCTACCAGCAGAGTGCCCCGTGCACAGTATGTGCACAAGAGAAGAAGGAACGGGAGTCTGCCAGACAGACCAGGGGAACGTGGGAAAGGAAGAGGAGGAGAGTGAATGATGACCTGGTTAGCACCAACTGTCTGTACAGACTGTGCTCCAAGGCTAGCTGGGCATGCGACCAACATTATCTCACTCATCAGCATGGCTGTCTTTACCCTAAATCTCTACCCAACATTTACTGAAAGTTCCTTGGCTACCAGGTACCTTTTTCTCTGAAAATCTTCAGGGAAACTCACAGGTAGATAAAGCCATTAAAGAGAAACAATGGCACAGTGAGTTGTGGATTGTAGTGGTATGGGTAAGGAGTACAGGAAGACTTTTTTTTTTTTTTTTTTTAAATGAGGAATTGGTCCAAGTGGAGAGGACAGATGGAAGGAAGTACAGGAAGACAGGGAGGTGGGAACAGGATGGGAGGTGCACGGGGACCGCTGGCAGCTTGCTGTTGCTAAAACAAAAGTTCAAGGCACAACACAGGAGGAATGGGTATTAAGACCACAGGGTCCATGCCATAAAGGATCCTGATGAGCTGGTTAGTGAGCCTGGACGTCACCTCACATGCATGTACAGGAGACCCATCAGACATTTCAGAAGAGTGACAGGATAGTTTGCTCTGGCAGTTTCGTAGGGGACGTATTTGAAGGGATAGAACTGAAGGCTGAGAGACAATTAGTAGATGGGATGAGAGATGAACTCAGTTCAGACAAGAGTATTAGAACTGAAGATGAGGGGAAGAGTCGAGAAATATTTGGGAGGTATACTTGTAATCTCTGGGAGTAATCTTTTTCAAATGTAAATCATCAGTCAGTATCACCCCCTGGTTAAACCCTCTAGATGCGTTCCTACTGCTCTCAGAACAGAACGCACACACCCCAGAGCTGACAAGCCTTCACTGGTGCTTGCCTCTTGACCTCATGGCCATGTTCCATTCAACCCCTCTCCCCAGTCCCAGGCCGTTCTTCCGGTATTCAGCGCACCAAGCCCCCTCCCTTCCCTCTACTCATCTGTTTCCCCTCTGTCCAGAATGCTCTTCCCCAGCTCTCCGCATGCCAACTTCTTTCTCATTCTTTCTATCTCACCTCTTCAAAACACCTTCCGCAGAAACCTTATCTAATGTGACCTTCCTCAATTACTCTACTTTTAATTTACTCATTTCCTCCACGTCACGTATCACAGTGCCTACTTACCTTGATTGTCTATCCTACTTGTATTTTACCTGTTCATTATATTGTGAGCCCTTCCCCAAATGTGTCACGGGAGCCCTTGAATTCTTGGATTTGATTTATCCTTGACAGTACCAGCACGATGCTGCTTGATATATGGACACCCCCCCCAATAGACTATATAAATGAATATATATATGAAGAAATGATAAAGACATGATTGTATATAAATTAGAAGATGAGTTAAAGGAAGAAATCTAGTGATAGAGCCAGCTACCTGGTTGCAAATTCCACTTTTAGCCACTATCCAAAGTACTCGTTCTTTGTTTTAGAGGAAATATCTAATTCACTCATTCATACTCTATGGCAACTGCTATCGGGCAGATAATGACGCTGCATACAGACAATGTCCTCAAAACAAAACCAAATATAAAATGAGTATCAACATGTTTAATTGGTCTAAGAGATACATGCTATGGAAGCATCTATAAACCTATTGAAAAAAAAACCCTTTTTTATTCTTGCTTGGTTAGTCTACAAATCTGGTCACCTTGAAGATGTGACCTTTCGCATTTATTCCTCAAAAAATGCTTAAGACAAGAAGATGGCAGAGAAATAACCTTAATGCTAAGAAGTTAACTATTCTGTAATGTGCTAAAAACATAGAGTGTATAGCATTTTAGCATAAAAATTTAATAAGTGGCATTTCCTAAATAAAATTAAAAATCAGTTTTATGGGGCGCCTGGGTGGCTCAGTTGGTCGAGTGACTGCCTTCAGCTCAGGTCATGATCCCGGACTTCCAGGATCGAGTCCCGCATCAGGCTCCCAGCTCCTTGGGGAGTCTGCTTCTCCCTCTGACCTTCTCCTCTCTCATGCTGTCTCTCACTCATTCTCTCTCAAATAAATAAATAAAATCTTAAAAAAAATCAGTTTTATAAAAGCTTAGATTTGTCTTTTGTTTCCTTTTTAAATTAATAATAACATTTATATTCTACATTTTATGACATACATGTAAAATTCTCTAACACTGAATACTTTTGATGTATTAGGGGAATCTTTTTTACATATGTCTAGATCCTTCCATTCTAAATTTTTATAAAAGGCAGTACACTATGCCATAAGCTACATAATAACAGATCAATTCAATTTTTCTGTAGTTTCCCTATGACAAAGAAATCCATTTTATTGGAAATAACTTCCTATCCAGAAATAATTTAGGGAGGGCTAATATTAAAGGAGCAACTTTCATTTTGGATTCAATGTGGTTTCTACCTCCTTTTCATGCCAGAAATTCTGAAATTTTAGTGTGCTTTAGGATCATGATATTTTTTTTTTTTTACAAAACCACAATTACCAAGCCCCAACCTATGTAGTCTGAGGCCCAAATATGTACATTTTAAAAGTACCTCAGAAAATTATGGGGGAGAAGAGGGGTCTTATATGGTCTACATTTCTGGAACTCTATCAAAAACAATACTTGGGGGAAATGTCTGAATTAAATAGTGCCTTACAGTTTACTATGCTTTTCCATTCATTATTTTGCTTACTTGTCAGAGCAGAATGATGGGAAGAACAGGTATTGGCATCTTATTTTAAATGCAAGAATCTAAGACTCAAAAAGTATAACTGACTTTCCACATCTGGTCCTCTTACTAGCAATATACAGTGATACTGACTCATTCTTCTACAAATGTCTGAGTATAAGCTTTTGTGCATGCATTGTTCTTGGTTCTTAGGAAAAATCAGCAAATAGATTAAAAAATCTCTATTATAATGAATACGTTCTAGCAGGGAGAGACAGATATAAACAGTAGATACAATAAATATCATGAAACTAATATTAAGTCCCACACAATCTATTCAAAGTAACCACACAGTTAAAATACTACATCTTACAGAGATTATCAAGAGGACTTTTGAAACAAACGGGCTCTCCAGTTAATTAAATAAAAAACAAAATGAAACCCAACACTCCATTCCCTGAGGAGTCTGACAGAGACTTAAGTAGGATAACAGCATTTTGCAAACATATAACCTTTTCTCTCGTGGTAACAAAGTCTTCCTGTAAACTCTAAACACATGCACAGCTTAATTCCCTTGTGGCTGTGTTACTTATGGAATCCACATTATTCAGTCTGCTCTGTAGATGGCACTGCAGGTCCAACAACGAGGCTTTGCTCAGCCTTGTTAGCACCGCCCCACACAGCCAACTATCGTATTGGCGACTATGAAAACCACCTTTGCTCCGAAAGCAGAAATCACTTTACGATGGCAGGACACAACTCTAATTTGTAATTTAATTCAAACGTCCTTATTAAGTATGAGGTCCCACAAAGGCTGAACTGCTGAAATGATTCTGTTTATCCTGCTATGTCTACTGTAGCCTGTTCCCAGGTATGGTAGAGTGTCTGTTCTCGAAGTGGACAAATGATTCATTGATAAACTGATTCATAATAAATCATTCCTGTGGATTCTGGGTCTGCCTCAACCAAAAGAATACTTTTTTATGGCACTTGATTTTTACTTCCCAGCCCAGGAAGTTAAGTAATTTTCTGCTGGGAGGGAGATTTAGTGTCTGCTGAAGGTAAAGGACAAAGGGTTGAAGGCAGAGGCGCCGTACAGCAGTCAGACCGTAACGTGAAGCAGGCGTCTGTCGTCCTGGTTTGGAGCAAGGACTGCTGTAAATCAGCCAGAGTGTTGAGGAAGGAGAAAGGTCAAGGCTTCTGGTTCCGAATCCCACATTTTTATTTTATTTCACAGGGACTGACTGACTGATTAACCTTTTTGCAGGGGTCACTAATGGCCAATGTAATGTAACTGTAGAAGCAGGGGCGAAGGAGTTCCAACTGTGCCCTAGTAGGATCGGACTACTCTCTCTCCCCGTACACTTGACTTACACTTGTTCTTCCTGGCTCCAGCACCAGCCTAGAACACAAGTCATAGCTGATCGGACCTTCAATAAGCATGTTGCATTAGCCTGGCCTTTTCTTGACAAGTAAATCCTGAAACACGCAGGAGGGATGGGCCAGTCTGGCAGTTAATCTTCATGGGCACTGGAGCATCAAGATAAAGTTTCTAAAGTTTCCCGGGGAAGGAAATGCTTTCTTCCAGGAGACTGCTGAAAGGTCACGGCTGCCCTGCAGTCCTCACCCTCTTGGCTATTTGGGTTCCGCACTAAAGGAGATGCCTTGCCAGACCCTGCTGGCGAAAACTAGCTCACCTATGCCACCGAGGCTGGCAATCTCTCTGGGCCTTTGTCTGAGCCAGTTACTCCCTTAAGGAGCTGACAGCGGAGAGAGGAGGTGCTCTCTCTCTCTTTTTTTCCCCCTTCTGTGAAGCTTATTGCTTCAAGCAGTCTCTCATCCTCCCCGTCCATATGGCCAATTGAACTTTAGTGACAGAAATAAAGAGCGAGGAATAATACAGAGACAGATGTTTCAGATCCAGAAGCAGCGAGGGTGCTAGAATGATGAGAAAGCACAATGACAATCTGGACAGAAAGAGAGAGAAAGGATGTAATATATCAGTCCTGACTCACAATTCTTCAGGTGGACCACAATGATTTTATTTTTCAATTATCTAGAGGTTGAGGTATTGAAAGGAATCCAACAAGGAACCCAGGGCTCTCAAAATCCTGGCTGGGCAACAGCCGGGATCAGAAAACCAACAAATAAACTGCCAAAGCATAACACTCCTCTCTGTCCCTCTATGTCAGGTTTTAGTGAACAGCTGGAAAATTGAAGGAATTCTCCAAATGTACTGGAAGGTCAGTGTATCACTGGACATGATTTCAATTACTCTAATATTGCACGTGACATATTTTAATTGAAAAGAAAAAGTTAAGTACAACTCTAGTGAGTCCCTGATTCAGTACTAATTGTTCTGTGCGTTCACAGTCAGCAGCTCCGAATGGGGGACCTGTCCAGGACAGAATTCTGCTCTTCTGCTGCTCTCCAGTGAAAAGGAGCACTGCCAGCAACTGGAAGGAATAAACTCTGATTTTGAGCACACTGGTTATTTTTTTCCTCCTCCATTCGTGTCTTTCCTAGGCAAGTATTTGTCTGCATGCTTCCAAGGATCTGTTAATCTGTGTTCTAACGAAATCCTCAGAAAAAAGAAAACGTATCTACAGGAAAATATATAAAATATATAAAAAGTTATATATATAACTTATATATATAATATATATATTATACATATATTACAAAATATATAAAATATATAAAAAGTTATATAGAAAATAATTATCATTATAATCAGAATATGGAAAGGGAAAAAAGGAGTAAACCACAATATACATTTTAATTTGTAATTTATAAAAGGAACATCCTCAATATGACAGTATACGTGAACTTACTGGAACTAAATAGTCATGATTAAAAAAAAACACAATACACCAAAATTGGTAGTAGGTGGGAAGTATGCATGTTTGGGGGGGGGTGTTATACCACTAAACAAGTATTTGTTTTTTGAAGTAAAAATCGCTTGATGGCATATAATCTACTTTCAGTTATTTCCAAGAAAACAAATGAGTATGTTTAATTACTCTAGATGGAAGCATAATTGCTGGCACATGCAATCACAGAAAAGAGAGCTAATCTATTTGCCCACCCCTTGGCAAAAAATATAGTGAAAGCCATGTTAAGTCAACCTTTCCTTTTTCTCCCTTCCTTCCCTCCTCATCTCTACGTATGTGTACATGATGTGTGTGTGCATGGACGGGTCTGCACGCATGCTCGGGCTAGCAGCTCCTCCCTAGACACCTGGCTCTTTCGCAGTCATAAGGACATGCCCTTGAGCTGAAAGCAGCATTACAGCTTATTAAAGAGATAGTAAGAGCCCCATATGAAGAATGGGTTTTTTAACCACTGCTGCTAACTAAACAAGATGTTCCCTTCCTGCAGAATGGTCCCATTTTCAGTCCTATGTTCTATTGTCCAAGATGGTGTTTTCCAAACTTCAGATTTTATTGCCTTTCATATCACAAAGGTCTAATGCCAGGGGGGTCATAACACATATGTACAATGAACAGGAGCCACTGAGACTGTTTTTCAAGAACTCATTTGGGAGTTTTTAGGAAATATTGGGTTCTGTGGAATTAAAGAAGAGTCATTTAAAGATTCAGCCTTATCAACAATATCCAAACTACGGAGAGAACCCAAATGTCCATCAACCATTGAATGGATGAAGAAAATGTGGCATGTGACATGCGTGCGCGCGCACACGCACACACACAGAGGAATATTACTGAGCCATAAAAAAGAACGAAATCTTGCCATTTGCAATGGCATGGATGGAATTACAGGGTTTTATGCTAAGTGAAGTAAGTCAGATACAAATACCATGTGATCTCACTCATATGTGGAATTTAAAAAAGAAAGGAGATGAACACATGGGAAGGAGGAAAATAAAAAAAGGAGAAAAGGAAACATGCCATAAGTGACTCTTAACGTTAGAGAACAAACTGAGGGTTGATGGAGGGAGGGGGGTGGGGGATGGTCTAGATGGGTGATGGGTATTAAGGAGAGCCCTTGTGATGAGCACTGGGTATTGTATGTAAGTGACGAAACCCTGAATTCTATTCCAGAAACCAATACTGTACTGTATGTTAACTGACAAAATTTAAAATGAAAAAATGAAAAAAAAAAAGAAGGATCACCATTACCAAGTAGTCCTATTATGGGAAAACTTAACTTGGAATGATTTCAGCAGCCCACCCACTCTGTCAGTTACACTCATCTCATGTGTGCCCTGTGTGAGCGGAGGCAGGATCACCGCAGAAAGGTGGCTTAGCTTTAAATGCAGCCCTTCTTAACCTTGACTGTACAGGAAACACCTGGGAAAGCTAAAAAAGCAAGAAGAAAAAAACAAATAGAAACAAAAAACAAAAAACAAAACAAAAAAAAGGCCCACAAAACCACAACATCTAGGTAACACCTGAGATAAGCCAACTCCATGAGACCCTCCACGTGCAGAACAGAAGTCCAGGCTTCAGCATTTCATCACCTCCCGGGTGATTCCAGTGTGCAGCTGTGGTTGATACCCTCCTTTACCTCATAAATAGTTCAAGAGGTAAAAAAGAAGGTACTAAGACAAAACCCTTGGCCTATGGACTAAGTTATCAGAAAGTTATAAGGCAACTAATTCTCAGAAAAACTCTTCCAGTTTATCTGACAAAAATCTTTCTATAGCAGCCCTGTGAATTCGGAGATCCTGGTGAAGGTTTATTTTTACTTTCGGTAGGCGGTGGCATATGAGTGGTAGGTACATGGGTTTTCGAATCAGATGGCCAGAGAATAGCTCCAGTTATACCGCTTTCAGGCTTCGTAACCCCAGGCAGTGAAGTTTATCTCTATACCTTAGTCACGCTACCTGTGAAACTGTAGGTCACATTGTTGGACTACAGGAGAATTCACAGACATGCCTCAAAACAGTTTCTGACACTTCAGGAAGCACTCAGTATTCACTCGGGTTTATTAGCTATTATTTCCTATGGAAAATATAAAGCAGGGGCCATAACCAAAGAAAGAAATATATGTACAATGATATGAACTCATTTCAGTAACTTAAAAAAAAAAAAATCTGTGATAAGTCACTATTTGTGGCAACAGTAGTATTACACTTTAAACAAAACAGTTGTTTATTGACCTTTATGGTTTAAGGTTCTAGGTAAAATTTTGGTTGAGCAAAGGGTTTTGCAATTTAAGAAAATGTTGATAATCCCTGCATTAGCATACTTGGTCCTTAATAGATTTAAAACACATTGTTAGAAATATTCACAGGCCATGGGGTTTTCTTCTCTGAGGCCTCTCTGATTTTTATCAACTTGGACATGGACAAAGCTATGTGGCCAAACTTTTGGTTCTCAGTGGTGTGCAGAGCATGTTTGCTTGGTGCTGTATGTAGGGAACTGACAGTGACAATGACACGGAGGAGGCTGCCCCTGGTCACAGACTTCCACTGAATTAAAACCACGGAGAACATGAGAGGCTTGACTAGCACAGGCTACACAGGGCCTTGCATCTTTGGAAACTTCTGAAGTTTTTAATATTCAGGAAAAAAGTCTGACATCTAGTTCTGGTGGAAATATCCTATCTCAGCTGTCTATCACAATCTCAATGAAGATAGAAATACAATGTATTATTGTTACTACATCGGCTGGTGATTGGAAACACATTACCAATGTACAAATTAGAACCTCTAATTCTAAAGTAATTATCAGCCAATTTCAGAGCTGTTAACACGATTAAAATTATGAATACATTAGTTGATTCATCGTCACAAATCAAATTTTGATTAGATAATACTACATGCTAAATAGGTATACTATTCAAATTTCTTAAAGGTTTTTTTAGTAGAAAAACTTTGACAAAATTGTTCAATAATGTACACAGAACTGGGAAGGGAATCAAAGATTGATGGGTTTTTTTCCCCATAAACTTTATTAAAGGTCCTGATTTGGTTGGTCTCCAACTGTTTTGGCTCAGAATTAGGAATTCTAGTTTTGATGACGGCTCATGTGCACTGATTAGAAAAACATCTCACACAGCTATTAGAAAAGCAAGTTAATCACTAGAAAAATAGTGGTGATAGAACAGTATTTCATACTGAAAATTCTTTAAAATGTCTGCTTTTAACTTATTATAGGGCATATACTCTTACTGAAGCATCAATGAGCGGTTGGTACCTCCATAAGTACATCTCTGTAGGTAATCTTTGAATTCTACCTATAAGTATAATCCTATAAGCAGTAGAAGGTAGTGTGAAATGCAGCAGAGTGGGTGTGTAGTTCTAGGTATGGAATTGTGAAGATTTTCTAACATCCGCAGACTTCATTTATAGTACATCTGGTCCTCTAAATTGCATCACCTTGTTTTAAGCAAAAAACTGGTAGGTCATTTGTTTGGAACAGAACAACAGGACAGAATAAATCACAGAAACAGAGATTTGGGACATTTTACCAGGGTAAGAGACACTTCCAGTCTTGTTTTTGTTGGAAAGAACCAACTCATCCCACAGATTATATGCCTGAAGAAGAGAATACCCTCTTTCACAAGCAGACATGAAAGTTGACCTTGGAGTTTTATAATATTTTTAAAGATTTATTGATTGATTTTGAGAGGGACAGAGAGCACGCAAGTTGCGGTGGGGGATGGGGTGGGGAGGTCGGGAAGGGGCGGAGGGAGAGAATCTCCAAGCACACTCCCGGCTGAGCGTGGAGTCTAACCTCCGATTTCAGGGACCCATGAGATCACCACCTGAGTCAAAACCAAGAGCTGGAGCCGCAACTGGCTGAGCTACCCAGAAACCCCTAAACTTGGGAATTTCAAAGGTCAGCGGTACATATTGAAAAAGATAATACATTAAATGCAGCCATCATTTCTAGAATATGTCACTCAACAGACCTTCCTACTTAGAATAAGTGAAAAATGCCTCTTCTGAGTGCTTAGTCAAATAATTGACATAAGATTCTAATTTCATATTTGGGCTGATTTTTAAAAAGAAAAAAATTATTGTATCTTTCTCTAATCCAGTTCATACATGATTCCAGAGTCATCTTTGCTAAACACAAAGGTGATCATTTATTTCCCTTCTCTGTTTAAAATCTCTCCCCATTGCCTACAGAGAAATCCAGACTTTCTCTTAGAGTTCACACCCCCTTCAGGATCTGACCCCACCTACATTCCCAGCAGCATCACTCACCACCTCCACCTCTATTGCACACTTGAGCTACATCAGTACTTCTGACTTATCATGACAGACTCTTGTAGATGCTACACCATCTTCTTGGAAGGTGCTGTTTCATTTTATAGTTGCTACAAAATATTTCTCTTCAAATATTATTTGTAATTGTGACATATCATGTTCAAGAGAACAAATTAGCATATAAATGATAAGCCTTTGGCATCAAAGGAAATATTCAACAATAGGGATACATATATACTCAAACTTATACATAAGTTACAAATTATTTAAACCGTGTGGAAAAGTATGTTTTTCCAAACTTAAAAAAATAAACAATAACAAAAACTTCACCTGACCTGATCCTATTCATAGCCCTAGGGCAAAACAGAAATTCCTGTAATACAGAAACTCACAAAATACATGGACATCATAACAGGCTTAGAATAGATTTAATATTTCTCCATGTTCAGAAAATCAAGTTGATGTATTTCATATCCTTACTCCCCTGGTTTTATGCTTCTTGGCAATTCTTTTGATTATTTTTGTTCTCAGACAGGGCTGCCAAATCCTTCTCTAAGCTTTAACCACCCCATCGCTCGGGTCTCCTTGGCTCCAGCCCTCACTCTGCTGCCAAACTCCCCTCCACTGCCTTGGCATCAAAAATGAAATGGTGCCATAAAAGAAAGCTGCCCTAATAATTGGCGTGTGCTGGGCAAACAGTAATTTCCTTAAAGTCCTCCCCTTAAAAATATCAGATAGAACATGGCCTTGAATATTAGAGTCCTTTAGTGGATAGTTGCTTCTGCTTTTGATGTCTCTGCCTCCTCTTCCTGGCCCCTTTCCTTTATTTTTTCAATTATATGACTGTAGAATTTGTTTTTAAGTACGCAAGGACATGAAGGACCAGCATTTTCATGTCTGTGGTTCCCATGATGAAAATTAAAGGATCTGAAGAGTGTTGGAAATAACGGAGTAATAATTCTGATAAATATTTTAAATATACTGTAGCCTACAACGGCGTAGATTCTTGGAACCTAAACTGCTGTGCCACACAGTATCAGAGACTGCTGAAATTTTGGCACATGTTTCGGGGGAAAGGTTGACAAGTTTCAAACTTTTGAGAAGTTTCTGCAAAATTATGTCAGCCTCCCCAAAGCTCTCTTCTAACAATGTCATCTGAATCACTTCCCATTCCCTCTGGGCCGCATCTATCCTTTGCTAAACCTGCTGTCCATTTTTCCAAATCAATGAGACCAATGTGCACTTTGACTGGAATTTCCCGTTTTATCATCTAAATTGCTTTAAAAACAATTTAAAAAGGCAAAAGATTCTGGGATTTGTTCTAATCAAAGGTATAGGGCACAAAGCGCAGGGCATTATTAATACTTTAGAACACACACAACAAAGGAAATCATTCAGCACCATTTCAGCATATTCCACCACTCAGGAGATTCATGCATATTTAAGTGAATTAATTTATTTTCTGCAATTTGCTCTTTAAGAGCTTAAGTGGCCATTTGCTGTTGCTTATTTCAGGATTCTGTGCCCTTGTTCTCTGAGTCACCAACTTATAGCTTGAGTGCTCCAGGTGTATTTATGCTCCCAAAGTATTTTAAATTACCCATTAGGAAATCCAATTTCCTATTTATAAGACTCAGAAGTGATTTTCCACTGTTCACTTTTTTCTTAATTAAGGATCTAGGCCTGTATTCTCAGCTGAATTTTTGCTATTATATATTATTGGCTCTGCGACAGTCACTATTTCAGAATGTCATCGATATCAGGATCACAGATAGTCACTTAAGATGGGCCACTCTTGGGTCCTCTTGAGACTGGTATTTTGGGTACCCATAAAAATGGTCACCAGAATAATATCCACTGCTTATGATACTCTTCGCCCAGCATTCTATGTACACGATCTCATCTAACCCTTTTGACACTTCTAGGACATCATCTTATCTATGACTACTTTAGTTCAGGAGATTAGAAAATGTAGGCTTAGAGAAGTGAACCACAGGGTCATGTGCCTACTAAGTACCAGAACTGATACTTAAACCCACCATCTCTTACTTCTTCTTCTTCTTTTTTTTTTTTTTTAAAGATTTTATATATTTATTTGACAGAGATCACAAGCAGGCAGAGAAGCAGGCAGAGAAAGAGAGGGAAGCAGGCTCCCCACTGAGCAGAGAGCCCGATTCGGGGCTCGATCCCAGGACCCTGAGATCATGACCTGAGCGGAAGGCAGACGCTTAACCCACTGAGCTACCCAGGCTTTAACCCACGGAGCCACCCAGGCGCCCCCCCACCTCTTACTTCTAAGCTTTACGTTGGTTCACAGATGTCCAAGGCTTGTAGATTGTGTTTTAGAGAGTTCAGGAATGATTAGGACCCAAGTTCTGCCTTCAAGGAATTTACGATCTAGTTGGGAAAGGGGTAAAAGCAGTTATACAGGTTCTTATAATCCAAGGCTAGGAGTGGCTTAAACAGACATGCAAAGCACTCTGAAGATTCAGGGAAATGAAAGAGCACATCTGACTGGGGTATAAATCTTCAAAAGGCAAGTGCTGCTTTGCAGAAGCCCAGAAGAGCAGGTGGGCTGCAGAAAACGGAAGCTGAGGTCAGAGCATCAGAGCATCAATCAACGGCCCATCCTCGGGCACGGGCCTCAAACCGGGGATGACTGACAATAAGGAACCAAAGACTATTTGGTTTTCACTGTGGACTGAAAGCCCACCATCTAGTGGTGGAATCTGCAGACATGGAGAATTCCTGGATTCTGGGACACAGCAGAACTGAATCACAGTGATGAACAGCGTTTCTTAAACTTCTGTTTTGAGGGAGCTCTCAAAGCATGTCTTATTTAGTTGGACTTTAAACAGAAAGATCCCCCTTGGCAAAAAGTATCATTTTAGATTCACCCCAGGTATTAATCTTTGACTTCCTCCTAGGTATTGCCTCTTCCACATCCTCTATGTGGTATAAAACAAACAAACAAACAAAACCCACAAAATTCAATTGTGTAAGTTTAAAGATTTAATTGGCTTTATTCGAGGATTCCCCAATCAGGAAGCATCCCATCCAGCAAGTAGAAAGGAGACTGTACAAAAATGGAAGACTTTTTACAGGCAAGGGGTGAGGGGATGGGGGGAGAAGTTGGGGACAAAGAGTGGATTGTTTCAAGCAAGGCTACCTCCCTTTGGGGAAAGGGTGGGGATCTATCCTGCAGACCTGATCACTAGAGCTAATCAGGAAATTCCAGATTGACTGGTTAAAGGTCACATCTCTGGGAGAAGTTAAAAGTGCAGTAGAGTCTTGGTTTGCTGTTGTGGGGGCCGTGACTACATTTTGGGCCTACTGTTCCTCCCTCCCTTCCTTCCTTTCCTTTCCTTTCTTCCTTCCTTCTTCTTCCTTCCTTTCTCTTCTTCCCTCCTTCCTTCCTCTTCTTCCCTCCCTCACTCCCTCTTTCTTCCTTCCTTTTCTTCCTCCCTCCCCACCTTTTTTCAAACAATGTCTTTGGTCTGACACAGGCCTCCAGCCACACCACTGTAGCCAGCTCCATGTCAACCTTCCATTCTGCTGTTCCTAATTCCTCCTGGGAGAAATAACTCCAGCTGAGTCTTTCATTCTTACTACAGTTAGAACAGGAGGTTCACAATGCCAAGCCGTACGCTAATCCTTCTTTCCTGATTTAATTTTAGCATCTGCCATCTGACCCAATCCAACTGAAAGTTCATATTCTGCAAATACTTGCTCATTGCTTACTCTGTGCAGGAACCATGCTAAGTGTTCAAGATACAGTAGAGAACTAGCCGGGCAACAGTCCGTGCTCTCATGAAGCTTAACTTTTGCGAGGGGAAGAGACAGACAGCAATAATTTAATGAGATGGTCTCAAACAGGGATGGTTACACTGAGGAAAACTGAACAGGGCGAGTGCTGGAGTGCTTGGTTGGGGAGGGCGGGGATGCTGATTTAGATCTGCTTATTAGGTAAGAGTCTCCATAAAGAAACAACACCCAAGCTGAGACCTGAATTACGCCATGTGGGAGGGCCACGGAAGATACGAGGAATACGGGAACATGAGAAATACGGGAAAGCAAGTCCGAAGAACCCAAGACAGGAAGTACAAGGGCAGCCTGATGAAGGTCAGATCCTAGAGCAGGACAAGCAGCACAGACAGGAGCAAGGTGTTCATTCTAAATGTGAGGACAAGTCACCAAAAGTCTGGGTGGAGATAGACATTTGAGAAGCAATGGATTTAGACCTATTTAAAGCTATCAGTTGTGATCAGATCATTGAGCTGACAGACAGAAGGGGACTCAGAAGCAGACCAAGCAGAGAGGGGCATTTTCTTAATGAGAAATGAAGCTGGCAAAATAAATCAGTTGACTTCTAGGTAACAAACTTGTCTTCAATTTGTTTGGCTATACTGACAGGACACGTGTTACCCACCCCCCCCACCCCCAGATCGTTTAGGTCCAAGTATAATAGGGAGGTACTACTAGCATTTTCTTCTTCTATTCATACCTTCTTCATTAAAAAAAATATGTTCAATGGTAAAATTACACAGAAAACACAGCTAACTGCAAAATTTCAACTGTGACAATCTAAATAATTTGTGATTGCCATGAGCATTAATGGTAAATCAGTAACAGCCCCGTGCAGGGCAGGAGGCGCCAAGAGCTGGTGTAAGTACACCCAGGACCCAAAACCCTGGACGTAATCCAGCGGTGTCCTCTCAGGCTAGGAAAGCACACCAAAACTGCCAGTGAGACACTATTTTACAAGTGACCTCTAGGGGCGCCCAGGTGGCTTGGTGGTTAAGTATCCGCCTTCATCTCTGGTCATGATCCCAGGGTCCTGGGATGGAGACCAGCATGGGGCTCCCTGCTCTGCGGGGAGTCTGCTTCTCCCTTTCCCTCTGCCCGCCCCCCTTCCTGCTTGTACTCTCTCTCTCCATGTCAAAAAAATAAATAACATCTTGAGAAAAAAAAAAGTGACTTTAACTTGCTAAAAGTTAGTTAACTTTAACTAAAAGTGAATTTTTTTGGATCAAAATCATTAGTACTTACATTTGTACTTAGTACTTACATTAGTACTTACACAAGCTAAGCTCTCTGCTAAGCAGGGAGCCCGATGCGGAGCTCAATCCCAAGACCCTGGGATCATGACCTGAGCCGAAGGCAGAGGCTTTAACCCAGAGCCACCCAGGCGCCCCCAGAAGTTACTTATTTTAACGCCCTCTCCTGGATAGGTATTTTAAACTTTCTAAATCAATCTTATACCCATTGCCTTACCTGCTGATGCTGTGACAGACTTACTGGTGAAGATTCACACCACATATGATTAGTGCCTTCACCTGGCAGTGTCTTCGCCTTAATACCGAATACCACACTCCCCATCTGGATCTCTGTTTCTGGTTTTGAAGTTAGAGCTAAATGCACTTCTCCTAAAAGCCCCCACCCCCACTCTGGAGTCCACCTTCCAGCCTGTACTCCCCTCCCCGCCATTTCTCCCAATGGCAATTTCTCCCTGGATCTCTGCAGTTTCTCGGCTCCCTCTGATTTTCAACATAGACAGACTTCTTTTACATCTTGGACATAAAGGCTGCCTTAGTAACAAAACTCCATACCTATAGCTTTTCTGGAATCACTGATGAACGTCTTTTACGAAGGTTAATGCATCTGCTGCCGTTGTGCTCTCAGTGTGCACTCAGAACTCCTTTCTAATCACTTTAAGAAACAGAAATCTGGCTTCCATCCCTACTAGGCTGCTACTATTCTGCATTTTCAAGAGTGACCAAATTATTTCCTCAGTGAAATCCAGCAATTTCTCTCTTTTGTATATGATCCTATTCATTACTCCCTCTTTAACTGACGGCGTCTTTTCCAGATAACCTGTACAGTCCTTTCCTCTTCCGTCCTTGCTCACTGTTCCTTCTTTGCCGTTTTTTCCAGAATCCACTATTTCTTACCAAACTGTAAATCAGCTTGTTTCCGAGGCTAAGTAACCACTTCATTACTTGCAATTGACAATACTAGAGAAATGTGGAAGGTCTGAACATGAGAAAGACAGAGCAACTTTGATAAGGACTCCTGTTACTAATCAGATTATTCAAACATCCAGTGTTAAGGATTTTACTAAATAGGACAGGAACAAAACCTAAGGGGCCCATAAACGAAAGACATATACAATCTAGTTAAGTGGATAAAATAAAGATACAAAATAGCTGGAACAAACATGAATGTACTTTTTACATTTACGTGATGCCGTAAGAGTGCCCTATAGGACACAGTACAGCAGAGCTGGAGTTCCTTATTTCCCTCTTTTTGCAAAGCAAATGTTATAAGTTTTATGAATAGACACACAATGAAAGAACCATTTTCATCTGCCTTTGTTTTTAATAATACTTGTTCTCAAATTATAGTTTTATATGATTTTCAACATCTAGAAAGGGAACCAGGGGCACCTCAGTCGGTTAAGCTGATTTCAGCTCAGGTCAGATCTCAAGTTTGCGAGCTCACACCTCCATCAGGCTCTGCACTCAGTGGGGAGTCTGCTTGAGATTCCCGTGTGCTCTCTCTAAAATAAATAAATAATTCTTTAAAAAAGAGGGGCGGGGGAACCAAACAAAATGAAATGTTTTAGACCTTGCCTCATGCTCACAGCAGTAAAGAAATGGGCAAGAGAAGTCATCTAGGGGAACAGTGAGTTCCTTTAAAACTCCAAATCCCCAGTAAGGTGAGATTTCTAAATTCAGGCCTCCGTGGACCATCCCCAGGTAGGCCCCAATCCAACACACACTGGCTCACACTCAGTAATGGTCTCTGGTTATAGTCACATTCTGAATGGCATCACTTTAAGCCTTACCAACTTCTGGCAGACTTTATGGCTATTTTCACCACTGAAATTCAACTTCTCCTTTACTATCCTAATTGTTTCAAAGGTTTATGATAAAGAACTCTTGCTTCAACATCTTTCACTATAGTGCAGCTGACTCTATTAAAAATTCATTTGGAGAAAATGCACGTGTTAATTTACACAAGGTTATTAATGACATAAAACATGCAAGGCACTATTCTAGCCTACTAAGAGGCATCGCAGGTAACAGGCACCAAATCCTTGAGGCAAATGCATTGTAGTAAAGGGAGTAAGAAATCTGCACAAAGATGCTCACAGGTCAACACACAAAGGGCTGCACAGCTCACTTCTGGAATTCAAAAGAAAGAGAAATCACATTTTGTAGGAAAGCTTCACGAAGGCCATGATTTGAAGTGGCCCTTGGAGATGAGTAAGATCGGTGGGAGGCCGGGGAAGATGTTCAAGAGAGAACACACACTGAGAATACCGGGGGATGGGCTCAAGTCTTGGGGAGAGGCATGTGCACTGGACCTCAAATGCTTTTCACACGCATTCAGGAGGAAAGAACAAGAGTACAATTCTGCTAGTGAGAGTAAAGAAGACGAATGCTACGGATGAAAGAGACTGAGATGATTTCGTTCAAAGTCACTCACTTTAGACAAAAGAGAACTGAAAACGGGGTAGGTGAGGGCAGTGCTCATACTTATATCAGAATCACAGCAGAACCAGGATGAGAACGAGGACAGCCTGACTATTGTTATTCACTTTGTCGTATGAGCACAAACCAGATTGCCCCCTGCGAGTAACTATCCCCACCTTCTATAAGGGGTGAAAGTTATTTAAGTAATTCACACAGTAATTAGTAATTAGTATGTACCAGGCAAGGCTGTAAGAAATAAAACTTCTTTATCCTTGTCTATCTCATATCAGCCTTTGGCAGGATACAGGTCAACTGAAAACACCACAGGTGTAAATTTGTATTTTTCTTAATTACATGTCACACTTCAACTGCCACTAATACAGTGCAAATAATTTTTTTAATGACTAAAAATAAAAGTTGGCTATCAGTGTAGCTGGCAAAAAAAAAAAATCAGAAAGTGTTCTTGCTTGGGTAATTTTTTTTTTTTCCTAAGCACATTCTTTACCACATACATACATAACACACACAGAAAGAAAACCAGATTTGGGGACAGATAGTTGAGAGAAACAGGTGGTTGTTAATTTGCAATTAAATGGGTCTAGAAAGCAGATAAGTCAAAAAGGCCAATGAGATTTGCCCAAAGTGATCCTTGCGATTAAACTTCTGAGAAGGGGGCCAGAGTGTGACGAGGGCACCAGGGCTTCTGAGCAACAGCAATGCTGCTACCGGAACTTTATCAGAGAACAATTTCCTGACTGTAGCCAGAGGTCCAACTCTGTTTCAGTGCAAATGAGGAACAGTAATTACTTCCCATTCGTGGCTTCACTGTAAACCTCTGAAGAGCGAGAACCTTCAGCCGGAGACTGTGAACTCTAGTGATGCCACAGGACGTCCTCCTCCGTGAAGTTCAAAGCCCTGTCACACAGTGAGTCACGTGCCAGGAAATCTCTGCGAGATGGGTCCACACAACGCAGCATCAGCCCTGACACAGCTTTCAAACGAACACCCCCTGTTTCCGGTCCGATTACTGCTTCTTCTAATTGCCAGCACCTAGGGAACCGAGGAGATGGAGGTCTCCCTGAAAATCGAAGTTGTTGGCATTTTTATTCTGGACCCCTCCATTTCTCTGTGGCTTCAGCAGCCCATGTTTGAACTGAAGAAAGTCTTGACATCATCTATGAATCCTCAGGTGAGGAGTCCGCAGGGCGTCCCAATACCATGGAACCCCCTCATGTTAGAGTCAGAATCTGAACCCTACTGTCTTCTTGCCTCCACATGATTAACTGAAGCAAACAGGTGCATAAATTTTTCTGCGGCACTTCCAGGGAAACTCAAGGTACAAACTATATAGATATAAGGTAAGTTATATGTTCTATAATAATCTCCGGAGACTTGCTTTGTCAAGGGGTTTAAAGCTTTTTTTGGCTGGTTTTAAATCTCAGAGCCAGAGGATTTCTACCCTCTCTTGCTAGTTCAATCCTACTTTCCTCTCTGGAAGAGGAAGAAGACTACAGTGTAGTTCCCTGATGCGTAATTAAGTTTGAGAACTTACCTCCTCTCTATGTAATTTGTACCTTGAGTTTCCCTTGAACTACAGCCAAAAAAAAAAAAAAAAAAAGTAAATATTTCTTCACAAACTTTATTTGGGATACACGGTTATATAGAAAAGCCCTTTTGTGTGGAGGCTTCTATTTTAGTCTGCATACTGGACAGTTCCCCCGGTTTGATCTCTCTTCTCCTAATTTAAGCCCAGTATTCTCCAAATACTTTCCGCTTTTTCACAATTTGGCCTCCAAGCAATCTAGAGGACAGAGTGGCAGCTCGCTGCTGAGAAAACGGCACGTAGCCTAAACCTCCTGCAACTATGCCATCTTGCCCTTTTATCACTGTTCTTTCTTCTTCATCCTTGAATCTGTAGACACTCAAAAATTCTGTTTTAAACATTCATCCTCCTTTGTGAATGCTAAATAATTTTTTTCCCCCTTCAATCTTTATTACAAGTATCTTGAGAACCATGGTGACTGACATTTGGCTTATAATCACCCCAGAAATCATATCACAGTGAGCATAAATTACCCCTGAATTACTCACTCTGCAAAGCTGTGTGGGTTCTACCATGTGACTTGGGTCTTACAGAGTGGAAAGGAGTGCCTTAGGCGGGGCTTGCAACATGACTGTAATTGCTAAGGTGTTAATGTCTATCTCCTTTGTCTTTGATGTTGCCCAATTTCAAGGAAAATTCCACTTTCATTTAGAGAAAGGATTTTGAGATCCTTTTAAAGCTTTTAAAAATAGTTATGTAAATCATCAGTGATGAATTCCTCCTGTGCGCACAGAGGACTCAGGAAATATGAACTTGGACAATTCATTTAATATCCTGTGACTCAGTCTCCTCATCTATAAAATGGGGACAGTAATACTCTGCATTAATAAGAGAGTTGATGTTGAATATGAACAACAGTGAGTGTAGAGAAAAGAGAGATGGGATACATGAAGGTGCTATTCACAATGCAGAGTATGATTATTTGGACTCAGTAGAAAATTACACCCTGTGAGCTATTCCCACAGTAAAAGTTTATTCACCCGCACCCCTTGATTCTTTCTCTACAATTCATGTAATGACCAAAAGTTATTGCTTTCTTGTCTCAATATATTAGCTGGATGGTTGAATGCACAGAGCACACATCTGAATCAGCACAAAAGTGCAACCTGGAGGAGGGGAAATAGAAGGGGACTCTTGGGCTTACACTGAAGTCATTCCCATCCGTCAACCTGCCCACATAAATACTAGGAAATCAACTCATTTAAAAACTGGGGAGGCAAACCTGAGTTATAATAGTGTTCTTGAACGCAGGTCAGTGAAAAATTGGTCTGCTCGCAGGTTCCCATTTGTCATATTCCCTACAAACGCACGTTAATTGTTTTCATATTTAAATGCCCAGAATCAACCATAATAAATGTGTGTTGTCAGGTTGTAGGGAGTTTTCTAAAAACAAAACAGGATGATTATGGCATATAGTAAATTATTGTTGGTTCCTTGTGCTCTCAGCAGAATCACAAAAGGGCAAGGCCTTAAGAGAAGAAATATCATTCATGTCTGGTTCAAATCCTACAACACAGAAAACAGAACTGGAGCTGAGTTAATGAAATATATATTTAACACAAGTTTGTAGTAGGCCATATGTTACTAGCTTTAAATGTCTGAAAATATAGTATTTGCTTACAAATAGAGTATTTGAAAATCCTTCTCAATGACATAGTCTAAAAATAATCTTGCTCCTCTTTGTACTAATAATATCTACTGCTTACCAACACCACCACTAACTTTGCCTCCTTCATTAAAGCCGGGTCCTAGAGTTTCCCATGACTGTTATTTTGTGCAATGATTCCTTGGCCCTAATATTCAGAACTTATTAAAAGTGGCAGTTTTGTGGTCTACAACCCTTGACTGGCCAAATCTAGGTACATGCTTAGAAAATCCAAACTTGTCATATCTCATGTTACAAGCATGTGAGCGTGGCACAGGTGTGTGTGTGTAAGGGACAGAAATAACAAAGATAGTGGCATAAGTAAACTAGTAATTTGATGGTGTTTATGTGTGCTCAGTGAGTTCATTAATACTTACTTAACCTTTAATGACCGTTAGAGCCCTGAGACTAATAAAATGTGGCTATAAAAGCAATATAAGGAAGAGTCAAATTTTCTGCCTTTTGTGTTTTCACCATCTTAATCACACATCAGATTGTTGCTTTTATTTTTAAAGATTTACTTATTTATTTTAAGGGAGGAGGGAGAGAATCTCAAGCAGACTCTGCAAGCTAAGCACAAAGCCCAACACGGGGCTCCATCTCACGACCCAGAGTTCACGACGTGAACCAAAATCAAGAGTCAGACACTCAAAAACCTGAGCCACCCAGGTGCCCCTTTTGCCTGATTTTGGTAGAAACTATCGGTTTCTCACGTAAGGAGAGCTTCAAAGGCTAAACAAAGTAAGAAATACAAAAAGGATTTTTAAAAAGGAATATGTCTAATAAGAGACTGCTTGCAACCCTCCAGCCGAATGGAGCTCCTGGCTCTGGCCTGTGCAGGCCTGACTTCCTGTGTGGCTCTCACGGATCAGAGTACATACTTGGCTAAACCTGACGACAGTCCTTGGAGAACAGAAACCAGACAGATGTAAATTGTTACCCTCGTTCCTCTCCTTTGTGGACACCAAATAAATCGTGCTCACATAATTTGTTTTGTTTTTATTTTATCTTGAGTCTTTATCACAAGTTATCTGAGGCCAGATGAATGGCAACACTGAAATTCAGTTTCTCGATGGCAATATAAATTAAGTCTTCACATGTTAGTTTTCGGGATAACTCTAAAGATTCAATGACCTAATAACAGAAAATTACTTAATTCACTGAGTACAAACCTGATATGAGAGGCTGAATAACACCCCACCTCCCCCCCCCACCCGCCAAATGTCTACACTGGAATCCATGGAGCCTGTGAATAAATCACTTATATGGTAGGAGGAGGTTTGCAAGATGTGATTTAATCAAAATTCTGAGATGGGTTTATCCTGGGCCATTCGGGTGGTCTCAGTGTCATCACAAATTCCTTAAATGCAGGCAGCGACAGAGTCAGTGTTGGAGGAAGAGATAGAACAATGGAAGTAGAGGTGAGAGAGAGATTTGACGATGGTGTGCTGCTGGCCTTGAAGACGAAGGAATAACTGTCCAGAAATGAGGGCAGCCTCTGGAACTGGAAATGGTGAGGAGAGGATTTTCCCCTGGAGCTTCCAGGACGAAAGCAGCTCTGTCAGAACCTTGATTTTTGTTTTTTAAGACCCATATAGGACTCTGGCCTCCAGAACTATAAGACAACGGATGCACTGCTTAGGCCAGTAGTTTGTGGTAATTTGTTACAGCAGCAATTTGAAACTGATACACCTGGAAACTTGCATCATGAAAAATTTAACAAATATGGTCATTTTTTAATCTATCAAACATCACATACTTTAGGTTTATCTATCTTTCAATATATCTATATCTGTTATCAAACACCAAAATTTCCTGCAGTGCTAGTAATGAAGGAGATCAGGAGGCGAAAGTTCTGTGCCAGGAGTTGAGACACCTGAGTTTTAGGTCAGGTCTGGTTGCAGAAAGCTGTGTGGTTTGGGAAGTCATTCTTATTTATTTACTTATTTTAGGAAGTCATTTTTAGATATTAGTTATTTCACTTGAAAATCATAGGTCTCAACAACCAATGACATTATTATGATACTATCATCTTGACATTATGATATTATAATTATTCTAGAATCTAAGTAAAGGAGATAACATTCACACAGTCCAGCCCACACATCATAGACATTGTCATTTGCTGGCATATTATATAGAATGCACTAAAAAAAATCAAGATGTAGTATCAACAAGATTTCTTTTTCTAATACATTCTATTAATAAAGAAAGTAATATTCTGCTGTTCCCATAATGTAGTCCAAAGCATAAGAAATCACTCGGTGCAGCCTAGAGTAATGAAACTGGTATGCACTATTACATTTTAAAGTTTTACCAAATACTTGGAAATATTTAGTACTCTATGAATAGAAATGCAAGACCTCCTTGAAAAGCCTCTGTGAAAATACTTATTTGCCATTACGATCCTAAATTATGTAAATAATATAAGTGTAATATTATAGGTATGACTATTGTGAAAAACAGATCTTTCACCCATGCATCACACACTTGAATTTACATAAATTTGTAAGAGAATTTTTTATTTCTGAGGTTTGAAAAGATTCTTAGTGGAAAATTATTAATGAAGAAAGATCAATCCTGGAATTTATAGCTAACACTTCCCATTTATAAATAAAAATGGGCTATGAAAACATTAATGACTTTTCTAAATTAATCATAAAAAGCCACGGAGACTCTAAGTCATTGATGACTAACTAAATACAAAAGGGGGGAAATTTCTCCTGCCCATGTGTTGAGATACATGATTTTTAAAAGAACACTTACAGGATACTGTATATAATTTTTGTGTAAATGCAACTTCTTCCCCCTAAAGTTGTGTTTGCTTCAATGTTCAGTGATCTATATTCCTCCGAAGGGCCAGCCAGCCCCAGCTGTTTTTAATTAGAAACAAGATGGCCCCGTTGGTCTCCTCCCCTCCCCTCTCCTCTCTTTGTGGCAGTGAGCAGACAAAAGGGGGCCGAGGTGCAAGGCACCACCTGTCTTTGGGTCAGAACATATGCCAGGTATCTCCTGCAACCAGAGTTACCACTGTGCTTTGTCCTTCCCAAATCTGCATCCTGCCTGCTAGACCTATTTCCCTTGTGTCTTGCTTTGGTTGCCTTGGCTGACTTTCCCGGAGTTTCTCTCTTGAATACCTAGACTTCAAGGGTAGGTAGCACTATTATCCTGACACTAAAACCAGTCAAAGACATCACAAAGCAAAACAAAACCAAACCCTACAAAACAATTTATTATAGGATATGGATACAAAAGCCCTCAACAAAATAGAAAACAGAAACCATCGATATATAAAAAGAATTGTACATCATGACCAGGTGAGGTTTGTCCCAAGGAAGCAAGTTTGGTTTAACATCCGTGATTCAATTAATGTAACATACTATATCAATAGAATTTTTTAAAAACCACAAAAATCACACGATCATCTCAATAGACAAAATTTAAAAAAGCAAAATCCATGCTATTTCATGATAAAAAAAAAACACTCAACAAACTATGACTGGAATGGAATTTTCTCAATCTGATAAGAGACATCAGTGAAAGACCAACGGTTAGCATCATATGATGAAAGGCTGGATGCTTTCCACCCAAAATCAGTAACAGGACAAGGATGTCCACACTTGCTGCCTTCAATTTATTTAAATATTTAATATTGTATTGGAGGTTCTAGCCAGGACAGTTTGGCAAGAAAAAGAAACAAAAGAATCTACATCCATTTGCAAAGGACATGATCATGAAGATTTAAAAAAATCCTAAGAAATCCACTAAAACACCATTAGTACTAATGAATGAATGCAGGAAGACTGCAGGATACAAGATCAATTTATACAAAAATCAGTTTTACTTCTATATACTTGCAATGAACAACCTAAAAATGAAATTAAGAAGAGAATTCCATCCACAACGCGATTAAAAGAATACGATACTTTGAAACAAATTTAACAAAAAAAGGTACAAAACTTACATGAAAACAGCAAGATTTTGTTGAAAGAAATTAAAGATCTAAATGAAAGTACCTCAGGTTCATGGGTTGGAAGACTTAACATTGGTATGAGATGGATTTACTTCTCAAACCGACCCACTGAATCAACACAGTCCTTATCAGAATCCTAGCTGACTTCTTAGAAGTCAATAAATTAAACAAATTATATAAACAAATTATGTCTATGCATATAATTTGATAATTAAGCTCTGTGCTATTTGATCTACCATATTTTATCAGTTCTAACATGTACATTTCCCCCTCATCTCTGCAATTATAATCAGTATTTTTTTCCTTAGTGAACATTAAATAAAAATGCATCCTGTAACTGCTGACATCTCAAATGTGATGAAATAGTCATTTCACCTATTTGTCAACTCAAGAAAATGGTCTGGGGTGGGAAACGTTCACTAACAGCTTCCTTGGGTGGGGGACAGAGGCAAAAAAAAAAAAAAAGCCATCCTGATTATCACCTTTGATCTCTAATGCATGTGTTTTATGTGAAAATTTTAATAATATCTTCAATTCAAAGTGGGTCACCAGGTATCAAAGAATTAAGATACAAAAGAGACCTGGGTGCCTGGGTGGCGCAGTGGGTTAAGCATTCGGTTCTTGTTGGCTTGGGTCATGATCTCAGGATCCCAAGATTGAGTCCCACACTGGCAGCGCTCAGCACAGAGTCTGCTTTAAGACTCTCACCCTCTGCCCCTCCCCCACTGCACACTCAGTCTCTCTCTAAAATAAATAAATAAATCTTAAAAAAGAAAAAGATACAAAAGATACTGTCCTTGAATCACACAGGAAATACTGATGTCACAGATTCAGAGTGCTATCTTTCCAGCACTGGACTAGAAAAGCAGTAATTAAAAATAGTAACGTAGACACCTAAAAATATAAAACATCTCACACATTAGCGGCATTAGTTCACAAAAAGTTATAACCTAAGTGGGCAGAGCTATCATTGAACCATGACACCTATATGCCAAGAAATCCCAAACTGCTCTCTCTAGCGGGGCCCTCTCCCCTGCACTGCAGACTCACAACACTAACGGGATCAGAAAATACTTTGACATAATGGAGTGAGGATTCAGGGTGCTTCTCACTGAAACTGCATTATTAACCAGTGTAGTTTTAGAGATCCATAAGCTGTCCCCTTATGAGCCTGGCACTTAAAAATCCTCACAGAGAACTCCTACGAAAATCTTGGTACCTGTACACACTTACTACAAATTATTTTCCGTTGAGATGAAAAATCTTTTCAAATGGTTTTCTCTTAATTTCTTCCCTTCAAAAATATTTCATGTGGGTTAGACTGGAGTCTTTTTCAGTCAGTACTTGAAATTATTTCATTCTGTCATTCATTTCTATACTTTGAAAAGACATAAAAGAAGGAACAATGAATGCATAATTTCACACTCAATTTGAGTGTTATAAATAAGAGGGCTGGGCAAACGGAAAGCAATTCCATTTGATATTTTCTTAGGCCAAAGTGTAAAGAAGTTAAGAGCTCCGTCGCAGAGAATTTAAATTCTTCTTCCTAAGCTTTTTCGTTTCTAGGTTTCCCCATAGGTGTGCCTTCCTCTTGGTTTTTCCCTCTTTATCCCAAATTCATTTTAGTGATTTCTTTTTAACATCAACTTACCTTTGATAGAAAGTCTTTCATTTACTAATTGGAAATAAGGAAAAATAGCATTATAGACTTCATTTCCAATTTTGAGTGCAACAATCCCTAATGATGTGAATTTTGGCAAATTACTAGAACTACCATGTGTCCTTATCTGAAAACTGGGGATATCTGAAAAATCTGCAGAAGCAATTAACTATACCACTTATCAGGGTGAAGGAAAACCAATTAGAATAAAAGAAAGGTTACACTTACGTATATGGTAGTAAAACTTTAGGACGTCAAAGAAAAATGAGGTCTAAAGGACAGAGTTAAAAATGATTATCAATGCATAAGAGCTGGTTTGCTTAACTGCAGTTTCCTCAACAGCAACAAGAGAAACCCCTAAGAGAACGGCCAAAAGAGAATGAAAATAAGATTTTATTATCTATGTGTCGCTAAATTGCTCATCAAGATGGCGGACAAAGAAAAGACATTTCTTGATAGAAGTGCAGAGTCCTACTCATTCTTACCTTCTCTGACAGAACCTCGGTTTCACTTGGGCCGCCCCGTCTTCAGACACAGACTGCACATACCTAGGCTCTTCTGCAGCGAGGGTGGCTGCTCGGTAGTTCTGGCCCCTGAGGCAAAAGACTGGATGCAGAAAGGATTTCTGGAAATGGTGGAATCCCTAAAGCCTTACTTTCCTGTTACGTGTGCTACCCTGTCTTCTTACCCTTCCTTTCTCCTGACGCTGAATGGGGACCTGACTGGCCTGAGTTGCAACATCTTAAGAGTTTGAGGCAAAGGCTCAGAGGCCCACAGAAGCCACGCCCTGTAACTACTTACCTCCGTACTTTGTTACATGAGGGAAAAAGATATTAAAGCTTTTTTCATTTTTTTAAAAGATTTTATTTATTTGACAGACAGAGATCACAAGTAGGCAGAGAGGCAGGCAGAGAGAGAGGAGGAAGCAGGCTCCCTGCTGAGCAGAGAGCCCGATGCGGGGCTCGATCCCAGGACCCTGGGATCATGACCTGAGCGGAAGGCAGATGCTTAACACACTGAGCTACCCAGGTGCCTCCCCCTTTTTTTGTTTTAAAGAGAAATAAAAGCTTTTTTTGAAGCTCCTGTTTCAGTTAGTCATAACTTCCTATTTGTTAAGACTGAAGAAGAAAGAAAACTTAATTACTACCAAATATATGACTTTCTGAGAAAACCCAAGTGAATCTACACTCACATTTTTTAGGAACAATAAAAGAGGGATACCTGGGTGGGTTAGACAGTTAAGTGTCCGGCTCTTGGTTTCAGCTCAGGTCACAATCTCAGGGTCGTGAGATTGAGCCCCACATGGGGCTCCACACTGGGTGTGGAGCCTGCTTAAATTCTCTCTCTCTCTCTCTTCCTCTGCCCCCGCCCCCAGAAAACAGTGAGAGCATTCAGCAATATATTGATATAATATACTTAAACCAATTTGATGTCTGTCTATATACCACCAAGGAGCTCAGAGAATTGAAGTTTTTTTTTTAAATTGAAGTTTTTAAAAGGTATAATTTACAGCATCAACACAAAATATAGGGTTCCTAGAAATAAATCGAATATAAGATGTATAGGATCTATATCTATAGATCTATATGTATATATAGATCTATTATCTATAAATGAAAAATAATTCCAATAAAACTCACAATAGAATTGTGTGCATGACACTTGTCAAGTTCACAACATTTGTGAAGATCAAAAAGCCAAGAATAACCATAAAACTCTGGAAGAAGAAAGCTGAGAGACTCCATTAGCCATATTTCAGGATTTATTATAAAGCTACTCAGGGCAGTGTGGGATCAGCATAGCAAGAAGTGTGTAAGCCAAGAGAAGACACTAGAAATGCAAGTTCTCCCCCTGCACATGAAAACTTTCGGTTGGAAGATAAGATAAGTAAGATAAATGGTGCGAGGCAACTCATAATCAGTAATGAAAAAAATCAGATCTGTAGCCCATATCATACACAAAAATCAATTTCAGGTGCAAGAAAAGACCTAAAAATAAGACTAGAACTATATTGTGAGAACGTCTCTGTGACTGTGGAGAATAAAAAGATGACGTAAGACAAAAACTACAAATCCCCAAGGAAAAGATGGATACATTTGACTGCCTTTAACTTACTAACCTCAGTGCATACAAAAATGCCATAAACAACTAGAAAAGGCAAAGTATAGCCAGGAAGTAGATAATTAGGGTCTGAAGAACCTCTAATAATAAGAAAAAAACAAATAATCCAATGGCTAAATGGCCAAAGAAAGTGATGCACAGAAGAAGAAACCAATGCTGCGTGGCTAGGAACTACAAAAAGATGCCTTCCCTCAGGCCAACCGGAGATAGGGATGAAATATCACTGACATGTATCAGATCAGCAAAAATCTGATGAAACCTGACAATACCAAGAACTGCGAGAGGACACAGAGCATGGGAGCTCTTGTATTCACCTGGGTGAGTGGACAATGGCGTACCCACTGTCAGAGCAATGTGGCAGACCCAGTAAAGGTGATGCTCCTGCCTATGATGCAGCTGTTTTCCTCCCAAGGGAACAGAGCCTAGAGAAGCGCCGGTACCAGACCCATGACACAGAACGTTCACAGTGTACTGCTGGGAACTAAACTACGGTCGCATTGGTAGCTTTAACACCAGCTGTTGAGTTTCACTTCTGCGTGACGGGTACAGAGGCATCTTTTCACAGTTATTTTAAAGACAGAACATGATGAGAGATACTGCAAACTGAAACAGGTAAATCAGGTTCGTTTTCGAACTTGCGGCATCACGTTTTAGAGGGGGTAAAGACTGGGGGACAGCCAGCCTCCACTCCAGACCCCCCGAGGGAGATTTGGGTTTTCGCTTTTTGTTTTTTATTTTTTAAAGAAAGGCACGTGCAGCGCCTCACTGGGAGACTACCCTCGTTCTCCTGCAAAGGGACCTTGAGCGCTTGTCTGGAGGTCCTAGCAGGGAAGCGCAGCTCCTATATCCTGACTGAAAAACGGTCCTCTGTCGGGGAAGGTCATCCACTATGGCCCAGCACGCAGCTTCGGGAGGGATGCACAAGGAGCCGCAGTGAGGGTGGAGGGGGCACTTGACTAGTCAGCCACATCAGCTGAATCAACACCGGCGATCAGTGGGGTGACAGACATGGCAGCCAGATCGCCCTCCTGTCCCTGAGGGAGATTTTGATAGGTTTCCCTAGGAGCACTTGCATATTCTCCTTGACCTAAGAAGTGATCAGCACCTGGCTGAGTTACTGCACCTCCTTTCTCCTTCTCAGGCCATCCTGTCACTTCATGGGTGTGACTGACAAGCTGACATTGACCTCAGGGCTCTGCTTTCACAGTGACAGCGAGTGAAGCAGGGACCCTGCCCTCTCAGTGGAAGAAATCTAGACACTGCTTTCCAAGTTGACATTGCCTCATTTCCCAGCTGTTACTACTACTTTTTAGTGACACAATATTACCTATCCCGAGACCCCCTTAGGTAGCGCTCTCACCACAGAAAACTGATGAAACACTGTGTCTCAATTCTCTGGCTTTGCCTACTCTATAAAGTTGCTAGTTACATATTTTACATAAAATTGTAGGGGAAATACTTTTTTCAAAAGTCAAAGCAATCCATAAATATATAAATAATAGTACGTAGCATTTCTGTAGGATTGAAACATTATCACCGACAGTAAGATTAAACACCACGTCATGCCCAAGGGCCCCTTCCCAGGGTCAACTTTATTATATAGAATTAGGACATGCGACACAGAGGATCAGAGGATGTTCTAACGAGCCCGGAAGCAGCCTGGGTAGTACTCCAGGTGTTCCCCATCATCGTCAGGGGAAGGAAGCAGGGCCACGCCTGGACTGGCAGCCCTCCTCCCTGCTCAGTGCCCCTCCAGTCTTGGTGCCAGCCCTGAAAAGTGAGGTCCCTGGCACATCCAGAAGGACGTCCCCGGTGTCGAGACTGGGTCCCAGGAACAAATGGAACTCCAAAGAGTACAATTGTTTTAGGGTGGAAATGTTTTCAAAAAAAGTTTCTAACAGGAGCTCATGTCAGTTTCAGCTAAACAGCTTCAGAGCCTGTCACATATTTCTGTGCACTAGAGCAGATCTGTCTCACTGTCCTTTCAAATTCTGATGAGCTCTCCAGACATTTGCCTCAAAATATCTCTAGTTTTTCCTAATTGTTCATAGAAAAGGTTCATAGAAAAGTCTTTTAAAATATCTTTTTATCTTCAAATTACTTACTTCTTGAAGTATTTATTTCCTTGTGGGAACCTAAGAGTTTTACATGTTACAAAAGAATGACATGGTTCCGTAATTTGGTTTTTATAACGTTAGAGGAAGGTGGTCAATCAGGAGACAATCCCTTTGACATTCAACCAAAGCTCTTTGACTAATTATCATTAGTTTTAAAGAGACTAGAGCTGACCTATTTCACAAGCCTGATGGTGTGTTGTGGAATCAGCATTTATTTCATGAAAATACCCACCTCAGTTTTTGTTCCTTTCAAATCAGACAGTTTTAGTATAACTAGGACCCATTACAGTTAGTAAGCACTGGGAAACATTTTAAAACAGTAAAAGCAGCTAATCTAAATCTCAGAGGTTTGACTATGAAAAGAACTTGCTACTTTAGTTAGAATAGCTGCTTCTCTAGAAAAGTAAAGAAGGTTTCAGGAACACAAAATCTCGAAGAAGACTGGACAAAGAATTCTTAGATTCAACACTAGAAGTACAATCCACGAGAGAAAAAAAAAATCAGACTTCATCAAAATTAAATTAATGAATTTAGTTAATTTGCCAATCATGTATCTGATAAAGGACTTGAATCTGGGATATATACGGAAATCTTACAGCTCAAACTAAAAAGGGAAATAATGCAATTAAAATATGAGCAAAAGCTCTAAAGACATCACTCCAAAGAAAATATACTAATGACCCATAAGCACATGAAAAGGTGTTTGACATCGTAAGTCATTGGTCGGGGGAGCAAATAAAACCACAAGATACCACTGCATATCCAGTAAGATGTGTCAAAACAAAAAGACAGTAACAGCTGGTGAGGCTGTGGGAGAAACTGGAGGCCTCACACATCACTGGAAGGAATACAAAATGGTGCAGCTCCTTTGGAAGATAGCCTGGCAGTTCACAGCAAGGTTAAACACAGACTACCTTAGACCTAACAGCAGATATATACAGATATATATATATACACACACATACACACTTTTTTTTTTTTTTTAAAGAAAGAAAATCTCCCTTTGTGCAAGGGTTTTACTTACTGAGGTTCCACTTTAGGCCTGTTGTTGTAACATGATGGCAAGACTGTCCAACAGGAATAAGGCCACACCAATCACCTTCCATTCCGGTATCTACGTGCATTTTGTGCTTTCCCTGAAGTAGAGAAGGAATGACAATCAGCAGAGGGAAGAGAAAGGACAGGACATCAATGTCACTGAACATCCAGGCCTATGCACCAGCTGCCATCCCAGAATTTCACGCGGTTATCATACTTAATCCTAATAACAAATTTAAGTAGTATGTCCTGAATAATCCCAGGAACTTCCACCTGACTTAATTCTAGCCACAATTTTACAAGGTAGTTTATTGTTACTTGTTACTTTCATACATGAGAAAATGGCAGTTTGCAGAGATTAAATGTGTCCAGGACCACACAGATAACAAGGGGGCAGAATCAGGACTCCCAGCTATACTTGCTCATTCTAAAGACTAAACTGATTCCACATGCTAGGGTTTTAATCAAACACTTGCTTGAGTGTAAATAAAACATTTCTCCCTAAGGAAAATCTCTACTTTATCTTATAAGTGGACTTCTAGCTTTCAGAATTCAATGTCAGTCCTGCTAATGGTTAATCTGCTTCCGATGTCCATGGCTACTCTAGGGGATGCTCAGTGAGAAGTACCTCTACTGGGAAATAGTATCTACCTTGAGGAATAAGGATGCTTCCCCCATCTGGATTATGAAAACTGATATAATTTACTATGTTATCAAGTTTTCAGCTTATAAGCAGGTTAACATTAAATGCAATGTTTAATCAAGGCTACAACATTTGCTTTTAAATAAAATACTTGGAAATTTCCTCTTCTTCTGCAAAGTAATGACTTTCCATTACTTTTCTATTCTATTCATTATCCTCAGAATATATGGTCTTTATAGAAAGATACCTCAAGTCCTTATGGGGAAAATGCCAAGGCACACATCTATTCAATAATGACACAGAAAAGATATTTTCCATAATTCATGTAACTCTGAGGGGATAAAGATGTTCTTTATTTTAATGAAATATTATTTGAAAGCTTAATATATGACACATTACCAGAGTAAGGTACTTATACCACCTTTTATAGGATTTTATTCCAAGTTATGTCTTTTGTACTCTGTTATGGGCTCTGAGAACCTACTCTGCTATACAGAAGACCTCAGCGTATGAGTAGGCTTTATCTTTAGTCAATGGGTTGCTTTTATTTGGAAAACAGCTCTCTAAATTACTTATCAGTTCTTGAAATGTAACACAAGTTCATATAGATCTCTACTACCTATACAACTTATAAATATGCATTTCTATTTGAACACTCAATCAGAAGGCATAAATTTAATTAAGAGCGCTTAAATATATTCAAAGACAAAGACCATTTAAAGAAAACATGAAATATATTTGAACTTGATGCCCATCACTGGAAGAAAAGATGGGCAACACAGGTAGACAAACACCAAGCGATGGATTAGACACACTCGGAGAAAAGTGGGTGTACTGAAAACACAATGCCCTGTGAAAACAATGCCACACGAAACAGAATTGGGATAAATTACAGAACCCATCAGGGGTGCCTGGGTGGCTCAGTCAGTTAAGCATCTGCCCTCAGCTCAGGTCATGACGTCTGGGTCCTGGGATCAGTTCCTGGGATTGAGTCCTGCATCAGGGTTCCAGCTCAGCAGGGAGTCTGCTCTCTCTCTCTCTCTCTTTCCCTCTGCCCCTCCCCCACTCCCTCTTGTGCGCGTGCGTGCTCTCTCTCTCTCTGTCCGTCCCTATCACTTGTTCTCTAATAAATAAAACCTTTAAAAAGAAATTACAGAACCCATCTATGTAAGTTGAAATAAATACAAACACATCAATACACTTTTTCTAAAAACAAAATTTAAAAAGATGTTAAAAATTTAAATATACATGTGTGTATATATATATGTATATATATGTACACACACACACACACACAAACACGTTTGCCTATGGGAAGAATAAGGTAAATGGGAATGCGGCAGAGGAATTAAAGGGAAATGGATTAAATTAAAGGCAAATGGATCAACCAATGAGGATTCTTGCCTGGACCAGAGATAATAATGTGCCACGGAACAAACCAGCATAACTGACTCAACACTGAAATCTTATAAAAAGAACAATATGTTGTTTAGATACAAAGTGATACAAGACAGAAATTCTTAGACTCCTCTGAAGAAAAAAATAGGGAAATATTTTAATAATTCTGAAGAATAATTCAAGTAAGAGGAATAAGTGGAACTTGGCAACGGAAAAAACTTATGAGTGAAATGAAAACTAATCTTCTTCCTGAATAATGATCTCTGTTGTTGTTTTAGATCAATTCAGAGCAAAGCACAGAGACCATTATTACAGCTATGGAAACACTGTACATATTCGGAGTAAAAGCAGTCACTGCCAGAAGGCACAGGTCCGGAGGGTGGACGAAAGCGCAGGGGCCCTCATCTTCTCATCATGTTACATCCTAAAAGAATCAAGAAATAGTACCTCAAGGGGTAGACTTTTAAGGGGGAGGGGATTTATAAATTGCTCCTGGCCCGAGTAGCTGGTAATATGGGTAACGTGCCTAAGACCAAAAAGGGGACCGAGAAGGGAAACTTGAAATCTCTCTGGCCTCCCTCATAAACCTCCGTGCCAGCGTCCACGACGTGACTCACGCAGCTGTCCATACGAACCCTGTCATCACTGCGTGGAGGGGGAGGCACAGAGTAATCGGGAAGATGCTGGTCGGAGACCTGATCAGGTGCAGAGGAGTCGGGGGCAGAATGTAGGCAAGGGGTTCCCTGCTGCTTGTGAGGGAAGAGAAATCAACTCCGCGGAGGGTGCACGTGTGCAAAGCCGTGACTCGGTGGCAGGACACTCACTGGCGGGGTCAGGCAGGGAGGGTGGGACGCCGGGGCACAGGAGGCTGTTAGGGCGGTGAAGCTGTTCTGTGGGACATGACGGATACGTGACCTTACGTATTTGTCAAGACCCAAAGAATCTATAACACAAGCAGTGAGCCCTAAAGTAAATTATGGGCTTTTACAAATAATAATATACAATACTGGTTCATCACCTGCACACAAGTCCCCCACTAATGCAAGATAATAGGGGAAATTGTGAGTTGGAGAGGAGATATATGGAAACTTTGTCTAATTGGCTCAATTTTCTGTAAACCTAAAACCATTCTAAGAATAGTCTACTAATTAAAAAGAAAAAAGTCTTTCCGTGACCCCTCTGTCTCTCATCCCTTAATGGGACTGGCAGCAATGTGACAGTAGGCATGCCACCTCTGGGAGCCAGTAGCCCGGTACTGCACCGAGAGAAACATGCAGCCGCTTCTCAGCACCGCTACAACTTAGGTGGCTCTTTCCCCCTTAAAAAACAGGGCTTTGTTTGTTTAAACCATGAACTGCCTTAATTTCTTCGTACAGAATTTTTCCCTCAGTTGATTTACATTGGCTAGCTTTGTCAGACGAGTCTCAGCATTGTTTCTCCCCACCACTCTCCCTTACAGAAATAACTCGGAAGGTACAGATGCTAAATATAACACAAATTATCGTCCGCGGATGAAACATAACACACTTCAACAAACTCTGAAAGCCTCCTTCATACGAAAGGGAGTCTTGCGGAAATTCTGATTTCCTTAGGAGTGCTTTGGTTTAAGTAGCAAAGGAATAGAAAGCGGTGGTGGCTTTTCCCGTTGGTGGATCCTGGCCTGAGAAGGGCTGTCCTGCCAGGGTCCCCATCAGAAAGCAGAGCATACCGGAGGGGCTGCAGGTAACCCGCAGCCTCCTGAGCACTGGGTGGCAGGCAGGACCAGAAGGGCAGAAATGCTCACCCAGCCCAGAGGGCTCTACCTCTGTCTCGGGTAACAGCATCTTTGACAATGGGGCCCACTGTTAGAGACTGGGACTTCGTTCCTTATCAAAGAGGGATTTGTGTGTCCTTGTCCTTGTCTTATTTTTAGTGTGTTATAGTTAATCCCTATCTTTGATTGAAGGCCTGGTCGTGGTTAGCTAAACACATTAGTATGTTTGATGTTCCAGCTAACTTCTGTAGAGAATGGTGAGGAAGCTGGGTGGGGCTGGTGGGGGGAGGGGTTGGGGTGATACAGGCGATGCAGATTAGGGAGTGAGCTCTTCATAATGAGCGCTGGGTGATGTATGGAAGTGTTGAATCAGTATATTGTACACCTGAAACTAATATAACACTATGTTAACTACACTGGAATTTAAAATTAAGAAGAAAAAAAAAAAGAATGGTGAAGGAAGTAAGGAATGATTTCTCAACTGGTAGACATTAAGTCCCTAAGAGAAGATTCTTCAACTTGCATCATATAATGCAAAGGAAACAGCACATATACATGTTAAGTTTTATTATCCCAGGGAGAGGATACTGTTATAAAATCCACTGATTTAAATGACACGGTGGTAAGCTTTCTTTTCTAGGCTTGCTATATATTCATTGCCTTCCTCATTATGTTAACATTCAACACACCTTAAAATTTTTAACCTGGGAATAAACTAGTTTGTGAACTTGAGAAGTCACAGATAGGTTTAAGCTTGCAGTCAATTAATATTTTTTCTTTTGTTCCAATAAGATGTTTAGCCATATGTGAACAGTCTTAGTGTTTATAAATATGCAGATTTAGCTTAGTATGGTTAAAGGTGAACAATATTATGCTTTTCTCCTATATCTTCAATCGGTGTGACATCTTTTAAAAAATGAACAACAAAAGGAATTTTTGTTCATTCCTCAGATTTCTCAATTCATAATATATGCTAGCCTATATGTGATTTGACATAGGCAGGCATACAGCCTGACATTAAAGAACTTCCCTAAAGATTTATGCCATTACTGGAGTCGAGAGGCACATGAACTAATCATTGACTTCCATCTACTCTCATGAATCATTGCACAGGTTCCTGCTTTGTCCCCTGTTCTGAGCTAAGATAACTCTTTGAAGTCAAAGGCAGTTCTATATAGTAAAGATGGGACAAAAATCAATCAGACAGTTTGCTTTTCCAATTGTGGTTATTTTTAACATATTAACAACCTCAGTAAGGTATGAAATTGTAATTTAGTGAAAAGTAGCAGAGCTACTGCTTGGCACCCGTGCTGGAAATCGTACTTATGAGCATGTTAAAGGCAGTCAGCATCATAAGATCACTTTTGCTAGACTGCAGTGTCAACTGAGAGCAAAACATACACAGATACCTAAAGAAAGGGTAAGAAACCACCGTCACTTTATATTATGCTTCCTCTTTGCAAATGACTAGGACACCACTGAGAGATTAGATGAAGTTCACCCTAGATTTTGCTTTTGCAAAAATATCAACGAACCATCGGAATTGTTTACTTCTCTAAATCGTTAAATACAATTAACTATGCCAAGTTTTATGGCAAGAGATCTTTGTGTGGATCTCACAAAATACATAACAGTTTAACCAGACCATTCAAAAGCAATCGAACACAGGAAGAACATAAACGTACTTTCTATTTAGTGCAGAAGATTCAGAAGCAGGTGCCCATGCCAGTTATAAAGTGGATGACCATTCATCAGATGGCTGTTAATGCTGCACTCACACCCGGTGGCTACCTGCAGCTAAGATTTCTGGCACACGGACCCAGTATGAATGAAACACCACTGCACACTGATGAAACACAGGATAAGCTCTGGTAGCTCATTTTTTGTTAGTTTGTCCAGGTACTTAAAAATTTATCAACAAGCACTGCAGGAAATTAAACAGCCTGCAGGAAGAGACAGGGAAAGGCGCGGATGGAGGTATCTACATTGTACTTGCCAGGAAAAGAGGCTACCCCTCTCACGCAAACACAGACCTGTGCGATGGTGCATTTTCATGCTGAGACTATTCATGGGCCAGAAAGTACTCACGAGAGCAATGGCCTCCACAGTGAATCCGTAGCTGTAACATCTCAGAGCTAGAAGGCTTGTATCTCTACTTTTATTCTGCTTCACAAATGCAGAATTCAAAACACAAGTGTGTTGGTTTTATTTAAAGTAGTCTGTAAAGAATTAACGTTACATATAAATATATTTACATATTTTATTTAAGATATTTCCTTTTGAAAATTCACTAATAGCTTCCATGTAGATAGATTTAGAGTTTCCGACCACAGCAGAAGCACATTTTCTAAACAGCAGTCCAAAGAGCACGAATCCCAGGATCTGGTAAGATCGGAAAGAGTCTCCTCCTAAAGTCACAACGTGCCCCAGCATGATTAGATGTTCCAGGTAGTTCTGTAGTGAAGAAATGCTGTTTACCTGAGTGAGAGCTCCCCTAAACTTACCGGACTACAGATCCTCCTCCTGCCCTCAAATAACACCTCATAATTACCCATGGAGTCTGCATTTCAAGAAACCCATGTAGGAAAATACTAATTCGGAATTATATGCTGCATCCAAAATTATAATACTTTGGTTTAATATTTCCACAGCCAGAACATTTCAGGAATGTGTTTTGAAATTAAGAATCTCCGCCTGATTTTTGTTTTGGAAATTATTGGATAACCTCAGGCTGAAATTGTATGTTTTGACATGAGGTAGACTTACTCTCTGATTAAAAGATTAATGACAATACTGGTTTTCAAAAGAAAGCCTCCTGCACACTAGTTAAGCTAGTTTGTTAATTCAAAAGTCAAAAATATTTATGAAGTACCTACTATTGCTAGAGATAGTAGAATATTATGATAGGATAATTTCCTCATTAATGCCCAACACTAACTATTTCAAAATAAAACTGATGGAACTGATATTCATCCAATATTTTCTGTCACTCTGTATTGATGCTTTTTTACAATGCTTCCATTCTGTCTTAACCCCCCCGCCTTTTATTCCAGGCAGGGGAGACATCTGGTGAGTGCCCTCATGCTTGAGTGTCAGAAACCTACTCTTGGCTCCTCCCAAAGCTACGGACATTTCAAATGATGACTTCTAAAGATAATACTTATCCCAGAAGCAAGCATTTCTAACAGGACAGGTTATGCCAAAAGATGTACTTTGAGTTAGAGTGACTGCAGAATTTTCAAGTAGTTCCAGATGAGAATAATCAGGATTGCCCATGTTCTGTCTATTCCTATGCTGTTTCTCCAGCAAGTTTGTTAACCTCAACAAACTTCTGAGCAAAGGGCAAGCTCCACTCTTATATGAAAATTCCTTGTGTCTTTTAGTTAACACAGATGACTTGCTTCTAATGGCTACCATCTTTATACTGGCATTTTGTTACCGTACTGCATGTCTCACACAGGTGCATGTTGTATCCTTAAAAAGAATAGAATGGATTTGAAGGCAAAGACTGCTGCCTTTTATTTCTGTTGGATTTATAGCACAATGGAAGAAACATATTGTCTAATAAATATCTGATTGATCAATGGCTTAGAGCAAAATGTATTGATAAAAATTGTCAATATGCTTAGTAAAATCTTTATCAAAGTTTGAGTACATGAGGGCTTGTTTAGTTGAACTCAAAAAACTCAGTACACACATGTAACTTCTTTGTGTAGATAGCGTTTGACTAACTGGACACCAGGACAGAGGCACACACCACCAATAATTATAAGCACTTGCCAACAGTACTCAAAATACACTTCAGGGTGTATATAGAGTACACACTTTATGTGTGTAAAATGAGATTTACAATACTACCTCACTGGGTTGTTTTGAGGGCTAAGTGAGATACCACGTATAAGGTGCCAAGAACAGGACTTCCAACATTCACATTACAACTTGATTTACTCGCTCTTCTTCCATCAGGTCGTCCAAATTCAAATGGAACACAAGTTTTCCCTCCATTCTTTTCTGCTTTTTATTTTATAAAAGCCTAGGAACTTTGACCCAGTAATTTTTGAAGGAAAATAAATGTGATTACTCCTAAGACTAATCTAAAATATTAGAGGGAAGGGAGAAAATGAAATTTTTTTCTTTAACCATTTTATATTAAACCTTCATAGAGCATTAATTTGTCTTCATGAGAAGAATCATATTTTCATTTGCTTTATAAAAACTCTAGTTTTTAGTAAACTTAAAAAAAAGTTCCCCTATTTTGAAATTGTCCTTTTAATTAACATATAATGTATTATTTTTTTCAGGGGTACAGGTCTGTGAATCATCAGTCTTACACAATTCACAGCACTCACCATAGCACATACCCTCCCCAAAGTCCATCACCCCGGCACCCCATCCCTCCCACACCCCTCCACTCCAGCAACCCTCAGTTTGTTTCCTGAGATTAAGAGTCTCTTATGGTTTGTCTCCCTCTCTGGTTTTGTCCCATCTCATTTTTTCCTCTCTCCCCCCATAATCCTCTGCCTTGTTTCTCAAATTCCACATATTAGCAAGATCATATAACTGTCTTTCTCTGAACGACTTATTTCACTTAGCATAATACCCTCTAGGTTCCATCCATGTCATTGCAAATATCAAGATTTCAATTTTTGATGGCTGCATAATATTCCATTTTGTGTGTGTGTGTGTGTGTGTGTGTATACACACACCACATCTTGTCCTTCTTTATAGGAGTATAAACACGAACTTTGACCATCAATTTTAGGAAAGTTCTAAGAACTTCTGAGGTCTCTTATCTAGTCATCACATCCAAAATGCAATTCTTTGTTTTCAAAATGCTCAATATGAATTGAGCCTACTACTAAGGTAACATGAGGGTCTCTTTTTTTTTTTTTTAAGATTTTATTTATTAGAGAGAGAGAGAGCATGACAGTGAGTATAAGTGCACATGAATGGGAGGAGGGGCAGAGGAAGAGGAGGGACAAGCAAACTCCCCATTGAGCAGGGAGCCTGATGGGGGAAGGAGGGCTCTTGATCAGGACACCTGAGATCATGACCTGAACCGAAGTTAGACTCTTTACTCACTGAGCCACCCAGGTGTCCCCCAGACACTTTTTTTTTTTTTTTCAGTGCAAGCAAATAATTTCAATACAATTCAGTTCAGCCTCAAAATCCACTGGGCTTAGTTTTTAAATTTTCTCATATTTGGTCAAGGGTTGATGAGAATAGCAGCACTGCAATACACATTTCAACTTTCCTCCTTGTATCATCAACCACCCCCAACCTTCCCTCTATAAAACAGCTGTATGTAGAGTCACAACAGAGCTCCCCACAATAACTCAGGCACCAACATTCTCCTCTAGCTGACCTCTCCCTTTCGTCAGGCTCAACAAACCCCAGCCCATACTCTTCTCTCTCTTCTCCCAGAAGCTGCAGGTCAGTAAGAATGGTAGGGGAGCAGAAGGGAAGGACAGAATTTCTGGAAGGATCCTGTTCATTATCCTATCCAAACAGACTCCGGGAAGTGTTTCTGCTTGCAGAGATGCAGCATGGCTGATGTTCAGCATGTGTGTCTGAGTTGGGTATCTAGTTTTTGTGTTTTTTTTTCCCCCACTCATGTTCACAATGCTCATAGCATGTTGTTGGTGCTCCCGAAGAAGAGGGGAGAGAAAGACAGCTCTGCAGTTATTTATCTCAAACTCCAGCGTGACTACCGAACTTTATAAACTAGAAGAAATAACGAGAAAGCTCCAGCTAAAGAAAAATAGAAGTGACGAACAATTTTTGAATATTGGCTATGTCCTAACATTCCACTGGGCACCCTAGTTCCCACAATGAGCTTGAGTGGTAGAGAAACTACTCGGAGATCACAGACTCCGTACAGTCATTAGCTTGCTCAAGATCACTCAACTAGTAGCTGGGACAGGTGGGGTCTACACCTCAGTATGGCATCATTTTAAAATTTAAAATTTAAAACATTATCATGTTTTTCTGGGCTTCTAACTTCAAAAGCCTGTCAGAATATGTTATTCCTTTGCTCCTCTTCTCATTTTTACTTTTTCCCTGTATTCACTGTCCAAGTTAAGCTTTTGCATGACCCTGTCCAAAGTTTATCCTAAAGAACAAATATATGAACAGTAAATGAAAGAATTAATAAGCGAATGAACATCTATCTTCCTTGATTTCATCCACTTATCTTCGACATTCCCCATTCTATTTACACATCCTTGTTCATTTACTTGTCCTTTGTTAGTGGCTGAATATAGGGAGGGTGCTGATAAGAATGTTTGGGGCACACATTGGTGTTTTCAACACATGCTATTGAGTTTTCCGGAAGTTCACAAAGAACAGTGCAAGCAAATCAATGACTGGACTAAGATTAAGAAAATTAACACACTAAAGTATTTTTTAAGACTTGGCTACTTTTAGTCAGGAACCAATAGGACAATTTTGTTTCTCCCCTAGATCCTAAAATAGTAATTGGAAGCAGCTGGATTATTACTCAGATGGTACAAGTCAGCTCAGACATCACCTTCTCCATCATCCCTCTCCAGGGCCCTCCCTGAACCCGCAACCTGGATACCTGCACACCCTTGAGACTCCATAGCACACTATTTTATGTCTAACTCTCTCACTGAAAAGTAAACACCTCAAGGAGAGAAGCCATGTCTTATTCATTTTCACATCTTTAAAATTTTGTACATTGTTAGACATATAGTAGGAATACAATAAATATTTACCAGAAAGGGGGCACTGAGCTCATCCATTTCCATGATAACTACTCTCAACCTCTAATTTATGTGACAGCTACCACCCTCATTGTCCTGTCTTTGTTCTTCTTTACATTAAAACTCCTAGATTTACTGTTTACTAGTTCACTATTTCCAATTCCTCGCTTCCAATTCTCTTGCATTCATTCCAGTTAAACTTTTGCTTATACCTCCATTATTTGCTTTCATCAAGATAACCAATGACCTCCAAATTGTTAAACCCAACAGTCAGTTATTAGTCCTCACCTTCCAGTAGAATTCACAATGAGTTATTCCTCTCTCCTCCCTGACATACCATCTTTTCTTCGCCTGCAGACCACCACACTCTTGGTTCTCCCTCTTCACCCCCAATTTCTTTTGCTGTGTCTTCCTCTTCTCTCCAGATCCTAGGGCTCAGTCTCTGTCTCAACTAGATCCTCTTGTGAAAATGATCTAGCTATGCCCTTTGTGAGCTGAACCATCTAGATCTTGGCAAATCCCCAGTCTGTATCTCTAGCTGAGACTTCTCTAACTCCGCTCCTGATCATCCAGCTGTCCCTGTGATACACCCTGATCTTTGACCTCAAACCTACCCTATCTTTATCTGAGTTGATATGGACTCCATCTTTCCAACTGCTTTGGCAAAAAGTTTTTCCTCTTTTCTTACACCCATAAGGAAATCCCACTGGCTCTTTATTCTCAAAATACCCAGATTCCTATCACTACTCATAATTTCTTTTACTACCACTCTATCCAACTCCCCATAACAAGATCTCCCCTTGTCCCAGTAGAGCTTATTCTCAACTCAACATCTACAGTGATCCTTTGACAAAGTCAACTCAGACCTACCTACCTCCATACTGACCGTCGAAAGAAACACTCCTAGCTTTCTGGAACCTTTCCATTTTCCTCTTCTAGCCCTGAGAAGTCTAGCTAGACTTTAGGTTCTGTCCACGGAGTGGATCTGAGAGAAATGTTGTCATTATTAATGAATCTGGGTTCTGAACTAGCTGGAGGGAGCCTGTTATATGCACAGCACTGTGGTTCAGGGCACAGGTGCTGAAGAAAGACTTCATGGATCTAAATCCCTTTTCACCATGTTTGTATTTCATTTTTTTATCTATAAAACCAGAACAAAAGGATTGTTGAGGATTAAATGACTTGATATGTGAGGTACTTAGAATAGTGCCTGCCACAGAGTGAATGCTCTATAAACATTCACTATTATTAAAAGGATTAAAATGGGCAACCAAACAATGCATTACTTTCAATTTTAGACAGTCAATTTACTTGCCTCTCATTTTTCATGTCAACAATGTTAGGATAATTTTGTCTGCTAAAAGTAACCTGAAAAGTACCCCATTATATATTATGTGTTGGTAAAATGTTGTCAAAAATATACCTTTCAAGTTAGACAGACTATCATCTTAACTGTTACAGTATTTTGGTACCTCTTATATGAGGCAAGAGTCTTCAGTATAAGAAAGTTGAAAGTACTGATTTTTGCAGGGAAAAGTGGATAGTTTTTTGATATGGTAAGATTTCTAGATAAATATCATGCTTTAATGAAGCTTAGCTTTATATTCTGTGCTGTCAAGATGATTATCATGAAGGCACAGGGAGGCATATTGGGTGCAATGCAGTGGGTCTGCAGTAAGGAACACGGCAGTCTTCACATTTGTCACAAATCAAGTGTGTTGTTTCCGTAGTGTAATGGTCATCACGTTCGCCTCACAAATCAAGTGTGTTGCACAACAATCATCCTCATAACTGAACCACCTAATCTTTCACCCTCTCCTGTTCATACAAGTCTGTGAGTTCATGTATCTCTTTTTCATATTTCTTGGTGGTAGTCAGTCTCCAAAATGGCACCCAATGAACCTTGCATCCTGGTATTTATGTCTTTGTGTAGTGATTCCCCACAGCAAACAGGACAAGCTTGTATATCAACTGGGTACTGAAGAAGTGTTGGTGTGTGACTTCTAGGATAGGTCCTAACAAGTCTGACAGCTGCCCCCTTGCTGGCTTTTATAGATCACTTGCTCTGGGGGAAGTCAGTCACCAAGTCAAGAGGACATTCATACAGCCCTGTAGAGGCCCATATAGAGAGGGATAAAGCGATCCCCCTCCCCAACCAGCTAGCACCAACTTGCCATGTATATATGAATGCCTTGCCTTGGAATCCTAGAACTGTGATGCCCAGGGCAACTGAACTTCATGAGACCCCAAGCTTAAAGCACCCAGAAAAGCCCAAATTCTAAACCTTCAAAGAAAGTTTGAGATATAATAAATGTTTACTATTGTTTTCAGCTACCAAGGTTTGTGGCAATTTGTTACACGGCAATGGATGACTAATGCACCCTTAAACTTTTGCTGTCCCTTTCTGGGTGCCTGTGCCTGCATTGCTTTATTTAGATCTCCATTGCTTTCCCCCTTCTCTTCGTGTGCCCTCTCTACTTCTTTTAATGTCCATAAAACAGAATAGGCAAATACACACACACACACACACACACACACACATATTTTGTTCACAAGAGTGAATGGAAACAAAAGTGGAAGTATGGTAAGTGGTTTCCAAAAGGCACTACCAGCTCTTCTTTGCCCCCTTCTCTGTGGGTTATTGGGATTGATTCTCCCTCATCTTTATTCTTTCTTAAGCTACCAACTCAGGGAAGGGGAAGAGTGAAGTTGGAGGCACAAAAGGTTCCCCAACAATCATTAAATTTCATCTTAATTTCATTAAGATAATACAAGCAGAAAAACAACATTTTTTTTGTTTAAAAACATTATTACATACATTCAAAATCACCGTACTATATGTGATTATTTAAAAAGACCACATCAAAGAAAAATGAGCCCTATTTCATAATGAATTTGGCGTTATAAGAAAAAAAGCATTAAAATAATGGACATTAACTATCTTACACTCCCTGTCCCAAAGTCATTTATTTAATATCATTCAAATAAATGATAAAATGTGACCAAATAGTTATTTTATTTATTTCGCTGAGAGACAGAGAATACAGCATGAGCTGGGGGTGGGGAGAAGAGAGGAAAAGGGAGAGGCTGACTCCCTGCTGAGCGGGGAGTTCAATGTGGGGATTTGCTCCCAAGACGCTGGGATCACCATCTGAGCCGAAGGCAGTCGCTTAACTGACCGAGCCACCCAGGCGCTCCCCCGCCAAATAGTTATTTTTAAATTTGCTCTGGATACTATAGAGTTTCCAAAACTTGATCCTCTAATGCCAGACATACTTCAGAAGCAACACGCTTCCTGTATTCTCTACCTTACATTTTCTATTCTTCTAATTTTTTATACAATAAAAAATTTTGTCTTAGTTTTGCTGGTACCAGTTTATGGTATCCTAGAAACTCCACAATGATGGAAAAGAACAGGTACTCACAACAAAGCAGAATTACCAACATATTTATGGCCTTATCATTTGACAGGGAAGGTCAAAGCTTCTCTGAGTTTATTCATAACCCTGCACCAGCTTTCAATTCTTCGAAAATTGCTCCTTGATACCCGGCTTCCATGAAATCACAGAGAGTGGCAGCCACTCTCTTAAGGCATAAATCAGATTCTAAATAACTGATAGCACTTTTTTCCTCTAGACCTGGACAAGAAAGGCACAGCGTTTTCATTGTTGAGTGCCGGCGCTTAGAAAAACCAGCTCACAAAGGATGTTTTTAGGTTTTAATTCCTAAAGTCATCTGTAAGAAAACAGTCTCTGGGATTACAAAAAATAAAGGTCCTGCTCTTGAATGTCACAGGCATTTTAATATCCTCTCTTTCATTCTCCAAATCCAAATGAAATACTGTTGCAGACTTAGTGACTTTTTATCATGATTAATGCTCTCATGACTTTGTTGTCCCAAACTCAAAATGTGCAAGCTATGTGGGGTTTGGGCACACTAAGACATAAGCCAAGGACACAGTGGCAAGTGAAATAGATAAGTATATGCAACCAGCTACATATAATAAACAAGTAACATTAAAGAGAGGTTTTTTGTTTTTTTAAGTCAGGACAAAATATTTATTTATTTATTTATTTTCTGTATGATGTCAGCAATTCTTTTTTGCATGGAACATTGAGAAATAGGTCATGGGAAGCCTTTATTCTAATAATTAGTAAACATTAGTTTTTACCATTTGGCATTTAACATCTGAGCCACAGTATCTGGGCATTTCCTCTGAGATATACTGATGTACCTTGTAAAGGGCTGAAAACAATCCCATGTGAAAGATAGTTGAAAACTCAGGATCTTTAATCTGTAAGGTTTGCAATTAATGAATTATCTTTACTTAACTATGACAATAATTCAATGATGCTTTCTCATTAGTTGTTTATCTTAATAAAAGTTAATACAGTTCTATTAATAGCCATCCAGATGACTGTTTTTATGAGTACGCTGGCATTCGCTGTCAGCCACTGTGTTTTAGCTTATATCTATCATCGTGTCGGCAACGACAATGTCAAGAGAAGCAGTTACACCACAGTGGGGATTGGCACAGACTCAGGTCTGACTATCTGGATCAGATGCTTTTCCGCCACTTATTGGCTATGTGACTTTGGACAACTGAATTCATCTCTTTATATCTCAATTCCCTCAACTGCAAAATTGAGGAGATACTATCTAATATCACAAAGGTGCTGCAGGGGTTAAGTCAATAGTATCCATGAAGCACTTAGAACGGTTGCCAATAAATCTCAGCTGCCTCATGGTCATTACTTTGTCATGGCAAACAAACAGAAAGGGATAAGGTAGGTTTAATGTGTGAACAGTGTGTCTGTATCAGGACAGGGGCTCTGTTGCTCATCCTTAATTATTATTTTTTTGTTAGATAAGCCAACAGAGAAAACAAGAGACAGAAGACATATTACAATTTCGATGTGGTGCTTTTATAAGAAACATGTTAATATAGTTTCACCTATGTCTACAATGCCCCTTTCCAGCCTCAGTCTCCATTCTAAGGCCAGTTTACATGGCAGTGTGACATCACTTTCTCAGGACTTCCAGGCTGCTGTGAAAACAGACCAAGTAGTGGGCACTGAGGCCATTACATGAGAGGAAAACCATTGTGACCAAATCACTATTTGTCTTAAAAATGCCCTAATTGCACAGCTTTATTTTACATCGTAGAACCTCCAATAATTCCACAATTCACAGGGCTGCTTGGTTTGGACATCATATCTGAGTAGTAGTCAAAATCTGCAACCTCATCCTCTGACTCCAAGATGGACAGCACAGCTGGCATAAGAAGTTACTGGGGAAATGTAATCTTGTGGTCATTTTAAATCCTTAATGAATTTTTAAATACATTACTCACTTAAAAAGTGAATTCTTCAATTTTTAGAAACACGGATCACTGAAGTGACAGGAGCTAGGCTGCGTGTATACAGTATACATGTATACATGTATACTGTATACGTGTATACAGTAGAGAGAAATTAAGACCCATCCTGTAGGAACTGTCTTACCAACCTTCTGTCTTTTCCTTAAAAGAGAATGTAACATTAGATAGCAAAAAAAGACAGTTTTTAAAACCAGGCAGTTCCCTGCCCCCATTAAAATTGTTTCTATTTATGTCCTCCTTCTGAGAGCTGAAGATTGATGCCTTAGTAGCTTTGAGTATTAATAAATGACCTCATTCTATTCTTTAAATAACTTACGAAAAAATGCATTCTGAAAGGAGAGATAGATACCCCTTCCTCAAATGAGGAAAGTTAGCATCTAAATGTTAACATAAATAACATACTTTTGCAAGTAAAAGAACGATATATATGACACATATGCTTTTAAACCTAAGTAGCTCATTTTAACCTGCCACTTCTCAGATACTAATGAATACATAATATTTCCAGTCCTTTCTCTCCCAGCCCAGACTTATACACTAAAATAGAATCAATTAAAAAAGAGTAATTCTGTTCTATGAGAAACCAGCATGGTATGGCAGAGGGAAAGAGCTCTGGGCCCTGCACAAAGAGCACAAAATTAAGGCCAATATCATGTTTTACAGCCTAGGCCCAACTGAATATAATAAAGTACTCTTCACTTGCCCGTTGTGATTAAGTGGGTTAATGCAAGTGCAACATGCCCAATATACTCTTCTGGCATTTCTTACCGAATGGGAAACTTTTAGATGCATCTAGTTTTGAAATAAGGAAAGATGCAGAAGCTAATAACATTACAAAGTGCGGAGTGATGGGGAGGAGTGTGCAAGAACCAGGGCAGAACAGAATGGAAAGCTCCCGTAGGTGGGGGCACTGAGAGCTCTAGCGGTGCCTGGAGGAGCTGCTGGAGTGTAGAAGTGTCAAGATTTACCATTTCAGACCTTAAGTCTAGGTTATGACAAGTCTTCTAAGCACTTAAAACTTAAATGAATATGGAGTGGATAATGAGATTTTTTTTCCCTCTAAAATGTAAGTCTGATGAATGATGCCTGAAAATACCACCAGTCATTTTTATGAGTGCTCAGCTCAGCAATATATGCTTTTTTTTTTTTTTTTCCGGGTACCTAAAAGAAAGATTTTCCCTGTTTTGGCTCTTCAAGGATGGTCACACATCCCCTGTTGAACGAAATGTCATCTCTATACACTTCAATAGCTAAGATAATATAGTTTCTTCCTAAATAATAAAAAGTAAACTGTGAATGTATCTTAAGGTATAAAACCATGGATTTATGTTAATAACTGCATATCCTAATTAGATTCTTTGTATTATTTGCAACAACCAAAGGGATTAGTTTTACTTAAAATACATGTATATGTGATAATGAATTGGCTATGGTTTATAAAAAGATATATAATAGACAGATATACAATTGTGTATAACAGAAATAACTTTTTATGAAAGTAAAAAAAATAAATCTTGTAAAAAATTATAATCTGGAGGAATCTAGAATAACCATTGTGAGTAAGCTTTCAAGAGAAAAGAAAAAGTACATTAGCATTATTGTTTGACTCAAATATTTTTTCTGTCATTTGCAAGCTCAGGAGTTGCCAAAGATAAACTTCTGGCAAGAAGTGTAAAGTGTCTTGTTTTTATTCAAAAAAGCATTTAATAATTAAGGATTTGCTTTTAAAAATAATAATCCTGAGGTAAAAACTGTTTCCATGTTTAAAAAGACACACATCTGCATACCCATGGCTATGTGTTTTCTCATGGAAGATGGCCCTACAACTAGAATGCTCAATACTTGATAACTAAATCCCATGAACATATTACAGATTTGCTTCAAAACTATTTTTCATTTTCAATTTAAAGATGAGAGTCACCTTGAGTTATTTCTTATAATTTCAGTGTGAAATGGAGGAAAAATCATTTTTACAGTGAATAGTAAATGTTCTATGAAATACATCTAGAGAGCCCTTGAAACCAGACAGGACAGTCAGGGGGCCAGAGGGCAAGTAGGGTTAGAACTATACCGCAATGCTACATAGATTAAGTATTTGGGATTAGAAAAAAATGAAATTATGGTTAAAATGACATACATATAGCAAAAAATTACTACTATGATACAAATAAAAGTACTTTCAAATCCGATTTCTTAAATAAAAATTTTCTCCAAAACTTTAGAGTTCCAGATTTTAAAAAATAAATAAAAATAAGAAAAGAAAATCTTCAAGGAATAATGAGAACAATATAAAATATTGAGACTTAACAAAATCTAACGTTCATTCCAGAGTCAGATATTTAACTGCCTGCTCAAGATTCATATTTGAAGGCTCAGTGGGCATCTCTGACTTAACACAGTCCAATGAGACTTGGTTTCTACCCGCATATTTGGTTTCCCCCTCCATATTTTCAGCCTGTCGGTAAATGGTACCACCGTCTACCAAGCCCAAGACCAAACTGCTTATTCTGTTTGACAAAGCTAATAGACAGATGATGTAATGAGAAGAGACACTGTGTAATGTTCAAAACTGACAGAGGATTCATCTTAAAAATATATAAGAAACACAGCAGTAAAAAGCCGACAGTATCCCCAACAGAAAAAATGAGTTAACGCTAACAAGCAGGATTAAGGAATATGCTTGTTCTCATGGGCACCGGGTGATGACTCACTGTACTTTACAACTGAAACTAATATAACACTGTATGCTAATTCACTAGAATTAAAATAAGTAAAAACAAAACCCCCCAAAACCTCTCAAAGCAAAAATATACAAACACTTCTTACATTTAAAAAAATAATAACAAGCATATGATGAGTTGCTCAGACTCATTACATTAGTCATTACAGAAATACAAGTGAACACAGCAAGATATCACTTGATTCCTATACACTTTATATCCAGAAATTTGGATAATGTGAAGTGTTGGTGAGGATATAGCGATAATCTTTAAACACAAGAAAAATAAAAAACCCTCACATACTGCTGGCTGGGTAAAGGCAGCATTCTAGAGGGCAATGTCGAACTAGTTAAATAAAGTAAACCTATGTCCTGTGAGCTAGCAATTCTTTTTGTAGCCACAGACACATCGAAGAAAAGCTCACATGGGTCCATAAGGGTATATTCGTGAGAGGTCTCAATCCAACATTATTTGGGTAGTGAAGCAGGGTGGAGTTGGAGGGATGCAAGGTGTGGAAGCAATTCTGTGTCCAGTGTGCAGAGTGGCTGGGCAAATATACTAGATGTCCAACATACAGAGCTATGAATAATTTCAAAAGAATAGATATATATATGGCAACACAGACAGATCTTAAAAATATGCTGAGTAAAAAGATAATCAGAAGAGACAAGGAGGAAATGCACAATGCTGAGCAAAACAAACCAGTCTGGAAAACTACACACCGTACAGTTCCAATTATATGACATTTGGGAAAAGCCACAAACTATATCAATAGTAGAAAATGAGTGGTTCCCAAGGGTGTGGGGGAAGGAGGGGGTCAGTGAAAAGGGGAAGCCCAGGGGACTGTTGGGATGGTGAACGTATAACACATAATACTGTAATGGTGAAATTTGTGAAAACCTACAGAACTTTACCTAGAACACAAAGAATGAACTGTCCTGTAAGCAAATTTAAAGAACCATTTAGGAGGTTCAGGGAGTCTTGGGGGGAAATGCAGATTGTGATAGGAGAAACTAAATGTATAATTACATACAAATTATATACAAGTCTATAAAATATACAATTATACAATGGTAATAAGGAAAATGTAAAAAAAATCATTTATGTAAAATGCACACACACAAACCCCCAAATAAAATCAGAAATAAGAAAAAAGGTATATGCAATTTACATTATAGACCAAGGGGTCATACTACTAATATGAAAAGAAGTTCTAACAATAATAGAAGCAAATTAGGCCAACAACTTCATAGAAAGATGATAGTCCAGAGAAAAAGAATGAACAGCTTTTAAAAATATAAAAATATGCTCAATCCTATTGATAACAAGAGAAATGCAAATTCAGTCTCTTCCGGAATATTACGCCCTACGTATTAGATAGATAGGCTGAGAGGACATGTGTCCTCTTATCACTACCTCGTATAACCCTTCTGGTGGAGCACTTGAAACTTCATCCAGAAGCTTCATCCAGATGCTCTGAGCCACTGATCACAATTCTAGGGATCTATCCAAAAGATATACTGGCAAAAACACAAAAAGACACATGAAAAAAACTATTCATTGCACTGCATTCCATCACTGAAGCCCTGACTTACAAACTATAGTCAGTGTAGTATGTCAGAGGGGCTAGAAACAGATGCACGTGTACATTGATAACTGATTTTTTAAAAGATTTTATTTATTTACTTGACAGAGATCACAAGTAGGCAGAGAGGCAGGCAGAGAGAGGGGGCAAGCAGGCTCCCCGAGCAGAGAGCTGAATGTGGGGCTTGATCCCAAGACCCTGAGATCATGACCTGAGCCAAAGGCAGAGGCTTAACCCACTGAATCGCCCAGATGCCCCTGATAATTGATTTTTGAAAAAGCTGCAAAGGCAGCAATACAGTGGGGACAGGATATCTTCATGACAAATGGTGCCGGAACAACTGGACATCCATGTGCAAATGAAGGAATGTCGATCCTTACATCCTACCTTACATGTATACAGAAAATAAAGCGGATCACAGTTCTAATGTAAAACCTAAAACTATAAAACCTCTTAAGAGAAAACATAAAAGGAAACTCTTATAACCTTAGGCTAGATAAGATTTCTTAGATAAAACTCCAAAAGCAGAGCCCATAACAAAGAATAGGTAAAGTGGACTTCATCCACTTTTTAAAACTCTTTTTAAAACATCCAGATTTTAAAACTCTGCTCATCAAAAGGGTACTTCCCTGTAGTACCGAGTGTGAGAGGGAAGTAGAAGTACAAACTCATGTTAACTGTAAAACAAACAAACAAACAAAAAAAACCCACCACCACAACAACCAAAAAACCCCCACAATCCTAGCTTTCTCAAGTGAGTCAACTTAGTAGCTACAAGCATTCCCTTTAATGCCCAGATTATGGTCTTTAATTCTTATTTCTTAGTAAAATAGCCTTTTGGAGAAATTCCAAAACTCAGCTGGGAAATGGGCAAGATGAGCTGGGAACATACCATAAAACAGAAAGGAAGAAAGTTATCAAAGACGAGTGGGTTTGTGCCAAAAGGATTCATTCAGGAGCTAAACTGAATATGCTCCTCCCCCAACCCGGCCAAAGATAGGACACTTTGAGTAGCAGTTAGGATAATAATGAGAATGGACTCATTACACCCATAAAATTTGCTTAAATCCAAATATGCTTAAATCCTCAACAAAAAGTAGCCGATCGGTGCTGAAGAACGGTATGGAACCGGCAGACTGGGGTGACTGCCGGAGATGCCGGACGGTCTGTCCTGAGGTGCGGTCAGCAGCGCAATGGACACCCCTGAGGCAGACTACCGACAGCACACACTGGAGGTGGAAGTCCTCGTCACATGTAGAAGGACAGTCCCGCTGAGCCACCAACAGTGTCAGCTGCGCCCAAGGAGATCCCAGCAGCAGCAACTACCTGTGGCGGATTTCCAGCCGGAACCAGACAGGCGTTCTTAGCCGAGACACCAAGAGGGGGTGAGAGCTGGACTGGAACATCCAGCTAGCCCATTTCCAAGTGAGAAACTGAGCTCCGTCTACTGCTCGAAGCCTCTGTCCCAAACCTGGATTGTTCACAGAACATGCATCGAACCCTTATCTGGAGCCTTCCATTGGCTCTCGAGGATCATGAAACCTTACTGCAGACACTGGATCTGAACAGCAACCATGACTGTGGGAGAGAGCAGCGAGATGCTACAGGGCAGTGACCACAGCATGAGATGTGTCCTGCAAGATGACCACATCTTCAGTGGCACCTTTAAGGCTTTTAATAAGAACATGAATTTAATCCTTCTTGATGAATTCAGGAAGACCAAGCCAAAGATTGTGAAGCAGCCAGAATGTGAAGAAAAGTGGGATTTGCGTCTGGCGCTGCTACCCGGGGAAAACCTGGTTTCCATGACTGGGGAAGGACCACCCCCTGAAGGTACCGGCGCCCCCCGGCACCGCTTGCTGCAGCTGCAGGAGGCCGTGGGCTTGGCAGGGCAGCCGGCAGAGGAGTGCCAGCTGCTGTTCCAATTCCCCATGTTCCCACGGGTTTAGGAGGCCCTGTGCTAGGGGTTGCGGGGCCATCCCGGCAGGAAATGAAGGACTCTGCAGGGAAGGGACACTGGAGCAGCAAAGCCACAGGATGGGGGACGCCACCAACTCCTGTAGGCTGAGCAACACCACCTGCAGGCTCCCTCTCGTGGTAGGAGACCACCCACGGGCCCATCAGCGGGGCTTCCCCCTGCTTGAGGGATACGAATAGGCATGGCCCCCCACCAGGAATTAGTGGTCCACCTCCCCAAGAATGTATCCACCAAGACCCTAGGATACTGCTGATCCTTCTAAGTCCCTTTTTCCTTGCAATGTGTCTTATGACACTGTGTAGAGGGTCTGTGAACTTTTGCTCCTTCTTTGCTGCACTGCGTGAAGTAATTTAAAAAAATGTTAGGGAAACAATTAATTATTTTAAAAAATCGTAAATTAAGGGAAAAAGAATTAAGTGTATAGCCTGCCTTCCTTTACAGACCATTCCACAGGATAGCCCAGTAGCTGGTCTGAGAGAAGCTTCTCTTTCGAGAGGTATCTCAGGCCATCCGTGAAGTAACAGTGGCAGAACAGCTTAGTACTAGCGTTGAGCAACTGCCGATCAGGTCAGAGATGCACGGTGACCATCAATGGCTACAACATCACAATAAAGAGCAACCAGATGTTGTGATACAGTAACACCCATGTCAGAAATCCCCACCCCCAATTTCCTAATGGTCTGATCACAGCTCTAGAATTAACTAAGAATTACAAAAATTCAAAGGATAATAGGAAGTAATGATACCATGCCATGCAACGAAACTAGACTGAAAATTCCATAGAACAAATGACAGAATTTCTTCAAGGAAAATGTTGAGGAGTGAGGGAAATAAAACGAGGAAGGAGAAGAAGAAGAGAAGTGCAGGCAGAGTCAGGTAAGGGGACCTGTTTAAAAAAACAACAGAGGGCGTCTGGGTGGCTCAGTTGGTTAAGCGACTGCTTAACAGCTCAGGTCATGATCCCGGAGTTCCAGGATCAAGTTCCGCATCAGGCTCCCAGCTCCATGGGGAGTCTGCTTCTCCCTCTGACCTTCTCCCCTCTCATGCTCTCTCTCACTGTCTCTCTCTCAAATAAATAAATAAAATCTTAAAAAATAAAAATAAAAAATAAATAAAAAATTTTAAAAAACAACAAAAAACCAACCTACTGCAACAGACAGGTCTTGTTTGGGTCCCTGATCATACAATCCACCATAAAAACGTCTTAAAACAAAGGAGGAAATGGAGGTAAACACTTTATTTCATCACATTAATTATTTTTAACTTTTTTTGGGGTGTGAAATGGGACTGTACTTACAGTTTTTAGGAATCCCTTTCTTTTAGAGATACATACAAAAATATTTCTTAGTGGCCATGAAAACAATACACAATTTGCAAGGACATACAAACAAAAAGAAAACTTATACTAGGACGGTTTCTTAAGTGATGAAAAGGGAATCCTAGAGGGGGAGAGGATTTGAATCAACAGATCCTAATCAAATAGTGAAACAAAATGACCAATGATGACACTGTGCCCATAATTTATGATTAATTCATTCAGCCCTTTCTACTTAAAGCCCTAAGGAAAGAAACCAAACAAAAAAACAAAATAAGCTTTCATAGGCATGGCCTTAAACATTCTAATTTTCATGAAAAGCACATACATCATCATTCCAGTTGCACGTGGAAAGACTAAGACTCAGTCTCCAGGAGCCATAGTCAGTAAGCGCCAGTCAGGACTCGAGCCTTCCACGCAGAGCCAGAAGGCCTAGACAACACCTTTACGGGCATTGAGTAATTTAAAATTTTCAGACCTAACAAAGCAGAAGATAATAGACACCATGTGGCTTCTTCATACATTTGCTCATTAAATATCTATTCTATAATTAACTATGATATGCAGTCTCCTTCCAGTTCCCTTTGTAATGATTCTGAATGTTTCCTTTCTTTGAGTATAATTCCTTTCCAAAAGAGCCTTGTTATAATAAACTTCTGTTTTAGACATAAATGCAATTTTTCATATAAAGAGCATTGCAGATAAAAGGAAGAGAGGACAAGATTTGTAGCATTAATTTTTTTTAATGTTGCACATCAACATTTTTATGCTAAGTAGTAAGTTAGAATTTGGTTCATAAAATTGTTTTAAATGAAGTGTGTGTTAAAGATAAGATGAATTTAAAGAATTATGCACTATTTGGTTTTAGAAATGAAATTCTTTACGGCGGCCTACTGGATGGTATGCAGTATTAAGTGTTAGTGCTAATAACTCGTAGCCATATTTAACACTATTTAAAATCATGTTATGAATGGGCCTTCAATGAATTGGTGCTTATAAGGGCAGGAATCTTTGCATCTAAGAGGTAAGTTCAATGAACAGAATGTAAGGTCTGCATACAGAGTTGTAGCTATGGCCTATCAGTCTAGGTGTCTATCACTGAAAACAGCCCCAATTGTTTTTTCTCATGGACAGAGTACTGTAGCAATTAGTAGGAGTGCAGTGCATGTGCACAGAGCAGTGCATATGCAGGCCGAATGCCTGGGCACACCTCGTCTCTTACAGCATGCCTATAGTATGACCTGCCTATGGCACATTATATACCGCTTCTCTAGGCTTCCATGATATTCCGTATATATTTGTATTACGGAACTTATTTTATTTTATTGTGAAATCACAAACTATTTAATGATGTTGCTATTAGCTCTTTCAGAGGAACTTACTACTCTTCGGTCTAGCAATTTGTAAATACCTGATACAAGTAAGTCTTTAGTAATATGTTGGTTGAATGAATATAGGAAAAAACTTGTCCAAGTCCTTCTATTTTTCACAAGGCTTACTCTGCTCTGGGAAATATTTGATAGTGTGAAATATGCTCAGAAAAAAATATTAAGCTCTAATCATAGCTTTTCAATTACTATTATCAAAATTTCAAAGAGTGCCCACTTCTTAATAGCCTAGCTTCACCCAGGAGAAAATAAATCCTTATCCATTGTCCCCTGAGCAGCATTTTTGTACATTAACCTTCCCTGATAAAGTAAGACCAATGTTCCATACTCTGTGCCTTTTACCTTGAGGGTTTCTGGTTAGGAGTGAAATTGGCTTCCTATCATCAGACAATTGGAAAGGCCAATGTGTATGCAATTTATCAATTTTGAGGCTCCTCTATCAACATGACTTTTTCCAAAAAGAAAAGACTCTGATTCATTATCATTACTACCTCAAGTATAATAGAATACTCTTCTTCTTTGATAAGAAATCTGACTGTGCCCATTCATTTCTATTTAAAAACACATACACTCTACAAAGGATGGCAGGGAAGCCTAATTCTCTGTTATAAAGAATTATATGGTATTTATAGGCTATGTTTAGTGAGTTTATTTTCTGAGAGAGAGAGAGAGTGGGCGCACAGTTGGGGAGAGGGGTGGGTACAGAGGGACACAGAGAATCTCAAGCAGGCTCCACACCCAGTGTGAAGTTCGATCTCATGACGCTGAGATCATGACCCTCATGAGGCAACATCAAAATCAGGTGCCCCGATGAGTTTACCTTTTTAAATTGTTTCTTCTACACTCAATAGCATCATACCAAGTGCACAAATCATGTAAGTGGAAACAGAATCATGGAGTGGAGAAAGCTAAAGTGTCACTCTGACATGGATTTGGAATGTGGCTTTACTGTTCAGGAGTGGAATAACCCCTAAAAGTCAATTCATCTTTTTAAGACCCAGTTTGCTTATCTTTAAAATTGGGTCATATTGTCTCCACCACATACTGTCTCCACCACATTGCTCTCAAGACAGCAAAACAGGTCTCAAATGGGAATGTACATGGAACCACCCGAGGAATATTCTCAAAATATACACAGCTACAACTCAAAGAGCGGCCGAATCTGAATTTCCAGTGTGTTCTTTCAAACAGCTACACACGGACGAATGATGGCACATTTAGATATGTCCTCACAATAGTCGTAATAAAGGAATGAGGATGATCTCTATTGCTGAACAGAGTGGTTTCCAAAATATATTATGTGGAAAAAAGGAGGTAGAGACAGATGTATATAGAGTGTGCTAAATTTCATACAAAAAGGGGGAAATGGGAAAATGTGTATATATTTGTTGTGGTTTTGCTTTTATTTCTTGCAAGACCCTGAAAGATTCTGAAGGAGGATGGTGGTAGAGAGGGAGATAGGAATAAGAGCAAGACCTCTCCCCAGGGTATCTTTTATCAAGCTTTACCTTTAGGCTATGTAATTACTGTAAAATATTTTTAAAAACTTAAAAAAAATAAGGTCTTATACCTTCAAACCAACTGCAAATGAGCCTAACAGTATATTAATAAATAGGGAGCATAACCACAGAACGAACAAATTTTAATATTTAAAGTGAGAAATTTTAGATGCAGTAGTCTGGCTGGGATATAATTTAAAGACAGACCTAAAAAGAAATCTTAAATTTCACTCAGTAGCTTTACTGTTAATACTAATGTGAGTATTATAAATCTGAAACTAGCTGCTATATACTATAGTATAAAACAAGTATAGCATTTCAAGCCAGGATTTCGGGGCAGGGGGAGTTAATGAAATAAAAACACAAAATAAAAGTTTAAAAACTACGTATTAAAACTGAATTCAACATATCAGTGTGAACCCATGACTTATACACTTACACACACATAACTTTTCATTGTTTCTTAGTTCTGTTTGCTGAAAAAGTCTGAAAGCACCACAGTAGCAATAAGCACATTTGTTACCTGGATCTTGGTTTCTAAATTTCCTCCTCCTTGTTGAAGTATTTAGGATAATGTGATGTGATATCTGCAGCTTACTTTCAAATGGTTACCAAGAAGGAAAAAAAAAAGTCTATACATAGATAGAAGGCACATGATAAAATGTTTAAAAAATTACAAATGGTTGGAATATGTTGTGCATCATACTAGTCTTACAAATTCTCTGTAAATATGGCCCTTTCCATAATAAAAAAGCTGACTAAAGAAAAAAATAAAGTTATGCAGATGATTTCAATGCCTACTCCTGAGTGAGCCACTCTCCATGTGTAGGTAATGCTTCCAACTAGCTATCTTCCCCTCATTTTTTTTGGAGCCCTCCATATGGATCCACTGAAATTCAGAGAGTAGGCATGAATTTTTTTTTTTTTTTTAATTTGACAGAGATCACAAGTAGGCAGAGAGGCAGGCAGAGAGAGAGGAGAAAGCAGGCTCTCCATGGAGCAGAGAGCCCGATGCGGGGCTCGATCCCAGGACCCTGGGATCATGACCTGAGCTGAAGGCAGAGGCTTTAACCCACTGAGCCACCCAGGCGCCCCAGTAGGCATGAATTTTAACAGAAGGCTATAAAGCAAATGGCACAAGAGTAGGATTCAGAAAATTTCTAGAGTATCCATGAAGTACCATCCTCTTACAACATTGCTCTATGCAGGGTTTCCTCATTTGAGAAACAGAAACAATGAACAAGAGGACTGCTGGAGAGTCAAGTGAAATGATGACGACAGGATTTATACATGTTAAAAACTGTCTAACTCTACAATTTTTATTAAAATCTAATTTTCCAACGTTTCAGGTACAGAGGCTATGTTATAACTCATACATGGCTCTTAAGAGATTTCAGAGGTATGCAGTTCAGAGGTAACAGTATGTCTTTGACACTGAGACTATCTTATCTACTTGATATCACGTAAGTACTATCTCAGTCAGCTTCAGAAGACAATACGGGATTGGGACACCTTTAATGCTATTCTCTGTCGAAGTAAGTTTAATCCTCTTTGCCAGTCTGTAGCTCGTCCTAGGTTACACTCTGCTTTGCTAACTTGGTTCCTATCTCTGATTCATTTTTATAAATTCCACTATTAAACTAGTCCGTATGCATGTAAGTCAAATAGATTTCTGTTCATGACAAAGATATAAAAGATTAAGTGGACCTTTTAAAAGACAACTATGTAGGATAGTGGTTTTCAAAAAAAAAAAAAAAAAAGGAGGAAAAAGAAAAAGAAATCCTACCCAGCTGACCAGAGATAGAACACTTACTTTCCCTCCTTTCAGTAAGATTGGCTTAGAAGTGCTGAGATTCCAGGCGTGTGTGTATCCATGCATATCTGTTACATGCAGAGTGTGTGTGTGTGTGTGTGTGTGCGCGCGCGCACGCGCGCGCACGCGTGCGTCTAGTAGGGCAAGGTACCTTACACCATTCCTTGGAAGAGCTTCATAATATCCAGCAGGGTAAATACACAGTTTAAATAAGTACCCTCAAATCCCAGTCCTTCTAGCTTTATTTTGATATGTTTTCCACTTTTTCTTTACTTTCAGTTTGATAACTTTGGGAACAAACAAGATCAAAATGCTCCCAAGTTCAGGGGGAAAAATTCTTAATTGGATAATAAGTAATACCACCCAGCTAGAGCCGTATGAAGTCCTTTATACAGAAACCTTCACTTGTGCCAATCTTCTTCCCAGAGGCTCATTTCATTTCCCTGCTGGTAACACTCAGATCACTTCACAGTTCATTGATACCGCATTGGCAACCTTTTGTTTTCAATCAAAGGGAGATGCTGAAGCAACGCTCAATTGAACTAAGTCTACATGACATAGTGTGCTTGTGTCCTTGCCACAGAGGACTGTGGAAGGGGAGCTAGAGGAAACTCTGACACCTAGCATCCAATATTCCATTACGTTACCTACAATTGAATTATGATGAATTACAATGACAGAGCTCACACAAACGCTGATGCTCACTTTTCTATTGTTCTACCCACACACAGCACGTTTATGGATCAAATCCAGTCTCCAAAACTGATTCTCTGTCACTCATGGTTGAAAATGAAAGGCCAGTGTTCAAATAAGTTTTTAAACAGCTTCCACAGAGACTGAATTTGATACTTCCTCCCCTGTTCCTTTGGAATCACTGAAGGATCACCATAGGTTTTTGCTGATGGCCACCTTTCTGTAAACCCTCCTAAGTGGAAGACTCATATAAGATTAAAGAATTTGTAAGCTGTACGGGTGAGTGGTGGGAATCAGACTGCTGCTGCATGCCTTTCCCTCTGAGACCTCATTGTAGCCAGGCTGCCTTAAAACCTACTGGCCCTGACACCATTGTCCTCAAGGGCAGAAATATACCCGTGGCCACAGAAAGTAGCCATCACTCCCTCAAATGAGCTTTCAATGAACTAGGAAGAAAGCATAGGGCAGTAGAGAAATAAGTGGACTAAGTCACAGCCTGGGATGCCCAGCCACCCTGCATTTTACAAGAAGAGGCAATCATGAACAATTGTTAATGGGAATAATATATTTAAACCATCTAAAACTTCCCTATTTATTCGGATTTGGCTAGCATCCAGTGAACTAAGTGTGATCATTATTTCATCTTTGATAATAAATTTGTAATTATAATTTTTTTAAGGTTTAGAAAATGGAAAAACTTTTAATTTGGTAAATTTTCTTATGGATAGACTGTTATGGGTCCATAGAAAAAAGATTTTAAAAATTGATGAAAATGATCCAGATAAGGGAAGATCAGAAAGGCATACTTGGAAATTCTGTGTAGAAGTCAGAAAATTTGAGTAGGGCTTTAAGAGAGTGACTTAAAAATTATCTGTGGCACAGGAAAGCAGTGATTGTGGTCAGTTTGGAAAACTACTGATGGACCAATTTCTTGGGTTATGTAACACTGAGAAAATGAGAGACCAGAAAGAGGGAGATTTAAAGGTCAAACTCAAAGCTTCACATTTAGACCCAGACCAAGGTGTCCATGCAGAGGAGGAGGGGAAGGGCCCACCACGACTGGGGAGCTGGCAGCAGGCCAGGAAAAGAAGACAGAGTTGAAATAGGTCGAAAAGTACTTCACCAGCGTTGCGCGATACAATCAGCGCCCATCACTGTGCAAGCCATCTTACAAAAGCACAGCATGGCAGCTGCCCTTCTGCTCACGCCAGGAAAGAAATGTATAACCCCCGATATGCATGTTCTGGTTTTGTTTAGCTTGGAAAATGGCCTAACCAAAATAATTTTGTAAGTCATCATTACTTCCCAGGTTAGTCCCCCAAATTCAACTGCTGTGAGTGAACAGTGAGAAAGGGTTAGCAAGAGCGTGGATTTCTACTTAGTCTTTTATATTCTCAACACCTTAGCGGATCGCTCCCTTACCTCCCGAAACTCGAAACCACCTCAAACTCAGTGATACCACTCTTGTAGTTTTCCTGTTTCTTTTCCATTAATGTATTCTATTCTCTAGGGTTCTGCCATTGATCTTTTCACTCCATACCTTCTTCCAGTAGGTAAGACTCCACTCCAAGTTTTTAAATATCATGTATATGTTGAGCATTCTCAAGATATATCAAAGGGTCAAGCTATATGTATGTGTGTGTATATAAGTTGAGCAGAATCATATACATATACATACACACACAAACAGAAGAATTGCCTAAAAGGAGAGATTGTTCTATAGATATCTATATATCTATATTTAAGCACTTCTACATAGTTTTAAAGACAGATCAATTTCTGTGTGTCCCAGAGTCCGCTGACCAACTTCCTATCTTCACGTGTTCTTCTCATATTCTCTATTTCAAAGAAAGACGGCAATCAATTGCCTAATACAGAATCCTAGTCATTATATTGACTCCCCTCTGTGTTCCTCCAAAGAAGACTTCCGAGCACACATCCCAAGAACTCCAACAGCAAAGCGAAGCTGACTTATTCATCATTTCTTTTTCGGGTTTCTAAGAGTTGAATGGCTTCCTTCTCTTTCCTAACCAATTTTTCCTCCATATTGCTATCACACTAAACTCTCTACGTGGTACTCTAGAGCTGTGACATCAATATAAAGACCATCTACCTGAGAATGCAGACAAGTCCCTCTAGCTTTCTTACCTCTAGCTGCATCTCCTATGGCTCCCAAGGAGGTAGCAATTGTGCCAAGTTCTCCCAGGTTTCCTTGCACACCATATTCCTTCCACATTAAATGTCTTTATTCATCTCTCTTAGTCTAACTCCCCAACAGATGTTATCTCCCCTGAGAAACTATCTCCATGATCACCACCAACCCTGTCCCCAATCTGGATTAGATGCTTCTCCCATACCATCCTCACAGCACTCAGTGTTCTGTTCTGTTTTGATTTGTGAGTGTGTGTGTGTGTGTGTGTGTATGTGTGTGTGTGTTTAAGGAAGCTCCAAGCCCCGCATGGAGCCTAACACAGGGCTTGAACTTTCGACCCTAAGATCAAGACCTGAGCTGAGATCAAAAGCCAGAAGCTTAACCAAGTGAGCCACCCCAGCGCCCTGCACTCACTGTACTCTTAAAACAAATTTCTGAATTTTGTGGCTTATTCTTCTGGCTTTTCCACTGAACTATAAGCAGAAGAACAGAAGCTGTTTGTTTTATTTCCACATTCTCAGTGCCTACCGCAGTATCTACTACATAACAGGTGTTTGAAGAATGTTTGTTGATGAAATATTCTATGCTTTAAATCAACAAAACAGAACGCAATACCTATGAAATAAACTCTTTGTGAATGTGTGGTTTAACTTCTTAGTTACATAAAATTAGTTTAATTAAACATGGATAAAACCATAAAGGAAATATTTCTACGGCAATCTAAAGAGGACATTAGAGCACTTAGAGAAATGAGAATTGTATAGCTCTAGGATTTTGTTGTCTTATTGCTCATTAAAATGTCATGTTTTCATAATAGTATAATAAGACTAACACAATGTTCTAAACAAGATAGGTTTTGGTTTATAATTTTAAAGCGCCCTGTAGAGGAGGAAGGGGGAAAGCACACAGAAGAAGAGAAGGAGAGAACGGGCACAGAAACATTTTCCCTAGAAAGCTGAGCAAGGTTTGAAGTGAAAAGAGGAGGATGCTTCGGGAAGATGTGTGTCTGTACGCATTCCACATGCAGAAGCTGCTGCCCTGGAAAAGCAGAGCGGATAAGCCAAAGAAAGAGAGTGAGTAATGCAGAGGACACAGTGTGAAGGTAGACGGCTGAGGTCAGTCACTGAGTGGCAGGACTCTCCCAGAAAAGCAAGTTTGGGTGGGTGAACGGCAGAGGAAGGAATGGGTGTTAGCACTTGTGGTTATGGAAGTGGAAAGTCACTCAATGCGACAGCCCATCCTTGGAGAGGAGATGCCTGGTGGTCCTTTTCAGACCACTGTTGCCTGAGATCTACCTCACGGTTTAGCACCCATTTTCTTTCAAAGAAACACTGTGTATGACTTGGGCAAATCACTTTACCTTCAAGTCCCTGCAATTCTTTATCCATAAAACAATCTTTAAGGTTTTATACCATTTTCACTAATATTTAATGGTTCTATGCTACTATATAGTTTTGTTTTCTTTTTTTAAGCAGGCTTCATACCCAACCTAGAGCCCATGTTGGGGCTTGAACTCACGACCGTGAGATCAACCCCTGAGCTAAGATCAAGAGCTGGACACCAGACTGAGCCACCCAGGTGCTCCTACGATATAGCTGATATTCTGAGGATCACTTCCCTGGTGCCGTCACTGGGGAGGTGGTCCTGGATGTGTGTACATGTGGGTAGTCAGACCCACACCCTCAGCTCACAACAGAAACCACCATGCATGACAAATTTACATCAGAGACATCCAGCTTCTGTCAGACTCTGAACATGTTTCCATCGTATTCGTTACCAGCACGGCAAACGTCTGATTTATAAAATGTGAGAAATTTAAACAGCAAGAAATTGTCCTACTGAGTGAAAAAACAAGTAGCAGTAAACATGACTAAGATCACGAGGAAGAAATATTTACAACATATTTAGAAGTTTGCTCAGGTGAGATAAAAAGTGATGGAAGTCTGCTCTGTAACACCATTCCCCTGCATCAGATACCGGAATCCTGACTAGGAATCACTGAACAAGGCTTAGGATAATGTAAAAGGCATGCCTTATTAACTCTTGGACATCTCATTTCTTGGTCATAAATCCTATTAACTTGTATTACCAACTGCCATAAAACTTGCAGATAAAAGATAATTTATGCTCAGTGTACAGAAGCTAATGTTTCTGCACTCCTGAGAAGCACAGGACCAGAAAATGAGAAAGTACGTATGAGAAATCTGGAACCATCCACACTCTGCATGGCTCGCATGATAAACATGGCTGGGAGCACCTAAATGTCTTCATAAGGAATATAGCCTCACTAGTAATTGATACCAGTAGTGTTTCATGTCGAAAATGTCTCTCACTGGTTTCATAAAACCTCCTGCTCATAAAAGGCTATAAAGTCTTATTAAGAAGACATTTTGGAAAGTAAAAGAAAAATGCTTACTTTTAAGGGAGGAGCTATTATGCATTCTATTTTTAATTTTCTATTTGAAGGAACGTCCAATCTGCCATTTTTAAAGTAAATGCTACCTACTTTCACTCATAATGGCAGTTTGACCCAGAGTAAGTGAAATATGTCAAAACACAACGTAAAGGACATTATATATTCAACATAAACCGGCTAAAAAATTCCATACATTTTTCTATATGTATATAGACCCGGAACTACATTATCGTCCCCTTGTTTTAAAATTCAATTTGTAATAACCAAAATAAGTCACAGATAGGGGACTGAAGACAGAACGTAGATGAAAGACCAAGGTTTGGAATAACCTCTGTTACCTCTGAAACTTTAAGGGAGTGACCAGATCTGCCTGATCCGACAGAACTCTCATGAATGAAGGACGCTTACTTATTTACATAACAGTCTCAAGAGAGACTCCCATGTAGATTATTACAGAAATGCTAAGATAATTTGAGAGTTTAGGTGGCTCTTTAAAAAAGATAAAAAAAAGCACATTTTAGTCCCATGGTCTAAGGCTATCATTGCCACTTAATAGTCACAGGCGACATCTCTTCGCAAAGCACAGCACCAAAACATTTTTATCAGTCCCAGCAACAGGTCCCATAAGATGTCTCATCCTCCTGCTATTATCTTCAATTTCAGAAAATCTATAATTACAGAACCAATTCCAGAAAACACTGTTCTCAAAAATAGTACTCAAAATAATTAACATTTACACTGATTTTCACCACTTTTGAAGTATTTTAGCAAAGCTCAAAGGTAATCTCATTCAATTTTCTTAAATGATAAAAATTCTTGAGGTATGTAGATTTTTTTATACTTGAGGGAAATTCAGAGTCATTTTTAATTTAGGTGAACAATGAGGTAGGATATACCCTTACAGTGTACCCCAAATTCATCTTATTTTAAAATATTGTGGAGAATAATTACATGCACACACACACAACTCTAAACACACACCAACTGCCCACTCAGTAAAACACTATTCATGGATAAATACCAGCCTATGAACTATAACTTGTTTTAAGAGTTTGATATTTGCTATCCAAAATCTATAAAGAACTTACTAAATTCAACACCCAAAGAACAAATAATCCAATCAAGAAATAAGCAGAAGACATGAACAGACATTTCTGCAAAGATGACATCCAGATGGCCAACAGACACTTAAAAAGTTCTCCATCACTCGGCATCAGGGAAATACAAATCAAAACCACAGTGAGATAATACCTCACACCAGAGTGGCTAAAATTAGTAAGTCAGGAAACAACAGATGTTGGCGAGGATGTGGAGAAAGGGAATCCTCCTACACTGTTGGTGGGAATGCAAGCTGGTGCAACCACTCTGGAAAACAGTATGCAAGTTCCTCAAAAAGTTGAAAATAGAGCTACCCTACAACCCAGCAATCACACTTCTGGGTATTTACTCTAAAGATACAAATGTAGTGATCCAAAGGGGCATGTGTACCCGAATGTTTATAGCAGCAATGCCCACAATAGCCAAACTATGGAAAGAGCCTAGATGTCCATCAACAGATGAATGGATAAAGATGATGTGGTAATCATTCATATATATATATATATATATATATATATATATATACACACACACACACACACATATATATATATATGATGGAATACTATGTGGCCATCAAAAAGAACCTGAAATCTTGCCATTTGCAATGACGTGGATGGAACTAGAGGGTATTATGCTGAGCAAAATAAGTCAATCAGAGAAAGACAATTATCATATGATCTCTCTGATATGAGGAATCTGAGAGACAGGGTAGGGGACCATAGCGAGTAGGGAGGGAAAAAATGAAACAAGATGGGACCAGGGAGGGAGACAAACCATATGAGACTCTTAATCTCATGAAACAAAGTGAGGGTTGCTGGGGGTTGGTGGGACGGATAGGGTGGTGGGGTGATGGACATTGGGGAGAGTACATGCTATGGTAAGTGCTGTGAATTGTGTAAGCTTGATGACTCACAGACCTGTACCCATGGGACAAATAATACATTATATGTTAACTAAAAAAAAAAAGTTTGATATTTGCATGTTAGGTCACCAACCCCAAGAAAGAGGAAAGTAGTGTAGTGGAAAGTATAGAGTCAAAACACTTTGCTGTGTGACTGACATGTCTGTCCTGCTTTCCTCACAGAATTGTTATGAAGTTAAAATTAGATGCTTCTTGTAAAAGTTCCAAAATTATCTTCCTTTCTGAGAACAGCTATTCATTGACTTTCAATTAAAAAATACATCTCAAAAGTTTCAAACCATTCTTTATTCGGCACTGAGCACACCAGATTGATTTTCTTGGGCCCTAGTTCCACAATATTTGAAAATGGTTTCAATTTAAAGTTATGAGGCTTCTTCTGTCCATTGTGATTGTGATCAGTCCTATTAATTATGAACAGTAACTGTAGACACCCTTTTTGAATATCTCCCCAAAACATACACACTGCCTAACACAGATGTATGCTCTAGCACATGGATAACATCACACATAGTTCTATGAAAACACACATGGCAAAGTCAGTTCAGTTCAATGATCTGAGTCCCATTTCTAGAATGCAAAATGGTTCTATGCACTAATTTTAGTATAGCTTTCAATAAATTTTTGGTGTTAATCACAGTTCATAAGTATATAATTAAAACTGCTTAAAAATATGGCACACTATATAAGATTGGTTCATATCCTAAATCCTCAAACATACTCATTTTGACTTTTGCATTTATACCAATAATTGTCTTAGTGTTCTCTTACTAAAAGCAGTTGAAAAGCTGGGACCTTGTATGTGTCTCTCGGGAGATTTTTTTTTTTTCCTTAAGATTTTACTTATTTTAGAGTGGGGAGGGGGTGGAGGTGGGGAGAGAGGGAGAGAGAGAGGAAGAGCACAATCTGGGAAGATTTCTCTAGAACTAGTGCCAAAGAGGAGCAAAGCCAGCACCGTTAGTCCCACAGGTGGAAGTCTATGCTAAATACTGTCACTCCTCTACATGACAGAGGGTATGACTGTGCAGGAAGTTTTTGTCCCACATTATATAATAATTATTTTCTTAGGACAGGTAATTTCCCAGTTATTTCTTTTCTTTTCTCTCTCTCTCTTTTTTTTTTTAAGATTTTGTTTATTTATCCGACAGACAGAGATCACAACTAGGTAGAGAGGCTGGTGGGGGGGGGGGGGGAGCAGGCTCCCCGCTGAGCAGAGAGCCCGATGTGGGGCTCGATCCCAGGACCCTCAGATCATGACCTGAGCTGAAGGCAGAGGCTTTAACCCACTGAGCCACCCAGGTCCCCCCCCCCCGCCAGTTATTTCAATGAGACAAAAGCACAATATCACACAAAGACACCAGAAGGCATTGTTTTGGAGAATGTAGACTATGATAGAAAACTTTGTTGGGAGAACTGAGGATTCTGTTTTAACAATTAATTAAAGTTTAATATATTTTATAAATGAGGAAAAAAGTATTCTCCTAGAAATTATGTAGATTCATGATTCCAGACTTTCTTCCCAAACTTCAGTTTCTGGCAGTTTGAGAGAGACAATGTTCTGTGTTCACACAGTAGTTCCTCTCCCTGGGCCACGGCCTCATTTTCCTAGACTGCCCTGCAGTGGCCTGGGGAATGTCACTGTGTCCCCCACCAAAGGTGACAGAGGACAGAGCTGGCCCTGGCCTCTAAAAATATGCAGTGCCACTTTCTAGCTATCTTTTTTCACAGATGCCACAATTTCTTTCAGTTGGCTTAGATACAAGATGGAGGATGCCGCCCAAACCAGACCAGATATTCCGCTGTGATACTCACTGAGATATTCCACAGATAATCTTGGGTAAGCCTCTGAGATTGAGGGTTAACTACTCCCATAACGTAGGCGGGGTTAACACTGTACTTACAGAAGCAGTATGACAAATTAGTACCCTGACCAACTTAATAAGAGTGCTGGAAAAAAATTAAAGAAATCTTTTAAAAGGCATCAAACATCTGTTTTTGGTTTTTTTTAAGGGTACTCAGAAGCCAAAAACTATGGTTGGACTGAAAAAGAAAACCAAATCTAACATTCATCTTTGAAATATTTGGTGTTCACCGAAGCAGATGAACTTGAGCTTTGGTTTCCAAGGCATTGAAGTAGGGAAGGTCATCAGGAGACAAGGCCAAAGGCCTGCCCAGGGTGGGAGCGCAAAAGGAGACTGCACCATATAAAGCAGAGACTTCCAGTGGGAGATGAGTACAAGTAACACTCCCGCCGGACCACTAGGAAAACTTCCTGACCAAGCCCTGGCACTCTGCAGCTGAGAAGAGGGAGCAAGTGTGCCCCGAGCACCTGTAACCAGAAGTCACACTCTTAGCAGAACTGCCTACTTCAAAACTCACAACACCTAGATGGTCAGAAAGTCTCCACAGATGTCCTAAGTTGTTAATGCCTACAAATAACTGGGCTGAGAGTCTACTCTAAATTCTCCTTGGACTTACTTTTAACTCACACTTCAAATAATGCCCATAGGAGAAGCTCCCAGGAATATAAGGTCGTGGCCAAAAATCATCACACACAGAAGGAATCGAGGTTACAAAATATAAAAGTGAAAGTGAATACAAAAGATAGTGGATTTATAAAGACCACAGGTATCAGAATTATTCTAGACCATAAAGTAAGTATGACAATTATGTTTTAAAGAAAGGTCTTGAGGGGCACCTGGGTGGCTCAGTGGCTTTAAGCCTCTGCCTTCGGCTCAGGTCATGATCTCAGGGTTCTGGGATCGAGACCCACATCGGGCTCTCTGCTCAGTGGGGAGCCTGCTTCCCCCTCTCTCTCTGCCTGCCTCTCTGCCTACTCGTGATCTCTGTCAAATAAATAAATAAAATCTTAAAAAAAAAAAAGGTCTTAAAAAAGTGAGTACAGGACAAGCATATAAGAAAGAAGAATCAAGGGGCGCCTGGGTGGCTCAGTGGGTTAAGCCTCTGCCTTCAGCTCACGTCGTGATCTCAGAGTCATGGGACTGAGCCCCACGTTGGAGTCTCTGCTCAGCGGGGAGGCCTGTCTCCCCTTCTCTCTCTGCCTGCCTCTCTGCCTACTTGTGATCTGTCAAATAAATTTAAGAAAAAAAATCTTAAAAAAAAAAAAAGAAAGAAGAATCACAGCAGGAGTTTAAAGCTCTGCGGATGCTTTTAGCAGCAAACAGACCCAGCTGAAGCAGAAGAGCGGCGGGCGCGCCGGGGATGAGCTTCAGAATGCAGCCCAGGGAGGTTAAAGCGCAGACGACATGAAAGAGAAGTTTGCAGATACACATGACACAACTGCAGGATCTTAACTACAATTAACTAGAGTTGCCAAGGAAGGCAGAAGACTAGTGCCAAGACAGTCTCTGAAAAGCTAATGGCTGGGTTTTCAACAGACGACAGACAGCAACCTGTCATTGGAGGAAATCCAGGGAATCCCAAGCTGAATGGATCTTAGGAAGTCCACCATGGTCCACATTACCACGATGGTACAGAACACCAAATGCACTGCCCAGTTCTTAAGGGCAAAAGTCATTTTTCAGATGTGGCTTTTTCTATCAGTTAATCTTCCATTTTTTTACTTTTTAAGAATTATTGTACTGTAGCTTCAACTAACTGGTTATCTGTTCCCTAGAATATCTACCTACAGCCAAGTTACAGGTGACTACTTTAGCAATCATACCATCAATTCGATATAATGAAGCTCAATGATTTATCACGGTAGAAAGTTTCACACTTCAGAAATTGTTAGAAGATTAATAGGTATTTAACAAACACATAATGAGAAATCTAAGAAGCATATCTGCTCATGTCATACGACTAAGTGAAATATTTTAATGACTTCCCATTCCCTACAGCAAAAACGTCCACACTCTACTGTGCAGAACTCAAGGCTCTTCATGAGCTAAGTAGTTTTCTAGTTGTATCTTCTAGTATTTTCCATACTGCAGATCCTACAACATGCCCTGTGCCTCTATCTTTCTTTAGTGGCTCCTTCTGCCTTGCATGGCTTCCTCACCATCTCCCACAGCAAACATCCACTTATTCTAGAAGATCCTGTTCCAATGTAGCCTCAAGAGAATGAAAACCAGGCATTTTGTCTCTTTAATTGGCTGCCATATCCCTGGGTAAGTAAGTGCCTGGCATATAGCAGGATAAATATTTGTTGAATTAATTGAGTGAATAAAATGTGATTGCCTGAGTGGGCTTTCCTTACCACACTTATGACCAATCATATAATCTTTCATCTCATTTATGTACCAATTTTTTAACGGTGCTTTATGTTTATGTTTTTATACATGACTTCTTCACCGGACATGTGTTAGAGAGCAAAAATCATGTTACTAGTTTTCTTAGCCCTCAACTGCCTAGCAGTGCAATGAATAGCAGGCACTCCATAACTGTTTGTTGACTAAATAAATGGACAGTATGGAGTCTGAAAACTGAATTCTTCAGCTCTCTTTTCACATCTCATAGGAAGTGTTCCAGAAAGCTAGGCAATGTGAAGAGCAAGGAAAAAAAAATGCAAAGCCGGATGAACAACAGGGAGCATGCATTGTATCCACTATATTAACCGAACAACAATTTTTAGGTAATGACATGCCACAGATGGTAGAGAGCAGATGGGGTGGAAGCAATGCTGGAAGCAGTACGTTACAATGAGAGGCGAAAAAGAAGAACAACTGTCCACTATCTTCTAAAAATGTTACCAGATGACTATTTTTCTAGATGAACTCACTGATCAACCTTATAAAACTTACTCAGTAAGAATTCTGTTCTAAGCACTATGTTGATAGAAAATCTCCTCGATATTCATCATGGGAAGTGAATGACATGATCATTAGAAATTTATTCTGAGGCAGTGAAATTAATAAGCAGGCAACCTATGAAGAGTAAAAGCTAAAGATTTTCTTTTTAGTGCTTAACAAAATCAAATCCAGTTTCCAATTATAACGACAACACTGAAAATATACGAGAATTCCATTTGAAATATTTGCCAAGCTTTGTGTTTCCTCTGTTGAGATTTTTCTCAAGTGGCATTCACATTCAGCTGCTCAAAATGCAAAAGTGTTAAATTTAATTCTTAGTCAATTTAATTAAAAGTTACAAGATTTTTTTTTTTTCCTGGGCATAATAAAATGCAAACTTGGAGGCTTCTTCTGTACATGTTTGCTGCTCCATGCTGTGAGGCAGCGGAACAGGGTAAACACAAGTAGGCCAACAGGATCAACTTCACTCATGTGTCAACTTCAAAGACACACAGTAGGCTCGTGTTTTCTGCAAGTCTACTTGAATGTTAAAAGTTCTGTGGAGGCAAAGTGCTGACATTATATTTACTCTTCACTTACTGGTTGAAGCAGGTAGATGAGAGATTCCTCTTGGATTATTATAATTGGCAGAGGAGTGATGCAAGTAGCTTGGAACAGGGTGCTCACAGATGCCATAATCTGGTCAAAACGCCCACCAAGACCTCCCAAGGTCACGATTACATCTACCTAAGCAAGGAAAAGCAAAACTGAAAGTCACACATTTAAAGTATTTTCAATAATTAAAAAGCATCTAACAATGAAAAAGAGCTTCCAATACTATATTTTCTATGATAAGCCATAGAGAAATGGCAGATATCATTTCTTTTGTTCAGATGAAGGATTGAAGTTACTTGTTTAAAGCTGCATAATTGGTGAGAAGCAGTCACAATTTGAGACCATCTCTTTCAAGTACAAATTTTGTTTTTCCCATCTGCCTGTTGACCTGGAAAACTAGTCAACTCTTCCTTTACAAGTCTGTTTATGTGTTCCTTCCATTTGGATCTTCCCTGACTTCGCAGCTGGTGCCTCTCCCATCTACCCCATAGCATACCCATGGGCTCTTCTTATAAATACAAAGGTTCATCGCCCCACTAGAATTCAAGTATCCTGAGAACATATACCATCTTTTTATTGATCCTAGCAATATTGCCTAAACTTTCAGGGCTTCATTTTTATGTTCATGTGCAAATATTGGATAATATTTGCCAACTGATATGTTTGTTGTGGGATTTATTTATTTATTTATTTAAATTTATTTATTTGTTAGAGAGCGAGCGAGCGAGCACAGGGAGACAGAGTGGCAGGCAGAGGCAGAGGGAGAAGCAGGCTCCCTGCCGAGCAAGGAGCCCGATGTGGGACTCGATCCCAGGACGCTGGGATCATGACCTGAGCCGAAGGCAGCCGCTTAACCAACTGAGCCACCCAGGCGTCCCTGTTGTGGGATTTAAATGAGGAAATCAAAGGAGTTCAGTATAAAGAATTTAGAACATGTCCATGACATAGTGATTCTTTAAAACTTATTAGCTATTACTCTCTTGCCATTTGCAATGATGTGGATGGAACTAGAGGGTATCAGGCTAAGCAAAGTAAGTCAGAGAAAGATACCATATGATTTCACTCATATGTGGAATTTAAGAAACAAAACAGATGAACATAGGGGAAGTGAAGGAAAAATAAATTAAGATAAAAACAGAGAGGGGAGCAAACCATAAGAGACTCTTAACAACAGAGAACTGAGAGTTCCAGATATTTTTATGCCAACACAGCTTTATATTATTTTCCCTTTTTTAAAACAGATGAGGATTGCTAGAGGGGAGATGGGTGTGGGGATGGGGTAACTGGGTGATGAGCATTAAGGAGGGCAGAGGATGTGGTGAGTACTAGGTGTTATATGCAACTGATAAGTCATTAAATTCTGCCCCTGAAACTAACAGTAAAGTATATGTTAACTAAATTGAATTTAAATAAAAATTTAAAAAATAATAAAAACATTAGCTCTTATTCTATCACCATATTATTTTTGGTATTATTACAGTTACATGTTTTTAACATTTTTGTTATTATTACCTATAGTTTGATATGTTATTTTTCCACCACTTAACACTTTCAAGATAGCATTTCCTATAACTAAAGTATAATTCATTTAAATGTTCCCCTGTTGCTGAAAATGTATTTCCAGGATTTTAATATATAATATTACTTTGCTGCTTTCCTTCTATATAAGACAAAGGGTAAAGATGGGTTGTGGGGAAGTGAAACAGAGCGGAGGAACCTTCTCCTGAATAAAGGAGCCTACAGTGGGCTTGAGAAGAGAACAGAAGGCACTGCCTCCTCCCATGACCCTACACACCTTCTTCTATACTCACCCTAATCTCAAAATGTATCAACAGAGTCAAAGTGGATATAGTCATCATGGAAGAGGAAGGACTGAAGCATTTAAAGTAGTACAAGAAAACCTTAAAAATAATAAAAATGGACTGTAATAATAATCATTCCATCTGGAATAAAAAAGAAATTGTTTAAAAGTAGGGAGTATGGGGGTGCCTGGGTGGCTCAGTGGGTTGGGCCTCTGCCTTCAGCTCAGGTCATGATCCCAGGGTCCTGGGATTGAGCCCCACATTGGGCTCTCTGTGCAGCGGGAAGCCTGCTTCCTCCTCTCTCTCTGCCTGCCTCTCTGCCTACTTGTAATCTCTATCAAATAAATAAATAAAATCTTAAAAAAAAAAAGTAGGGAGTATGTGGTTGTTAGGTTTTTAAAATAGTTCATGAAAAAGAGCTTAAATAAGATTTTGTCCATAAAGATGCCAAGATTTTAAAAGAATAACGTTAACCAAGCACCCATATGACCTGTACAGTTCCTAGAAGAAGAGTAAGTGGTATGAAGTCCATGAAGCCAAAGGCTGTGTTTCTCTGGTCCCATTGTTAATCGTGCCTAACACATCAAAGACAGTCAAGTGTTTCATGAAAGAGTAAGCGAAGACACTGTAAGAAATGACACATCACTTAAGGAAGAAATAGCTTAATTGCTATATTGTGGGAATACGTAAATCAGAATGGGGTTCCTTAAAAACACAAAAGGTAAGTTATACAGAAGAACCAAGACATTTGAAATGAGTTTTCTGACTCTATCAGAATATAGGGAGAATGGGAATTTTTACTTTGGATAAGATACTTCATGTCAAAGCTAGAGTATCTTAAGATCCACACACAATACTGGTTTTGGAGATCTTTCAAGAACTCAAAACATTAGACTTGGCGTCCAGGAAGAGTACGCAACCTAGGAAGCACGTATTACTCTGAATACATAGACAGAGACAGGGACATCTCTTAATCTTCAGAGCAAGAGGGTAACTTGTAAGCAATTAGGCGTAGGCCTGCCAGGGAGATGGCTTCTGTTGGGGGGAAATGGCTTCTAATCTTAACTAAGAGGACTTATTAGTAAGGCTACTCCAGACCAGTGGGGAATAGGCCCAGAAATTATATACCACCTCAGAAAAACTGAAGAGAATTTGCTTTAAACTGAAGAAAAAAAAAATTCAAAGACGTTATATATGAAATATAGCAAAATTACTAAGGCTCTAGTAAAAAGCAAATGGCATATTCTTATGCACATAATCCTAAATTCACATCAGAAGCAAGGTCTAGTGAGAGTTTATTCACTATGCAGATTCTGGAATCCCTTTTTTAGGTTCTCAATTTTTCATTACTATACTCTAAGCCTTGAGGGATCCCATAACCTTTAAGAATGAAATTTAATCCCCCTCTTCTGCACTGGGGTATCATGATGAATAAGCAGTATCTGTAGATCAGTGATTGAATTTTTCAGAATAGAGAAGCCGCAAGATTACTTCTCATCACGACTCATTCTCCCTACAGGAAGTATTTAGCAAGACTGATTAAAAACATTAGAGGATCAATGGGGGCTGCAGGCAGGGTGGGGGGGAGGGTCAGCCTGGGAGGTTTCTGCAGTCTCTGGCGCTAGCTCTAAGTAGGACATCTGGATATTCAGAGAGCAACGAAAGACAGACACCACCCCTGCACATTTACGTAGGCTTTACAAGGCTAGATTTATGGGTTTAGGACTACAATGCCACTGGGACAGCGTTCAATCCGAAACAGACCATTTGTAGACTGCCAGGGTGACTCTTCTGTGTGGATCCAAAGCCTTGTGCATTCATTTCTAATATCACCCGGCGTATTTTGTATTTTTAAAACTTTGTACTTCCCGAGGCTTCAACATCTTCAGACAGGCTGTGAGCACCTGGCCCAGGCAAACAGGTTCACAGGTGATAAGGCTGGTCCCTGCCACAAGTCTCCCCTTCTTGCCCTCCCGACTATGACCTAGTGACATTCAAACAGACCAATGAAATCCTCGCAAGCCTTTGGTTGTCTACCCACGCCGACCCCCAGTAAAGCACTTCCCATGGGGCCTCGCTCTAGCTTCCAGCTCCCCCCAAGTTTGAGTCTGCTTGCTGGGTGTTCCCCTCATGCAGCCCTCAGCCTGGCACACCATGCCTTCCTTTCTAGGACCTCTCAGTATATCAAGGCCTTAAATTTCAGATGTCTGTGTCTGCATCAGACAAAATTCCCAATTTAAGTAACATAATTATTCTTTACAATACACCCAGGCACACATTGTTAAAACTTTTGATATACTTTAGTATCTCTCCTTCTGGAAGAGGCCCATGTATCCCAGAGGCTCGCCCCAGAGTTCGCAACAGAGCAGACAACAATATTTCCTGAGCTTCCCTTAAGCATATAAAAACTCAGGAAAATTTGAATAAATAACCAGAGAGGCAAGAAGCTATCTGTTAGGCTGAGTTAACACCATCTCATTCCTACAAAAGAACACTTCCCTACTTAGCAAAGGTTCAAATAGTCTGGGTCAAATAGCTTTTGAAAAGAGTAACTTATTTCATATGTTACTTCTGGTAATATTTATTGATCATTTACCTTGTGTTAGGTGCTATTCTAAACAATGATATATCAGTAAAGAAGACAAAAACCTCTGCCTTCATGGCACTGACATTCAAGTGAAGGATAATACACAACTGATAGACATACAAATAAGCCTATTAGTTGGGAGGGGAAATGCTGGTAAGTGCTAAAATCCGGAGAATAACAGAGCAGGAGAGAAGAGGGAATGTGCTTCCACTTTTAGGAGCTAGAGCAGACTAGGTTGCACAAAGACCCAGAAGAGATGAGGGAGGTGGCCACGTTCATGGATACCTGGGGCAGGATTCTTCAGACAGCAGAGTATGTTAAGGCCCTGAAGCAGTGACAGAGCCCCAGGCATTTTCAGAGTATCAGGAAGCAATCTGCTAAAATTAAATGAGAAATTAGTAGAAAATATCAGAGTAAAATGTAAGTATTAGATTCGTAGAGACTTGTTAAGCCACTGTAAAGTCTGACTTTTATTGGCATTAAGTGGGGAGCCATTCTGAGCAGAGGAAGACATGGTCCATGTATTTCCAAAACCAGTATGTTCCAGAATTTCTCCACTTCTCAATACCCACAACCTCATGACAACCATGGCTCAAGCCACCAAAATCACCAGGGGTAGAAGCCACTGGGGCGCCTGGGTGGCTCAGTGGGTTGAAGCCTCTGCCTTCGGCTCAGGTCAGGATTCTAGGGTCCTGGGATCCAGCCCTGCATCGGGCTCTTGCTCAGCGGGAGCCTGCTTCCCTTCCTCTCTCTCTGCCTACCTCTCTGCCTGCTTTTGATCTCTGTCAAACAAACAAACAAATAAATATATAAATTTTAAAAAAGTATTTTTTTGAATAAATGAAAGAATGGAACAGGGATTGGAGGAGAGTAAATGAGCACGGTCAATGCATCAGAATACTGGTTGACCTGAAGAACTGCTAGAGTCAGGGCACAAAAAAGTGAATCAAATGGATAAAACAGAGGTTACTGAGGGCTTATAAAACTTGCTATCAACAAGGTCTAGGTGTGTTTACAGAACTGAGTAATGTAGTTAAAAAAGTAATTAAGGTAACCAGAGGGGATAAGTTTAAGGAAACAAGAGGTCTGTGTAGTGGAAGGCTCATTTCAGTATATACAGAATTTATCAAGAATCAAGACAGTACTGTTGAAAAGTATTGGTGATCTAGATGTGTACTTGATCAAGACAGGACGGAAAATGACCAGGACTGTCACGATGAGGACTACAGCAATGAGTGATCAAGTTGTCACGAGGTTGAGAACTAGAGTTTTGGGGGCAAAAGAAGATCAGAATAAAACATCACTGTCTAATGTAAATGTAAGGAGATACATATAGGCAATTTTAAATGCTCAAGAGCTACATAGCTACATTTTACAAGTTTTTTAAAACAGGGAAAATTAATTTTAAAATATATTTTAATGCATTATATCTAAAATATATTTTAAGATGTTATCTGTGTTAAAAATATTGATATGTTAGGAAAACTGGACAATCACAGGCAGAAGAATAAAACTGGACCCTTACACCACTCACAAAAATTAACTCAAAATAAACTGAAGACTTAAACATAAGATTTGAAACTATTAAAAAAAAAAAAGGTTTGAAACTATAAAACCCCGAGGCACCTGGGTGGCATCTGCCTTCAGTTCAGGTCATGATCCCAGGGTTCTGGGATGGAGCCCTGTATCAGGCTCCCTGCTCAGAGGGGAGCCTGCTTCTCCCTCTGCCTCTCCCCGCTGCTTGTGTTCCCTCTCTCGCTCGCTCTCTCTGCGAATTAAATAAATAAATAAAATTCATTAAAAAAAAACAAACAGGGGCACCTGGGTGGCTCATTGGGTTAAAGCCTCTGCCTTCGGCTCCAGGCTTAGGTCATGATCCCAGGGTCCTAGGATCGAGCCCCACATCTGGCTCTCTGCTCAGCGGGGAGCCTGCTTCCCTTCCTCTCTCTCTGCCTGCCTCTCTGCCTACTTGTGATCTCTGTGAGTCCAAAAAAAAAAAAAAAAATTCTTTTAAAAAACAAACAAAGGAACTATAAGACCCCTAGAAGAAAATGTAGGGAAAAAGACCCTTGACATTGGTCTTATCAACCCTTTTTTCTTTTTTCTTTTTATTTTTTTAAAGATTTTATTTATTTATTTGACAGACAGAGATCACAAGACGGCAGAGAGGCAGGCAGAGAGAGAGGGGGAAGCAGGCTCCCTGCTGAGCAGAGAGCCCAATGCGGGGCTTGATCCCAGGACCCTGAGATCATGACCTGAGCTGAAGACAGAGGCTTAACCCACTGAGCCACCCAGGCGCCCCTCAACCCTTTTTTAGAGATGACACTAAAAGCACACGGAACAAAAGCAAAAATTAAAAAGTGGGACTGGACTGCATCAAACTAAAAAGCTTCTACACAGCAAAATAAACAATCAACAGGAGGAAAAGACAGTTTTTCTTACAGAAGAAAACATTTGCAAATCATCTATCTGAGAAATTAATATCCAAAATGTATAAGGAACTCATATAATTCAAAAGCAAAAACCCATCAACCTGATTAAAAAAAGAGCAGAGGAGCTTACTAGGCACTTTGTAAACAAGATGCACAAACGGCCAACAGGTATATGAAAAGATGCCAAACATCACTAATCATCAGAGAAATGTAAACTAGTTCAGGTTCTATATCCAAAAGGAATGAAATCAGGATCTTGAAGGGGGTATCTGCAGTTCCACATTCAGTGCAACATTATTCACAACAGCCAAGATCAAGAAACAACTAAGTATCTCTCAATAGATGAATGAAGATCTCTCTCTCTCTCTCTCTCTCTCACACACACACACACACACACACACACACACACACACAAAACGGAGTATTATTCAGCCACAAGAAAAAAGGAAAACCTACAGTAAGAACTACACAGATGGACCATGGAAGCATTATGCTAAATGAAGTAAGTCAGACAAAGAAAGACAAATACTGTATAATCTCTTTCATATGTGTAATCTAAAAAAAGCCAAACTTTCAGAAACAGAGAGTAGAATGATGGTTGCCAGAGGCTGGTGGTGGGGAAAAGAAAGATGCTGGTCACAGGGTACAAACATCCAGTTATCAGATGAGTAAGTCTTGGGATCTACTGTACAGCATGGTGACCAAAGTTACCAATACTGTATTAAACACTTAAAAGCTGTTAAGACAGTGAATCTTAAATGTTCTCACCATCCCAAAAAATCAAAACAAAACAAAAGGTAACTATGTGAGGTGATGGAGGTGTTTGCTAGCTCTACTATGGTAATCATTTTGCAATATATTTGTGTATCAAATCATCATGTTGAATGCCTTAAATTTATACAAAGTTATGTATCAGTTTTATCTCAATAAAGCTGGTAAAAATAAAGAGATATTTAACATTTTTTTCACACTTGGTCTCCAAAATCATCAATGTTCTTTACACTAATAGCACTTCTCGATTTGAATCAGCTACATTTTAAAATTCAAGTGACAAATGGCTAGTTTTGGACAGCACAAATCTAAAAACGGCAAAAAGCAGTGAAGACACCTACCTCTAACTTCCAAAGCCCATTCCAGAAAAAGTAGTGGGAGAAACAAAACAAATAAAACAAAACAACAGCACCACTATGACTGCAAAGAATTGCTGTCCTTATGAAAAATCCCAGTTTATGGCTGGAGTTAGACATAAAGACACTGTACATATACAGGAGATATTAGTGAGAATGAACCATGAGTTTCAGAGGGTACCAAGAGGGAGGGCATACATGGTCTAGGGCAAGTCATTTATTTTTTAACATGCCTAATATTCTCTAAAAAATGGAAGCCAGTCTCAGAGGCTAACAAGTTTTATACTGGTTGTGATGTACGAAGGACTCAGTATTTATACTCTATATGTGCTGCCAAAGCGAGCACATTATTTATACTCTAAAGAAGTGTTGTTATAATCTTATTAGCCCCATTGCTAATACAATATTTAATATTTAATTATTATAGTATATATTATATTATGAATATATCACAAATATTCACTTAAATATTTAATATTTAAATATAATACAGGAAAATATAATGCAATATTTTAAATATTCTATTATATTCTATTTGTGTACACTTACACACAAGTAACCAACACATGCCTATTAGGCCGTATTCTGTAATATATAAAATGTGAAAAATCAACTTCTAACTGGTTTCTGTTTATTTCCTACACTCAAGTCAGGGTATTTTCATGGACTTTATTTGTGAGCAAGGGAGAGTGTTGTGAGAATAGGGTTGCCTTTCATAGGCAATCCTATATGGCCAAAGGAACGCTGAAACGCTGGAGTAATAGATCAGAGATCTGACTATAGCATGATACAGTCTTTCAAAAGCCAGGGAACCACATAAAAGTTACATAACCTCACTGTGACTTAGGTGGCTCATCCATAAAGATAAAGGACAGGGGCACCTGGGTGGCTCAGTGGGTTAAAGCCTCTGCCTTCGGCTCAGGTCATGATCCCAGCGTCCTGGGATCGAGCCCCGCATCAGGCTCTCTGCTCAGCAGGGAGTCTGCTTTCTCCTCTCTCTCTGCCTACTTGTGATCTCTGTGTAAAAAAAAAAAAAAAAAAAGGTAAAGGACAGACCAGATTCATTAACATATTTTTCAAGATTCCTTTCACTTCCAACAGTCCACATGAGGTTCTCTGGTTTCCACTGTAACAGGTTAAATAAAAACCGTGTCTATTTTGTTTAGAAAAATAAATGAAAACCTTAACTTTGCATAATTTGCCTTAATAGAATCATGACAAGACTGGTTGAGGGATATATAAAACTAAAAGGAGCAGCGATTTCATTTTTCTATTATAGCAGTAAAAACCTTTCAGTAAACAAAGGATATGCTTTTCTCCATTTGTCCTCAAAAAGACTTAGATACAGCATGCATGAAGTCTACAGCAGAGACAGTGGCTGTCAGCATATTTTAATTACATTTACTATCCATAAATTGAATTCCAGAGTTGCATAAACGGACAATTTCTTTATAGCTGTCCCTGATAAATAGGGTGACCATACAATTTACCATACAAACTGAGACACTTCTGAAAGTAAAAAGGGGACATTATATATAATTATACCAAGAATATAAGCATAAACCAAGACTACGCTATGTAAACCAAGACATATGTTTACCCTACCGTTTGAGAATTATAACTAACATCAGCCTACCCAACTTAACAAAAGTAAACACTAGGGGCTCAAAAAATTTAGATGTTATTCTTATGCTTCCCTTAACTCAAAGATCTGTACTGTATTATAGTAAGGCTTGAATAGGATGAGATTCTTTGGTTCAATTGTTTGATGCTCTTATTTAAAGATGGAAACGCCAACACAGGCCAGGAACGAAAAAGCTGGATCAAGATAGAGCAAAAACAGTAAACTGGCTAAAAAATCAGCCATGTCAAAATGTTTTAATAAACCTATAAAGGAATTCCAGTGATTGATATAAAGTACAATGAGCCACCAGGGAAATTAAAGACCACAGATTTCATGGTATCAGAAGAGAACTGTACTCACAAACACAGAATATACCTAACTGAATGGCAGCTTGTGAATATAAGACTAGAGGGATCCCATTTCAATTTCAGCAGGCGGGCGGCGCTCAGTGGGTTAAAGCCTCTGCCTTCGGCTTGGGTCATGATCCCAGGGTCCTAGGATCGAGTCCCGCATTGGGCTCTCTGCTCAGCAGGGAGCCTGCTTCTCCATCTCTCTCTGCCTGCCTCTCTGCCTACTTGTGATCTCCGTCTGTCAAATAAATTAAAAAAAAAAAAAATTCAAACAGGCTGAGTCACAGTTTAATGTAAGCTTCTTTGGGTGAGAAAGAAAAAATGCCTCTTGCGATGGCAAGATAATGAGTCTTTCATTCGCAGATGAGAAATCTAAGAAAATTAAGGTTAAGGGTGTGGTTAGTTTAAGCATTTTCAAAGGATGCCTACTTCCACTTTCTAAAAAAAGTGAATTTGTTTGAGCGGAGTATTTTTTCCAACTTTGTCAAACTATAAATACATTGTTATTAAGAAATGTCATTAATGTGTTTATACAAAACTTGTTTTTGAACGTGTTAGAGAAAAGTTAAAAAAAAAAAAAAGAGGAGGAAGGGACCTATTTATATCACTGAAAAGTGATCTATGCACCCAACCTTGTCTGCATTTGACAGAAAAACTACAAAGGCCCTGATAAGGATCTGTACTAAGACTCCTGACTGCTATCAACCATAATCCCTAGTAAAAGTTCTGTCATAAAAGCCCAGGCAGCCCACTCTCTTGCTGAATATGGGGAACTTACTATGCCCTGTGCCTCTCTGGAGAACTCAGCAGAGGGGACTCCAACCTCCTTGTGCAGCCTGGAAGGAACTCTTGGGGGCAAAGGTCCTTGACACACCAGCTCCAAGTCAGCAAAGGAGGCAGCCAAGAGAACTGACCTGTCCCAGCAGGTTGTGTGGGGGGGTCCCCTCCCTACTGGTGCATCCTCTGCTAGCTCGCATGTACTTTCAGTATTGCCTACCCTTTGACATCCCAAACCAACGAGTTCTACCTTTCCCTCTAAATAATCAGAATGAAACCCTCCCCTCACTGCGGATAAGCTCTTAATCGGGCTTGCCCTAGGAGAGTGGGCCCTGGAGAAGGTTCGCTCCCAAAGGGCTTCTCATGGGTCCCATCAGACTTCAACTACAGCATCGCTGACAACATATCAGGATAATCTGCTTAACAAAGCATCTACCCCCAAGACCACACATTCTTAGAATCAGAAACTGTCTCATTCAGTATGCACTTTTTTAATACTCATGCATTTTTCAATACACAACACTTAGCAGAACACCTGGATCCACATAAAGGACTTCTGTCAGCTGAATGGTGAGCTAAACAGTTACAGTTTTTACCCTGCAACTCTTTGGCAAACAAGACCAAATCACCATCAAGTGTAGACTTTGTCTATTTTATGGTTCCTACTCTCTCTATGGTTCCTATTTCTCAAACTCTTGATAGGGAAAATGACTAAAGAATTATTCTTCAAAGCATCCTGTAATCGGTCCTTTTATTTGTGTCATTGTAATTTCCGTCCTTTAATTCAGCTTGCATACAACCATTATGCTGCTTCTCAAAATTATCTTATGGCTTTCCATTCAATATTCTTCAGTGGATTACCATCACATGCAGATCAAAATTCAAGTTCCTTGTCTAGAGATGAAGGATTCTCCATATGTGAACCACAAACTAACCATGACAACTGCCACGAAGTTTTCATCCTCAGAGCTCTTCCTGCACACACTGTTTGAAGTTTTCTTTGTTGACTCTCAGACTTGCCATTAAGAATGTCTAAAGCGGGGGAGACGAGATGGCGGGGAAGTGGGAGGAGGCACCGTTTCACCCTGTACCCTAAAGTGAGCTGATTACCTAGCAAAGAACTCCGATCACCCATGAAATCAGCCTGAGATCAGAATTACACACGTCTGGATCTCTACGGGGGCAGAAGACGCCAGTGGGCAGGTAAAGCGGAGCAGGAACGTCGGACTGATATCGGAAGATAAACAAAAGGGGGAGGGAGCCACCAGAGGCGACCGATTGGAAAGTAATACCCCAGTATGAGAGTGCCCTGCATCTGGGGACCGGCATTAACTTGGAGTCTGGTTGAAAGCACTCAAAAAGGGCAAAGGGTTGTGGGGGGAAATTGTGGGAATCGGGGAGGTCAGGGACAGGGGCTTAAGTCCCCGGACCCAGGACAGCCTCCCCTGGCGCTGAGCCAGAGAGAGTGCGGCGGAAAAACCAGGTCTTGGTCCCTGAGCCGCCAGTGCACCCGAGAACACGTAGGTCTGGCTCCCGTGAGGGGCTGGGAGCCTCTCCAGCCGGCAGAACGCCGCGCCGCGCCGCACTATCAGAGCCTGAGACGCGCGCGCCCCACACCCTCCCCTGGGAGAGGTGCACCCAGGTGCCAGCCCGGTGCTCTCAGACCCAGAAAGACCAGGCACCCCCAGCCCAGGCCAGTGGGAAAATCTCAGTGTGCGATCCCTGCTTGGAACCTCTCTGGCGGTCTGGAGCTGCCCGGACAGCTGCTGTTGCCGTGGTTTTGGGTACAAGCAGGAGATCCTACACCCCCAGGGACCGCGACTCGAAACCTGCTCTGCCAGCAGCCGAGGGGGAACTGAATGTGCTCTGCAGCACCCACAGGGGAGCAGACTGAGGCTTCTCTCTGAGAGGGAGGTCGGGATGCAGTATGCTTTCCTCCAAACCTCCAAAAACCATCAAAAGCTGTCAAGGCGAGAGAAAACAAATGAACAAACATAAAAACCTCCAGAGAACAAAAGCCTGAAAAACCGGTTTCCTCAGAGCCCACCCCCTTGAGGGGGGCGGGAGGACTTAACTCAGGGAATATCATTGACTGAAAACACACGTGGCAGCCCCCTCCCCCAGAAAACCAACCAGGAAAGAAAAAAAAAAAAAAAGACGACAAGGGAAAAACCACCACCACTTCATAGATACAACTTTTATTTTTAACTCGTTCCCACTATTCTGATTCATTTTTTTTATATAGATAATATTTTAACCTATTTACCATCACAGTGAGATGTCCAGTACATCAAACTCCATAATAACCTTCTAACCTGAACTTTTTGATACATACATCGGTATTTTTCTTTTGCTTTTATATTTTTTAATTTTTTTTTAAATTTTAGTTTAGTTTAGTCTAGTTTATTCTTTTTTTATTTTTATTTTCTAATATTCATATAGAGTTAAACTTCAAGGTAATCCCCTTTCCCCAATCAATGCTACCCCTATAGGTAAAACAATTTTTAATCCCCCTTTATCTTAGGAAAGTTGAGTCCTTTAACAAAGATATCAAGATACATCCAGGAAGAATCAAAATAACCCTCCCTCGCCCACACTGAGAATTTATAACCACTCTCCCATCTTTTTCTTCTGCCAGTGTTTCTGTGTATTTGTGTCTATCCTGATAGTATATAAATCCTATACTTGGGGTTCTTTTTGACGAGGTTCTTCCTTTTTTTGCTTTTATATATATATATATTTTTTTTTTCTCTCTTGTCATATACTTTTATCAGTCTTTTTGTTTGTCTGTTTTTGTTTGCATACTTCATAAATCTTACCTTGGGGCCCATTTGGGCTGAGCCTTCTCTTTTATCTTCCCTCTTTTTCCTGTCTCTCTCTCTCTTTTTTCTCTTTTTCTTTTCTTTTTTACGTCGTTTGGGTGGGGAACCCTGATTGCTCAGAAGCATTGCAGGGTGCACCTTGACTGCACCGTGGTCGATACATCCAGCTACATCTGTTCAGTCATCTCTCATCAAAATGACTAGGAGGAGGAATGCCCAACAGAAGAAAAATACAGAGGATGGGCCTTCTGCAACAGAGCTAATGGCTATCGACATAGACAATATGTCGGAAAGGGAATTCAGGCTAACAATTATACAGGCAATAGCTAGGTTGGAGAAAGCCATGGATGACCAAACAGAATTGATTAGGGCAGAACTGAAAGCCACCAGGGATGATGTTCACAATGTTAGAGCAGAACTGAAAGCCACCAGGGATGATGTTCAAAATGCTCTCAATGAGTTCCAATCTAATCTAAATTCTCTAAAAGCTAGGGTAACTGAGACAGAAGATAGAATTAGTGATCTGGAGGGCAAACAGAGAGAGAGAAAGGATCAGGAGGAAGCCTGGAACAAACAGCTTAGAAGCCACGAAAACAGAATCAGGGAAATAAATGATGCCATGAAACGTTCCAACATCAGAATTATTGGAATCCCTGAAGGGGGAGAAAGAAAGAAGTCTAGAAGATATAGTGGAACAAGTTGTCCAAGAAAATTTTCCCAATCTCACGAATGGAACCAGCGTTCATGTACCAGAGGCAGAATGGTTTCCCCCCAAGATTACAGATTCTTGAAAGTCCTCGAGACACCTAATAGTAAGAATGAAGAATTATAATTGTAGGCAGACCCTCTTGAAAGCAACTAGGACAAAGAAGCTCCTTACGTACAGAGGAATGCCCATCAGAATAACGTCAGACCCGTCCACAGAGACCTGGCAAGCCAGAAAGGGCTGGCAAGATATATTCAGGGCACTAAATGAGAAGAACATGCAGCCAAGAATACTTTATCCAGCAAGACTGACATTCAAAATGGATGGAGAGATAAAGAGTTTCCAAGACCAGCAAGGCTTAAAAGACTATGCAACCACCAAGCCGACACTGCAGGAAATATTAAGGGGGGTTTTATAAAAGAGAAAAAAATCCTAAAAATATCATTGAACAGAAATATAAAGACAATCTACAGAAAGAAAGACTTCAAAGGTAACACGATGTCAATAAAAACGTATCTCTCAATAATCACTCTCAATGTGAATGGCCTAAATGCACCCACAAAATGACACAGGGTTGTAGATTGGATAAAACGACAGGACCCATCCATATGTTGTCTACAAGAGACCCATTTTGAACCTAAGGATACACTCAGACTGAAAGTGAAGGGATGGAGAAGCATCTTTCATGCCAATGGGCCTCAAAAGGCAGCCAGGGTAGCGATTCTCATATCAGATAAATTAGATTTTAAACTAAAGACTGTAGTCAGAGATACAGAAGGACACTATATCATTCTTAAAGGGACTATCCACCAAGATGATCTAACAATTGTAAATATCTACACCCCCAATATGGAAGCAGCCAATTACATAAGAAAACTATTAATCAAGATAAAGAGTCATATTGATATGAATACATTAATAGTAGGAGATCTTAACAAGCCTCTCTCAGTAATAGACAGATCATCCAAGCAGGAAATCAATAAAGAAACAAGAGCATTGAATGACACATTGGACCAGAAGGACCTCATAGATATATACAGAACATTCCACCCTAAAACAACAGAATACTCATTCTTCTCAAGTGCACATGGAACCTTCTCCAGAACAGACCACATACTGGGTCACAAATCAGGACTCAACCGATACCAAAAGACTGACATTATTCCCTGCATATTCTCAGATCACAATGCTTTGAAACTGGAGCTCAATCGCAAGGAAAAGTTCGGAAGGAACTCAAACACCTGGAAGCTAAAGACCACCTTGCTTAAGAATGCTTGGATCAACCAGGAGATCAAAGAAGCACTTAAACAATTCATGGAAACCAATGAGAATGAAGACACTTCGGTCCAAAACCTCTGGGATACAGCAAAGGCGGTCCTTAGAGGGAAATCCATAGCCATCCAAGCCTCTCTCAAAAAAATTGAAAAATCCAGAATACACCAGCTGTCTCTACACCTTAAAGAACTGGAGAATCAACAACAAATCAAACCAACTCCACACGTAAGAAGGGAAATAATCAAGATTAGAGCAGAGATCAATGAGGTAGAAACCAGAGATAGAGTAGAACGTATCAATGAAACTAGAAGCTGGTTTTTTGAAAGAATCAATAAGATCGATAAACCATTGGCCACACTAATCCAAAAGAAAAGAGAGAAAGCCCAAATTAATAAAATTATGAATGAAAAGGGAGAGATCACAACTAACACCAAGGAAGTAGAAACAATCATCAGAAGTTATTATCAACAGTTACATGCCAATAAGCTAAGCAGCCTAGATGAAATGGATGCATTCCTGGAAAACTATAAACTCCCAAAATTGAACCAGGAAGAAATTGACAACCTGAATAGACCGGTATCTAGTAACGAGATTGAAGCAGTGATCAAAAACCTCCCAAAAAACAAGAGCCCAGGACCTGACGGATTCCCTGGGGAATTCTACCAAACTTTCAAAGAAGAAATAACACCTATTCTCCTGAAGCTGTTTCAAAAAATTGAAGCAAAAGGAAAACTTCCAGACTCTTTTTATGAAGCCAGCATTACCCTGATCCCCAAACCAGGTAAAGACCCTACCAAAAAGGAGAATTTCAGACCAATATCATTGATGAATATGGATGCTAAGATTCTCAACAAGATCCTAGCAAGCAGGATCCAACAGTACATTAAAAAGATTATCCACCATGACCAGGTGGGATTCATCCCTGGGTTACAAGGGTGGTTCAACATTCACAAATCAATCAATGTGATAGAACAAATCAGTAAGAGAGGAAAGAAGAACCACATGGTCCTCTCAATTGATGCAGAAAAAGCATTTGACAAAATCCAGCATCCGTTCCTGATTAAAATACTTCAAAGTATAGGGAAGGATGGAACATTCCTGAACTTCATAAAATCTATCTATGAAAGACCCACAGCAAGTATCATCCTCAATGGGAAAAAACTTGCAGCCTTCCCGTTGAGATCAGGAACACGACGAGGATGCCCACTCTCACCACTCTTGTTCAACATAGTATTAGAAGTCCTAGCTACAGCAATCAGACAACAAAGAGAAATAAAAGGTATCCAAATTGGCAAGGAAGAAGTCAAACTCTCTCTCTTCGCAGATGACATGATTCTTTATATGGAAAACCCAAAAGACTCCACTCCCAAACTACTAGAACTCATACAACAATTCAGTAACGTGGCAGGATACAAAGTCAATGTACAGAAATCAGTGGCTTTCTTATACACTAACAATGAAAATACAGAAAAGGAAATTAGAGAATCGATTCCATTTACTATAGCACCAAGAACCATAAGATACCTGGGAATAAACCTAACCAAAGAGGTAAAGGATCTGTACTCGAGGAACTACAGAACACTCATGAAAGAAAGTGAAGAAGACACAAAAAGATGGAAGACCATTCCATGCTCTTGGATCAGAAGAATAAACATTGTTAAAATGTCTATACCGCCTAGAGCAATCTATACTTTAAATGCCATTCCAATCAAAATTCCACCGGTATTTTTCAAGGAGCTGGAGCAAATAATCCTAAAATTTGTATGGAATCAGAAGAGACCCCGAATCGCTAAGGAAATGTTGAAAAACAAAAATAAAACTGGCGGCATCACGTTACCTGATTTCAAGCTTTACTAAAAAGCTGGGATCACCAAGACAGCATGGTACTGGCATAAAAACAGACACATAGACCAGTGGAACAGAGTAGAGAGCCCAGATACGGACCCTCAACTCTACGGTCAAATAATCTTTGACAAAACAGGAAAAAAAATACAGTGGAAAAAAGACAGTCTCTTCAATAAATAAAACCGGACAGCTATACGTAGAAGAATGAAACTCGACCATTCTCTTACACCGTACACAAAGACAAACTCGAAATGGATAAAAGACTTCAACGTGAGACAGGAATCCATCAGAATCCTAGAGGAGAACATAGGCAGTAACCTCTTCGATATCAGCCACAGCAACTTCTTTCAAGATATGTCTCCAAAGGCGAAGGAAACAAAAGCGAAAATGAACTTTTGGGACTTCATCAAGATCAAAAGCTTCTGCACAGCAAAGGAAACAGTCAACAAAACAAACGGGCATCCCACGGAATGGGAGAAGTTATTTGCAAATGACAGTACAGACAAAAGGTTGATATCTAGGATCTATAAAGAACTCCTCAATCTCAACACACACAAAACAGATAATCATATCAAAAAACGGGCAGAAGATATGAATAGACACTTCTCCAATGAAGACATACAAATGGCTAACAGACACATGAAACAATGTTCATCATCACTAGCCATCAGGGAGATTCAAATTAAAACCACATTGAGATACGACCTTACACCAGTTAGAATGGCCAAAATTAGCAAGACAGGAAACAACGTGTGTTGGAGAGGATGTGGAGAAAGGGGAACCCTCTTACACTGTTGGTGGGAATGCAAGTTGGTGCAGCCACTTTGGAGAACAGTGTGGAGATTCCTCAGGAAATTAAAAATAGAGCTTCCCTATGACCCTGCAATTGCACTACTGGATATTTACCCCAAAGATACAGATGGAGTGAAAAGAAGGGCCATCTGTATCCCAATGTTTATAGCAGTAATGGCCACGGTCGCCAGGCTGTGGAAAGAACCAAGATGCCCTTCAACGGACGAATGGATAAGGAAGCTGTGGTCCATATACACTATGGAGTACTATGCCTCCATCAGAAAGGATGAATACCCAACTTTTGTAGCAACATGGATGGGACTGGAAGAGATTATGCTGAGTGAAATAAGTCAAGCAGAGAGAGTCAAGTATCATATGGTTTCACTTATTTGTGGAGCATAACAAATAACATGGAGGACATGGGGAGATGGAGAGGAGAAGGGAGTTGAGGGAAATTGGAAGGGGAGGTGAACCATGAGAGACTATGGATTCTGAAAAACAACCTGAGGGTTTTGAAGGGGCAGGGGGTGGGAGGTTGGGGGAACCAGGTGGTGGGTATTAGGGAGGGCACAGATTGCATGGAGCACTGGGTGTGGTACAAACACAATGAATACTGTTACGCTGAAAAGAAATAAAAAATAATAATAATAAAACATGGAAAAAAAAAAGAATGACTAAAGCACTTTAATGTCAGGTACCCTGGTCAAGAGCGAGTAAACGACAATGAGTGAGAGTTCATTCCCATAATAATGCAATGTTTTTTTGGTTGGCCCTAGACAAAGCTTTGAATTATTTTAGTTAAACATTTCAAGTCTGATTTTACTAGCATTTCTATCTTTCCTCACAGATCTGTCCTGAATACTATTATATCCTTGATTAACTGGACTACAGGTTCAAGCCATATCAATGAGATCCCTGGGGATTAGACATCTTTTCCATACAAACAAAACAACACTGTGATATATACAAAAATGTGGAAATGCCTTATTTTTCCTTCCCAAGTAAATACACCAAGGGATAGCAGGAGCTAATTTGCATGTGTTCACATTTCTCTGTATCAGGAAGTGAGTGCCAAGGAGAGTTGGATAGAATAAATAAACACACTAATGGATTTTTTTTACATGATTTTATTCTATTAGCTCTGCTGAAAATTAAACTCTTTGAGGAGTCAGGAATATATTTATGAGTTAGTAAAATTATATAAAGTCACAGTTTGTATAAATAAGTACATGGATATTATAAATCTACTGGAGGTAACTACAGTCGCTAACCCTCTCACATTATCAGGATACGAAGATATTTCTAGGGAAAGGTATTCAACAAAGGTATTCCTTTTGAATTATGGGGGTCCTGAGAAATGGAAAAATCTTCTTCTTGTGCTTTGGAACAGCCAGACTACCTTACATGGCATCTTCAACACAGCTGGTGTTTAGTGTAAAATTAAAAATCAAAAGAGCATTTATATCATATTCAGAAACAATCAGCTATTTGGAAGTAGCGTTTGAAAGGCTATTACAATTTGCATTATATAAGCTTTGTCCACAGAAGCTAAATGATTGCTCAGTAGAGAATGAAAAAATTCCATTCTGCATTCTTGAACCTCCTGTTCAACACAGATCAGATACTTTTCACTCTAAGAATTCTCTAACATACATGTTTCCCTCTGGAAACTGAATTATTTGAAAGAGCACTAAGCAGTCATTCTTCTCATTCTGTGGAAACTGGGACATGAACCTGTACCTACTTTCTTTAGTCGTTTTCACCTACCGAGCGAGGTGAGAAGAGACAGATAATTGTCCAAACTTTTCTGCGAACAGGCTGACTTCAGTAAAAAATGCTTTGTTCCCGGATGATGAGTATCTCTGCACTGGCAGATCATTTCTTAATAGCAATTATCCTCTCTTGCATCACTGGGATTTGTTTTTACACAACAATATTTCTTGCTTTGCTTCAACTGTAAAGGAAGTCTTTGTTGAATATTCTTGTCCAAAGTGATAAATGAAACTCTTGGTTTCCATGTATAGATGGATTGGAGTTAGGTATTTGCAGTACTTTGAGTGCATTATTGTCCCAAAGTTTGGTGGTATAAAACTCTCTTCATTTTTTATTGACCAGTTTATAACAGGCGGCTATCAGACTTGCTGTCGTGCAATCCTTAGGTTTTGCAATCTGGAGCTATATAAATAGTTTATGTTAATTATCCCCTTTCCACCTTCTGGGAGAATAGAGAACATTTTGATTGCAAATTCTGCACTTGGTCATTAACACTCTGGTTTCTAGATATGCATTCGACCATTTTATAATGCCAAATGAGAATGTTAAAACTGTTACTGCAGTGACATTAATTACTTAAAGCTTATTTTTTGCAATGTGAGTGTGTGTTACCTAATACATGTGCACAAAATAGCTGATCACCTCATCATCCTCCAGTTCACCTTAATGTTTTATATGCGATGCTATTATTTATTATTTTGTAAAATGTATTTCATATTCAAGAGCATCACAGTAAACTAAGCATAATTTGGGATAAAACATTTGTTCAATAATAATTTCCTCTTTCTGAAATATTTTATTTATGTGAATGCTTTAAAAAAAATCAGACTACTTAGCGTCTATTTTATAAGCATCTAAAATATCCAGGAGAAATGGATGAGGAGACAGAATTAAAATGTCATCAGTGTACTTTGAATTCAGATACTATTTCCTAATGTGTTCCAAAAATCTTGATCCAGTTGTTCATACCGGAAATCACATAAATTCACATACATGTTGAAGGGGAAAGGAGAAAAGGAGCTAGAATCGCCTGACTTCGACCCTAGGCATCTGGATTTTAGTATGCCACGTGCCGTCATGGACCAGCACGTTGACCACGGAATGCTAAGCAGAACTGCTCTGGGAAAGCAGACGGTCCTGGAAAACAATGACATTTTCTACTTCTGGCTACTAAGAGAGGAGAGGAATGGAAAGAGAATACTATACAAATTCCATCCTCTCCTCTGATTTAAATGGGACATCTGAGATACTGACGCTCATCACCTACCACAAACAAGAATGTACTGCTATGTATACAATTCTCTTCTCCTAATCACTTAATTAACTACCACTGAAAATATACTGATTTGATATATACATCCCCATGATAAGCAGTAACATCCTTTTAGTTCTTTAGTCATGACTTAAACTATATGCAAATCATTTCTTACAAATATAGTTATTTTGGGGGCACCTGGGTGGCTCAGTCAGTTAAGCAGCTGCCTTCGGCTCACGTCATGATCCCAGCATCCTGGGATCGAGCCCTGCATTGGCCTTCCTGCTCGTGGGGGAGCTTGCTTCTTCCTCTCCCTCTGCCTGCTGCTCTGCCTACTTGTGATCTATCTCTCTCGCTATCAAATAAATAAATAAAATCTTAAAAAAAAAAAAGACAGATAGTTATTTTTACTATTGTGGTCAATCACAGTCATAGTAGTAGGTATGACAACATATGTCTCACTAAGGGATTTACAGAATAAGGAGAAATTTTTGAATCTACCATGCAATTTCAGGATATTCCGTTATACGTGTGTTTTCCTTACAGAAGGCCTCAAGAGTTTCCTTCTCCTGTCTGCAGTTTCTGCATCTTTGCAATGCAGTAATTCAAAATAAAACAGTCATTCTCCTGTAAGGTCAGCACGTCTTCTGCAGAGGAGCATCATACCAAGCATATCTGCAATTCTCTGCATTAATAAGAAATTTTATCTGGCAAGTGAGTCATCCAACAGAGCTTCCTGGTAAGCAGATAAACTTAACCCTTGTCCCGGGGCCTATAAAAGCACACCGCTCCTCTGGCAGGGATGGATTAGGCCGCCGCAGCCGCTGAGGCAGTAAGCTTTTTATATCCGTAGCAACAGCTCCCGAGTCACTTCAAAGCACTGGGTATATCTATTTTCTCTTGTTACACAGCACTATAAAAAAGATTGCTGGTCTCTAAGAAGGAGGAAAAACAGAGATGTGAATTTCTCTTTTGAAGGCTTCTCCAAAATGATGTAGGAAATAGCCTGCTGGTTCACTCAATGTCCGGAATACTTTCCTTCTCTTTCCTTCCTTCCTTGTCTGATACTTCACTTGCACAGCATTTGTTCCAGAACCTGAGTATGTAAGTAGTCACTCTGGCACTTGACAAGAAAACAATGTTGGTTACATACTTAAAAACAAGAGGTGTAAAAAAAAAAACCAAAAAACAAAAAAACAAGAGGTGTTTCGTGAAGACATACTCAAACACAGCTGAATATGTCTACATGCACACATGTGTTACTTTCTAGAAATTCATAAAAATTATTAATTTAAGTTTACAACATTGCTTTGAGGTAGAGAGGCAGAGGCCAGAAGGTAGAGAAAGCTGGCCGATAAGTTCTACAAGGCCTCAGCTATCCAGCAGATGTTGGAAGTGAATGGCACTGCTTTCAGTATTATTTCAAGGAAGTTGGCAAGATTTATTCTTGCCAAGTTCACAATGTTAATGGCTTATGAGACAATCTCTACATGTTTTCATTTTTTAGCTCTCAACTTTTGCAAGTAACTTAGAAAAAGCAGCAAGATCTAGAAGATACCAATTAATAAAATGTAAAGAAGGCATTACATATACCATTTTTAATTACTCACCACACATATGTCCTCCCCTACCCTTAAAATGAAGAGAAAAGGGGCGCCTGGGTGGGTCAGTGGGTTAAAGCCTCTGCATTCGGCTCAGGTCATGATCTCAGGGTCCTGGAACTGAGCCCCGAATCAGGCTCTCTGCTCAGCAGGGAGCCTGCTCCCCCCACCCCCCGCCTGCCTATCTGCCTACTTGTGATCTCTATCAAATAAATCAATAAATTTTTTTAAAAAATGAAGAGAAAAACTGAAAGTATAAATGACTGAATAATAGCTCCATGTACTGCCAAACCCCCCAAATTTTCATTATAATGGAACAAGAGCTGGAGCAGTAGAATAAGCCTCATTAAAGTAGATTACTTAATATAATTTACCAACATTTGATAACAAGGATTTGCTTAAAGAGGATTCTTCCATAGCCATGCACATTCATTCATTCGGTAAATATCTGTGGAGTGCCTACCGTGTGCCAGGTGGTGTTGTAGGTCCCAGGAATGTTGCAGAGAATGGACACGTACAATTACCTGTCCACATGATATTTACATTTCTGTGAGTGGAAATGTAACAGAAACAAACTTCCTAAATGTCAGATGGTGACAGTTGTGATGGAGAAGGCCCAGCAGACAAGGGGATGAGGACTGCTGAGTGGAGGAATGGGAGAGGAGGCAGGGTGAGGGGTGTTATTCAAAAAGGGAGGTCACAGAAGTCCTCATGGATTTGAGCTGCGATTTCCTTAGAAAAACAATTATATTATCCCATTTTCTCCAATGAAAAGTTAAAGGTAAAACAGAGGAGAGTTCTATATAAACAATTTACTAAAAAAAAGTTGACTCTTTTCTGCAGAGGCATGTTACAACATTTACTGTAGTCTGAGTTATTCTGTGGTTATACGTGCATCTGTGCCCTCTATTAGACTGGAGGGTCGGGGCCATGAGCTCAGCCACCTAACCAAATATAACGACTGAGACAGATACTGTGCACAAGTTTGTTAAAGCAATTGGAAGAAGATCCTCAGTAGCTTTGACAGTATGTCTGAAGGGAGGAAGTCTGCTGTTGCAACTCTAGACTCTAACTACACCCCTCCGTGAGTGTAAGGCCCACAATGGCTATCACAGGGTTAGGGAAGTCAGAGCATGCCCCATTTTCTTGCTGCACCAAAGGCAAGGTGCAAACAATGGTTAGCTGGGTTGTGCAACTCACCTCCCTACTGGATTGCATTACTAAGCACACAAATACCATTCTCATCAGTTCCCTGGGAATAAGGAAAGTTGAAGGCATCCCCTGAGAAACATTTCACTATGTAAGGAGGTCTCCATTCATTTCAAGTGAAATCAGAGTATGTCCAAAACAATGGTATGGTGAGTCCATGAACCTGGGATATAAACTCTAACTCGTTTTAAATAAACACTGTCTAGGGGCGCCTGGGTGGCTCAGTGGGTTAAGCCTCTGCCTATAGCTCAGGTCATGATCTCAGGGTCCTGGGATTGAGCCCCGCATCGGGCTCTCTGCTCGGCGGGGAGCCTGCTTCCACCTCTCCCTCTGCCTGCCTCTCTGCCTACTTGTGAGCTCTGTCTGTCAAATAAATATTTAAAAAAATCTTAAAAAAAAATAAGTCAGTCTGAGAAAGACAAATACCATATGATTTCACTCGTATGTAGAATTTAAGAAACAAAAGAGATGAATATAGGGGATGGAAGTTAAAAAAAAAAGAGAGAGAGAAGAAGGCAAACCATGAAAGACTCTTCTTAACTACAGGAAACAAACTGAGGATTGCTGGAAGGGAGGTGGGCCTTGGGGGGAGGGGTGTTAAACCCTTAATGGGCATTAAGGAGAGGATTTGGTATGATGGGCACTGGGTGTTATATTTAAGAATCATTAAATTTTATACCTGAAACTAATATTATATGTTAACTAACTTGAATTTAAAGAAAAACTTGAACAAAGAAACCACAATGCATTGGAAACAACTCTTTTAATAATAAACATATTTACTATCACAATTGGTAGGCACAACTGGAATGATAAATCATCTAAACACATGTTGCAGGAAAATTAATAGGATATCAAGAATGTTAATAAAAAGATCCCTCAGGGCGCCTGGGTGGCTCAGTCAGTTAAGCGGCTGCCTTCAGCTCAGGTCATGATCCCAGGGTCCTGGGATCGAGCCCCACATTGGGCTCCCTGCTCCATGGGAAGTCTGCTTCTCTCTCTCTCCCACTCCCCCTACTTCTGTTCCCTCTCTAGTTGTGTCTCTCTCTGTCAAATAAATAAAGAAAATCTTTTTAAGGAAAAAATCCTTTCAAAGAAGAAATGAGTTAAGGTTTGCCATGATGCCCTCTGGATTTTGCATTAATGTTACCAAAAATACATTTATTTATTGAACAAATATTTATTGAATAAATAACTAGGAGGCAATAAAGATTTTAGGCAGATACACAGTTAATACATAAGATAGGAGTTTTAGTAAAAGAACAGAGTGAGAGACGTCAAACAGAAGGTAATAAAATAATCCAAGTGAGAAAAGAGTGAATGACGTCAAACAGAAGGTAATAAAATAATCCAACTGAGAAATAACCTAGTTTCAGTAAGACTGGAAAGAGAAAGTGGCACAAGGGATACCTACAGAATTAAAGGAGCTGTGACCAACTGGTAAGGGACAGTATAGAAAAACAGAAGGCTACTCTCAGGTATCTGCCCGGTGGATGGATGGTAGCACCAGTGCTCGGGACAGAAAGTAAAGAGAAAATAGGATTCTGTGAGAAGGATGAAGAATTTTCTTTTAGATACTGAAATGAAGTTCTTCTGGCTTTCCCGTCAGAAGTCACAAATAAGCTTGGCATTCTGGATGATTGTTATCAATGAGGAAGTTAACAGCACAGAAGTGGGAGAGACTATCCCTCCGGAAGAGCCAGGTGAAAACGAAGGCGGTGATGGAGACCAAGGTAGAGAGTAAGTACAGGAACGAGCAGGGTTCCTCCTTCTGGAGTCAACCCTGAGAAAATGCTATCGAATGCCAGTTCTCTTTGATTAAATCCTACCCTTCTTTGATGTCCTGGGAAACTGGGCAGTTTGAGGACCTGGGCTGTTATCACAGTTTAAGGATCATCAAGTTTTCAGCTAAGATTTTCAAGCAGACATAGTTTTCACACGAAACAGCTGCCAAAAATATGCAACAGAGACTCACAAGTTGAGACTTTTTGAGGAAACACTTTAAAGGTCAAAGAGTTCATAGAAAGGTATTTGGATTTGCCTAAGTGCTAAGAAGTACTTGCCTTTTTATTCTGTAGCACTGAGTCTTATCACAAGAAGATCACACCACCTGATTGTCAGAGTATACTGGAAACAGTGAGCATCTTTTTTTTTTTTTTTCCCCTTCAAGTAAGCCTCTTATTTTGGAATAATTCCAGACTTAGTGAAAAGTCACCAAGATAGTACAGGGATTATATCCTTCACCCAGGCTCGGCCAGTACTAACATCTTCTGTAAATATGATACACACCTATTCCATCCAAGACTGACACCAACATACTGTCAGAGGATTTCTTCTCCCTTTTGTGGTTCTTGGTCATACCACTTCAAAGAATGAAGAGGGAGACCAGACAGAGTGGTGGGTAGCAGAGCAAGGTTTACTGAACGACAAGGAAGCAACGGTACAAAGTTCCCAAAGAGGGAGGGGACCCAAGAGGGTTGCCACAGGAGTTTCTAAATCTAGGGGGTTTTATGGGCTTGTTAGCGGGCTTTTTAAATCTGATTAACCCTCCCTGTGCTGTCATCCAATCAGGTTTTTGCCATGGAGGGCTCCTTCCAGGATGGTGTAAAATCCTTTTAAGGGTGGATTCCCCTTAGGACTGGGCACCTTGTCCCTGACTACCTACCTTCCAACTAACCTTCACGAATACTACTAGTAACTAAACTCTAGGCTTTGTTCCCATTTTGCCAGTTTTCCGCTAATGCCCTGTTCCAGTTCATGGACAAATCAGAACACCCTCTGCATTTAGTTTTCATGTCTCTTTCATCTCCTCTGGTCTGTGACAGTTTTTTGATCTTTTCTTATCTGTCGTGACCCTGAAAACACTGGTCAGGTATTCGGGAGAATATTCAATTTGACCTTCTCTGATTTCTTTTCAAAGATGAAACTGGGATTATGGGTTTTAGGGAAGAACTTCTCAAGTGCCCTTAGCACCCTTGATGTTATCGAGAGGGACATGTGTTATCAGCAAGGATTTTCGCTGACATTATTTGATTACTCGATTAAGGTGGTATCTGCCAAGTCTCTCTACTGTGAAGTTAGTTGTCATCCCTTTCCATAATACACGTTGACACACACAAAACAGATGTATTAAATTCTACTTTAGAGGAGACTGGAATCTTGCCCAACACATGGGTCCATCAGAGAAGACGGTACTGAGGACACCAGAGACCCTTGGAAGATATTTCTCAGAGCACTATCATGGTTCCTCCCACAACCCTGTGAGTCAGAGCTCATTACAGTGATATGAGTAATTATTCCAATCAGATAGTCTTAATTGTCCTCTGCAAGTGAGAAGCAACAGATATTTAGTATGGACATACAACAAAGCCATTAGTTCATTAAAAGACAGTAATGTACACCTAACCCAACATTGATAATTTGTGGACATAAATAAATATTCTAAAACTCATAGCATTTGCAGATGTCTAAACATAATGTATCTGAGACATACCATGTAGGAATTAAATAGAAAGACTATCTAATATTCCTCACCTAATCTCAATAGTCAAGAACTCCAATTCAGACATAACGCATAGAAACTATTCTAATACATACAAGTCACAATCCAATCCAATATCTGCTCAGGCTATTGAAATAATTTTAAAAAACTTAATATGTAATAATCCCATAGTCTTTATGTAGTATTTAATTGTAATTATTGATATTTGTGTGTATAAAATTTAGGCATTTACTCTTATTCATATAGTACTGTTTCAGCATCCTACATTATTTGATTGAAAAACTGATTAAGAAAATAATATGGTACAAGGGGGATAAAATGTATTAAAGTTTCAGCAAATAAAACTAGTATGCATTTAAATCTATACAACCAACAGTATGCATTTAAATCTATACAACCACTGCGCAATTAATGACAACTTTTCTGCCCAAATTTTGTCTAACATTAAATCTGTGTTTAAAACCTCAGAGACTATCCCTACTGGGGAACACCCTTCCTGGGGGCAGAGGGTGACCAGAGCAGTACCCTGACCCCTACGTGCACAGGTCTCCACGAGCACGGCAACCGTCCCCTCCAGTGGTGTGCTCATGGCCACCCACAACTATTACCGGTGCCGCCTGGGCTCCACGGCCAGTAACAGCTCCTGCAAAAGTGCAGAGTATGCTGGGGAAGCCATCCCTCACCACCAGGCCGACCTGGGTCACTGGCGGGCAAGCTTCTTCGGGAAGTCCACTCTCCCATTCAGGCCTACAGTGTTGGAGTCCCCAGAATGCTCGGAGTCTCCTCAGGCTCCAGTGGCAAAATCACCTGTGACTTGGCTCTGGAAGCCGCGAGGAAGCAGCCTGGTGGCCGGCCTGGCAAAGCCAACACGGACAACCAGCCATCCTGAGTGGCCATGGCCAGGATTCAGGAGGCACTGGTCACATGAGAGCCCCTCCCCTCCCCTCCCTTTCCTGTAGACTAGGCAGGCTGCCCCAAGCAGAAGCAGTTGGGTTCTCTCATATCAAAATAGGAAAACACCAAAAAGGAAGTTGAGAAAATCCCAGTCTTTACCATCCAAGCCACAAGCAAACCTTCCTCACACCCGGAACCGTGTGCCTTGCACCAAGTGGAAAATAAACTCCAAGCAGCCAGTAAATAAATAAATAAATAAATAAATAAATAAAATAAAAAATAAAATCTCAGAGATTGAAATAGTGAATTCTATCATCATATAACAGTAGGAAATATTCCAAATTGTATTTTATAAGGCCTGTTATTCTCAGGGCCTTATAATCTACATTTGTTTCTGCTTCTTCCTAAACAACACGCATCTTACATTTTTAGAAAGTTGGAGCAATAGCTCTTAATGTTTTCCACTGAATTCAAAGGTTTAGATCTCAAGTATGCATCACGACATCAGAAAATATATGTGCTCTTTGAAGATCCAGTCGTATCAGATGGCATACTGATAATGTATTATTCATGACTCAGTTACAGATAAATAATGTGGTAACATGAAAGCAAAGCATTAAAAAGTCACATGTATGGGTGAAACCTTTTGCAAAAGAATAAAAGTTGAGGGTGAACAGGTTTAAAATAGATAAGTAAATAAATAAATGTGTGATTTAGGGAAATTTTAGAAAATTAATCACATGTTCTGGATACTAAGCCCCTTTAGGGTAAGGACAGACTAATTCAAATTCTATAAAGTTCTAAGATGTTACATAGTACAGTTTCTTAACATATTAAATATTACTTTATCTTATAATTAACCTTTTAAAGTATATGTTAGAAAGGTAAAATCTTACTAAGAAATACAGACACTTTGATGACAAATTCATGTTTATAATTTATAATAGTAAGTAGAAAAACAGAAACATGATAATTTGATAGGACCTTAGGTGGAGAAGTATAAAAGATTTTCCTATACAGTTGAGTGCATTTTAAGTAGAAATTGTGAACAGCCCTCATCTCATGATGATCTTACTTGGGGTAGGAGCATCTTTCATTATTTTCCTTGCTAATTTTTTTCATTTCACTTTTCTCTTACTGTGACATTAAATCAAATGAAACGCTGTACCTCCAGGTTAAATGTAAAGTTGAGTGGAAGCTCACAGATACTCTATTTCATCAGATTTACTGTAACCTGAAGGTTATATTAATGAGACCACGCGGTTTTCACTGTGAGACATGGAGCCGTCTGTTTATCCAACAGACGCTTTTTAGAACCCTGAACTAAACACACTGCTGTCCATCTTAAAACTCTTCAAACTCCCTTCCATTTGTTCACTGAAGAGCTATCCATCTCCCTGAGTACCGAGTATCTATCCCAGAACGTTCTTCTTCCCTCTGCCATGCAACCCCTGTTTATGATGTCTCAGCCTTCTCTAAGAAGCCTTTCCCCTACCCGTGTTGTGTTCGACTCTCCTGTGCATTCCCATAGTGCACAACACACACTCAACAGTCACAAGGCACCTCTTGCACACAAGGTGCTGCTGTTCAGGGGTGAACAAGACAGATCTGTCCTAGCTTTGTGGGGTATATGGTCAGGCTGGGAAGAAAGGCTTCCAGCAAACAATTAGAAATAACCACCACAAGTACTGGAAGTGCTCAGAGTGCCTTGGAGGAGAACAAAGGGGGTACAGACACATAAAGAGGCAGAAACTAACCTGGAGGGATGGAGAAGAGAAGGCCTCAACAACCTCACCTAGTTTGCCATTGTGGGACAGGCAAAGAGAAGGAAAAAATTTGAAAAATATTCAAATGATGGGCAAAAAAAATCTAGGTAGAGGAGATGACACCTCAAGGCAGAGAACGAGAGGGACTAGGTTATCTTTTCCGAACAAAGAGAAAAGGTAGTGCAAGATGAGGCTGGAGAATGTGTTGAGCCCAAATCATGCCAGAGGCCTGAGGCAGCCGTGGAAGTACACTGCTGCTTTTCCCCCAGAAAGAACTCGCTAGGGCTGTGAGGGGGGCAGCTGACTGTCATGGCCCTGTGGCAACTCCAGGATGCAGCACAGTGAGCCACCAAGGCCACAACCTTCCCTGAGAGCTTCCCGCCCATGACTAACCACAATGGGAGGAGGAGGGTCTGGTCCTTTCTGCTCAGAGCAAGATTGCTCTAAAAGGTCTTGATTCTTTCTTCCCTACTGGATTATCCAAGATCTTACCAGATTGGTTTCCCAGATGATATACACACCTAATGCCTGATAGCCCTCTTCCCTCAGTTTGAAGCTCTCTCTGAATTTCAGTGTTAAGTTTGAGATATGATTATTTATTTTCAGACTTAATGACCAAATACTGTATTACAGATACAGATACTACCAATTTGACATGTATAAGTGCATTCCCAGCTTTCAATAATTTCAGTGTTGATCCCAGGAAAACTGAAACACCAGTTGTTAAGATTTATAATTTCTTTTCTAAGAAACTCAAAATCAGCTATGTCTGGATGAAGCAGATAACTCTCAATGGGCTGTGTTCTGTTTTTGTTAAACAAACATTTAATTACAGTAATTTATTGCTGGAAATAGCACAATACATTTAGTATTGTCCAAGCTACAACAGAGATGGGAAATGTTCACTCAATTACTTTTGTTCCGTTTGTACAATGTGCTACTTGTCAATTAGGATAATAAACAAGGCTTGTCTTCAAAGACAGAAACGTGGCAGACTCTTCTCTGAGTTCAAGTTGATCATATTTTGCTTATGTAAGAGTTTGTAATGATGACTCATGGGCCAAATATAGGTCACATTTGCTTTTTTTGCCCTCATAATATTTAAACACACATATAAAAAGAAAACATATACAGGTCTTCATGGAAATGATGAATGAGAGATGAAAAGTTGCTACTCATTTTAGGCCAAGAATGAGCTGCCAGTTTCAGTAACTTTACATAAGGTCCACTTTACCCATTTTGTGACCTCACCACTATAAGGTATTTGAATCTTTGACCTCTGATTTAAGTGCACACATTAACACTTTCGCAGCTAAGAATAGATTTATCCAACATACAGGAAAAATATGACAGCCAAAACATTGGCACAAGAGTAACCACTTCAGAGGAGTAAAAACTTTAAACAGGGTCTTTGACATCCTCAGTACTAAGACTCTTAACCACTAAAAAGGTATGTATCTTACCTGTAGGTGTTTTTCTTCTATCTTTTTTTGGAGAAGTTCAAGACACTTGGTAAAGTCGGTATGGTCTTGGTCAGGTGTTGAAATAATCTCACATCCCTATGTGTTTAAAGTAAGAGAAAAGGTAAGAATACACAATGATGTCAGCCTTATGATGAACAAGATCAAACACTATAAAACTAAAGACAAGGTATCAATAGATATCAATAGATAGAGTCTATTATGCCTATATTATACCCTGATCATTAGTATCATTATCTTTTTTATTTCACATAAGAAGACATCTCAGAAATGGTGTCAGAATATCACAATAATGGTCTGATTATGACAATCATTTTATTCAACAAAAGTGCAGATTTATACTACATTAATGGTCTTTAAGAATCACTGCTGTGATGACATTAGAGATTAACATAAGGACTCTGGTACAAGTATTATAAAATATATTCACAGTAAAACTACCTGAAGTTAAAGTGAAACTTTTTCTTTTTCTTTTTTTTTTTTTTTTTTTTTTTAAAGATTTTATTTATTTATTTGACAGACAGAGATCACAAGTAGGCAGAGAGGCAGGCGGGGCGGGCAGGCTCCTTGATGATCAGAGAGCTGGAAGCGGGGCTCATTCCCAGGACCCTGAGATCATGACCTGAGCCAAAGGCAGAGGCTTTAACCCACTGAGACACCCAGGCGCCCCAAAATGAAACTATTTCTAAAAAATAAATGTGATTTAAGCAGACCTCCTAAGTTTACTTACGTGAATGGAAAAACTTGTGGAACTCACATGATAAAACTACATTTTAAGTAAAATCAACTCAGCTCTTATATGAAATTCCTTTACAGCACCTTTCTTACCCAAAGTAAAAAGAAGCATGAAGAGCTACACCTGCATAAATATGTCTCTTGGATTACCTTTTGGACATAATGAAGTGAATTTATATGGTCTTTGCCTCTTCTACACCAGATACCTTAGAGCGAGTGAAAAACCAGGAATATATTTATGACTATGTAGCCACAACAGTGCCAGCTTGTTGGCACTCCTGGACTTAGACAGCTAGAGAAACAGTATTTCTGAAATGACACCTTATCCTCCACTGTCTTGCAAAGGCAAAGGCATGTAAAACCAGAACGCGGGACTTGAGACTTCTTAATTCCCAAATGTAACAATTCGTGGTCTCTCATAAACAGCTGAGTAAGGGGAAGTTAAATATAATCCAGTATATAAAGTTGCCATTCAAAGAGTTTTCAAGGATACAAAACACCCATACTGTCTCCTAAATTATTCCAAGAACTGTTCTCAGTAGATTTAACGGTGCTTCTTTAACTTCAAGGTCTCTGTAAATGTGTCAAGCTCAACCTGGGCTTCATTCATTTATGACTACTGTCCTACAAGGTGGTGATCAATGAAAAAATTAATTTCTCATCATTCAGAAATATACTATGCCCTAAAAGATATATGTCATTTTTACAAAATCGTTGACATGTACTTTTCTGACCCTTAGAGTGCACTGAAATTTACTATAATCACCAAGCAAGGGCATAAAGAAGTTGATTCGTCTCAGGTTAACACACTCTTAGAAGAAAGACATAAGCATATGCCAGAACCTGCAGGGAAATTATCAGGGCTGAGGAGATTAAATTGTCACCAAACCCCCTCCCCCCCAAAAAAATCATTATACTGAAAGTTCGCTGAGGACAGGAATTATGTTTCATGCATTACTATTTCTAGCGCATGGCACCAGTCTCCTATCTGGTAAGTATTCAATAAATGTTTAACTGATATTATTGAGGAATAAAAACATATGTTGACAAAGGGGTAGGAGAGCATGGTATCTTACTACTAATTACTGCATTTTTAACAATGGGAAATCACTTTTGTCTTTTTAGGCTGACAATATAAATAATCACTCCAGCGAAAGGAAACAAAATGAGAAAGTCAAATAGAAATAGCCATAATACAACAGATGATTAACAGACCATTATGTTCACTGTTATCTTCACAGAATCAACACAGATCCACAGGAAAAATTATAGTGAATGAGAACCCAAGAAATAATCTAGTCCCACTATAATATTTTGTAGATTAAGAAAATCAAAGTGAGAAATTTAAATCGATTTGCTAAGCCATGGACAGGTGGGTGCAACACTGCCACATCTAGAAATCCTTATGATTTAGATCTAGGATCTAAAGATCTAGGAATCCTTTACTCTCAATGATGTGGAAATAAATACCTAGATACCTGATGCAAAAAGGTCAGATAGCATCTCCAGAGTTGGTACCGTGAGAATGGCATCACAAGTAACGCCATGAGCTCTTCCAAAACATATGAGCAAGGCTTTACACCTCATCAATTTAAGACAGACACACATAAGAGTGTAAGTCAGGACATGGGAACAGATTACCAGAACTGAAAAATGCAGACCGTATCTAAACCAAGAACTTCTAGAAACTCTGAGGTGTTTATTAGCCATCCATAGCTTCTTGGAATTGTCCTGAGTTCAAATGATTCCAATCTCATCACAGACTGAGAAGGAATTCACTGGAAGTGCAAACAGCCCCAACAGCCCTCACGGGGCAGCTTACAACACCTAGAAAGGAGACTGGCAAAACAAAGCATTAGCCAAAGTGCAATATCAGGCCTTTGGCCAACTGAAGATGTTTTTACTGTTTTCTGGGTCTTATGATAACATATTAAGATCTAAAAGAGGGGAAATATAAAGCCAAAGAGAAACTATCAAAATCCTGCAGACAAGGAAAAATGCAGAAACGCTCTAAAGTAGCAAGTGACACTCATCTATTATATATTAATATCTATTTAGAATTATTTATGATATAGAGTAAGACTCCATTTGTTAGAGTCAGAAGCCCTGGGTACTGTGAAGAATTCTGCGAAGAATCACTATGGATAAGATGTTTAAAAAACAAAACAAAAACTCACACTGATCCAAGATTTAGCAGATATAAAAGCCAGGAAATTTGGAGTATATCACTTTCTAATAAATGGTTTTTAATATTAGCTTTCTAACAGATGTATGTATGTATATTTAAGAATACACAGAAACCTTCCAAAGTATAAACTACAAAACTCCTTAAAACACATTTAACATACCAATGTTCAAGTGGAAACTTCTGTTTCAACTACTACTGTCTTCGATTTTCCTTAGTTGCTTGGAATATATTTTTTAGGATATAAATTATTATTTTATGAGCCAGCAGGTGGCTCCAATCTCATTCTGTGCACTTGCCTTATGAAGTTTTTGTCATTACACAAATAGACATTTACATAGCTCAATTCCAATAATAAGTTCCCTCTATGGACACACCACTTTTTCAAGCTGGATTATTATTTAATATTGCATTTTTAATAATTTTGTTTTATACTAGAATTCAAAAGGAAAAGATTTAGATTGATGTCACAAATTTTAGTCTGTGTAAATATCAAGGCTATTCTAATTTTGTTCTAACCTAAAAGGAGTCTTCTGAAGATGAGGAACCACAATGCCCACCCTATGTCCTCCAAACCATAACCAAACATAAAAGGAAAACTAAGTTCAAACTAGTTTAAAAATTCCATTCCAGTGTGTCGAACTGACACACTGAGATTTCCTCATCAGGTCTTTCTCATTCCATGAATCAAAACCAGGAAAAGACGCATGAAAAGTTAATTATAAATAAATTTCCAGAGGCCTCGTCAACTACTTTTTAGGAGCTGACTAGATGATGTTTATTCCTTTATTAAACTGTACTGTATACAGAGGAAGTAGGAATCTACCAAACACCAATGGCCCAGTGGTAAATAAAAACATGTATATCATAATTAGTAAACATGTAAAATAGAAATATGTGTGTGTCTGAGTGTGGGAAAGACAGCCAGGTAAGGGGAGGCTCCTTTTCTTCCTCTTTCCATACTAAGACACTCCCAGCCATACTTCACCACTATCCAGTAAGTGCCTGAAAGGAAGTCAGTCTTCTATTCATCCCGAAGTTGCTCCTTTCTTTCTGATGGGTAGTGGGGACATTGTGGGCATGTGAAATTCCATTTTGGTTTCAGGGCTGAGCTACACTCTAAAGGAAAGCCAACTGCAATACAGTGCAATGAGACACTTGGAAAATGAGCGATTAGCTTCTCCTCCATAGAGGTATAATGAACATCAAAAACCTGTACTGTTGAGAATCCTATTATAATAGAAAATATGAATTAAGAAAATGAAATAGTTTGTAATATCAAGGAAATACCATGAGTTCATATTAAAATAACAGGTGCCCTAAGGTCCAGGAAATCAAAATTTAAAAACAGATATAAAAGGTGCAGAAAGATGCAGAAAAGTTACAAATAAGGTAAATTAATCCTATGGTCAACATGATAAATTAGCAGATTGGAGGAGACTGAAGACAAAAAGAAGCAAACTTACTAAAGTTAACAGAAGTAGAACTTTACAACACACAAGGGAGTGTGCTCAGAGAGCAAATGAACCAAAGTGGAACAAATCCGGCCATCTAGCAGAATCCTTGTCTACTAGTTTGGGAATGCATGATCTCCAGTCAGGAAGGGAAGAGACTCAATGTTCCTTGAGTATCAGGAAACTAACATTGGCATCGCAGTTGCTAGGACAATACCAAGGCATGTCAAGCACTCAACAGAAGTTTGATGGATAGAAGAATGATGGATGGATTAAAAGCATCTCTCTCCTCATGGCACTAATGGTATACTTCTCTAAAATATACACAGGGATAAGCCTTAGACAATGAGTCTAACACAGAAAAGCAGCTTTGTCATTATTTTTTCAAAGGTATTATGCTGCCGCTGCCATAAGAAAATCATGTAACGCTTTTGTTTTAGGGTGTTACTAATACAGATTCTTAAAGTGGCGATGAATATTAGTGCTTCATATGCAATTAAACAAATTAAAATCTAACAATGTTATCAAAGTTAACACCCAATGAGGGAATGATAACCACCAATGTACATAGAGGCTAACAAACGAAGCACTAGGAAGTACTACATAAATAATTCAGAATATCTTTGAATGAGTTGTAATTCATTTCTTAAGACCAATGACAAGAAATCAAACTGACATCAAGGAACTAATAAAAATTTAGCAAAAAAGAGTTTTCAGAATATGCCCTAGAATGACAATAGCTCACTTCAATTTCTAGTACTGCTAGCATCTATGGTTATAGCAAACACAAAAATGTATGTAATATGTGTAATGAATGATCCTAATCACAGTAAAATCACAAATCATCTAAAACAGATAGGTTTAGGGATGCCTAAGTGGCTCAGGGTTACGTGTCTGACTCTTGATTACAGTCATGAAATCAGGGTCATGATCTCAAGGTCATAAGATTTAGCCCCACATCGGGCTCCACACTAGGCATGGAGCATGTTTGAAATTCCCCACTCCATGTGCCCCTGCCCTTACCCCGATTCTTCACTGACTTGCTAAAAAAAAAAAAAAAAAGGTTTATGTTCAGTGTGGCATACTTACATTTTTAAAAAAGAAAAAATGTTTAAACAACAAGGGTTATGCTAAATGCTTAGATTAACCAATTAAATGTATTATTATGTTAGCCAATCTCATTACTGTATAAACTATTAATAGCCTACTTTGAGTATTAAAATATTTTATTCAAATGACCAAATAATTTTATTATTATATAACTTATTATACCTACTTAACTACTATTAAAGTATTAACCACGCTATGAGCTTTAAGCCATAAGCATCATGAAGGTGTGCACTGTGCCCTCTGTTCGTTACTGCATCCCCAGTACCAGAACCCAGCACAGTAAATGGCAAGTAGGAAGCATTTAGTAATGAATCAAGTCTCCTATAAAGGTCTGAGATCAATTATCACTTAGACGAGGATGAGCAGAGTTTTCTGCAAAGGAGCAGAAAGGAGCTCTTTCAGGCTGTGCAGGCCATAGGGCCTGTGTCTCAACTATTCACACTGCCTTTGTGTCATAAAAGCATCTACAGGTAATACAGAAGTAACAAGGAATATGCGTTCCAATAAAACTGAAATTTGGAGGTCAGAGAATTGTCACAGGCCATAAAACATTATTCTTCTTTAGATTTTTTTCCTCAAAACATTTAAAAATTTTAAAAACACTTCTTAGCTTGCCAGCTATAGAAAAGTACAATGAGGCAGATCTGGCCCATGGGCTGGAGTTTACCAACCAATCCCTGACCCAGGCCCACAATAAGTTTTTGTGATTACAACTAAACCCTATACATATGTGAGAAATTCAATAGAAGGGAAAAGATTCAGCCCCCCTTTTTTTTTTAATTTTTTAAAAGATTTTATTTATTCATTTGACAGAGATTACAAGTAGACAGACAGGCAGAGAGAGAGGAGGAAGCAGGCTCCCTGCTGAGCAGAGAGCCTGATGCCTTGGATCCCAGGACCCTGAGACCATAACCTGAGCCGAAGGCAGAGGATTTAACCCACTGAGCCACTCAGGCGCCCCGATTCAGCCCTTTAAAGGAGCCTCTCTGCACCTCGTTCTCCTCGTCTGTAACAGAACTAATCTGCCAACTAAAACTGAGATGGAGGTTCCACGAGCTACTGCACATAAGGCTCCAGGCCCAGCGATGAACGCTGCAGATGCTCATCTCGGCACCCCTGAAGATTCTCTAGAAACATCAGAGGCTACAGTCAGACCACCTCACATCAACGATTACTAGAGTAAGCAACATATTGTTAATATTCTCCCAAGAACTTTGTGTGATGCTAACCGAACTACTTTTGAATTTAATGACAACTCAAAGAAATTATTACAAGGCAATGAGTGTCAATAATCAACCTAACTGCCAAAAACCAAGGCAGAAGTCTTTAGACTGTCATTGTTGATGACTTAATCTACGGTCTGCCAATAACTTAACTAATATAAGTTAATGAGTTTTTACATTTAGCACATGCAAAACCTATCAGGTTATATTACGCTGACTCCTCTAAAACTCTTCAATGGGAAAGAAAACAGATCCTTTTGAAAAAAATTATAGTACCGTATCAGTTGTTATTTCATACACTATATCCACAGAGAGACTGGGCTTCATTAAAACAAGAGGCAAGGAGTTAAGTCTGGTGAAAGCATTCCCAAATCTGCTATTAGCTTACTCGTTTTAGGTGAAGTCATTTGGTGCCCATCCATCTACCCAGGACAAGAAAGGACTTGTGCAAATTACCCTGAAGAGATTTTATGGGGCTCTGAGACTTCTACTGTAACTTTATGGGCTGAGTTTATAAGGTTAAGAATTCAGAAGTGTTATTTCCTCCTAGGTACCACATGCACACCGATTCTGAATATTTATTTGGATGGCTTGCATATAGCCTCTCACCTCGCATAATTAAATGCAATATGTATGTAGCTATAAAATCGAAGATGCTTTTCAATAACCTAAGATTTTTCCTAACAAAATGTAACCTAATTCTTTGGAAAATCAGAGAATTTTAAAACTATGTTAAAATTAGAATCTTAACATTGTAATCTGCTGATAATTAACTGTCTTCCTCATTAAATTAATAACACCTATAACTACTATTTGAGTACACCTTTTGTTACAGGAGATTTTAGTCACTTTACAAGAGTTATGTTATTGCATCTCCACAATACCCTTATAAGGTAAATGTCATGATCACATTTAAGATACACAGACTCAAGTTTGGAGAGATTAAATACTTGCCCAAGATCCACACAACTGTTGAGGCCCTTCTATGTGATCTGAAGCCCATACTGTTAACTAACCATACTTTGTACTCAACCCTACTTAGTTAAACTTTGGGTATTTTGGTAGATTGAAGCAGAAAAATGCCTTTATAATTTGTTCTGAACCTTGATTTAATTGGTTTTCTCCAGTTTTATTTTTATTTATTTATTTATTTATTTGTTAGAGAGAGAGAGCGAGCGAGCACAGGCAGGCAGAGTGGCAGGCAGAGGCAGAGGGAGAAGCAGGCTCCCCGCCGAGCAAGGAGCCCGATGCGAGACTCGATCCCAGGATGCTGGGATCATGACCTGAGCCGAAGGCAGCCGCTTAACCAACTGAGCCACCCAGGCGTCCCAGTTTTCTCCAGTTTTAAGTACCTGAAAATCCTTTAGCTCTTTGAAGACATGACTCCTGCCTGACCCCATGCTGTTTCCGTAGTAGCCCAAGGTATAAAAACCTCAGTGCAGCAAATGGGCACTGAATGCTTAGCTATTTGCTCTCCTTTTTTTCTGCTTTCCTAACTTACAATATTATCACAATATTTATCATTATATTCATGAAAATTCTGCTATTTAAACTTACCATTATGCTCAATAGCTCAGTCTATAAGTGTTTCTTTTGGCTTATTTTTCTTAGAATTAGAGAAAATGAAATCACCAGGAAAATAGTAAGAAAATTGTTTATGATCTTTGATATATGGTGACGGGTGCTTTCTAGGAAGGATGAAAAATTCCATATTCCCACTAGTAGTAGAGGAGGGTAAAGAGTTTCTTAAAATATAACAGTAGGGAAGATAATTCATCATGAATTTCTTACTGTGAATTAATTTAATTGCTATACCTGCTTCTTCTTTTTTTTTTTTTAAAAGATTTTATTTGTTTATTTGTCAGAGAGAGTGAGCACAGGCAGACAGAGAGGCAGGCAGAGGCAGAGGGAGAAGCAGGCTCCCCGCTGAGCAAGGAGCCCAATGTGGGACTCGATCCCAGGACTCTGGGATCATGACCTGAGCCGAAGGCAGCTGCTTAACCAACTGAGCCACCCAGGCGTCCCTATACCTGCTTCTTAATAAGCAAAGAAATCACTTTCACTAAGAGAAAGAGGACTTCATTGGAGAGCAAGGAAGAAAAAGGTAAGATAATTCTGGAGTGTGAAGCAGGCATGAAACGGGAAGTGGTTTGTCAGATTGAGGACTGAGCGGTGAAGAACAGTTTGAAAGAAATGGACATTTCTGGAAGTGGAAATAGGTGTCAATCAACAAGGTGTAAGAGAGGAGGCAAAAAGCTATCAAAGATTACCTTTCAAGTTGGCTCAGAAAACAAAATAATTTACTATCCCATCATATTAGAGTATTTTTTCTATTTTCTTTTTATTATGCTATGTTAGTCACCATACAGTACATCATTAGTCTTTGATACGTGTTCCAGGATTCATTGTTTGCATGTAACACCCAGTGCTCCATGCCATAGGTGCCCTCCTTAACACCCATCACCTGGCTAACCCATCCCCCCACTCTCCTGCCCTTTGAAACCCTCAGTTTGTTTCCAGAGTCCACAGTCTCTCATGGCTCAATGATAAGGAGTTTTACTGAGTATTAAAATTCTGGCTGTCACACACTTTGTTTTTTATTTTCCTCTACTTAATGGTAAAGTTGCCTTTCTTATTGTATGTAAGCATGATATACACTTAAAAATATTTTGGGGAGACATATTCAAGAGCCTTCTAAAATTTGAATATGTTAAAATATTAATAATGAGTTTCCATAATCATTCATTAAACTGAACTGGCCGGGTGCCTGGGTGGCTCAGTGGGTTGAGCCTCTGCCTTTGGCTCAGGTCATGATCTCAGGGTCCTGGGATCGAGCCTCACATTGGGCTCTCTGCTCAGCGCGGAGCCTACTTTTCCCTCTCTCTCTCTCTTCCTGCCTCTCTCCTATTTGTGATCTCTGTCTGTCTAATAAACAAATAAATAATCTTTTAAAAATTAATAAATAAATAAACTGAACTGGCCAGAATTCTAACAAGAAACTGCCTGTCAGATTAAGAGTATAGCAGGTATAATGCAAAATGACATATACTCCAGATAATCAAAGATAAAGATCCAAAATTAGCCCAAAGTAGTTCTTAAGTTGAGTTAGACAAAGCCAACTGTTTCTGATATAGGTATGAAAATGGTCTTTTACTATGTAGAAATGTAATCACAAAATAACCATTTCCCACTTTCCTCTTTATTGTATAAAGCATACTATGGTAGATTGCTCCTTCCATTTTATTTACCAAACTTCTAAAAACAGTTTACTTTTAAACTAAAAAGATTTTTTTTTTATCATCAAATGACAGCCTACAAGTAATGATTTCTTCAGCAAGAATGTCACATGATTAAACTCTTAAAAACCCCAAGTAACAGGTTGCCTGATATAATTTAGTGTTCTCCTTCTGGTTTTCTAGATCACGCATAAAAGAAAAGAATAAACGCAATTTAACCTTGTTGCAATTCTCCATTCAATCCCAAACATAAAGAGACATTCTCATCTAGTGCAATCTTCACTGCCCTGGGTGTTATAAGATAACCTTTCCTTTCAACACGGCATTGAATGAAAACTATAGCTTTCCAAACAAGAAAGTCACCACTTCCATTAATGGAAGTCAAAAGTCTTTTTAGAACAACATGGGGTCTTAAATGATGGCTTTTTTCCTAAAAGCAGAGCCAGAGTTCTTTTGGAAGAGAGTGCCCAAAAGTGTTAATATAGCAGGCTTCAGACTGTTATCCTAAAAAAGCTTTGCCTGCAAGGCTGGCCCTTGGCTCACAACTAAGAACTTTTATACTAAAAAGAAAAAAAAAAATTTTTTTTCCCTTAAAAGCTAATAGTGGCCTATTGTGCCTAAACTGTTTATTCAATGTGGTTTATGCTGAGCAACTGCTTGTTTTCTTCCTGGGAGTCTGGAATTTTGATACACACAATGCACAGGGTGTGGGTGCCCTACCTATGGATGCCCCCAGTAATATTTTGGGGACTGAGTTTCCCTGGTGAAAATACCTCACATTTATTGTCACAATTTGATTAAGCACATCCATGTGACTCCACTTGGAAAGAACTCTTGGAACTAATGATTGGTTTTCTCCAAACTTTGTCCCCATGTGCCTTTTCCCTTCACTGATTCTACTTTGTATCCTTTTGGTATAATAAATCACAGGCATGATTAGTGTCAAAAAGACGAGAAAAAACAAGCATTGGTGAGGATGTACAGAAAAGGGAACCCTCCCAGCACTATTGGTGGGAATGTAAATTGGTGCAGCCTCTGTGGAAAACAGAATAGAAGTTCCCCAAAGAATTAAAAAACAACCACCACATAATCCAGTAATTCCACTTCTAGGTATTTACTCAAAGAAAACAAAAATACTAATTTGAAAAGAGATGTGCACTTCTATATTAACTGCAGCATTATTCACAATAGCTGAGGTATGGAAGCAACCTAAGTGTTCACAGATACAGGAATGGATAAAGAAGAGGTGGTATATATACACAACAGAATGTTACTCAGCCATACAAATCTTGCCATTCATGACAATATGGATGGACATAAAGGGTATCGTGCTAAGTGAAATAAACAAGACAAAGGCAAATAATCACGTGATTTTACTTACATACAGAATCCATAAAGCAAATGAACAAAAAAAAACAGAGAAAGTCACACATACAGAGAACAAACTGGTAGTTACCAGAGGAGATGGAGTGGGGGGGGGGGGGCGGAATGAGCAAAATAGGTGAAAGGGATTACCAGTACAAACTTATCCAGTTATAAAAGAAATAAATCATGGAAATGAAAAGTACAGCACAGAGGATATGGTCAACAATACTAGTAAGTTTGTACGCTGATAGATGGTAACTACACTTTCAGTGAGCACTGCACGGTGATGGAATTGTCAAATCACTATGTTGTACACCTGGAACCAATGTATTTCTGTCAACTATGATTCAATTAAAGAAAAAAAATCACAGCCAAGAGTATGACTATATGCCAAGTCCATGAGTCAGTCCTCCTAGTGAAGCACGGACTTGGGGATGGTCATGGAAATCCTTGAAACAAAGAGCTTAAGAGATTCTTCCTCAATTAGGACGTTTGAATACACTTCTGTTTTATAATGTTCCTGGACACATCCAGACCCTGCGATGCGCTCCTGGTGTGACCGTTGTTCCTTCACAGCCACTCTGAATGTGCTAAGGAAAAAAGGAGCCTCCGCCAGGGCTTCCTGCCAAGTCTCCCCAAAACTGGAAAGTGAGGAGAGGGGCGGGCAGGCAGCCAGCACCGAAGGTAGCCTAGGTGAGTACTGTTGCCCAATTACTTAAAACTAAGTAAAAGTAGAAAAGGGAAATTAAATACCACACAGAGAGGGGCACCTGCGTGGCTCATTGGGTTAAAGCCTCTGCCTTCGGCTCAGGTCATGATCCCACGGTCCAGGGATCGAGCCCCGCATCAGGCTCTCTGCTCATCGGGGAGCCTGCTTCCTCCTCTCTCTCTGCCTGCCTCTCTACCTACTTGTGATCTGTCTGTCAAATAAATAAATAAAATCTTAAAAATAAAAATAAAAAATAAATAAATACTACACAGAGAAAAGGAGGTCAGAGAACTTCTGAGTACCTGATCCTGATCCTCACTTTGCTTTGAGAAAATTCCCTCCTTTCCACTAGAGGATTATTGCATAGTGGTGAGAAAAAATGTGGATTCCTGGGCCAGAATGCTTGTTTAGATCCCACTTAGTCACTTCCTAGCTGTGTAAGCATGGGCAAGTTGTATAATCTCTTTGTGCTTTCCATGATCTCTATAAAGCGTGGAGAATAGTTTTGACCTAATGGAGTTTGCCACAAGGATACTGTGGAGGCCAAGAAAATTAAGGCCATCCCACCTCAAGTTTAGCTGATGTGGGAAACAGAGGCAGAAGAAAATCATTAAAATTCCTTACCTACTGACAAGCCCTTGAAACAGACAGAGTGGCTCTCCCCTGGGGACTCAACTGCTCTCACCTTGAGGTTTTGCTAAGGATAATCCTAGCCTGACCGAGCCCCTGCTCCAACAGGTCCAACCAGGATCCTGTAAGTCTACTTTAGGAAACTTTATCTCTAAACCGCCAAGATAGTGTTGAGAATCATTCCCAAGCATATGGCCCACTGATATACATCTAAAGAGTCTCACGAGAAGATTTTTACTACTGGTAATAAATAACCTTTCTCCCAACAATAGCTAGCCCCTCAAGGTCCTGGAGACCTTGATTCCTTAGAGACTTACATCATCCATAATCCCCTTTGTCCTCACCCACCACCGAGTCCACCCCTACTCTGCCTTTAAAAACTCTGACTGTAATCTGGTTTGGGGTCCAAGTCCCTACTCCGCTGTGTCGGGTATACTTGGGCCCAAGCTTAAGCTTGTCAAATAAACCCTCGTGTGATTGCATCGGTGCTTGGCTCCTTGGTGGTCTCTCGGACGCGAAAACTCGGGCATAACAATACATGAATTTATAATTAAAAGTACGTACAAAATATTTGGCACGTTGGAAGCACTTTAAAATCATTGTTGTCTAATACTGTTATTTTCAAGGTTGTGGTGATTATTTTTTCCTATCAACTTTTAAAGGTAGAAGGAACCTGAAACAATGAAACAGGATTAGAACCATCCAAATACATTTTAACTTATCTGGAAACCAATGTGCATCAGGTGTTGTAGGTAGTCAAACTCCCTGAGAAATACGAAGGCAAACAAAATTACATTTTGGGCAGCCTTCCTTAAAATGGTATTTCCATGATGAATTTCCAAAAGGGGCATACAGAATGTCAAATTCCACAAATCCATTTGGTCATAGAAACCTTTTTTTATATCAATTATGGTGTGGCACCAGTGGTTTGCTGATTACAGTAGCAGGATTACATACCTGCTTCTGTGATGAGAAGCTACCTCCTACTGTGATGAGAAGCCACTTCCTACTACGGATACCAGGATGAATGACCACAGACCTCAGGCTGCAGAAGATCACGAATTGACAGACACCAGAGAAGAAAATTATGAAAAAATTATATCAAACTCAGCAAGGAAAGTACAAAGGAAGGAGTCCCAACAGATATAGGTGGGGAGCCGAGCAAGGGAACACTGATGAGCAGGGGCGTCCCATGAGCCACACAAAGGAATGAAAGAGACAGAGTCACAGAGGCCCTAGAGAACACAGAGTAGGATCAGGGGAGTTGGGCAGTCAGGCTGAGGTTATTTGTGAGGCACTCAGGAGTTCTTAAAAATGTAAAGTGCGTCGAATTCCCCTTTTTAAATGCCTAAAATATGTTAAACAAACTCAAACAAAACAGGCTTTGAAAAATGTACACCATTTAAAATAAAGTCAATTTGAAAGGACTATGATTGAGGCAAGCGTAAGAATTAAGGTATATTGGAGAGATCCTTCCACTTAATGTCCCCTGCTTGTCTCATCATTCTCCTGGGGAGGTGCTAATAAGGAAAGGCTAACCAGTTTAACAACATAAAGTGAAGAACCTGTCACTCAGTTATCAATGGAAACTGCCTGTCTATAATTCCCTTAACAGAGGTTTATATCTCAACATATGTTAATCAGTCTTAATGCGCAAGCCTAAGAATTTAGTCAATGGAGTTGAGCTTTATACAGTCACATAGTTTCCTCTGTATGGTATAATAGTCAAACTGGCTAACATTTCTCAATTTCTAACAGCCCAGTTTGCCATTTTCTCTAAATTAATTGGACCACATCTAAAAGTTGTTGGCATGTGGCCAAGCAGAAGTAGAAAAGAGATACAGCTAGGAGGAGGAAATAATAAGATTCATGACCTTCCATAGATTAATAAAGATGTTTTTAACTGGAGATTAAAAATATCTCTGGAGATTCTATGAAATTTAAATAGAATTGAACCTGAGGCATTATCAAACTCAAAAGGATATTTTCAGTAATTTTTATTCTGATTTATTAAATCTAGGTCCATAAACTGTACACTTACGGAAAAACTGGATTGAAATCTTTTTAAAAGCAGTATTACTGAGAAAAGTATTTTTAAAAAAAAGCTCTTATGTAAACAATTTTAGACAGTAAAACAAAATACTGCCACCTAAGAACTTTTAGAGTACTTGTACATGTCTAACATTACATGATCATTATTACAAGTGTATGAGAAAGCCAGGGCTGACTTAATTTCACATGCCTTAGTAAGACTTCCAGACGTGCAAGCTAGCAACTCAAAAAATAATTCGTACAGTTAGCCCAGGAAATCATGACTTTACTGTTTATAAAAATCCACAAACTAAAACGCACTCTACTAATAGCCAAGACTCAGTGGTATCTGACATCTCTGCCTGAGTACGATACCTAGCTCTACCTGCCACCCCCACTGTTTGAGAATCAGTGTCCTCATCTTTAAATTTGGATTAATACACAAGCATTTCTTGCTTAACATTTATAGTCCATTTATGAAAAATCAGACGTTCTATTCAAACGTCAACCAGAAGCCAATTTCCCATTTTTCTGACAGGTGAAAGTAAAATCTGAACCCAAAACCTCAGTCTCCAAAGATGTAACAGAAACATTTATAGAAGAAACAGTCATTAAGATGAGATGTAAAATGATGAGCAACTTTTTATTGCATATAATATTCCTACTATCTTATAGTTATGAAAAGGAGCACAGATTAAACACATTTAGACATACTACCCTCGTCTTTCAAGAGTAGTCTTCAAAAATTTGGGTACAGTCAAACCAGTGTTAGAGGATTAGAAAACCTCACTAAAAACATTGATTTAATATAAGATATTCTTCAATAATTCATCTATTTGCTTAAAAAATTTATCTTTTCAATTCTGAAAAAGATATAATGAAAGACAAGGAGAGTAATATGCCTGGATCTCTACTTCTACTCCTGAACTTATAGTGCTAGAACTACCTGGTAGCCTAGAATGATCTTGTTATGGCTTTAACAGAAAATTGGTGGTTTGGCATCAACCCAACCTTTCTGCTAGTCTCATTCATCATTTATACCAGGGGTCACTGTATGTTTTCAGTCAAGTCTTGCTTTTGTAACTTCAGTTCTACCAGGGTCTTTGGCCCACACCATGTTCTAGTATTTTTTGACCACTGTTGTGACACCATATTGTGTTATTCCAGGACTTGGAAGGATTAACAAAGAAGGTAAAATCAGAACTTAGATCTAGAGTCCTTTTCCTGACTTAAAACAAGAGTCATTTTCACTTTACAGTCTGGCACAAGGCCTTCTGTTTATACTAACACTTTTTGGAATGCCAAAACACTCATCTGTAGCACAAAGGAAGACATTCATAGGCTACCTACACCCTTGCTAATTTTCTATTACCAAATCACCTTGGTTCTTCAATGTTCTGTCTTGGCTCAATCCTGTGTCCTATAAACAGCTTTTGTCTAATTTAATAACTTATTAGTTTGGGCATTCTTAGTCTGGCCCAACTACTGCCACGCCAGCACTGAGGGTGGAAGGGAATGGCATGATGGAAATGTGAAGGTACAACGTCTGGTTAACACACTGACTATTAACCTGTTGGTGGTGACACTGGTATTCATTCCCAGGGATGCTAAATACCTTGTGCAAGCAACTTGCCCAACAGGCCAGACACAACGTGTTGACAAGCAGTAGTGGCAGCTGAGTCCCAATTCTAACAAAATTCTTCTTAATAGAAGTCACGGATATTGACCCAAGAGCTGTCTCTGACCAGATCTACCATTTTCTTTTGAGTCATTTAAACTTTATGGACCTTAGCTTTTTCATCAGAAAACTGCGCTACATAACACTGTTTCATTTTGTATTGTATTTAAATTATTGTACATTTCATCATTATATTTATCAAATATTTTCATCTATCCTACACACCTACATTTTTGGAAAAACCTTGTTATTTTGTGGCTCTTTAAGGCACTTAAAATACAGCTACGAGTTCCTTAATGTACTAAATATAAAGGAAACATGTTTGAAAACCCCCCCTCCTATATCTAGTCAAGACTCCATAGACCACATGTCAATCAAAGCATATCAGGAGTTCCATGATATAACAGTTTCTTCAAAAGTTCTCAGGTGGGGGGGCACCTGGGTGGCTCAGTGGGTAAAGCCTCTGCCTTCAGCTCAGGTCATAATCCCAGGGTCCTGGGATCAAGCCCCGCATCAGGCTCACTGCTCAGCCGGGGGGCCTGCTTCCTCCTCTCTCTGTCTGCCTCTCTGCCTACTGGTGATCTCTGTCTGTCAAATAAATAAATAAAATCTTTAAAAAAAAAATAAATAAATAAAAGTTCTCAGGTGGGGACCCTGGGTGGTTTAGTGGGTTAAAGCCTCAAAGCCTCTGCCTTCAGCTCAGGTCATGATCCCAGGGTCCTGGGATTGAGCCCCGCATCGGGCTCTCTGCTTAGCAGGGAGCCTGCTTCCTCCTCTCTCTCTCTCTTTCTTTCTCTCTGCCTACTTGTGATCTCTGTCTGTCAAATAAATAAATAAAATTTTAAAAAAAAAGTTCTCAGGAAACTAAAATAAATGTGGGTAATTTAGATTGGGTAATTAAGAAGGCTGAAATATATGATTCTAGACTTGAATCAAGGAATAGTGACTCAGAGAGTAATAAATAAACAAACAAAAATATCAGGGGAAAATCTATAAGAGACATTCTTCATTCAGAGCTAGTATCATGAGCCACGCAGGGAAGAACTGAGACACAGAGGCAAAAGGAGAAATGCAAATATCTTCCAGCTCTATCTGAAAAGGAAAGCTTTATGGAGTAAATTAAGAAAGGCATAGCATATGCATTTCTATGGACCTATGGAATTAATTGGTGGACTTAACTCTCCCCTACATGTCTAAAACCCAAAGGAATAAATAATTAAGACCTATGAACATAAAGATTAGTGGCTGGGTTGTGGGTATGTAACTTCGCTTAAAGCAGGTTATGCATATGAAGAATCAAAGAGGGAACACTAATAGCTAATGTTTTCTTCTTCCTTCTTATATATCACTAATTAAAGACCAGGAATCTATTATGACATCCTTAAAACATCTTTCTCACTGCCTAACACTCAGAACAAAGTCAGTCAGATGGCGTGGTAGCCAGCCTCCAAGATGGCTACCAAGGATTCCTGCCATCTGGTATTGACAACCTTGTGCAGTCTGATCCCACGCTGTACCAGGGTTGGTCTGTGTGACTAGCAGCATCTGCCAGAAGACATACTAAGACGGTGTATCACTGCTGAAATTAGGTCACAAGAAAGACAGCTACTTCTGTCTTGGGCTGGCTGTCTTGCATGCATGTCCTCACTCCCTCCTCCCCTCCCTCTCTGGACAGCAAGCTGCCATGTTGTGAGCAGCCCAATGGCATAGAACTGATGCTTCCAGTCACTAACCACTGAGAAATAACAGCCAGTGAGGCCAACCGGCAATGACATGATCCATCTTAGAAGAGAATTCTACAGCTGCAGTGCAGCCTTGAGATGACTGAAAAACCCAGCTACACTATAACCTCAGGAGAAACCTTGAGCCAGAAGCACTTAGTTAATTGACTTCCATATTCTTTACTTGGAGAAAGCATGTGAGATACAAATTGTTTGCCATTCCAAACTGCTAAAATTTAGTATAATTTATTCCACAACAATAGATAACTAATGCAGATGGCAAGATCTGGGATATAAAATATTCTGTTTAAAAGCCAGCGAATCAAATACCTTAATACTCTATATTTAGTGTTCTCAGAAATTAGGCAGAGAAACCAATTTAAAGTTCTGTATAGTCAGGAGTGCTGGGTGGCTCAATACTTAAGCATCTGACTTAGCTGAGGTCATGATCTCAGGGTCCTGGGATCGAGCCTCATGAGGAATCTCCCTATTCCTTTCTCTCTCCCTCTGCCCCTTCCAACGCTCATGCTCATGCGTGCTCTCTCTCTCAATAAGTAAAATCTTAAAAATAAAAAAAATAAATTGAATTTAAAAAGAAATGAAGTTTTATATAATCATGCAAGCTTGGGTTTTTCCTTTAAGTCAAAAACTACTGGGGAAAAAATTGTGTGAATAAATGTTGGCTGCAAAACCCACTTTGTAATTTTAAGAAACTTCAGCATTTTAAATTCTTTATTTTACTTTCTTCACTACAGTCCCAGTTTCAGCTTCACTGAAAACCCAGAACAGGTAGAAGGGGAAAAAAAGTATTTGAAAGCAGAGATAACCTTCTTTCATTTGTAAAAGAGCAGCTTGAAGACTGCCTAAATTGGAGATAATGGTTTATATGAATTGTGTGAGATGCAGCATTAACTTGTTGTCATTAGCATCATTATAAAAACCATAGCTAAACACTCACCATGTGTTATATAGGGCACATTAGCTATATAAAATACATCATTGGTGCCCTCTGGGAACAGATCAGAAAAGTTCAAAGCTGTGAGTTCCCATTGATACTTGAAAAAAACTGAATTGCACTATATCAATTTATAACTACGCAATGTAGGATTTATTAGATGAGCTAATCTTACTTTAAAAACTATACCTTAATAAATAAAAATTAGCTTTGAGATTAAAGAAATTGAAGCAGAAGTTATAAGAGAAATTCATCAAATTGTAGTTAACCCAAAATTTTCCTTTATCCTTGACCTCATTTCACTGATTTCAGAAATTAAGGAGCTGGCTTCCTCTCATTTTCTGTTATTTCCCCATCCTGGATAGGAATGATCAGATTGACACTTGCAGTTCCAGCAAGCCAGCAGCATTTAAGAGAAGGGGAGAAAAGACATCTGGCCAGATCTTCAACTAGTTTCTAAGTCTGCTTGTTCCTGCCTCTCCTGCTGTTTCTTCTGCTTCTGAAAATATGATTAATATCTTTGAATTTATAAAACTCTGCATTGTAAGCAAGGCTGAGGGCTTTCCAACCCAAAGAGGTTGAGGTACGGAGTTAATGAGAAGTGAGGCTGTGGGGAATGAACAGAAAGATGCCAATGTTAAAGTAATTGAGCATGAATATCAAACACTGACTTGGGAACAGTCTTCATTTGCTGATGGAGAATCTGATCAGCTGGTGGGCAGAGGGAACAAGCCCAGAGCTGCATTCACTGCCAGCCCCGGAATTTCCAAATCATAACAGCCTATGCATTAGAAACTTGGTATCTCTGCATCGCCATTTAGAATCATGTTTTCCTTTTTTTCCTTCCTTTCCTCCTTCTCTCCTTTCTTTCCTTCCTATGAAAGTTTCACTCCCTTTCTTTCTGAATTTATCTCACTCATCCCCATGCCTTATAAAGAATTAAAATTTTTATCTCAGTAACTGCAGTTTCTTTTACAAGTGTGTGCAATTTGCTAATACCAGTTCAGAAGAATACAGATGATGGTGTTGTGGCTGAACTGCTGAGCTATAATTTTTATCTAAAAAACTCTGCATTGTCCTCTAAAACCAATGAAAGCTTAAATTATTAATTACAGTAATACACTCCTATGTGTCTTCTATCATTCTTAATTGGATCATATATGCATTCTTTGTAGCAGTAAGGATCTCTGGGAGGCTTGCACAACAGTGATAAAATGAACACCCTAATAAGTGGTATGTCATTATTAATTTCAAGTTGTAATGAATAGTTTTATTCAGAACAGGGTAATAACAGTTTTAAGAAAACTAAAATTAAAGAAAAAAACTGGTTCTCAAATTTTGGGGACACATGATTATGCATTTTGATAAACATTCATTTACAAGTCTGTTTACTAGTTTACAATGCAAAAAATAGACAACACTTAAAAATAAGTCAACTGGGAACTGGTTCAATTAAATACAGTGTATACATTAAATGAAATTAAAAATGACTTTTGAAAAATATATATTAACTAAGGAGGCTGTAGGCAGTAACAGTATATTATTAAATAAGCTTATATAAACTCATTTAAAATACATATGCATGAAGGACTAAGCATTAATGAATATCTGATGGTGAAAGAATTACTAAGCCTGTGTTTCTACTTGTCATTTTCTAAATCCTATTTCAATGTGTATTACAATTGCTATAAAATTTTTTTAATAACCAAAGACTTTCTAAATCCCTACACATACACCAAGAAAGCCAGAAAGAACATAAGAAAGGCAATCATATACGAGATCTTAAATATAAAGTGTTTACAGTTTACCTTGACAGCGTAATATTCTTTAACTTCAGGCCTAATAGAATCAAAGTCTCCACTGATGAATTCAGGCAAAAAGCTGAAACAAAGAATTCCAAGTAAGTCAACTAATTAAGACTACTTGTTTGTTAACCTTTAAAACTATGCCAAGAGGATATCTTACACTCTTGGTTTCCATACAGTATGGTTAAGAGTAACTCCACATACCCAACTAATACATGAAACTAGTCACACTGTCAGTCAATGTTTATCCTGCTTTAAAAAAAAAAAAAAAAAAGATTATGGGTTAAAAAAACTCCCAGTTCAGAGGCACCTGGGTGGCTCAGTTAAGTGTCCGCCTTCAGCTCAGGTCATGATCTTGGGCTCCTGGGATCGAGCCCCACATCAGGCTCCCTGCTCAACAAGGAGTCTGCTTCTCCCTCTCTCTGTCTCATTCTCTCTCATATAAATAAAATCTTTAAAAAAAAAATAAATACAATAAACTCCCAGCTCAAAAACCCTAAAACCTTTCCATATTACTTTCTACATATACACAAACCTTTACATTATTGTGCCTCACACAAGCTCAGAACTTGAACAAATTTGAACAGAACATTTGAGGAGGAGGATTGCTCATTCTCTGCAGAGCAGGAGTCAGTTCAAAGACATTTTCTAGATGCCCTGCTGGCATACTTCTAGAAACAGGAGGCTTCTAGACAGGTTTGAAATACTACACAAATCACTAGGTAGAAGGAGAGAACTCCCCAAAACGAATGCTTCTAATTACATAATTGTCTCATTTCTCTTCCCTACATTTATATTTTTTTAGAACTCTTCCAGAAAGCCTATCTTACTCTACGTATATAAGCCATCCTTTACTATTTTTACATAAAACGTTTGCATGACCTGGTAGGATTTCTTCCAACTTAAAACTAAGTGTGGAAAAATGAAAGTTTCCTGGATTTCTCAGTGCTCCTACAAAAAGCCTTAGCCTCCAGAGCCTCTGAAAAATATATTATGTAAAGAAGGGAATGTCTGCCTTCATCCTCCAGAAATAGTCTACTTTTCCCATCCCATGAGAAGTAGCACTGCAGGCATTTATTTACCTGTTAACTGTTCTGATTCAAAAGAATAATAAAACTTCAAATATGTCTTCTCAAGAGGGCCACGTTGCTACATAATAGACTAGATCCCTAGCTAAAAGGAGACTAGAGCTTTAGTTCGCTGAGTATTACATGTCAAGAGTTGAAGCCCCAGAACCTGGGTGCCTCTCTAAGTCATAAAAGTCAAGACAGGGGCGCCTGGGTGGCTCAGTGGGTTAAAGCTTCTGCCTTCGGCTCAGGTCATGATCTCAGGGTCCTGGGATCGAGCCCCGCATCGGGCTCTCTGCTCAGCGGGGAGCCTGCTTCCTCCTCTCTCTGCCTGCCTCTCTGTCTACTTGTGATCTCTGTCTGTGAAATAAATAAATAAAATATTAAAAAAAAAAAAGTCAAGACAGAGAAGCTCTCGGCTCCTAGAGAGATTCCACTGATCTACCAATGGGTTGGGGTTAGGATTCAGGGTCATAGAATTTCCAGAGACTCTTGCAAGAGGGCAGAAGCTGCCACAACCCACTTAATACATTTAGGGGGAAAAGCATATTTCCTCTTCTTTCACATATGAACGGTGCAGCTACAAGCACAGGACAATGGACCTGGCTGTCACTGCAGGGCCAAAGGGTAAGAACAAGAGCAATGGGGACCGAGGTATCATGAAACTAGACTCAGAACTCCTTATATGTTCACTCAGGATAAAATTAATAAAGACGAACATGAAAAACCCAATACTAACTCTGTTCTTTCATGCAATTTTTTTTTTTTTTCAAATTTTGACCTTAGTTGGAAGTATTACTTCTTAGGTCTAACCTAATCTAACTAATCTATGTTAGACCAACTCTTCTTTGGGCTCTATGTCCCTAGGACAAATGGTAAGAAGTTCTACTATAATGATCTGTACCACTTGACGTGCTCAGATTTCATGGTTGGTTTGTTAACCAATGATAGTAACCTACTGAAATGTCTGCTAATTAATAAAATTGTAACATTCACTGAATATCAACCATGTACAAAAGACCATAGTTTATCTCAGAATAAAGCAGAACTGGGAAGTACCTAAGTTTTTAAATCACTTGCCTGGTTCCAATATCTTCCCGTAAACTTTTCTCCTCAAAATGTCCCTGGCCACATCTCAATTACTTCTAATTTCATTTTATACCTATCAAGGTAAATACTTTTTACTCTATCCACATGAGGACTAAAAATAGACTATTAGCTCTTTCCTGTTTTTCCTGTTGCAAAAATTCATGAATTTTTTAAAGTTTCGTTAAAATACTTCCATCAAAACAAGATGGGATCAGGAGGGAGACAAACCATAAGAGACTCTTAATCTCACGAAACAAACTGAGGATTGCTGGGGTTGGGGAGTAGGGAGAGGGTGGCTGGGTTATGGACATTGGGGAGGGTGTGTGCTATGGTGAGTGCTGTGAAGTATGTAAGCCTGATGATTCACAGACCTGTACCCCTGGGGCAAATAATACGTTACATATTAATTTTAAAAAAAATAAAAAGAATAAAATATATATCAAAAGCAAAAAAAAAAAAAAGCCCTCCATCAACCCTCCATCAAATAACACTCAAACACCCATAGAACAAAACTCATACAGATCTCAGAATATTATTATTGCTTGCTAGGGTCTGAATGTTTGTGTACCCCTAAAATGTGTATGTTGAAATCTTAACCCCTAATATGATGTTGTTAGGTGGTGAGGCCTTTAGGAGGTGACTAAGTCAGAAGGGTGGCACTCTTGTGACTGGGATTAGTGCCCATGTAAAAGAACCCCCCCACCCACCGCCCCGCTCTCTTGTCCCTTCCACCACATCAGGACACAGTGAGAAGACAGGCATCTATGAACCAGAGGGACTGGATCTTATCACACACTGAATCTTGATCTTGGACTTCCCAGCCTCCTCAACTATGAGTAATAAGTACTTGTTGTTTACAACCCATCCAGGCCATGGGATTCTCTGGAGCAGCGAGCGAGGATGAGGCATTACTGGACGGGGTAAAAGGAATTCCTCCAATATCCTCATTATCCTTTATAAGAAACGGAGATCCAAGAAGTGAAGTGAATTTTACATGTACAGCTAGTATCCAATCTACTTCACCATGTAAGGCAGCCATTCAAACTTAGGACTCTGGTTCTGTGCAGTATGAATCACCCAACTTCCTCATAAAACTGACTCAATATTGCTCCACAGATTTTAGTCCCTCAGATATCTAGAATCAATTTGCCAGTTTCCAAATATCATATTGATTTTGACAATAAATAAAAATGAAAAATAAAAACTGATACACACAGGCAACTAGTGTCTGTCCCCTTAGGATATATAATTTTAAACAGAATTAGATCTCTTTTTATTGCATACTGTGAATCATGAAGATAAGCAATCATATAAATTTATTTATATTTTCATATAAAATATTAATAGGAAAACAAACATATTGATAAAGATAACTTCTATTGACTTTTTAAATATAATCTTCTCCTATATAACATACATGCTTTAAAAATGAACAAGGAAAGAAAGTGAACAGGGATACTTATTTCTAAGTAGGTTCATCCCAAAAATATACCTGATACACAGGCTGAGATGACTACAATAATTATAACTTTTTGTCATATAATACAGTAGTTTTGGAAACTTCCTGAAATGTGTTTTTGGACAGAGCAATTAAAAGTCCAGCTCACATTTTGGAGGCATCGGTTGCCATGGTACTCCGGCATTCTGAAGAGGTACTTACTGGGGATGACACTTCATAGATACAGAGGTACAATGTTACATTATAAAGAGTTTACGCAGGAAGATTGTTTTCACAACTCTTTGGAGACTGACTGCTTATAGCAAGTGACTAAAGATATAAGGAATTCTGTCTCCACTAACCATACTTCTGTACACTGTTGGCATCGATCAGACCAGTACACCTCATCTTGCTATCCTCGATCTAATGGCACTGATTGGCTGGTACTAAAAGGTGTTCCAAATGCTCAATAAATGGTGTGGACTCCTTTGATTTTTACATTTAACTCTTACCACACTTGCCACTCACTAATGACAAAATAAAAGTTCAACCAGAGCCAAGATAATCAGTGAGCTAAAGATCCATTGCATGTAATCATCAAGAGGGAGGCTGATATATTTCGAGAATATGCCTAAACATGATGTGTGAGCACCGAGCACACAAATGCTGGTAATAATACAATAAAGTAAAAAGGTAGAGGAGAAGGCAGTGGGTGGAAATGGGGAGGAACCGAGAAGAAGGGGGGCAGAATGGGGAAAGGTGGTAGGAAAAGAGGGAGAAGGAAAGAATACTGAAGGGGAGGGGAGGGGAGGGAGCAGGGAGAGAGGAGAAGATGGGAAAACAGTAAAAGGGGAGGAGAAAGGCCAGGAGAAGGCAGAGGAAGACAAAAGTGAAAAAGAAGCATAAGGAAAGAAGCCCTTATTACAAACTTCCTATTACGCCTCACCACTACTTCCTCGCTTGCCCAAAATACTGAACTTTTCTGAGCCTCATGTCTTCACATGTAAAATGAAGATAATTTAGAGTGCTTGTGAAGATTAAGAGTTAATCCATGTAAAGCACTTAGAAAATGCCTGGCACACGGTAAGCACGATTTTAAGCTCTTCAGCTAAAATAAAAGTTATTACTAGAGAAGCTAAGTAACATGCCTGAGGTTACAAGGCTAAGAAGAGCTAGAGCCAAAATTCAAACCCAGGGAGCCTAATCTTTGTTCTTGGACAGCTAAGTCTACAGCCTTCCACGTATGCACATTTATGAAATGGAGCCAGACTTTGTCATGGAGAAAGTTCTCTATACAACCACATGACTCCCTTGCAGATTTTAGTAATCGGTGTTAATTTGGTCAACTGTTTATTTTAGAAACGTATTGGCAAAGCAGAAGAGGACAATTTGCGCTGCTTGCTATAGAGTAAAGATGGGATTTGATTAAAGGAATAGGTTAGGAGGAGAATGTCTGAGAATACTGCTGAAAAAGAGTAGGGCTACACATGCAAGGCAAAAAATGGTACTCCGTCTAAGGAAAGGAGGAATTAATCATTCAAAGATTTGAACTAACATTCTCTGCAGAACCGTACAACTTAAATAAGGGAAGGTGGGCAAAAACGAGGGCAATCCAAAATATAATAATGAATAATGACTGTGTATATAGAAATAATTAGTTCAACTGTCTTCATAAATACATCTCTAAATGTAATAAAGGTGTCAAAAGTTATTTAAATATTTGTATAATTTTGGATAAAAGGGACGTTCTGAGAAAAAACACACAATGACAAATCCTATTGTGCTGTATAAAAATGTAACAATGTGCTTATAAAAAAAGTATAGTCAAAATATAATATTTTTATATATGTAGAATATATAATGCATAAAGACTGCTATCCCTAATATACAAATAGTATTCCAAAGCGGTAAAGGAAACAAATCCAACAGAAAAACTTGTCAAAGGCTATTCACACCACACAAGGAAAAGTCACACAAGAAATATAAAAGGCAACAAGTACATGAAAATATGGTAGGTAACTAATTACTTGTCAAGGAAATAAATACTAAAGCAATAGTAGGATACCGACTGACACAAGAACATGTCAAAAATTAGGGGCAAGTATTGCTAGCCTCAAGAAAAACAAGCACACTCACAGACCCCTGGGATCATGAATGGAATACAGCTTATAGCAATACCACTTGAGAATCTATGCTACAAAGGATAGTACATAGAGTATCTATACAATAACAACAAGAAGAAAAAGATAAATATTTAATAATACAGGGAAGGTTAAATATAATGTCCACTAATAGGGAAATAGGCAGCTTTAAGATGAGTTGACTTCATCATAGACTTGACAACTGTCCCACAGTCAGTGTCTATTCCACGTTAAGTGAAAAAAAAAAGCAAATTCTAGAAAAATGTATATGCTCTTACCTTGAGATTTAAAAAAAATGTTTTACATACAGGCTGCACATAATTACTGTATGCAACCTAATAAATTTAGAGATAAGGACAGACACACCCACAAAACTACGATCACAATCTACATCATCAACATACCCATCACCTCCAAAATGTCCTGATTAATTTTTATCAGAACAGTTAATATCAGATCATCAGCATTTCATAGCTTTCAGTGTACTAGTCTTTCACTTCCTAGGTTAAGTTTATTCCTGAGTATTTTATTCTTTTTTGATGATTTTGTAAGTGGAATGATTTTCCTAGTTTCCTTTTCAGAGACTTTTTGTTGTTTTTGTGTAGAAATGCAGCTGATTTTTGTGTATTGATTTTGTATACTGTAATTTTGCTGAATTCATTTATTTGTTCCAACAGATTTTTTTTGTTTTTATTGTGTGTGTAATCATTAGGGTTTTAGAGATGTAAGATCATGCCATCTGCAAACAGAGCTAATTTTACTACTTCCTTTATGACTTAGAAGCCTTTAATTTCTTTTTCTTGCATAATTGCTCTGGCTAGGGTATCTAGTAGTATGTTGAATACTAGTGATGAGAGTGAGAATCCTTATCTTTTTCCAGATATTAGAGGAAAACTTTTCAGTTTTTCACCACTGAGAATGATGTCAGCTGTTAACTTTCCATATATGGACTTTATCGTGTTGAGGTAATTTGAGTTTTTAATCACAAAAGGGTGTTGAATTTTGTCAAATGCTTTCTATGCATCTATTGAGATGATAATGTGATTTTTATCCTTCATTCTGTTACTATGGTGTATCATGTTGATGATATGTTGACTCATCCTTGCATAGCAAGGATAAATGCCACTTGGTCATGGTGTCTGATTCTTTTAATGTGCTCTTGAATTTGCTTTGCTATTTTGTTGAGGATTTTGCATACGTTTTCATCAGGGATACTGTTTCATAGTTTTCAGATCTCTGGCTTTATATCAGAGTAATGCTGGCTTGATTTTAAAAACAATGGAAGTATTCCTTCTATTTTCTGGGAGATATTGAGATGGACTGGATTAATTTTTCCTTAAAAACTTAGAAAAATTCATCTGTGATGCCATCTGTTCTGGCCTTTTCCTGTTAGATTGTTTTTTATTATTGATTCAATCTTATTTGTTATTGATCTGTTCAGGCTTTCTTTCTTTCTTTCTTTTTTAACGATTTTGTTTATTTGACAGAGAGAGAGTACAAGCAGGGGGAGTGGCAGGGAGAGGGAGAAAGTGGCTCCTGCGTGGCTTAATCCCAGGACTCTGGGATTAGACCTGAGTGGAAGACATGCTTAACCCACTGAGCCACCCAGGCATCCCAAGGCTTTCTGTTTCTCCTTGACTCAATCTTGGTATGCTTTATTGTATGTTTCTAGGAATTTATTTACTCCCTTTGGGTTGTCCAATTTGTTGGCACACAATTGTTCATAATAGTCCCTCATGATCTTTTTTTTATTTCTGTGGCACTTGTTATAATGTCTCCTTCGTTTATGATTTTATTTGACTCTTCTTTCTTTTTTTCCTGGTTAGTCTGGGTAAGGATTTTCAATTTGGTTTATCTTTTCAAAAAACCAACTCTTATTTTCATTGATTTTTCTATCTTTTACTCTGTTTTTTTTTCTCTCGCTGCACTAATCTTTATTTCCTTCCTTCTATTAACTTTGGATTAAGTTTGCTCTTTTTCTAGTTCTCTGAAGTGTAATGTTAGGTTGTTTGAGGTTTTTTTTTTTTTTTAAGATTTTATTTATTTATTTATTTGATGGAGAGATCACAAGTAGGCAGAGAGGCAGGCAGAGAGAGGGGGGGAAGCAGGCTCCCTGCCGAACAGAGAGCCCAATGTGGGGCTCGATCCCAGGACCCTGAGATCATGACCTGAGCCGAAGGCAGAGGCTTAACCCACTGAGCCACCCAGGTGCCCCGAGATCTTTTTTTAAATATAGATGTTTACTACTATTAACTTCTCTTTTAATTTAGTTTTTGATGCATCCCATAAGTTTTGGTATTAACAGTGTTTTAAAACAATAAAATAAAAACAAACAAAAATGCCTGTAAACATATTCAAACATTTTTGTATAAGTGCAAACGAAATAATGGTAGTGAATGGATGAAGCTATTGATGCTGATTATCTCAGAGGATGGGATTTTTTTTTTTAAGATTTTAATAAATAAAAGACAAACTAAAAGAGATAACTAAAACACCCAGAGAAAACAAAACTAACCAAAAAAATAAATAAATAAATAAAGGAGGGGTGCCTGGATGGCTCAGTTGGTTAAGTGTCTGCCTTCGGCTCAGGTCATGATCCCAGGGTCCTGGGATGGAGTCCCGCGTCGGGCTCCCTGCTCCATGGGGAGTCTGCTCCCTCTGACCTTCTCCCCTTTCATGCTCTCTCTCACTGTCTCTCTCTCAAATAAATAAATAAATCTTTAAAAAAATAATAAAGGAAATACAAACAACATCTCCACATCACACAGTTAAAATAAAAATTAAGGACACAGTGAGAAAAGAGAAATGATAAGAGGGAAAACATAAAACTTTGCAAAAAAAAAATTGAATTAGGGGCACCTGGGTGGCTCAGTGGGTTAAAGCCTCTGCCTTCGGCTCAGGTCATGATCTCAGGGTCCTGGGATCAAGCCCTGCATCGGGCTCTCTGCTCAGCGGGGAACCTGCTTCCTCCTCTCTCTCTCTGCCTGCCTCTCTGCCTACTTGTGATCTCTGTCTGTCAGATAAATAAATAAAATCTTTTAAAAAAAATTGAATTAGAGAAAAAGAAAAAAAAAGGAACAAAAAAAATAAAGATCTGAGGTCTCTTAATCTAGATGAAGACTTCTAGGAAATATTTTTTGAATACTTCCTATATGCTAGTCTGTATTTCGTTCATGCATTTTATATTTATTAATTAGTAAAATTTTATTTAATTTTCACAATCATTCCAAAAGATTTTTATCATCCTAATTTTATGGTAGAAAGCTAAGTCTGAGAGATATGAAGCAACATACACAGATTTCACACAGATTCAAAATGTTCTCCCCTCCTTTTCTTCCCCCTCCTCCTTTCTGAACTGAAGATAATCTTGCCTGGTATGGAGAAATTTTCTTGCTATACTTCCCTCACAAGATGCAACTCCACTTCTTCCAAAATCTTGGCCCTTATTTGAAATATTGCCCTACTTGTATGTCCAACCAGGGCTGCATGGTAATCAAAGAATGGTGTGAGTGCAGTGCAAGTTACTCCACACTGTAAGCTATCAATCCCGAGGTAGGCTCTACTTATACTTTTACAGCTTGCGATTTATTTTAATGAAAAGAGAAGTGGTAAGGAGAAGCACAATTACAAAATCATATGAGCTTGCCAAAAGCATATGAGCAAACAAGACAAAAAGCAAAAAGCAAAAGCAGTGAGCAAACAAGACAGTATTTAATTATGACTGAGTGTTCTGACTCAATAACAGCAGTGCAAATTCTGTGGGTAAAAAATTAAAGTACATGGACTGCTCTTTCTGTCTATGCTATGGGAATTGACCTGTAACCACTTTAACCGGTTAGAAAACCAGACAAAATATGTGAAACAATGGTATCCAGACAGCAGAAAATAGGCAGCTCAGGAAAGGGCTTGGTGAAACAAGTGAGATAAGCCCTGTTATCACCTCAGCTTTCTTCCTGGAGCCAGTTTCTAGCCAGTTCTCTAGTGAGGGAAAATTCAGAGAGCTTGTGGCCTCATCAAATGAGGGCACCAATTTTAAGGGAAGATGAAAAGCTAGGAAATACAGTATAGAGTACCTGAGAAAATAGAACTACAGAGAGAAAGAGAGGTCTAGAAAGCTCCAGAAAGAGTTCCTTGAGTGTTTGGACACATTACTCTTCTATACACAAATGAGAAGTCCAGGGTAGGGAGAGGACCACCAGAAAGCAATGGTCACAACAATTCCTAAAAATAAAATATGGCTGGGTAGAATCCACATAGAATCCACATTCCTGTCATCAAGAGTACAGAGACAGGGGCACCTGGGTGGTTCAGTGGGTTAAGCCTCTGCCTTGGGCTCAGGTCATGAACTCGGGGTCCTGGGATCGAGCCGCACATCAGGCTCCCTGCTCAGCGGAGAGCCTGCTTCCCCCTCTCTCTCTGCCTGCCTCTCTGCCTACTTGTGATCTCTGTCTGTCAAATAAATAAATAAAATCTTAAAAAAAAAAAAAAAGAGTACAGAGACAGTAATAAACAGGTCACTAAATAGAGTCTCACATTAAAAGTAAGACTAAATTAGTCCCAGAATAAAAGTTGTGCTGGACCTACTACAAGAAAGTTTTACATAAAGTTTCAAGAGTAGTTTCAAAGTTTCAAGCTCACCCATAAGTTATTCAACCACGTCTCAGAACAAAAATCAACACTGTTAAGGGAATATAACAAATCTGGTAACAACTTCAAATTAAAAATGTATAGCATCCATTCAAAAACTCTCAGGCAGGCAAAGAAGAAAACCATAACCAGACACAGAAAAGACAAAGAGGCTGGTACTAGCAGACAAGGTCATTAAAACAACTATTACAAACACGTTCCATACACTCAAGAAGTTAAAAGCAAACATGAATAAAGAAGCAAGAAATGGAAGTAATACAGTAACTATCAGAGATAAAAAATACATTATCAGAAATGAAAAATACACTAGAGAATTAATAGCAGATTAATCAAAGTATTAAACATACCATACAAAGGTATAGCCAATAATCCAATGGTGAACATGAAATGGAATCATTAAGAAAAAAAAAAAAAAAACCAAAGGAGGAAAAGGGAACAACTTTGTGGCTTAGTCAGTTGAGTGTCTGACTCTTGATCTCAGCTCAGGTTGTGATCTCAGGGTCATGAGTCCAAGCCCCACATTTTGCATGAGTACAAAATGATTGAAAGATCTAAAAAAAAAAAAAAAAAAAAGAAAGAAAAAGGAAAAGGAAGAAAAAAGAATGGGAAAAGTAGCAAAATATTAGATTTAAATGTAATTGTACTGATAAATACATTAAATGTACATGGGCCAAATGTTACAACTGAAAGACCTAGATCTAACAATAAATGAAAAAGACATGCTGTCTATAAAAAACTACAGACATAGATGGATTTAAGCTAAAAGCATGGCAAGAAATATACCATGGAAATACCCATAAAGAAAGCAGAGTGGTTATATTATTATAAGAAAAGGTGGACATCAGAACAAGGAATACTGGTAAAGATAAAGAAGGGGCAATTTCATAATATAAAATGATAATTTAATCAAAATAATTAGCCAATCTGTATATAATAAAAGAGCCCCAGGATACTCAAAGATGGGAAAAAATCCATTACAATTTTCAAAAATCCTCTTAGAAGTTGATAAAACGAGTAATTCAAAAGAACAGAATATACTCCTATTTTATTCTTTTGATGCTATTATGAATCATTGTTTTCATAATTTCATCTTTAAATTGTTCGGTCCAAGTATATAAATATACAATTGGTTTTTATACATTGATAAATGTATAAAATCTCTTATTTCCTGCAACCTTGAAACTGTTTTTTAATCATTTTTTAGTAGTATACTTAGGATTTTCTATATAAATAAGGTCATATTATCTGCAAATAGAGATAGCTTTACCTCTTTTGTTATTCAGATGTCTTTCTTTTTCTAGTCTAACTGCCATTCCAGAAACTACCGAACAATGTTGCACAGAAGTTAAAAGCAGATTATCCTTTCCATGTTCTTAATCTTAGAGGGTAACCACCCAGTCTTTCACTGTTAAATATGATGTTAATTCTGGGTTTTTTGTAGATGTCCTTTGTTAGCTTGAAGAAATTCCCTTCTACTCCTAGTTTGTTAAGTATTTTATCATGAAACATGTTGGATTTTGTCAAATATGTTTTGTGTCTCTTGAGAGCATCATACGATTTTTGTTTTTTATTCTGCTGAAATGATGTATTACATTAATTGACTTTCAGAAATTGAACCACCTTTTCATTCCTCAGACAAATCACACTTGGTCATGGTAGATAATCCTTTCTATACATTGTTGGATTCAGTTTCCTAGTTTTATTTTGAGGATTTCTACATCCATATTTAAAATATATATATATATATATATATATATATATATATATATATATATATATATATAGGCCTATCATTTTCTTGTATTCTCATTGGTCTAGTTCTGGTATCAGGGGAACACTGAGCTTTAGAAAATTAGTTGGGAAGCATTCCCTCTTCTATTTTTTCCAAAGACTTTGAAGAACTGGCATTAATTATTCTTTGAATGTTTTGTAGAAATCAATGGTGCAGCCATCTGGACCTGGGCTTTCCTTTGAAGTAGTTTGTTTCTTCCAAATTACTAATTCAATCCCCCCATTGCCATGAGGTCTACTCAGATTGCCTAGTTCCTCTTAGTTTCATTATTTTGTGTCTTTCTAGCAATCTTTCCAATAGAAGTATTAAACTTTTTCTGCACTTTTTTTTTGAAACCTGACACTGTAAGGCAATAGTGCCCATTAACAGATTTAATTCATCAGCAAATTCAATACAGTTTGTACGAGAATTTGTTGACTTTTTGTAGAAACTGACAAACTGATTTTTAATTTTTTAAAAAACTTTTTATTTATTTATTTGACAGAGAGAGACACAGCAAGAGAGGGAACACAAGCAGGGGGAGTGGGAGAAGGAGAAGCAGGCTTCCCATGAGCAGGAAGCCCGATGCGGGGCTCGAGCCTAGGACCCTGGGATCATGACCTGAGCCAAAGGCAGACACTTAAAGACTGAGCCACCCTGGTGCCCCATGATTTTAATTTAATATTTTATTTATTTTAGAGAGAGAGAATGAGAAGGGGGGAGGGACAGCAGAGGAAGAAGCAGACTCCCCACTGAGCAGGGAGCATGATGTGGGATTTGATCCCAGGACCCTGGGATCATGACTGGAGAGAAAAGGAGATGCTTAACCCACTGAGCCACACAGGCACCCTGACAAACCGATTTTAAAATTCATATGGAATTAACTGTAAGGAACCCAGAATAGGCAAAAAAATAAAGAAGAACAAGGTAGGAGGACTCTTACTTCTCAACTTCAGAACTTACTAAAAAGCAGGGTAATAATCAAGATGGTGTGGTAACGGCATCAGACTAGACATACAGATCAATGGAACAGAAATCATAATGTACCAAAGAAACTCATACATCTATGGTCAACTGATTTTTGACAAGGGTACCAAGACCATTAAGTAGGGCAAGAACTGTGGTCTCAACCAAACACCCATCAACAAATGGCTGGAGTAATTGGATAGCTATACACAGAAGAATCAGCTTAAACCTTTACTTCACACTACACACACAAAAATGAAAATGGTTGAAAGATCTAAATGTAAGAGCTGAAACTATAAAACTTTTGAAGAAAACACAGAGGTAAAACCCTCATGATTTCAGATTTGACAAAGAATCTTATATACAACACCAGAATCATGAGCTACAAAAGAGTTAAACCAGACTTCATCAGAATTTAAAATTTTTGTGATTCGAAAGATACTATCAAGAAAGTAATGAAACAGCCTGAAAAGTGGGAGAATATTCTTTAATTCATAACTTTTGACCTCATATCTTAATTTCCAAGAATCTACTTTAAGTGCAAAAACTCAAAATTTTACTTATAAAATTTATATAAGTTTTACTTATCAATGTTATAAAAAATTATGAACATACATTTCTGATATATGAAGACTGAAAGAATGTAACACATAATTTTTATTTAATGACACGATGTGTTCATAATACAATGTTAAAAAACAGGTGTGATGTGAAACAATATATACACAAAAATCCCTATTTTATTACATGTGCACACATACACTCAGCAAGAGAGAAACATGCTTACAAAAATATGAAATTGAAAAAGATATGTAAAAATATCAATACTGAGAGCCTGGGTGATTTCAAGTTATTTTTATTTTTTCTTTGTATTTGCCTGTATTCCCTAAGTTCATTATGATGAGCTTGTAATTACTTGTGTAAGTGGAAAGGTGGGTAAGGGTAGGGAACCATGCACCTTTAAGAGAAAGGAAAATATAGGGGTGCCTGGATAGCTCAGTTAGGTAAGCGTCTGACTTGATTTCAGCCTATGTCATGATATAGGTAGGGGTAATGAGATTGGGCCTTAAGATTCTCTCTCCCTTTCCCTCTGTCTCTCCCCCACTCACATGCACACACTCTGTCTCAAAAAAAAAAAAAAGGAGAGAATAGAGAAGAAAAAGAAAAAAAGAGGAACATATAAAGTTAAATCAATAATCGAAAGGTAAATACTAAATAGTACAGATTTGGTTCCTTTAAATAAATTGATTTTTTCTATCGCTATTATTTATAATTATGATTTCATTAAAATTATCTGTACACAGCTTTAAAATTGAACAAACGAGTACAGTTTGGTTCAGACCTTTGCTATATATGATTTGGCTAAAATCGTTGGTTTTGTTAACCTTTGCCACCTATATTCTAAATCAACCCCATCATATTAAAGCATCAGAATGCATCAGTGCTATTCGTGACCATCAACCATTTCTCCCCACCACATCAGAAGGACATGTTGGTGAAAAGCTGCCACACGGAGGAAATTCACCATGAAAGCCCTATTACTTATAAGAATTTTAAGACCCCACTCCTATGTGAAAATGTTCTTTTCACTGATTGATATAATGGTAAGACAACAGAAACTACAGTTGTTTTTCTTGCTTCTAACACGTGGAACTGCTCTCTAGTTACTAATAACCCACTAATGTACAGCCTAGCAAGAAAAAATTGAATACACACTAGAGGCCGCTAGTGGTAAGTGAATTTTGCATGAAGTAAAAAACGTGATGAGAGCCGTAGAAAGAAAACTGCATTCTAAGCTTCTAGCTTCAGCTGCCTCTTTAAGTACTATGCTTCAAGTCACAAAACATTTTTTCCCATCTACAAACTTCTAGTTTTTTTAGTAAGAACTAAATCTGGGCAAATTTCCTCTTAAAAAGAAAAATCAAGGGAATTTTGCTGTAATTTGTATTACTGTATTCTTAAAGCAAAGCTATGCTTTTAAACAATGAGACCTTTTTACATAGTACAAATTAGAAAAAAAAATATTCTAATTGTCACAAAGATTCAGATCAAGTTAAGAAAACCATGTTGTGTGTTGTAAATTTGTCTTGGTGATAGTTCATTGAGAGGAAGATACTTTAAAAGCAAAAGAGATCTAAAAAATATCACAAGCCTCGCAGAAAAATCATGAACCTTAAGAGTGGGATTTTAAGGAGTAGATAACAAGAACTCAGAGAAAAACAGAATATGATTAAAAGCAAGCTTTTCTAAAACTAAGAAACTATACACTCTACTTCCTTTATTTTTTTTGAGAGTGCTGGCACCTGCAAGTGGGATGGGGGTGTGGGTAGGGGCAGGAGCAGCGGGAGAGGGAGAATCCCAAGCAAACTCCATGCTCAGTGTAGAGCCCCACATGGGGCTTCATCTCATGACCCTGAGATCGTGACCTGAGCTGAAATCAGAAGTCAGATGCTTAACCGGCTGAGCCACCCATGTACCCACAATACGCTTTTCCAAAAATTTGTGAGGAATGTTATTAAATTTCCTAGAATACATGAGACATATTTTTATCATTTACACATATGATAGTTTAGTAAACATAACTTCCTTTTCACCGTCATTAAGAGAACGAGGGGAAAAAATCTCATAGCTAGGAGCATTTTAGATCACAGTAAGTTTTAAGTTAGAGAGGTGCCTATGGCAGGGGAAGTATGAAGATTACTGAAGACCGTTAGCTGATCCAGGGACAAGGTGGAAGCACTGGTAGCCAGAGAGAAGGTGTTTTGGGTGGACATTTGTGAAGATTTTGTTTGTAACTGTATTTGCATTTGTTCCTACCCATGAAGCTAACATGGTGTGAATCTTGATAGCAGGCACAGACCAACCCAGAAACAAACAGGAGTCGCGTATTTACTCATGCCACCCCTACAAACAAGGGCAAAGGCAGATTTTCCCTTAACCACCTCGGCTTGGTTAGTCATATACTCTTACACAAGAAAAGACAAGCCACCGGGAATTCATCAGCAGCACCCAGTGGCCGGCTCACAGAGGGTGGAGTGCAAACCCTAACTTGTTCTTAGAACACAAATGTACTGTAGATACATCTGGCATATTTCTTCCCAGGCCCAATTTTCCAGTCTTCCCAATTATGAACTGTTAATTATAATATTTTTAATTGATTTTGTTGCTGTTGTTTACATTGGTCAGAGGTTTTCTTTTCTTTACAACCAGGAACCCCCGCTGATACAAAATAAATAAATAAATAAAATAAATAAGAAGTTCCTAACAATGTTAACAGGAGAGCCTTTGATATTCTCTGATTCTGCTCTTAAATAAAAGTAACTGAGAATTACTTTACTGGGTCAAAAATATGCTTTCATAGTTAAACTACGAAAGTAGAATACATTAAATTTTTATGGAAGAGCATATCTAATCATTCTAACTATTAAGCATATAGTGACCTACTTACTGGGGATGAGAGTGTGAAAAAGCTAGAGACAGTGCAATGTCACTGGGTGACAGGCTGGCAGGAACATGCAAAGAGGTGATTCCAACGTGTTGGGATAAATGTTAAGGGAAACACTGAGTAGGAAAACATTCCAGAAGGACACTGACATAACCTGTTAAAGCAAGAGATTTAGCCACCAAATACCCTTACCTAGTTCATTCAGGATTTGTCATCTATTGGCCTGTGAGGAAATTATTATTATTTTCAGGGAAAACTATCTAAAAGGAGTAATACTGCTCAATTAAAAATATTTTCAATTTTTGTCAAATCTGGGCCCATGGACTAGAATTATTTCCCAAGGTAAATAAAACAAGAATGAGGAATTTTGTTTAACCAGCCATCTAATAATATATTGAAAATTAGCCAAAAAACTTGGGAAACATGAGCTCTTAAATTGTATTAACTGCTAAAACTATTCAAGTTTATTCTTTTCATAAAGCAAAATTAAAAGAGCCATGTGTTACTCAAAACTTTTGACAGATGATCCAGGTTTCTCTGAAAAATCATCTGAGGATAATTTATTTCTGAAGACTCCATCCACAGTGCAGGAAAGGAAAAAAGGTTTTGTCAGGAACATACTTTATGAAATAGAATAGCCATAAAGAACAATGCCTTTGATTAAATTTAGTTGTAAACTGACTTCCTGCAGCTGCTTAAAATGATTTCCTTCTGAAAATTTATTCTGACTTCATGCATGATCTGATAAACATAGCATCTCTGCATACACTATTTGCCCCTGACTCCCCGAAATGATTCAGAGCTATGCATGGGTAACTTTGAGATCTCTGATTTATAGCATTTGATAACCAACAGACTAAAATATATTACAAAACTAATTCAATCAACAATTCAAGATAAATATGCCCTCACAGTTGATTGTGTAGGGTTCTTTAATAATAAGACTCCTCTTACAAATTTTCTTTTAAATGTGTTAATCATTTTTACCTTCCATCATTTTGATTCAAAGACCCAATAATGTTGACATGCTTACAGAGCCTCATAATTTGATTGCATGAATACTTTTTAACAGAAACTTGTTGAAGCAAGTGACTAAAATTCTTAAGGCTAGGCTTAGAAGAAATCAAGGTAAACCAATGATCTCTGGATTTCCTCAAGCAAGTACACACTTGTTTCCTTTCTATATATGTTCAAGCACACTGAAAGCATATTTTTTTAACTATGGCATGAAATGCATGAACATTAGTTAAAATAAATCCCAATCACTGAGAAAATAAGTCATAGGTTGACTGAAATCAATTGTCATATATATTAGAGGTTATTAAGATCACAATATCTGCTCAGATCCTTGACACCAATTTATTACATAACAATATTATATTTATTGTCTTATTCCATAAAAAGCTAACAGTACTGAGCAAGCTTTTGCAAGATTTTCACTAAGATCAGTAGAATATAAGCATTATATATGAATCTCTTCTACTATTTATCTCACTTCGAGGGTATAAGTGACAACTTTGAAAATTACGTTTGGCTCTGACTAAAAGAACTAACATTCCTCCCAAAGAATCACTTGGAAATAGTGGTAACAGATTCCAACTAAAAGGATGATTCCTAAGAATCAGGTCTATCAACCACATTCAACGAGCAAACAAGACTATGGTGTACCCACATAACAGGACACCACTCAACACTGAAAAAGGGCAAACTACTTACAGATACAATCCCAGGGATCAATCAGAAGCATCTGGTAAGTGAAAAAAGTTACACACATAAGACAACAAGCTGAATGACTCCATTTCTAGGACATTCTAGAAGGTTTCAGGAGCCCGGGTATAGGAGTTGGGGACTGATGCCAAAGGATAGGAAGGAACTTTTCAGGATGATGGACATGCTCTATTCTTGACAACTGGTGGATATGCCTGTATACTACTACAAAACCTACTGAATTGAATGCTTAAATGGATGAATTTTATCATATAAAATTATACCTGAACAAAGATGATCAAAACAAAAAAAAACCAGAGAAGCTAAATGTTATATTCCTTCATTCCAAAACTTACAACTTTTCTGGGAAGTAGTACAATTACCACGTGCAAAGTATTAACTATGAGTGAATATTTACAGCTATCGTCCGAAACGAGCTCATACACATATTCAACTATCCTATAATTCATCATATCGTAGCTTTGAAGGCCACCCTCTACCCTCTTGGCTTATTCCATTCTTGTGTAACCAGCCCAAGTAATATATTTCTTCTTCATAAAAATCTTCACGATTCCTCTGAATACTCCAGAAGATCCTGATCTTTCCCTGAAATGCCACAGGTGGAAAAATCACAGCCTGAGAAAGTGAAATTACTTGCCAAAGTCTCATAGTAATGAAGCTGCAGAATCAGATTTTAGATCGTGACCTAACTGAAAAATCCGTGCATGCCTTCTCACTACATAGTTCCCAACTTGGAATTCCTGCTATCTGTAACAGCTAGAATCCCACATTATTCAGTTATTTAAATCATAGTCTAAAGTTGGTTTAGCTAGGGCACAGTGAGTTTTAGAGCCACAACAGTCAGTCTGATTCCCACTGGATCACTCTGAAAAGCAGTATTGATCTGCTCATAAGAAAGCTGCAAGAATGTATAAAGTTAGGAAGTCTGAAATCCAAACTGTGAAAAAATAAATGGTCTGACTGGAATAAGAAATTGGGAATGAATCCTTACTTTTTCTTCTCTCTCTTTTTTTTAAGATTTTATTTATCTGTCAGAGACAGAGCACAAGCAGGGGGAGTGACAGGCAGAGGAGGCAGAAGGAGAAGCAGGCTCCCCACTGCGCAAGGAGCCAGATGTGGGACTCCATCACAGGATGCTGGGATCATGACCTGACCTGAGCCACCCAGGCGTCCCTGAATCCTTCTTTCCTATTTGATCACAAGTTCCCCTTCATCTCACCTCATTAACACTTGTTTACATGAACGGTCATCGTGTGATTTCAGGGAATTTTTACTGGATGCTAGTCTTTTTTTTTTTTCTAAATTATGTTACTCACAATACAGTACATCATTGGGTTTTTTTTTTTCCATCATTAGTTTTTGATGTGCTGTTCCATGATTCATTATTTGTATGTAACACCCAGTGCTCCATGCAATATGTGCCCTCCTTAATGTCCATTATTGGGCTAACCCATCCCCCCACCTCCTCCCCTTAAAACCCTCAGTTTTTTTCCGAGAGTCCGTAGTCACTCGTGGTTCATCTCTCCCTCTGATTTCCCTTCATTTTTCCCTTCCTTTCCCTAATGTCCTCCATGCTCTTCCTTATGTTCCATAAATAGGTGAAACCATACGGTAATTGACTTTCTCTGCTTGACATATTTCACTTAGCATAATCTCCTCTAGTTCCGTCCATGTTATTGCAAAAGTTGGGTATTTATCCCTTCTGATGGCTGAGTAATATTCCGTTGTGTGTATGGACCACATCTTCTTTACCCATTCGTCTGTTGAGGGAATCTCAGCTCTTTCTACAGTTTGGCTATTGTGGACATTGCTGCTATGAACATTGGGGTGCACATGGCCCTTCTTTTCACTACATCTGCATCTTTAGGGTAAATACCCAGTAGTGCAATTGCTGGGTCATAGGGTAGCTCTATTTTTAAATTTTTTTTCCAATTTTTACTTTTTGAGGAACCTCCACACTGTTTTCCAAAGGGGCTGTACCACCTTGCAACCCACCAACAGTGTAAGAGGGTTTCCCTTTCTCTACAACCTCTCCAACATTTGTTGTTTCTTACCTTATCAATTTTGGCCATTCTAACTGGTGTAAGGTGGTATCTCAGTGTGGTTTTGATTTGAATCTCCCTGATGCCTAATGATATTGAACATTTTTTCATGTGTCTGTTAGCCATCTGTATGTCTTCTTTGGCGAAGTGTCTGTTCATGTCTTCTGCCCATTTTTTCACTTGATGATTTGGTTTTTGGGTGTTGAGTTTGAGAATTTCTTTACAGATTTTGGATATCATCAGCCCTTTATCTGTAGTGTCATTTACATTTTTCTTTTTGTTTTTTTAAGATTTTTTATTTATTTATATGACAGACAGAGATCACAAGTAGGCAGAGAGGCAGGCAGAGAGAGAGGAGGCTCCCCGCCGAGCAGAGAGCCTGATGCGGGGCTCGATCCCAGGACGCTGGGATCATGACCTGAGCCGAAGGCAGAGGCTTTAACCCACTGAGCCACCCAGGCGCCCCTGTAGTGTCATTTACAAATATCCTGTCACATTCCGTGGGTTGCCTCTTTATTTTATTGACTGTTTCCTTTGCTATGCAGAAGCTTTTGATCTTGATGAAGTCGCAAAAGTTCATTTTTGCTTTTGTTTCCCTTGCTTTTGGAGATGGGTCTTGAAAGAAGTTGCTGTGGCCGATATCAAAGAGGTCACTGCCTATGTTCTCCTCTAGGATGCTAATCTTTTAAATTCAACAGAAAGCAGCTCCTAAACATCTGAGCTAATTTAATGTTAATATGATCATATGTGGGACTTTCCCATTCAGATCTGTATTCAACTACTCTGAGAAAACTAACCAAAACACAACACCCCTCCCCATTTCAAGTCCCCATACACGAATGATACCAAATCCACAGTTATTTCTCAGATGAGTTTCAAAGTCTCTGCATCCTTTAAAATCACAAAAAACACTCACAAGTAGCACTGATATTCATGTTACATTCAAAATACCAATGAATTCAAAGGCAAGAATCTTCATTTCTGATAAAAGACTCACTGAGATAGTAATGAGGACACAGTGTAAATATAAGACATTCTGAAAGTAAGTAGGACGAGTTCTACATGTGATTTCAGACAAAACGGGCATGATCTTTCTAGCTATAAGGCATTCTGATTTATACATAATAATAAAATAAAATAAACTATCTGAAGTTGCTTCTGAAGCCCAGGCACTGAGGAGAGAAGGCATGGGAAAAAAGAGGAAACAACTTGGCTAAAATGATAAGTAAAAGACAAACCCTGATAGGAAATGAGTTTAGATTTTATCCAGGAGACAAACAGAACCTTCCCTTCCCTCCTCCCTGCTAGTCAGCACATGCGTGTGCACATGTACACCCCCCCCCACCCCACTCTGTGACCCTAACCTTTTATACTTCAGCAGGATCCTCAGAATTGTTTCTAATACCCCAATTCTGGATTAACTGTCCATCCTCTGTGCTTTCCTCTGTCACAGAACCTATCACATTGGATGAGAATTTTCTCATTATGTGCTTTATAATCTATCCTATTGTATACTAATTTCTTCTTTACTTCTATTACTCTAAGGTCTTTTTTTTGTGGGCAGGAATCAATTATTTATATATTCGCAGTAGCTATCAAAATGTCTAACTATAGAAGGTATCAATAAGCTTTTGAATGAATAAAAATGAATGAATGATAAGTTAAATGCCACATTCTTATTTCTGCCACTGGATTATTCTTGGGAGATACTGTCTCATTCCAAAGCTCTTTTTATTTTTTGATCGGTTTACCTCAACTTCCTAATAGAGTAAGGTTTACAAATGTCTACGTTATCGTTAAAGGTATTTTTTTTAAATGATATCAACTCTTTTTTCCCATACTGTCATTTTACATAGAAATGTATGTATGTGGCATAGACTTTGTAATTCTTGCTGGTAGCTCTTCTACTTGGTTCCATCACTTCTTCCAACTCCTACCATAATCAGCATGACCTTATAAGGACCTATAGCAATGTTTCTTAATCCATTCTGCAGGTTCACAGAGCTATCAATTCTATATCCCCAAAAAAAGTCCATTTAGTCAAAGTTCAATATATTATGGTTCCATTTCATAAATACCAGAGATAGACAGAATTAATCTGACATGTATTGGGTCTGATAGCAGTGTGCTATGAGGGAAGATGGTGATGGGAGGGAGCATGAGGAGGGCTTCTGCAACGCTGGTAATATTCTATTTATTGATCTCTATACCATTTATTCATGTGTTCCCCTTTGTGAAAATTCATTGAGCTAGATCATTATAATTTGTGCACTTTTCTACATGTTTGTTTTTAATATTCCCTATGGTGGAAAAGGTTGGTAATTACTGCCACAGCTGACAACTTCTCTACCCCTGGTTAGAAACTAACCAAAGCAGAAACTGTTCTCTTAGAATATCTATGAAAGATGCAGAAAGAGGAATCACCAGGTATGAGAGGAGGGTGGTCCGGGTGCTTAACTCTCCCATAATCCTTACTGTTGGCCTGGTACCCACAAATAATAATCTTTCAATATTCTTTGATGTGGACATTTTAGTCTTTACTGATCTATTAAACTGTCAACAAAATTGTCAGTAGAAAAACAAAAGAGGGGCACCTGGGTGGCCCAGTCCATTAAACATCTGCCTTTGGCTCAGGTCATGATCTCAGGGTCCTGGGATCAAGCCCTGCACTGGGGCTGGGTTCCCTTGCTCAGTAGGGAATCTCCCTCTCTCTCTGCCCTCCCCCCCAACTTGTGCTCTCACTTTCTCTTTCTCTCAAATAAAGAAAATCTTTAAAAGAAGAAGAAGAAGAAAAACAAAGGTCCTCCAAAGCCTATCGATGATGGGCAAGAAACAAAATCTGCTCCATAAAATCTCCTAGAAAATCTTATGTGTTTCACTTGTATTTTTTTCTCCCCCTCTGTATCCTGTGATTATTCTGACTACAAAGCTGTGCTTTACCATCCTGGTTCAGACCAATGGTGGGTTTTACCTACTTTCAAGAAGGCAGGAAGCAGATATTATGAGGTTACCATAGGAGTTTTTAATCACAGACTAGTACCAAAATATAGATATGCAATTTTGTCAGTATCAGGTTGAAGCTGCAGAATTAGGGGTACTGATACCTCTAATACCCCACCACAGTACCCCACATTTCTAAAAAAAAAAAAGACATCTGGGGTTAAGAAACAGTAAATTAGGTGTATGGGAATAGAGTTGTGGAATCACTACAATCAGTTGCACACCTGAAACTAATATTGTGTGTCAACTGTATTTCAGGAAATATATACATATATATATGTATATGTATATGTGTGTGTGTGCATATATATATATAGTAATCTATAGGAATATTATATATATATTTTATATATATATATATATATATATATATATATATAGTAATTACATATTAGGCTGGAGTCAGGAATCAGTGGGGATAGTTCAGATGATTTAAAAATAAGGTTGGAGAAACTGGGTGACCAAATAGATGAAGATAGATTTTTTATCTCAACTGAAAAAAGGAAAAGAAGAAGAAGGGAAGGAAAGAAAAAGAATATGGGAGTACAAAGTATGGAGTCTTCCTAAAACCTCTTCCTCTTTAATCTCAAATTTCTAACCAAAGTGGAGACCCAACTGTCATTGGCAGTGCCCATCCTACATTTCCCCAACTGGGTCTTCAAGCTGCCTCAGTCTGACATTCAGACTGAGCATGCCCCCAAATCAGAACCTATCAATCCTCAGAGCAAAGGTCATCTGTTTATCCAAAGTGTGAGGATCAATCAAAGTCACTCAAAACCTTATAGGAAGAGAGAACAGAGTAACTATAATAAAATACTCATTTATTAACAAGTATTTGTTGAATATTTAATATTCTCACACAATTTTGTAGGCATCAGGAAACTTACACTGACCTGAACAAGAAAAATGAGTCACATTTTCTGTTGTTCCAAAGGGCAGAACCAATAGGTAGACTCAATGTAACTTTCTGCTACTTAGGAAGAAATAACAGATATATGTTTTCTTTTTTGTTTCTTTCAACTAACATATGTTCAAATCAACATGTATCATTTTGACAGCACTAAAAAGCACTTAGGACTTCTTTATTTTAAAAAAACAAAATGAAACAAGAAACAGTGGCCTGATAAATAGAGGCCACTTCCAGAGTAGATGTTTATGAAGATGGTATAGAGTACACGGTACAGGGTCAGATATAAAGTCACTGCTGATGTCTCCCTCAGCTCTATCCCTCCATAAAGCCCTCTTCCTCCTCTTGCTCCTCTCTTCCTATCTACATCAGTCTTCCTTCCTTCCATTCCAAATGTCTTCAGTGGGAGACGATTCTCTACACATTCATCTTTTATTACAAAATTATAAGGTATTACATTGTAGATATGGAAATTAAATAAAAAGGCAAACATGAACAAGCCAAACAATGGTCCACAAATCATACTTGGCTTTTTAAAACTTGTACTTTTTTTCCCTTTTTCATTGTGTGGCTTCTCTGTTAAAAATGCTACTAATAAGGAGCACACCTGGGTGGCTGAGTTGTTAAGCATTTGCCTTCGGCTCAGGTCATGATCCCAGCGCCCTGATATAGAGCCCAACGTCGGGCTCCCTGCTCTGCAGGATGCCTGCTTCTCCCTTTCCCGCTCCCCCTGCTTGTGTTCCTTCTCCTGCTTTGCCTCTGTCAAATAAATACAATCTTTTTTTAAAAAAGGCAACTAATAGGGGGCGCCTGGGTGGCTCAGTGGGTTAAAGCCTCTGCCTTCAGCTCAGGTCATGATCCCAGGGTCCTGGGATCAAGCCCCACATTAGGCTCCCTGCTCAGCAGGGAGCCTGCTTCCCTTCCTCTCTCTCTCTCTGCCTGCCTCTCTGCCTACTTGTGATCTCTGTTTGTCAAATAAATAAATAAATAAATAATCTTTTAAAAAAAAATGGAACTAATAGGAATCATGTTTAGTCACCTATATCCAATTAGTGAAACTGGTTAGGGTTTGTATTTAATGAGATTTACTCCGAGGATTTAATTCCCATGTGAGGCAGTTAGTTTACTCATCTCCCTATTAGACAATCTACCAGGACACTATGTTCCTAAGTATCAGAGTATGAATCATTGCAAACATATTAGAATGAGAAAAGCAATGGAAAGTACATTTTCTTATTGAACATCTTCATCTACAGTCAAATGATTCTTAAATAAATCATGTATATCTTTTGGAAGACTTCCATAAGATTACGTATAAATGTGTTAAGAATATTAGAAATGTTATTTTGAAATCTGGACAAAAATGGGGGCACCTGGGTGGCTCAGTGGGTTAAGGCCTCTGCCTTCGGCTCAGGTCGTGATCCCGGGATCCTGGGATTGAGCCCCGCATCGGGCTCTTTGCTCGGCAGGGAGCCTGCTTCCCCCTCTCTCTCTGCCTCTCTGCCTGCTTGTGATCTCTCACTGTCAAATAAATAATAAATAAAAAATCTAAAAAAAAAAAAGGTACTCCACAAACCTTGTAATCTATTTTGCTTTCTAATGTGAATAAAAATGTTGTGTGTTCTCTTTCTCATTAGTGTCTGCCCAATCCAATAAGAACAATCAGTATATAAATTTGTATTTTTTTCACAAGCATTTTGGATGGTTCTTATGGTCACAGCAGAGTTGGATGCACTGTGTTAATATCTTTTCACAGCTCTGGCTCATATAATTATGTTCACGAGCTGCACCTACCATTAAAGAAATAGTACTGAATACTAGATTCCTTGCCAGCAAGCCAGCTACAGGCATGAAACGTGATACCCAATTCATAATCTTGGCCTCATGGGCATCATGCTCTTCCCTGAACTAACCAGCCCAGGCACTGTTTAGAGTATTTTTTACACGCTGTCCATGTCAGGTCTTAGAGAATACGGTCAGAAGAATCCATAAAGTTAAAAAATGAAGAATTATAAAATGTTAAGAATTTAAATTGTTTCCTAGGCTGTCACTATTGCCATATTCTTTGATAATTCATCCAGTCCCTAGACATTAGGATTCCCAGTCTTAAAGGAAACATGTTCTCCTCCTATAAGCAACTGGCTGCTTTCAAACAGCAGCTCCAATATTAGAAGCCTAAGTTAAAAATTCTGATGCCATAAAGATGTATTTTACATCATTTCAAACTACATATATTTAATTCACACCTGCAGTATGTTGAATCATAATATTTTTATTTTATTTTTTGCAGCAAGGAGGTGATTTCTCAAACTATAAACATTTCAGTACATTTAATAACACATATGATAGAAGTGGAACTAAATTTCACAGCCAGTCTACTTATATCTAGACTATAAATTCTTATGTTTGCCAAGAGGTTGAACTATAAACATGTTGGCAATGAGCTGGATTTAAATTTGCTTTCATCAAATGTATTCTCTCATCTAAAAATAGCTCACCATGCAAAGGTCAGGAAAGCCAGACAGCACAGATACCAATCATTAACATTAAGGTATTTATCTCCTAAAATATATGTATGTGCATAACTCAGAAGTAACTAAGTTAAATTAAACTTAGCTTTACTCAACACTACTACAAAAATCTCACTTCTGCCACAGCATGTATCATTTATTTATATGAGGTCAGTTTTTCATTTAAATGGAGTTTTATTTTAATGTTCAAAGTCCTCACAGATATCGATATTTGATAAAGCTACTTAATGAGACTTTTGAAGTAGTAGAGTAAGGGTTTTTGTTTTTTCTTTACCATAGTTTTTTTTATTCAAATTCAATTAGCCAACATACAGTACATCATTAGTTTCAGATGTACAGTTCAGTAATTCCTCAGTTGTGTATAAGACCCAGTGCTCATCCCATCACATGCCCTCTTTAATGCCCATCACCCAGTTACCCCATCCCCCCACCACCTCCCTCCATCAACCCACAGTTTGTTTCTTAGAGTCAAAAGTCGCTCATGGTTTGTCTCCCTCTCTGATTTCTTCCCATTCAATTTTCCCTCCCTTCCCCTATAATCCTCTGCACTATTTTTTATGTTCTAAATATGAGTGAAACTATACGATAATTGTCTTTCTCTGATTGACTAGAATGAGAAGCTTTTAAGTAAAAGAATGACTGGCCTAGTTCTTCTAAGAGATACACTCAAAACTAAGAAATAATACAACACGGTTGAGCAGTTCTCTCACTGGTGTGGTTTTCTGTTCATTTTAAAGAACATTAATAGTGGTCATTCATCAAGGAGAGAATAAAACAACCTGAAGACCGGGTTAGTTGTATTTTGGACACAGGCTGAAAGAAAGCATACCTTTCCCTCTCTCCTTCCATGGTATCATATAAACGGTTGGCACCTCCATCAGCACAGGCTCTCAAAAGGGCTTTAAATAGAAAAAAAAAAAAACAAAAAAAAAACACAAAGAACATTTCAATATAAGCAACTTAGAGCAGTACTTCATAAATAATAAACAAATGATTAAAAAATGATCAGACACACACACACACACACACACACTCACACTTTCCCCTTTGGATCTTTTCACATTTAGCCAATGATAGCTGCACTGCAAGTGATCCTACACAGCACTCAAGACAGACAGAATCACCTAAGACAAGAGTGTATTTCCTTTTTGTAGCCTTTTCAGTTCCTCTTATTAAATAAAAGGGGAAGAGAGTACAGGGTGTCTTCAATTTCTCTTGAAGCTTATTTTTCCTTCTTTATAAGAGAAGATAGGTCTCATCCTCAGTAAGAGAAAACAGGACATAGATATCTCTTTATGGCCTTACTTTATTAATTTGTACAGATGTTTTCTATTTATGGCAGGTATAAGTTTCCACATTTTGTTTTGATATAAAACGTTTCTTTTAAAAATAAAATCATAGGGGTGCCTAGGTGGCTCAGTAGGTTAAGCCTCTGCCTTCAGCTCAGGTCATGATCTCAGGGTCCTGGGATTGAGCCCCACATCAGGATCTCTGCTCGGCAGGGAGCCTGCTTCCTCCTCTCTGCCTCTGCCTGCCTCTCTGCATACTTGTGATCTCTGTCAAATAAATAAATAAAATCTTTAAAAAAAAATCATAAACATAACATTGCTTAAGGTTATTTTAAAATACTAAGTGAAAATTTAGAAAATGTGTGAAATACTGTAAAAAAAATTTGGGAGGTGGCACAAAATTAAAATTTGGTAAATAATAAGATATTTGAGTAAGACTGACTGTCTCTCCAACTGGGGCTTTTAGGTCTTGCCTTCACTGTAAGATATGATGTTGCCGATGAAGTGTTCCTTGAAATTCTCTTACTCCATGGGCTACTATTTTGTTGTTGCTGTTACTTCTCTAATTTCCAATTTTCCTAGAAATGTTCAATATCTTAGCATCTGTTCCCTCTTTTTTTTAATATCCTTTACCTGAAGGTTTCAGGTCAAACTTTATTTTTTATCCTGGGTAAGGACAGTGAATGCGGTTATGTCTGAGATTCTGATTCCTCACCTCAAACAACAGAAGCCTGTCTCCGGTCCCCACACGGCTTTTAAAACCAAAGTCACTAGAGCCATAAAGATCAGCAAAGGCCTTGGGACCAGCAGATTTGAAAGAAACACACTACTCTTTTGAGCTACTTCTTTGATTCATGGCACTTATGAAATCCCTATCCCCTTTCTACAAATTTATACATTTAAAAGTGTTTATACATTTACCTCCAAATGTCTAAGTGTTTAAAAGCAGCAGGATATAGTAGAAGATATCTAATTAGCCCTTTGGCAGAAATAAAAGTCCTAATGTGTTTTCTACTAATCCATAATATGCGAGACTATTTTCTCTGTTCCATGTTTTATCAGAAATAAAACAGGGCGCCTGGGTGGCTCAGTTGGTTAAGCAACTGCCTTTGGCTCAGGTCATGATCCCAGAGACCCGGGATGGAGTCCCACATCCGGCTCCCAGCTTAGCGGGGAGCCTGCTTCCCCCTCTGACCTTCTCCCCTCTCATGCTCTCTCTCACCCCCCCCAAAATAAATAAATCTTAAAAAGAGAAAAGAAAAGAAATGCAACAGGCCAAGTGGCAAAAATATACTCCTTTTCTGCTTCAGCTTCCTCATCTGTAGGTGGGGATAATATGGCTTAGCATTACTAAGCAATTAATGATTTAATAATTGTATATCTTGTTTATCAGAACACCAGAACACAGTAAGCATTCAATCAACATTGGTCCTCTTCCTCCATTTTTGCTAGAGTCATTATGAAGTGATTAAAAAGCTTGTGTTGGGCGCCTGGGTGGCTCAGTTGGTTAAGTGACTGCCTTTGGCTCAGGTCATGATCCTCGAGTCCCGGGATTGAGTCCCACATCGGGCTCTCTGATCACCATGGAATATGCTTCTCCCGCTGACCTTTCTCTTCTCATGCTCTCTCTCTCTCTCTCATTCTCTCTCTATCAAATAAATAAATAAAATCTTTAAGGAGCGCCTGGGTGGCTCAGTGGGTTAAGCCTCTGCCTTCAGCTCAGGTCATGATCTCAGGGTCCTGGGATCAAGCCCTTCATCAGGCTCTCTGCTCAACAGGGAGTCTGTTTCCCCCTCTCTCTCTGCCTGCTTCTCTGCCTACTTGTGATCTCTCTCTGTGTCAAATAAATAAATAAAACCTTGGGGGGGGGGGAAAGCTTGTGTTCCTGGACAAGGAAAGCCTAAGCTACTAAAATAGTGCATAACAAAAATAAGAGTTTTTACAAGGATATTTAAGAGGGTCGGCTCATTTTACCAATTACCTACAATATACATTTCCTTAGGAGGAATGGTAGCCAAATTCAAATGAAGCCACAAGCATAACATGCAGAAGATCACAGAATATTCTGCACATTTCCTAAATATCAAAACCTAAAGTTCAAAAGCATCGAAATCTAAATTTTATATGTAAATATAAATTTTATCAAAACCTAAAGTTCAAAAGCATCGAAATCTAAATTTTATATGTAAAACAAGTCTAACATATAAAATATGGCATAAAACAAGTGAATAGAGAGATTGAAAAGACTGATAAATAGAAGCAGATGGGGAACTCTACCAGTGATCACCCTCCGAGTATATAAAACAATTATCTGTCAACAAAATTAACAAGTATATTAAATCTTTTTATATAAAAATTGGTTCACCCAAGTAATATGAAAACCTAAGAAATGGGTTTTAGTGGCTAAGGATTATCAAATAGAATGAGTTGTCAACTTCACAGTGAGGTCTTATTCTACAAAGATCAGTCGAATTCAACATTTATACCTGTTATGTTCCAGGCCCTAAATGCAATAGCAAAATGAGTAACAAACAGATCTAGGACCCCAGGGTCACAAGTGAGCAAAAGAGAGACCAACGCAAGTACACACACACACACACACACACACACAGACCAATGCAAGTACACACACACACACACACACACACACACACACGACGTGCTGCAGACTCTGACCAGTGCCAATAATAAGGGCAACAAACTTCGACGGGAAGACAAAGAAGGGAGAGATGAATTTTAGTAAACATCTGCTTATCGATAAATGCAGCTCCAGTAAGATTACTGTTACTTTCACAATACCAAAACTTTGTCTAATGTCTGTTACTTCCTATGCCTAAATTTAAATTGATACTTTTAGAGCAGTTTATGGAAATATTTAGATCATAGGAAGCAAACTTGTCCCCATCTATTCTTGTTTTAAATGGCAAAGGGAGCAAAAATAGCCATGAGTAAATCTATAGACATTTTTCTCACTACCTTTCAGTTGAGAGTAGGGGTACAATCCCACTCAAAGGAAAACAAGGTCCCATATGTCCCTAAAAGTATTTTGTTTTCAATAAAGTTTGACTTAAAAACAAAAGATGTATTCTACCATTTTTAAATGTTAGTGATAAAAATGTTTTAGCTAGTTTGAAATACTTTCTACATATGTAAATAAAATTACATTTGAAAAATAAAGTATTTCAAGCATAAACAATGCTGGCATGAATTCACTGACAGCAGTTGGAAAAATGAGTCGCAAGTATGACTATTAATGAAAGTAACAAACTTAAAGAACCAGAAGGTACTCTGACATAAAATATTTTTTATAAGTCAAAATGAATCAGCCCCCAAATCTGTTCACTCCATCATTTAAATTGTTCCAAACTTTAATATAGGTTAATTCATGAGTTATCTTGTAATGTAAAATTTTCATTGGCGTATATACAGCAAAAGTTTTGCATATTTGTCAAACATCATAACTTCAAAGGTTGAGAAATTATTTCCTATGCATCAAGCTGAAATACAACTAAAGACTAAAATACATTAAAATCATTAACTTTATATATTGGTACTACCAGTATGTATATTAAATGCATCTGAAACTAACAGTTTTTTTTAAAACTGGCATAATGTAAGTTAATATTACTGACAGAAAATGAAGGGCTCCATTCAACATTGGAGGTTAACTGGCTATTTCATTAATTTTTGTTGAATAAAGTTGGACAGAAATAATTTGACTTTCTCAGCAGTAGACTATTATATCAGTTCCAAGTATTAAAATGAAGGAAAAGTAAAATTAATCAAAGAAGCATTTTTCAGTTTAACTGCAAGAAAACCAGATATCAAAGATTTCAATTCTAATCTAGACCACTTATTACTTCTATGACTTTGAGCTAATCCAAAGCCTGCTGATTCTAATGTAAAATAAAAATTATTATATGTATTTTGCCAAATTCACATAATTTTTCAGGGACTCGAGGGAGACAACATAGACAAAACTAGAAGGAAGTAGCATAGGGAAATATCCTCTCACATGCTGCTGATGACTATTTTTTTTTAAAGATTTTATTTATTTATTTGACAGACAGAGACAGAGAGATCACAAGTACGCAGAGAGACAGGCAGAGGGGGAGGGGGAAAGCAGGCTCTCCACTGAGCAGAGAGCCCAATGCAGGGCTCAATCCCAGGACCCTGAGACCATGACCTGAGCTGAAGGCTGAGGCTTAACCCACTGAGCCATCCAGGTGCCTCTGTTGATGACAATTTTGAGGGACAGGTTGGCAGATTAATAAAAATTTAAATGTGCATCCCTCTGATTCAGAAATTCTATGTAGCCTACATAAACACTTGTCCAAATTCACAAGGGCTTATGTACAAGGATATTCATTGTGATAATATGGGTAATCATGAAAAACTACTAGAGAACTTAACTGGTCATCAGTTGAATATTGGTAAACTATATCACAACTATAGTAGAGAACCATTAAAAAAAAAGGGTAACTCTTACATGTATTTGTTTTTATTTTTATGATTTTATTTATTTATTCATGAGAGACACACAGAGAGAGAGAGAGGCAGAGGGAGAAGCAGGCTCCCCAATGAGGGACTCAATCCCAGAACCCTGGGATCATGACATGAGTCAAAGGCAGACATTTAACTGACTGAGTCACCCAGGTGCCCACTTACATGTATTTGTATGTTATCTCTTATGAGATATATTGTTATATGACCCTTAAAATAACTTTTAAATAACCCTTGCTCAAATATTTCTTGTAATAGCACTCATAGATCATATTGGATTATACCAAATCCAAGAAAACTAAGAATCAGACAAAAGTTACTTTATCAAGAATGTGTAGCAAGTAATTAGTAATCAGCACTGATAAGATGCACTTGCGCTGCAGAATGGACACCCTGCCCCCAACACATACTCCTGAGGAAATTCATAAAACTAGCATAGGATAAGCCTCAAGAATTGACAGATTCCGTGGCCATTTGCATCCCAAACAGGGAGTGACCGAAAATTTCAAAGTTCCTCCTTGGAAATGATGAGGCCATCACTATTTTTGTATCAAACAAGTTTCATTATCCATTTTATACCCTTCCTTAAATCTAAGTAAATTTAGTGCTGAATAAAGCCTATTATGTCTTGTGAGTTTGTTAATCCAAACCCAAGACCATCTTTGTATTCTACACATCCAACTCTTTAACAGTGATTATTGTGAGGAATGGGCATGGGGTCATGGAGAAGACATTTTTTTCCCCCATTCCTTACATTACATGCTATGCTGTTAAAAATATTTGTACAAGGAATTTGAATATTGTAAATTATAATTTTAAAACCAATGGTAATAACTAAAAAGGGGAAATACACATAAAATAATAAGAATAATTCCAGATCTAACCCCATTATTAAAAGGAATCAAATATTTTGTCAGACATTGCCAGGATTGAATTGAAGATGCCTATCGTTAATCTAAAGGAAAAATAAGATGCAAAATCTTACTTAGAAGAAGTCTTACAGTATCTGTAGAGCACTAAATAACTCCAATTACCCAACTTCTGTTTATTACCAACACAGGTCCTTATCCCTAGTACCCTAAAGTTTCAATTAGTCTTTGTGTACCCAAAATCAATCTAATTTGTCAATTACTGGTTTGAGTCAGGGTTCTTTCCCTCCCAGACATAGAAGACCACAGAATCCCCAATTTCTATCCTTAAGGCTGCTCTGGCAGCTATATGAGATAGTCTAGTCACGGGGGGAGGGGGGAAGTAGTTCCTTCTGGTTAAGACTCAGAAACAGTTCACTAACATATATACATTAATAAGGAAAGGATTCCTTATTTCCTAATAAGGAAATTACTGATAAGCATATGAGTCCACATACAACTACACAGATGCCAGTAGAAGGTTACCTATCAGCCATTTATGGAGAACGGTGGTGTTTTTATTATGGTAAGAGCAGTTAACATGACATCTACCCTCTTAAGAGCTTAACAATGCAGTATTGTTAACTACAGGTGCAATGTTGTATAAGAGATCTCTAGAACTGAGTATCAGCTCCTCATTTGCTCCTTCCCTTAGCTCATGGCAACCACCGTTCTATTCTCTGCTTCCAGGTTTGACTGTTGTATCTACCCTCATACAAGGGGTTCCATGCAGTATTTTTCCTTCTGTGTCTGGATTCTTTCACTTAGCTTAACGTCCTCCAAGTTAATCCATGTTTTCACATCTTGCAAGATTTTCTTCTTTTTAATTTTTTTTTATTTGGGGGTGGGGGACCCCCTTTGCCCATTTCTCCCATCCCACTTCTGCTCCCTCCAACCACCACCAATTTGTTCTCTGTATATATAAGGTCCTGTTGTAATTTTTTGGTACTAGATATATGGCTCAGAAATATTTTCTCCCATTCTGTAGGTTGCATTTTCACTCTGTTGCACAAAAGCTTTGTGGTTTGACATAATCCCGATGATCTAATTTAGCTTTTGTTGCCTGTGCTTTTAGTGTCATATCCATGAAATCACTGTCAAAACCAATGTCATAAAGTTTTTCCCCTATGTTTTCTTCTGAAGGTTTTATAGTTTTGGACTTTACATTTAAATCTTCAATCCATTTTGCATCGAAGATAAGTGTTTTTAACCAATTTTCATCATTAGAGACAATACTTAGCAGTAATTCACACTTCATACTTAAATCAGACAAGAAGCTCTAAATCAATGAATTTTTCCAGAAATATCTCTTGCTTAAAAACATTTAATTTACCCACAGTTATTCCCTGCCTGTGTTAAAAACTCAACCATATAATGAAGCCCAATAAGAAACAGATGTTATTTAAGAATTCATGAAAGGCTTTCTTTAATGAATTATTATCTTTAAGCACATCTGGGTGTCCACTTCGGTTTTTTTAAGCACTTCATAAAAAACCAGAATGTCTGTTCAGGATATTTCTGTTATTTAAAAGAGAAGTTAAAGGATCTTCCTTGGAGATCTTCCATAAGTGGGAATGTTAAACATACTGACCAGTGAAGAAAGAAAGAAAAAACACATATAAGATACAATTATCTATATATAAAATAATATAGGTATTGATTTTTATATTTATATAATTATAACCATCAGATATTGCTACAGTGGTACTTTTGCAAAAGAGGACGGGGTTGGAGAAGATTTATTTTTGCACTCTCAGCCATAAGTGACATTAAATCTACACCCAAATCCAGATTTGGCATATGGCCCAATCTATTCCATTACAATCTCCTGCTATCCAGTCAAAAATAATGACACCACAAGAGACTTTCCAGGGTCCCTTTTCTACTGTTCTGCAACCAGAGAGACTCAGACCTGAGACTGAGAAGCTTGGGTCTATGGTCTGTATCAACACAGAAAATGAAGTCAATACAGCAAAGGTAAAGCAAGCAGGGCATGGGCACTGTTTGGGGCCCACAACAATAGCAAGGGCTAGGCACTAGCCTTTACAATTATATAAGCTATAAATTCCCATTTGGGGCTCAGACCAATTGGGGTTGGGTTTTCTATCATTTGAAACAGGAAGAGCCCTAACATACAAACGTTAATTTTTACTTCAAAGACACTGAATCTTCCATCAGTTGGCAGAATACTACCTTATTATGTCCCGAATCTATGACAGACCAAGTCCTTAAGAGGAGCTGCATATTTCTGTAGATAGTATATGCTCATAATAGACCATCACCAGCAAAGCTTGGATTATGGTCCAAACTGGTTAGTTCGTGGACATGGTTAACCATGGATATGGTTAACAGAGATGGATATGCATGCTTTTCCTATCAGGACATTATTTCATGTGGAAACACTTTCATTCAGAGGAGTTCATGAATTTGTACTGAGAGAAATAGTAACAATTTACTTTGCTCATAGGAGTATGGAAATGTGTAATTATTTGCTATTTAGATAACTCAGTTTTAGATGAAAGGTTTTTGTACAATTATTAAAAAGCTCATATTATTTGCAATAGCCTAAAAAGAATAAATGGCATACTCTTTAAATTTTAGTCAAGTCAGTAGCACAGAATTTTCCTTATTTCAAATAAAAAGCAAGTGATATTTATACTGAGCATCTATATGCACAGTGCTGTGTTAGTCTTAATGATCTGGTTCATGCCATATAATGAAGATTTTATTATCTATAGGTAAATGTTGCTGTGCAAATTCTATTATCCTTTCTCTCTCCCGCCTTCTGTCTCCTCCCCTCCTAGTTAAGCACCGTGGAGATAAAGTATGACATTTAGTTATCCTTGATGTAATTTATAAAGTCTAAAATCAGGTAGCTCTTTAACAGTGAGTGATACCAAATACCTCATTACTAAAAAGTCTTAAAAACAGCCAAACATCACTGTCTGTTTATCCTAAAGTAGCTCAGTGAACATTTTTTAAAAAGACAAGTAAAGTTCATAATGGGTAAAAACTGCAAATAGCTAAGCAGCACAGAAAAAAATGATCTCATATATGAGAAGCTAGCATATGCATGTTTATCCATACAGGAGTTGTTAAAAACATGGCTGAGTACATTCTCAAACGTTACATTTTTACTAAAGACCGGCCGTTCTTTAAGGATAAGGTGGCAAATGTGCATGCTCCATCTACACTTTCTAAGAAACATACAATCAATCAACCCTTGCTGGTGTTTATAACACAGGGTTGTTGGACACTACTCACATTTAGGGCTTTTGTTGTGAGGGGTCATTCAGTGCATTGCAGAATGTCTGCCAGCACCCTTGGCCTCTACCCACTGACTGCCAGTAGCAGCTCCAAGTTGTGATTACCAAAGTTATCTGCAGACAATGCCAAATATCCCTCAAGGGCAAAATCATTCCCAGTCAAGAGCCAGTGCTCCAATCAGAGGACCACTTACACCTCAGCACCTGCTCATAATCCCACAATATCCAGCTCTAAGGCAGATTGTTAATTGCTCTTCTGTAAACCTCCAAATTAAAAGCAAGACTATCACCTAGAAAAGACATTCTACCTAGCTACCAAAGTTAGGTGAATTAGCAAAGCAACTCATGTCCTAACTAAATTGCCTTCATTTCTATTCCAGACACAAATCTACCATCATTAGAGGTTAAGATGTAGACTTTTTGAACCTTCAGTCAGTCTTCTCATATAATCTCTACATGACTGGATATCTAGGATACTCTGGGTAATCTTCCAGCATGGTCCCACACTCCATTTGTACTTCATATTCATTCGTCCCTGTTACTAAATTATTGCCACCGTCACAAAAGGTGAAGCCAAGTCCTTCTGTCTTCTGGGAACTGCTGGGTAGTTCCCATCAAGTCCCACATCGGGTAAGAACCACCACCGCACAGTTATCACCCCAGTGAGCATGAAAAGCGATAACTTCTATTAGCTCAGTTCACTTCAAAATATACAAAGATTGGTAAGGTGGGGATAATAAAGTAAGGAGAGGTGGCAAAACTGTATGAATGAGCAAAATTAGTAAAATCAGAACTACTAGAAGAGTTGAAATAGAAGGAAAAGACAATGATGGGGCCTGATCCACTCAGCAAAAATAAAAGCCTTTAAATAAAAATCACTTTGCTGGTGCAAATAGGGAATATACTAGAAGGGAGAGAGGGTTGAACCTATCTGCATCCTTGGCCTATTCCCCTATCCATTTTTCTTGTGAATCTGTGTTAACAGACCTCAGAACTCATATGCAAGACATAATTCAAATGAGCGATTCATTGTTGCACATATCAAAAGTGAAATGTATCAAAATTGGATGTTTGTTACATAAGAAACTGATAACATTTATCTTATTTTGTAGATAAAGAGAAAAAAAACCTACAGATAATGTCTATACTTTCGCTAGTACCTCTGATATCTTTATAAAATACTTTAACACAGTTTATTGAGGGTTTCTAGCAAATAAATCCATTCTCTTAAACTCATCATTAAATCTAAGGGGTAATAATAGGTTAATTTCAGTAATTGGGCCTTACTACAAAAATAATTAGAAACTGAGAAATAATTACATATTATTACTACCAATAATGTAAGAATTTCACATTATAATCTTACAGCTTGACTATGCTTGTTTTCTAACTGAGCACAATTATAACCTAATTCTCCTTCCTGCTTAGGGGATTAAAAAAAAAGTAGCAGTGGGGGAGCTATTTGAAGGTGATGAGTAGAAAGAAGAAGAGTTAGGGATAGTGCTTCTAGAAAAAGGTGGAAATACGGCATGTGGGTGGCTCAGTCGGATAAGTGTCAGCCTTCGGCTCAGGTCATGATCCCAGAGTCCTGGGATCAAGCCCCGCACTGGGCTCTCTGCTCAGCAGGACCTTGCTTCTCCCTCTCCCTCTGCCTGCTGTTCCCTCTGCTCGTGCTCTCTCTCTCTCTGTCAAATAAATAAATATAATCTTAACAAGAAAAAAAAAAAAGGAAAAAGATGGAAAGAACAGGAATCTGTGCGTTCAGGTTAAAAGCAAGAGGGGACTACCTGGAAACTCTTTAGACCCAGAATCACACCATGTGGGATGAAGTAGAATTCAAGGGTGCAGTGTTTCAGGGGGTGGATAAGTGCTTTAGGAACTGCCCCACTTCCTAGTTTGTAAGGTACCTCAGAGCATGGTTAAGAGATAAAATTTATCTTATTCTTTAAAGCATAATTTATCAAGATATGAGAAGGCTTATTTTTAAAGTAATTAAACAAAGGCCAGTTGCTTTGGCCCTCAGTCAGATAAGGGAAAAGGTGTTAAGAGATCAAGTTGAGAGGCAGTCAAAGACCACATTAAACTCTATTCTATACCATGACCTGCTTAAGTATAAAGGGAAGTCATTAAGGGCTTTCAGTCTGAAACTGCTGTAATCCAACTTACATACTAAAGACATTTCTATGTAGGGAACAGATTAGATGGAGACAGGAGTGGAAGCCCCGGAATTAGTTAGGAAGGAAGACGGTGGCTTCTACCAAGAGGGCAGCAGGTAAGGCGGGGAGAAACAAACGTGCCTCAAGATGTATTTGGGAGGTGGAAGGGACTGTTGGCTAATAAACTGGACACGGAGGGCGGTGCAAAAGGAGTCGCAGATTCCTGACGAAACATTCCCCAACCCCTTCAGTGTCCTGCCAAGTCTAAGGAGCCATTTCCTTCTTTCTTCCGCTTACGTGCTCCTCACGACCTCCTGGCCACCCTCAAGCCTGACACCGTAGCTCACACCGCAAGCATTCCATTCCGTAAGGGCTTGCTGCACCAAATGGAAATATGCCACAGCCAAAACCTCTCTGAATGGCTCAAGCTATTCCAGATTTTAGAAAGTACCTTCTGTCTTAACTCAAGAGGGTACAAAAGGTCTTGTGGGACACTGAGTTTATTAGGTATTTTCCTATAGGAATTTGGATTAAAATTCTAGCCTGAGAGAGAGAACAGAGTTCAGTTATAAAATGCACTTTTGTGCACTTCTCCATCTGCGCATCCTTTTTCTGCAATGGATTGAAATAATTCATATGAAGTGTACCAAGAAAAATATTCTTACCATTGTTAATCCTAAATTATTACTTTCAAAAAAATATAGTACAGACCTGAAGGAATCTTCTGAAAGTGTAGAATGTATCTTATAAATCGAGAACAATTTAAAATACAGCAAAGAATAAGAAAATACCTCTGTGACCTCCACCTAGAACTGCCAATTGTTTTCATTCAGCACTTTGTGTCACCTAAAGAACTACGGGAGTTTCTATTACTAGACACCTCTCTAATGCCTGAACCTACTCCCACGCCCCTTACCATTATTCTGTATATAATGGCTTACCCTTTACAGTCTTTTTCAAAACTCTTATAGTATGCATTTGCGTCAATGAGCCACATTGTGACGTGTCACATATGTGATGTGTGTTATTTTTAATTTTTTTAAAAATTATGTTCCAAAACTTGTTTTTATATTCAGAGTTTATGAATATATAGTTCACCAATGTGTCAAAAATATTTATCTATTTATAGATACTTAGGTGGTTTACATGTTTTAACTATTTAAAAAAATGTTGCAGTTATCATTTAGATGCCTCCTTGTACACATATGAAACATTTTCTCAATTGGATATACATAAATGGATAATTATTGGGTCATAGAATATGCACATTATTCATTTTACTACAAATACTGAATTGTTATCCACATTGACTTTATCAATTTACACCAAGAAAAATTTTATTTTTTAAGTAGCGAACTGAAGCAGATGCATTAGCCTCTTTTGTATTAAGTAAGTGTACATAGGACTTGATTAAGAATTTTATTATGACTACTGTGGAAGAAGCAGCCTCATCTACCAGCAAAAGTGAAAGGTGCTGATCGTCAAACACTCTGGATCAGGGTCTATCAGCTGGAAAGCAGACTGGCAACTTTCTTAATTCCCCTGCCAAGTTGTCCTCTGCAATAAATCCTCAGCAACTTACCGCTATGAAGCCTGCCCACTGGCCTACTTTATGTCTGGATAAAGGGTCCTTCTAGCTGTGTGTGCCTCAATTCTCCTGACAGGAGGTACTGATATTACTAGGGGTCGGCATCAATCTACATAACCCTCCCGACAGATTCTAGTCTTCTTTCATTCATTTGTAGGCAGGTACCGAATGAGCATCAACTACAGGAGTCCAGCCAGCAATAACCAGACATAGTTCCACCTCTGGAGGAGAACAATCTAGACCTATACAGTACAGTAGCCACTGGCCATTGTGTGCTTGAGCATCTGAAATGCAGCTAGTCTCAACTGAGATGTGCTGCTCCAAGTGTAAAATCAACACTAGATTTTGAAGACTTAGTACAAAAAGATTATAGAACATGTCAATAATGTTATATTGGTTCTATGCTGAAATGATATTCTGAATATATTGTGCTAAATACAACAGTATTTTATTTAATTTCTCCTGTTTCTTTTTACCTTAACATGACTATAAGAAACTTTAAATTTTTACTTGTGGTTCACACTATATGGACCAGTACTGGTCAAGAAGCTAGGAGAGGTGAGCCTGGCTGGCTCAGTCAGGAGAGCATCCAACTCTTGATCTTAGGGTTAGGAGTTCGAGCCCCACGTGGGCTGTAGAGACTACTTAAATAAATAAATAAATAATTTGAAAGACAAGAAAGTATGAGAGACAAGTATAGTAACACAGTGAGGTGGACCAAGTTCAAATCTCTACGGGAATGTGTAGAAAGGACGAAGCCCATTTCACTTTAGGCACAAAAGACAAACCACAGAAACTGAGAGCACAAATACTAAAAAATAATGTCTTCTTATATGAAAAATATGAGTTAGCTAGATAGGAAAAGAGGAAGGGAAAGAAATCATTCCAGGCAGAAGCCCGGAGTCAAGAGAGAACAAAAACTAGCTACACTGGCAGAAACAAGGCTTAGCCACGTTACCCCTTGTAACCCTGGGCAAAATCAGCATTTTTCATTTAAAATAACAATAATCATATTCTTGTATTATTTCTTCTTCTGAAGAAGGAAACTTCAGACAACCGAAACAAAACTTCAAAGATTTTATTTATTTGACAGAGAGAGAGATCACAGTTAGGCAGAGAGGCAGGCAGAGAGGAAGAGGAAGCAGGCTCCCCACTGAGCAGAGTGCCCAATGCGGGGCTCAATCCCCAGACCCTGAGACCATGACCTGGGCCGAAGGCAAAGCCTTAACCCACTGAGCCACCCTGGCGCCCCTGAAAACACTTTTATTAATGAGTGAAAAATAAAAACAGAAGTCAATGGAAATGTAGAAAGAGCAAAAATAAAAATACTGAGACTTGTGGCTGGATGAGAGTTTTTTAACAGGACTTTAAAAAGAATTAATATCAACAGCTGGAAATTGCATTTGGCTCATGTTAAAGAAACATTTCTGTTGCTGTTTGCAAACATGATGAATGGAGAGCAGCTTGCAAGCATGATGGATAAAAATAAATATTTCATTATGCAAAATGTGTTTCATTGTTGGGTTTGTAAATCTGAAACAATTACAAGTACTGCAGGGCAGCCGAGCTGCTGATTTCACTGACTGGCAGGGTTTTCTTTTTTTCTCTCTCTTTTTTACTTTTTTTTTTTTTTTTAAGCTGCAGTGTTTTAAAATAACTTCTGGTATATGATAGAAACTAAAATAACTATCTCCTTTCCCCACCAAAGTATAGAACCAAGAATTATTTTCCCCCTCTGTATCTTTGTTCCCTGGAACATAAAAAGCAAACACTGTGTAGAATTCACAGGTAGGAAACCAGTGCCCCAAGATCGGGTGGCCCACAAGTAGAAGTTACTCCCATTCTTTTTATAAGATGTATTCAACTTGCTTTAATAATTGATAGGATATACAACCTCATAAATGCACAAAGAAGTACAATATAGCCCAGAGACATGAACTGAGATGGAAATATTGATCTATACAATATAGCTAATAAATGCAATACCAGCATGTGCCCTCAAAACAAACAAGCCTCACAGTACAGTGATGCCCCTCTTGTTCACAGTTAACCCATCTGAGAAACCCACCCAGACAGAAAAATCCAGTGCTCAGGAAAAATAATTAACCAGAAGAAAAATCACCAAGCAATGCAAAGGGGAATGGGAAGAGCCGTGAAGCCAAATTTTAATTATTACTCTAAAGAGGACTTCTGTTAGCTAAAACAAATTTACTGAAAGATTTAAAGGAAAAAAATTGTTTTTAAAGATGAGTGCTTCAAGGAGCCTGTGGGTGGCTCAGTCAGTTAAGCGTCTACCTTTGGCTCAGGTCATGATTTCAGTGTCCTGGGATAAGCCTTACATTGGGCTCCCAGCTCAGTGGGGAGTCTGCTTCTCCCCCTCCCTCTACCGTTAACCCTGTTTGTGCTCTCTCTCTCAAATAAATAAATCTTTTTTTTTTTAAGATTTTATTTATTTATTTGACTTGTGATAGAGATCACAAGTAGGCAGAGAGGCAGGCAGAGAGAGAGGAGGAAGCAGGCTCCCTGCTGAGCAGAGAGCCCAATGCAGGGCTCGATCCCAGGACCCTAGGATCATGACCTGAGCCAAAAGCAGAGGCTTAACCCACTGAGCCACCCAGGTGCCCCTCAAATAAATAAATCTTAAAAAAGAAAGATGAGTGTTTCAAGACAGCAGAGTGGACAAGTCTCTGTTCTCTATCCATCCCAAAATAACAGAATGAAAAAGAAATGAAGATTCCATCTTCGATAAAATTAGGCAAAATCTGTTGCCCCATCACAGGGTGTGACAAAGTGCCACCAGAGGAAGTGAACTCAAGCAAGGGTTGGGAAGATACTGAGAAGAGGTCTTTGGCTAAAGGTTCAGATACAGAAATCAATGTAGGAAATACTGTCACTGAGATGAGGTGGAGAAAGTAGAAAAAATTGAACTGTGAGCAGCCTTCTGGCTGCCCCCGGGCTTGTAGCAGTGAGTCAAGGTCAAACAGTCACGAAGCCCTTCACTGTGCCTGAGGAGGGATTCCTGCTACCCGTGCCCTCCCAGTCCCCACACAAACCAGCTTCAAATCAACTTATTTAAAGATCAATAAAAAGAACTGAGCCGAGAAGTTAAAGGAGAGAGGTGGGAGGAGGGAAAGAAATGGGATAGGAAGAAGCAAGCAGGAAAACAGAGGAGGGAAAGCCACCAGAAAAATACTGCCACCAAGCAATGAAAATCATGACCAGAAATATCACCACGACTCAAAGAAAAAGCAAAAACATTCCGAGAAGAGTTAGGAAAGCTCTTGAGAGATATGGCAAAGTCACAGAACAAGATGAATTATGAGCCTAAAGAGTTCATCAAGGAAATTAAACCTAAACAATACATTGTTGGAGGCAGAGTGAGCATCACTAAGACACACATTAGATAAAACTGAGAAATGAGTGAAAATAAATGGAAATTAACAACAAATTAGAAAAGATTAAAAGAAAATGAGAAATGGGGGATTAAAAAAAATTGCACATGTATAACTACTTTCCCAAGAAGAAAACAGAACAAATCAAAGACCAATTTTCCAGGACCAGAGGGAGACTTAAGCCCATGGATAGAGAGGGCACACGCATGCCAAGAAAAACCAATACATAATGATAGTGAGTCAAGTCTAATTAAAATTGCTGGTACTTATAGATAAAAGTCCAACTGTATTCTTCATTCAGGGGAAAGAAATCTCACTAGCCTCAGACTTCACAGAAACATTCAATATACTTGAGGAATTGAAATGATCCCAATAAAGTCCTTAGGAAATGAAAGCGTTTCCAGTCAGACTCTAAAGGAAACAAATACCCATCTTGAAACATTTTAAATCCACGAAATTTCATTCCCATTGAGTTTCTTACAAAAAAAAAAAAAAAACATATATATATATATATATATATATATATATATATATATATATGAACAAGACCACTGGCTGCCTCTCACATCAAAGCCTTTACCATCAAGTCTTTACTGATACCTTTCTTTGCCTGAAGCACCCCTCCCACTGGCTCTCTCAGCCACCTGCCTGTCTGCCACTCTGCCTCTGTCAGCCTCCCTGTCCCTCTCTGTTTCCCTGTCTCTCAAACTCCCTGTCAGATTCCCTGGGCATCTTCCCTTGGCTCTCCTCCTCTCTCTCCCTCCCTGTCTCCTTCCTCCTCCCAACCTCCTTGTTTCTCTGACTCTCTGCCTCCTCATATACCAAGGTCTCTCTTTTCTTCTATGAAGAATTAACTCAAGCATCAGGTCTTTAAAATCTTTTCTGATGTCACTTATCTGGACTTGTTTCCCTCTCCATTTCTAATAAATTACCCGATGGTGTGCTGTAAATACTGTATCTAAAATAAAGTAACTCCAAAAGATTGAAAATGGGCAAAGGAATACTTTATAAGTGAAACCAAAAATAAAGCAAGGACCATATATCAATAGCAGTAGGTTCTTACTGCCTTTCCTCAAGCCAAGAAGATAAAAATACGACATGAAAAAATAACTAGTAAGATATAATTAAGTGAAGTATATCAAACACTGTAATCTGAGTATAGATCTTTTCCATTGTCAATACAAAATTTACCAAAACTATATAGCTAGGCCACAAAGAAAAGGTCACACAAATTCCAAATACGAAAAACAGGACAAATAACACTCTATGATCATAGTGTAATAAAAATAGGAATCTACTGTCAAATAGGGGGAAAAAAAAAAAAAACAACCCAGAAACCTAAGAGCATTTTGGAAATTTTTCAGTCTCTACGTCAAAAGGGAGGAATAGAGTGGGAGGGTGGGTGCCCACTTAGAGCAAATGAACTGCTTATGTGGGAAAAAAGGAGGGGAGGGATCTGTACTAACCTCACCACAAACATAAAAAGGAACTATTTAAAATATATGGTATTGAATAGATGAGGATAGTGTTAATTTCTGGTTAAGAACCACTAAATTATACCTGCTATCCTATTCAGCAGCTAAGGTTGAATGTTCAAAAACCTAACTTGGCTCTAGGTAACATGGCTAAGACATGGCAGAAGGGGGACTCCACCGCCATGCCACCCTATACCATGACCGCCATGCCATCCCATACCATGCCCCATGTCCCTCCTTCCCCTAGAAGTTACACATTCTTCACATAGTCACCCGAAGTCACAAAGGTCAAATATATTTTAATTCAACTGGACCTAAGACATCAATAACAGAAACACCACTGTTCTACATTATCACCAGGGAAGAAAAAAATAAAACCATACCAATTAAACAATGACACAATGCTTTATTTCCCACTACGAAGCTATTTTACTTTATTTTAAATGGTTTTTAAAACTAGATTTTAATAAATATCACTCAAGTGTTTTAATCAAAAGACTAAAACAAACTGGGTGTGACTTTATAAAAACATGAAACTGTAGTCATTGACTCCTCCAAAAGTTAATATTTGCTTCACAAACATAAGCAAACCTAAGTTACTCGACTGTAGGCAGCTTCAATCTTGAGAAAACTCTCAATTATTTAAGAGAACTTACATATATTTGTTCCAAAGTATATATTAAATAATTTACTACTGATGACTGAGTAACTTCATCGATCAAGAATATTTCCCGTGACTTAATACAGGATAATGCACAGATAGAAAAATAGTTTCATTACTAATTCCATAATATTTCCTCCATCTATTTTACAACATGATGTCAGAATTCAGGCTACTCAGACACTGTAAATATACTGTACTGGCAGGCAAGGGCAAAGTCTATTCATGTAAAGCAAATTTAATATCTGTCAGCAATCACAAACCAGCCAAAGTTAATCTTTAGTAAGTTCACGGTCAGAATGGTGCTCAGCAAACTCACCTGGGACCCACCTGGGGAGAAGATAGAAATGAGGAGTCCTAGGGCACCCCTACCCTGAAGGCCATGGGTACAATTTATCACTAGACAAAAAGGCTTTTTTTTTTTTTTTGCATAAAAGTCTTTTTAATTCATTACAAAATAAAACACAGATTTTGTTTCTCCTGTGCCTAGAATGGTTATAATTTGGAAACAAAGGAGGCCTGAGGATATATAGGTGTGTTCAGACTCTCTTTGATGACTAAATAACTGAAGAAAGCTACCCAGAAAAGACATCTTGAAATGAGGAGAAAAAGAACAATTATATACCCTCAGTGAACAAACTGTATTCAACCAGGATGCGTCAGTTTTTAAGTAATTTTTCTCTTTCCCTATTGTAACTGCAAATTGTAGATTTAACACATGAAAATTTTGTTCTAATCATGAAAGCAAAATATTTATTTAAGATCATATCTTAAAACTCTAAGTTCCTCTTTTTTTTAAGGCGTTGAGTCTGGATTTGTCTGACACAACTCTATGTGATGATGGAAATGTTCGATCTCAGTTACCCCTGATAACATGTGGCCACTGAGCACTAGAAATGTGGCTGGAGACACCAAGAAACTGAATTTTTCAATTTAGTTAACTGTAATTAATTTAAATTTAAATGGCTACATATGGCTAGTAGCTACCATATTGGAAACAACACAGTCCAAAAGATGAAGAGGTTATACATCTAAAAGTTTATTTTTGATCCTTTGAGATGTGGGTGGAGATGGCTGTGAGATCCAGTTGAGTTGTTTGATTATGGTTGCACAGTTAACTCACAAATGGGACAGCACAACCAGCAAACAAGGCAGAAGAGACAGACAAAATCACCACCACTACCAACAACTTAAAATCTTTCATAATATAACCTTTTCTATTTTTCAAGGATTACTTCTTATAACAACCTCTTAAAAGTTTTTATTTTTTTCCTCCTACTATCTTCCTCCTTTAAATAAAAGAAGTAGTGAGGCACCTGGACAGCACAGTGGGTTAAGCATCCGACTCTTGGTTTCGGCTCAGTTCGTGGTCTCAGTTTTGGGAGATCAAGCCCTGCGTAGAGTCCCGTGACAGGCCCCACAATTAGTGTAGGGTCTGCTTCAGACTCTCTACCTCTCCCCCTGCAAGCTCATGCGCACACGCAGACTCTCTTTCTCTCTCCCTAAGATAAATAAATCTTTAAAAAAACAAACAAACAGAAGTAGTAGCGAATGTCTAACACAGCAGTCCCTGATGGCCCTGACCGTGACGATTACATTCTTTCCCCTTCCAACTTCAGGCCTCCCCCTCTAGTTTTTCTTTTTCAACTTTCGGCTCATCTTTTCCTTTCCTTTTTCATAATCCATAACTATCCTCTCAGGCTTCCTCTCCAGACTCGAAAGTGCTCTTATGACTCACTGTACTCTCCTTGCATTTCTTTTATATTCTCACTTCACATTTGCTTTGCTCCTACCTGGCCCTCTGTAGAGCTGTCCTGCCTTTTCATTTCCTCTCCTTCCCCTTCTTATAAATAGATGCATGTTCCTGCGGAAGAAACATAAAGCTTTTTGCTCATTTAATGAGACTAGTATTTTAAAAAGTCTTTTTAAAGTGGTTCAATTAACTTCAGAGCCTTCTCCTTTCCTGCTTTCTGAAGGAGAATTCGGTACTGAACTGGATAGTGAGGAGGCCCACGAACCACTCCCAACACGCACAAGCATGGGACTGCTCCTCCGCAGAAGAGGCATCGTCATGATGGAGACAAAGGTGATACAAGGGTGTAAACCACGGACCCCTCTTGGCTCACCTTTATCAGAAGCTAAAGACACACTGGCTGGCACAACGATTCAAAGCAAATGCAACAGGAAGAAGGGAAATCAGCCTCAAAAATAGACAAGGGAATGTGTATTATAATAAAACGACACGGTTAGTCAAAATAGCCCACGTATGTATCATATTTAAGAGTTTTAATCAACAGATGAAATGTGGCATACATACCACATGGCCAGTACTGTTGTGAAAACTCCCTGTGCCCCAGAAGTTATCTATCCACTTTGGAAACATAAATCCCTAAGAATTTGAAATAATATGAGAAAAAGAAAAAGAGTCCATTTTCATGGCACTGAGTGGTCACACTCATGTAAATTCTGAAAGGGAAAGATCAGTACAGGCCTAACTAAAGTCATCAAGGAGGACTTGACAGAAGAGGAAGAAACTTTTGGACTTTTAGTCAAAGGTAGGCAATCGATCAAAGAAGACAAAAGGACAGATTTACAAACCGAGCAGAGTGTACATCAAAGCAGAGAGGCAGGAATGAGCATGGACCAGCACACAGGAAGGGTATTCAGGAGAGCAGCCTAAGAGGTTTATGTTGGTAAATAAAACAAAATTGAGGTTATGACAAGGTCAGCTTATGGAAGAGAGTGAATATCAGAAAAAGGAATTTAAATGGGGTAGAATAAACACTACAGATACCGCAAAGGGATATGGTAAAAGCTAGGAAGAGCAGTCCAAGAGATGAATGGCAACAGAAAAGAAAATGCAATCAGAGAAAATAGCTTAAGGGACTTATAATAATGAGTGAAGAAAGATGGCAGCAGTGGATAGATGGAGTTAAAGGTGAATTAAAGAGACAGTTAAAGAATGAAGAAAAACAATAGGGATTGAAGACATATCAGAAAGGGGAGAAGGAAAACAAGGAATCATCAAAGATGATTCAATGTTTCTATCTAGGAAAGCACAAGGAAAGACTGGCAGCATGTTTGATCACAGCATCGAGAACATAAAAATTCCATCTGTTTTCACATCTTTCCTGGGCATCTGCCTTAAATCGTGCATGCCAAATGAGGCCCTCCAGCACTTTTCAATAGAAGCAGCTTAGGTATATGATACTAATATTAAGTGCAATGACATAAAACACTTAGGGATACATTTTATAAATAGTTTCCTTATTTGTGAATGACAATGACATATCTGTTATTTGCATCACAATAATCCAGTGGAGAAGAGTATATATGAACCAAAAATGGCCACGAGTTAGTAATTGTTGAAGACGGAGGATGCGTACATGGGGGGTCATTAATTTGCTAAATTACTTAACAAAAAGCTGAGCACTTTTATCTGTTCACACGAATCTAATCACTCAGAGGTCTCTTCTAAAGGTAATGATTGTAGAATCTGACAATGTAATTCGTAAATAATTCTGTCTAAAATGCACATCTAACACACCATAGCCATTATTAAACATAACTGCAAAAAATAGGTAACAAACCAAAAAACTCTACCTCATTCTACACTGCCCTTCTATACACTTTTGTGCGGTAGTTGAAGTAAAGAATTAATAAACAGACAAAGCTATTTACTTCTAGCTTTTAAAAAATATTAATAGATTAATAAGAACAAGATAAATAAACAGTAAGCATTGGCATTATCCTTAAGTACTACACACACTGCACAGCACCTCATGTCAATGCACTTAGGAAGTTTCCACCTTGGATCACTAGATCTCTAAATATTAATTGATGTATTCTATCTTCTGTCATTGCATCCTAATAAAATGTGGCACATAATTGAGTGCACGAACATCAAGTATGATTATGAAACTGAAATTCAGACTCAGCAAATTGTTCTTAATAAAGTAAAAGTGGCTAACCAAGACCTTGAGATAATTTAAAATGCAACAGACCCTCAATGCATTTGCTTCCCTAGAATGGTTTTGGGATGCAGAACATGTTTAACCTTTCAGGATGTTCAATTTGTTGGATTCCAAGCATGTATGCCCTCCTAAAAATTTAAACATTATAGGATCCAAAGATTCTAAGTCCTGAAAAATGTTTTATTATATTAAAAAGAAAAATGTAACTAAACAAAAATCCAGTCTCACTTTCTTCCTTAGAAAGTTTTGTTAAGTACCTAAAAAATGTTTTATATACTAAGTGTTTGAAGGAGGATATTTTCCATAAAGAAAAAATTAAGGACTAGATCGCACTGTGCTTTATAGTCATTAGCTTTTCAATGACAAAAGGAAATGAATCACCAGAGTTGTTAGAAGGTTTTGCTTTATTTTAAGCAGATACGTATAAATTTGCGATTCAACTCTAGCTCAGCTACTTGTTTGTGACCTTGAACAAGTCTAACTTCCTCTATGACCATGGGCAAATCATTCAATCTCTTTGTGTCTCAATTTCCACATCCATTAAATGGGGATCATGAGAACAGCTACTTCCCAGTGTAAGAATTAAATGAATCAATCTATGAAACCATCTCAGGAAGATTTCTCATACTTTGTAAACACTGTAAAAATGTTAGCTCTCATGGCCACTGCTATCACTCCTACCACCACCATCCTCAAACATCCGAATTGCTACTGCCTTCATATAGAAAAATGCACATTAGGGTTCCTCCCAGTTTTTTTTCTGTGGTAAATAACTGAGTTTGGAGTTTCGGACACACCATCCTTCTCAGCCTTAATGAATAAAAACCCGTCAAGCAGTAAAGTTAAAAATGGTTTCTGAAAAGTCTAACAGCTCAGATTTAATGTTTCTGTCCAAGAAAAAGGATATGTATACTTACAATTATTAGGAAAAGTCTTTAAAATCTTATTTTGGTTTTTGTATGCATCTAACTTTCAAAGAATATTTTTTCTCTCACTTGAATGAGAAATTGCATACCCTCGTCACTTACTCCCCCGCAGCCACAGCCTTCTTCCTGTTTCTCCAACACACCAACCCCATCCCACGCTCAGGGCCACTGCCTCTGCTGTTCCCTCAGCCAGGAATGCGTTGCTACCTGGGCTTTAGGTGGCTAGTTTCTTCCGAAGTTTAGATTGTAACTCAAAACCTCTCAAGAAACCACTCCCTGATCACCTCACCTTTTGCTTTAATTCAATTTAATGGCCACTGGCTATTTTCATTTTCTTATTTACTCATTTATGATCTGTCTTCCTCATATCCCCTCCCAATAAACGACAGTCCTCTCATGACAAAAAAAATCATGTCTTATTTGCCATTTCAGCCCCCAGAATGGTTGGTGTGTAGCACACTTCCAACTACATTATTTGTTAGAGGAGTAATTCTGAATTTCAATTTTTTTAAGTTCACTGTTAAGTTTTAATGCAAACTCATTAAAGAATTGCCTATGGACTAAATCATTAGCACTGTTTGTTCATTACTGAAAATATCTGTGAGATTCAGTATTTAATAGAATGCCAATTTTTGTCCTTGAAGAGATTAGGACCATCGACTTTCAGTATCTCTAAGCTACATTTTGAGCCAAAGGCTACTAATAAGCTTATTTAAAAAAAAAAAAAAGCTCTTATGAATTAGTTTAGCACATGATGAAAAATTATGGGGAGGCATATCAGTGCAAAGGGGAAAAACATGCAAGCAGAAACTAGGCAGCAGTGCTTCTGCTAAAGGGGTGCTTCTTTTAGAGTATAATACATACTTCCTTCATTCTGCAGAAAAAAAGCAACAGGACTGCTTAATTATGATACACCAGTAAGCAAAGAATTAATTTTCAAAGAGTATGTCTTATTATAGTAAATACAGTCTCAGGCAAAATTAGAAAGAAATACTCCCAGGTGTTAACAGGGTATTTCTGGATGATACAATTACAGGTATTATTATTATATATCATTTTCCTTTGGTACCCTTTTCTTTCCTTCCCCCGCAATCTATTAAAAAAAAACCTAAATAAAAGGAAAAAAAAGGTTCACTCATTTCTCCTTCCCTCACAACCCCTAAGCTATTCTCTGTATCATTTAGTTTTCTGTATGATGTATGTATGAAATGTATGATGTGTGAACATATCCAGGATACCTGATGACTTATTTAGATTCCACTTGTAAGTGACCTCATACAATATTTGTCTTTTACTGACATATCTCACTTAGCATAATGTTCCTGAGGTATGTCATATTATCTTAAGTGGAAAGATTGCCATTTTTCACAGCTGAGTAACAGTCTCGCATGTATATATACCACAATTTCTTTCACCACTCATCCACTGATAGACACTGAGATTGTTCTCATACCTCAGCTATTATAAATAATGCTGGGGATGTACATCTTTTTGAATAAGTGTTTTCATTTTCTTCTGATAAATACCCAAATGTAGAATTCTTGGGTCATACAGAAGTTCTGTTCTTATGAGGAACCTCCATTGGTGGCTGTACTAGTTTGCAGTGCATGAGGGTTCCCTTTTCTCCACACCCTCTCCAACACCTATTATTTCTAGTCTTTTGATAAGAATCATTTTAACAAGTGTGAGTTGATATCTCCTTGTTGTTTTGATTTGCATTTCCTTGATGAGTAGACGTTGAGCATATTTTCATGTGTCTGTTGGCCATCTGGATGTCTTTTGAAAAATGTCTATTCAGATTTTCTGCCCATTTTTTACTTGGATTGGTTATGTTTTTGTTTTGTTACTGAGTGCCACAAGTTCTTCAGATGTTTTGAGTAACAATCCCATAAGATATATGATATGCAATTGTCTCCCATTCTGTAAGTCACCTTTTCATTTTGCTGGTGGTTTCATTTGCTGTGCACAAGCTTTTTAGTGTGATGTAGTTTTACTTGTTTGTTTTCATCTTTGTTGCTTTAACTGTCAGATAAAAAAACAACAACAACAAAAAAAAATCACCAAAACCTATGTCAAGGAGCTTACTGCCTAGGTTTGCTTCTAGGGGTTTCATGGTTTCAAGTCCTATGTTTATGTCTTTAATATATTTTGAGTTCATTTTTGTGTATGGTGTAAGATAGTGATCAGTTTTATTTTTTTGCATGTGGCTGTCCAATCTTCCCAACACCATTTACTGAAGAGATTGTCCTTTCTCCATTGTACATTCCTGGTTCCTCTGTCATAAAATAATTGACCACGGATGTGTCGTTCACTTCTGGGCTCTCTTTCTGTTCCACTGATGTGTATTTGTTTTTATGTTGATACCATATTGTTTTAACTACTATTACTTTACAATATAGTTTGAAACACGGGACAGTCATGCCTCCAGCTTTGTTCTTTCTCAAGACTGCTTTGGCTATCAGGACATTTTATGGTTTCACACAAATTCTAGAATTTTTTTTTTATTCTATTTCTGTGAAAAATGCCTTTAGAATTTTGATAGGGATTGCACTGAATCTGTAGATTGGTTTGGGTAGTATAGACATTTTAACAACATTTGCTCTTCCAATCCATGAGCATGGAATGGTTTTCCATTTCTTGGTGTCATCGTTAATTTCCTTCATCAATGTCTTATAGTTTTCAATATATAGGTCTTTAAGCTCCTTAGTTAAATATCTTCCTAGGTACTTTATTCTTTTGGGTGCAATTATAAATGGGATTGTTTTCTTAAATTCTCTTGCTGAGAGTTCACTATTAGTGTATAGAAGTACCACATATTTTTGTGTACTGCTATTGTATCCTGGAACTTTAATGAATTTGGGCTTAAATGACATGTTAGATCAGATGGGCTTAACAGGTATTTACAGAACATTCCATCCAAAAGCAACAGAATACACGTTCTTTCAAAGTACACACAGAATATTTTCAAAGATAGGTCACATTAGATCACAAAGCAACTCTTAATAAATTTAAGAGGCTTGAAATCATATCAAGCATCTTTTCTAACCATAATGGTATAAAACTAGAAATTAATCACAAAAGAAAGCCTGGAAAATTCACAATTCACAATTACATTAGAGATTAAACAACAAGCTACTGAAATGGATAAAAGATGGATGGAGATGGATAAAAGAAATCAAAAGAGAAATAAAAATAATACCTTGAGACAAGTGAAAATGGAAATGGAACATACCAAAGTTTATGGAACACAGCAAAAGCAGTTCTAAGAGGGAAGTCCATGGAGATAAATGCCTACACCTCAAGAAACAAGAAGTCAAATGAACAACCTAATTTACACCTCAAAAGACTAGAAAAGGAATAAACAAGGCCCGAAATTAGTAACAGGAAGGAAAGAATAGAGCAGAAAGAAATGAAATGGAAACTAAAAAAGACAATAGAAAAAAAAAAATCAATGAAAGCTGATTCTTTTTGACAATGTGTAAATAGGCTCACCAAGGGTGGGGGGAGGTAGGGAGAGGACTCAAAATCAGAAATTTGAAAGGAAAAAAAAAAAACAAAAACAAAAGAAATTTAAGAGGGGATATTACAACTGACATGAAAGAAATACAAAGGATTGTTAATAGACTACTATGAACAATTACATGCCAATAAATTGGACAACCTGGAAGAAGCGGATAGATTCCTAGAAACCTATATCCTACTATGACTAAATGACAATGACACAGAAAATGTGAACAGGCCAATTTTTAGAAAAAAGTTTGTTCAGAGGATTCTCTTTAATTACTGATTCAAACAAAAGTCAAGGACTAGATGCCTTCACTGGTAGATTTTACCAAATATTTAAAGAAGAATTAATACTAACTCATCCTAAACTCTTCCAAAAAACAGAAGAGGAGGGAATACTTTCAAATTGATTTTAGAAAGCCACCAATATCCTGATACTAAAACAAGACCAGGATGTCACAAGAAAAGAAAATTACAGGCCAATATCTCTGACAAACACAGATGCAAAAATTCTCAACAAAATATTAGCACACCGAATTCATCAATACATTAAAAAGATCATACACCATGATCAAGTAGGATTGATTCCAGGGATACAAGGATGGTTCAACATTCAAAGTCAGTGTGATACACCACATTAAAAATAATGAATAAATATCATGTGATTGGGGCACCTGGGTGGCTCAGTGGGTTAAAGCCTCTGCCTTCATCTCAGGTCATGATCTCAGGGTCCTGGGATCCAGTCCTGAATCGGGCTCTCTGCTCAGCAGGGAGCTTGCTTCCTCCTCTGTCTCTGCCTGCCTCTCTGCCTACATGTGATCTCTGTCAAATAAATAAATCTTTTAAAAAAAAATCACATGATCATCTTAATAGATACAGAAAAGGCTTTTGACAAAATATGACATCCATTTATGATAAAAACCCCAGAAAGCAGTTAGAGAAGAAACATATATCAACATAATAAAGACCATATATGCCAAACCAATGGCTGATATCATACACAAGGGAGAAAACCTAAAATCCTGTCCTCTAAGATCAGGAATAAGAATAAGATGTTCACTCTCACTACTTTTATTCAACATGGTATTGGCAGGCCCAGCCAGAGCAATTAGGCAAGAAAAAGAAATAGAACGCATCCAAATTGGAAAAAAGTAACATTGTCACTATTTACAGAAGACATTATATATACAAAACCCTAAGGACAGAAAATGTTGGAATAAATGAAATCAGTAAAACTGCAGGATACTAAATCAATACACAAAAATCTGGTGCCCTATTTGGTTCCTTTTGTTTGTTTTTAACTTTGTCTAAAATCTTAAATTACATTTGCAATTTCGATAAAAAAGTTGGAGTTGATAAGACAGGCTACCTTTTGTCTTTCTTTTACATTTTCCATTTGTTTTTGTTCTTAAGAAACAATAAATGGAATACTGAATCCAGTTAAAGAAATAATCTAATATAGTCCTTAAACAGATTAAGGAGAATAAGACTTGGCAAACATCATCACTAGACCATAGATAGACTACATTCACGAAACTCCAAAAGAGCTAAAAGGGTAGAAAGTGTACAATGTTTTTGTAAAAATAACAATCCTAATAATGACTACAATTTATCAAGTACTTACAGTGTTCCAGGATTAGATATTCTCACTTAATCCTCATAGTACCCCAATAAAATGGATTTTATTGTTTCTATTTATAAAATAAAAAATACAGGGACTCCACTGTAGACAACTGGGAAGCATAAATGCATACACACACATGCACACACACACACTCACTCACTCCATAGATTTGCAGTGGGGATATTATACCATTCTCTCAATGTTTAAAAATTTTAATTAAAAAACTCTGGGGGTACCTGGGTGGCTCAGTTGTTAAACATCTGCATTCAGCTCAGGTCATGATCCCAGGGTCCTGGGATCAAGCCCCGCATAGGGCTCCCTGCTCAGTTGGAACCCAGCTTCTCCCTCTCCGGCTTCCCCTGTGTGTGTTCCCTCTCTGTCTCTCTGTCAAATAAATAAATAAAATCTTCAAAACAAAACCAAAAAAAACCCTCTCATTATCATTGAGCTCCTTTTTAAAAAATTTTATTTATTTATTTGACAGAGAGAGAGATCACAAGTATGCAGAGAGGCAGGCAGAGAGAGAGGGGGAAGCAGTCTCCCTGCCGAGCAGAGAGCCCGAAGTGGGGCTCGATCTCAGGACCCTGAGATCATGAGCTGAGCTGAAGGCAGAGGCTGAACCCACTAAGCCACCCAGGCACCCCATTAACTACTTTTTTAAAACTTTTAAATGCTTTTTAAAAATTTGTATGGAACCAGAAGACACCCCACATTGCTATCGAAATGTTGAAAAAGAAAACGAAAACTAGAGGCATCACGCTGCCTGATTTCAAGCTTTACTACAAAGTGGTGATCACCAAGACAGCATGGTATTCACCAAAAAACAGACAAATAGAGCAGTGGAACAGAGTAGAGAGCCCATACATGGACCCTCAACTCTATGGTCAAATAGTCTTTGACAAAGCAGGAAAAAATATACAGTGGAAAAAAGACAGTGTCTTCAACAAATGGTGCTGGGAAAATTGGACAGCTATGTGTAGAAGAATGAAACTTGACCATTCTCTTATACCACACACAAATAAACTCAAAATGGATAAAAGACCTCAATGTGAGGCAGGAATCTATCAAAATCCTAGAGGAGAACATAAGTAGTAACCTCTTCCACATCGGCCACAGCAACTTCTTTCAAGATATGTCTCCAAAGGCAAAGGAAACAAAAGCGAAAATGAACTTTTGGGACTTCATCAAGATTAAAAGCTTCTGCACGGCAAAGGAAACGGTAAACGAAACAAAGAGGCAACCCACAGAATGGGAGAAGATATTCACAAATGACACTACAGACAAAAGGGCTGATATCCAGGATCTATAAAGAACTCCTCAAACTCAACACTCAAAAAACCAGATAATGATGTGAAAAAATGGACAGAAAACATAAACAGACACATGAAAAAATGTTCATCATCCTTAGCCATCAGGGAGATTCAAATCAAAACCACATTGAGATACCACCTTACACCAGTTAGAATGGCCAAAGTTAACAAGACAGTAAACAACAAGTGTTGGAGGGGATGTGGAGAAAGGAGAACCCTCTTACACTGTTGGTGGGAATGCAAGTTGGTGCAGCCACTTTGGAAAACAGTGTGGAGATTCTTTAAAAATTAAAAATAGAGCTACCCTATGACCCTGCAAGTGCTCTACTGGGTATTTACCCCAAAGATACAGATGTAGTGAAAAGAAGGGCCATCTGTACCCCAATGTTCATAGCAGCAATGGCCGTAGTCGCCAAACTATGCAAAGAGCCAAGATGCCCTTCAAGGGATGAATGGATAAGGAAAATGTGGTCTATATATACTGTGGAGTATTATGCCTCCATCAGAGAGGATGAATACCCAGCTTACGTATCAACATGGATGGGACTGGAGATTATGCTGAGTGAAATAAGTCTAGCAGAGAGAGTCAATTATCATATGGTTTCACTTATTTGTGGAGCATAACAAATAACATGGAGGACATTGGGAGATGGAGAGGAGAAATGAGTTGGGGGATATTGGAGGGGGGAGACGAACCATGAGAGACTGTGGACTCTGAGAAACAAACTGCGGGTTTTGGAGGTGAGAGGAGTGGGGGGTTGAGTGAGCCTGGTGGTGGGTATAAAGGAGGGAATGTATTGCATGGAGCACTGGGTATGGTGCATAAACAATGAATTTTGGAACACTGAAAAAAATAAAATTTAAAAACAAATAAGTAAATAAATAACCATATATTTCTTTCAGCCCTAAACTCCAATTTTATACCAAGCTACACACCAATGCTGAGTCTGGAAATCCCACTTACGTTACAATAATAATGACTAAATCTTCTTATAATACTTAAAAGGAAAATAGTGAAGTTCTATGATTCTAGCATAAAACTTTGTTCAAATGATTAAAAATCATACATAAAGAATATTCACTGTTAACATGTTTCAAGAATGCCATGACGGGCTCCGTCAGAAGAATAATGGACAGATCCAGAAGCCAGTTTTCCAAAATACCCATGGACAGTCCTTTAGTCTTAAAGCAACCTCACCTGCAACAATAAACCTTGTTTTGGCTAAATGACCAGCCACATTATCAGGTCATTTCAAGTGACAAACATTGTGTCCGTATTCCAGCTCTTAAAGGGCAAATATCACAACCTTAATTCTATCCCTAAAAAAAAATCATTTAAGGGGTGCCTGGATGGCTCAGTTGTTAAGCGTCTGCCTTTGGCTCAGGTCATGATCCTAGGGTCCTGGGATCAAGCCCTGCGTTGGGCTCCCTGCTCTGTGGGAGGCCTCCTTCTCCCTCTGCCACTCCCCCTGCTTGTGTTGCTTCTCTCACTGTCTGTCAGATAAGTAAATAAATAAATCTTTAAGAAAATCATTTAAATGTTTTTATCAAAGAATACTGGTTCAGGGGCACCTGGGTGGCTCAGTGGGTTAAAGCCTCTGCCTTCAGCTTAGGTCATGATCCCAGGGTCCTGGGATCAAGCCCCGCATTGGGCTCTCTGCTTGGCAGGGAGCCTGCCTCCCCCTCTCTGCCTACTTGTGATTTCTGTCTGTCAAATGAATAAATAGAATCTTAAAAAAAAATAAAAATAAAAAGAATACTGGTTCAAACCTCACATAACTAAAAATACAAAATATGTTAAATTTACAAAACAATTCATTTTAAGCATCTTTTTGCTTTTTCACTATTCTCTTACACAGCCAACAAAAGGAAACTGGTTAACAAATACCAAAACAATGAAAGCATAATGGAATTCTATTTACTTTGGATTGATTCTATCTCTAAGGTTATATATTAAAACGTTCAATTCTCTAAAAATCCACTTCCTCTCCAAATAGTCATGTTGATTATAGTTATATTAGCTCATGAAGAAAAAATAAAGCAACTTTGGATCTATTCAATCCAAAGGAGTTGAAATACATCATTCAATCACTTTAAACGTCCTTAGAATCAAAGGTAGTTAATGACTTACCTACCATGAGAAGAAAAAAGCCTAAGAAATGCAAAGAAGAGATGAGCAAGAATCCCTTTTATTTTGTAGCTTAACAGACCAGTGCAGAGACAAGGAGGCAGCAGGGGGCAGCTGGCTAGCCAGAGCTCCTGAGGCCACCTCAGCCAGGGGGCTCCACTTCCATCTGTTTCCTGGCCTGGGAACTCTCAGAAGATTTCTCATATAGGATTTCACTTGAATAAAAGGATTTGGCAGGTAAAACAAAATTTAAAAGCTGTGAAAGATTATTCACTATATACATTTGTAATCCTATGTATTTGTATTATAATCCTCTGCGTATACATTTGAAATGAAGCTTGACAGAGCTCCAAACAAGAAACACACCACACAGAATAAGGCTTACCTGCCAGGGCCTGAATTAGGCCAGAGATATTTCTATTTTAACTCAAGCATTTCATTAAAAAACATTAAACACAGTCTCTGTATAACATCAGTTGGTGTCTCTCACTCTTGTCAAAGTGTTAACAGTGAAATGGAAGGATAAAATAAACAACCCTTCCCAATCCTATTCATCAAGCTTGGATAATAAAGTGCCATTATTAGATCATCATGATTCTGAACCAAATGTGAAATATCCATAAAACACAACATGGAAAGAGTAAAACTGCACATTTTTCCCTAAACTTGTTAAGGATGACCATTAAACTTCACTTTCCTCTGATAATTGTGATTTAGGTAGTAACCAAAAAAAGCATGAAAATAAATTGACTATTCTCTCTTCCTTCTCCTCATGCTTTATTTATTTATGGTGGTTGTAACTCTGCAACCAATAAAGAGTGGTAGTGAATACTGTGTGAAGGCAGCAAAGTCAACATGAACCAATAAAGGCAGGTCTTATCAGACAATAACGAAGTTATTAGCAAACCAGAGGTTACTGAGAAAGTAACACATAAATCCACGGCAAGACCTCAGATATGAATCTGTGTGTGCTGACTCCTGAATTTACCTAATATATGCTTTTAAACAGAAGACTGAATAAGCAAATCAAAATGTGTAAGTTCATTTTAAATGTCATTAACTAGCTGTCCAAATCATTATGTGATTATAACTGTCTAAATAGAAGGGAATATACTGAGAAATTTTGGAGGCAAGTCTGATGAAGCTGACTTTTTTAAAACTAAGCAAATAATCAGAACCAGTTTCATCTAAAAAATAGCCAACAGAAAAATTAAGCTTCAATTATTGTTTCTGTATATAATATGCTCTAAGTATATTTCAAAATCAGCATGTACCATGGATCACTCATTTCCTTAAAAAAATAGGAAAGCCTCTGCATGGTAAAAATTACAAAATGCTGATCAAAGAAATCAAAGACAACAAAAAGTAAGAGTGAGTTTTTTAGTAGGGTCTAGTTTTTAATGTTCAGGTAAATTCTGTTTGAACAGTATATAAATATTACCATTAAAATTCACATCTAATGGGACTATTTATTCTCCTGAGTACTCTTCTGTGATAGCTTGAAGCCTGGTGTAACAAATGTCCCGTGTGTAAACTGGGGTGCTCCACACTTCAGATTTCTGGGTTGCTAAAACTGTAATTTTCCTTATTCCAAAATTTCCTTATTCCAAAAATTTCCCTCAGTTAAACAAGTTGGTAAAAATCAAATGTAAATAAGAGAACCAACCAGTAAGCTATCCTTAAAAATCTTAATTACTTAAGATGTCTAACAGTTTTATGTTTACCTTCCCTTCTTACTTAGCTAGCTACACATCAAAAATCAGATCTACAGGATGGTATATCTGAAAGTTCTTTTATTTCTAAAGAGATTATTTCTTTACCAACTACAAGGGTAACATTCTTGAAAATCACAAGAGTCTAAGAATCTTCAGTTATAGAACTCAAAAGCTAATGAGAAAAATAGGATTGGTTACAATTAAATTCATAAGACAAAAAGCACAACTGCCTTTATGGTTGAGATGTGATATTTATGTTTTACTGTAAAGATGGAACATTAAACAAAAATAAAGAAATTATTGTTGGGGCGCCTGGGTGGCTCAGTGGGTTAAGCCTCTGCCTTCGGCTCAGGTCATGATCTCAGGGTCCTGGGATCGAGCCCCACATGGGGCTCTCTGCTCAGCGGGGAGCCTGCTTCCTTGTCTCTCTCTGCCTGCCTCTCTGCCTACTTGTGATCTCTCTCTCTCTGTCAAATAAATAAATAAAATATTTTAAAAAATTATGGTTTACAAATCTTCAATGGTCAGAGGGCACCTGAGTGACTTAGTGAGTTATGTATCTGACTTTGGCTCAGGTCATGATCTTGGAATCTTGGGATCCACCGCCCCTCCCCATCCCCGTTAGACTCCTAGGTAGAGTCTAATTTCTCTCCCATTGAAAGTAGTCGGGATCTAGTGGCTCACTTCTAATGAATAATACAGAAGTAATGGTAAGTGATTTCTGAAACTAGGTAATAAAAGACAGTACAGCACCTTCCTCACTCATGTTCATGGACTGATTACTCTGTGAGAAGATAACCTCCATGTTGTAAAGACACTCAAGCATCTCCATGGGGCATGTGGGATTCTCCTGTCAGCCACGTGAGAAAGCCATCCTCAAAGTGGGTTTTCCAGCCCAAGTCAAGCCTTTATTTATTTATTTATTTATTTTAAAGATTTTATTTGTCAAGTAGAGAGAGAAAATGCACAAGCAGGGGGAGTGGCAGGCAGAGGAAGAAGCATGCTCCCCACTGAGCAGGGAGCCTGATGCGGGGCTCGATCCCAGGACTCCAGGATCATGACCTGAGCCAAAGGCAAACACTTAACAACTAAGCCACGTAGGCATCCCCCAGTCAAGCTTTTAGATGACTGTCCTCCTGGCCAGTATCTTGAGGGTAACCCTCATAAGAGATCCTAAGCCAGAGCAACCTGCTTCCACTGCTCTTGAATTCTGGACCCAGAGAAACCATGAGATATAAATGTTTGTGTATATAACAAGCATTTCAATAAGCAGGTCTTCCAGAGTGGAATACAAAATAACACGTCTTACAATCAATGAAGTCTTAGAGTCAATAAAATGGAGCAATTTCCATTTACCACCTATTGCTTATAAGCTGATTGGTTTGCTCCATTGCACTGAACACAGAAATCCACACTCCTCACTTTCTTCTCTGCTGCCTCTCCGCCTAGAACACAACCTCCACAACCTCCTCTGCTTCCTACTGTAACCTCCCTCAAATTATATACCTCACCCCATACAGTGTGTCATTATATCCAGGACCTATCTGTATCACACTTGGTACCACTATCTATTTCTTTATTGAAGTAATGCAGTAATGTATATTAATCATTTTTGAATGTTATTTTTTCCTATTCAATAAATTCAAGATGTAGAGTTGCAATATCAAAGGGCTTATCAATCTCAAAAAAAGTTTTTTCTAAGACTAAAGGTAAGCTTTTTGTAGTTGTCAAATGGTAATCTTTTTAAAATATTTTTTAATTTATTTATTTGACAGATAGAGATCACAAGTAGGCAAAGAGGCAGGCAGAGAGAGACAGAGAGGAGGAAGCAGGCTCCCCACTGAGCAGAGAGCCCGATGTGGGGCTCGATCCGAGAACCCTGAGACCATGACCTGAGCCAAAGGCAGAGGCTTTAACCCACTGAGCCACCCAGGTGCCCCTGTCAAATGGAAATTTTCACAACAGCATTATAGTTCTGTCAATAACTTCCAGCCAAAAGAGGTGTCTATGGTCATTTCTTTTGGCACATGTATCAATACCCTCCCTCTTTCAGATTGTTCTCAACTTTTTTTTTTGTTCTCAGCTTTTTAAAATTGTATTTTTAAATACATTTATGCAATTTATATAAATGTCTCAAAACTCACACACTTAAATTTGTTCGCATCCTAATGCTTTTATTTATGCTATTTTTATACTTTTCATTTTTTGTTCTGTCTCTCCTTTTGTCTTTGCTCATAAGTATTACCTTATACCCTTCCTTCAACCCCTGTCCAAGAAACATACTAAGGCTATGCTTCTCCATGTTTATCAACAGATGTGAATTTTCACACATACACACTAAATTATGTATATATAGACTTTTCTTTTATAAAAATAGAATTATGTAATTGGAAATTTTTGCATCTTGCCTTACCCCTCTCTCAATTATACCTCAATGAAATTCCATGGCAACTAACACAGCTAATTCTTTTTTTTTTCCCCAAAGTGGGTTAATATTCTATGACACAGATATGCCATAATATATGATACTATTCATCTATAGATAGGCATTTACTTTGTGTTGTAGTTTTCTGCCTATAGCAGGTGCTGCATTAAATGTCTATGTATGTGTACACACACACACACACAAATATTTTTCACATATATATTTCACATATACATAGTTCAAGTTTCTATGGGAGAGAGTCATAGTTGGAGCTGCAGAATTAAAGAGAGATGTACTTTTTATGTTAAAGGATTACCAGGTTACTTTCCAAAGAAAACCTAATAGTTCCCTTTTCTGCTAATAATATCAGATTATCCCATGTCCTCTGCTTCCAGTAGCAATAGCTATTAGTTTCATTTTTGTCACTCTACTAAATATAATACGGCATCTTGCTATGTTAACATACATTCCTCAGCTACAGTGAATATGAGTACTTTTTCATATATTTGAGGTTTACTGGAATTTGTACTCTTCTAAAATGCTTATTTTTAGTTTGGCAAATTTTTTAATTTACCTTTTATATTATTTTTATTTATATTTATTTATTTATATATTATAAATATAAATTATTTATATTTATTTTTTATATTTATATTTATTTATATTTATGGCTTTTGTTTATCTTATATACGTAAGAGTTCTATTTATATTATAGATAAAACCTTTTATCTATCATCTCTTTATACTTATTATTCGAAATCTGTTTTTCTTTGAAAACTGTTTATGATACGTCCAACTATAGAAATTTACTAGATTTTTGACATAATCAAAATGCCTATCTTTTGAATCTGGGTTTCCAATCCCTAGTTAAGATGGACTTTCCCTCTATATTCACATATATCCTAACTGTCTTCAAAGATTTTTATTCTTTACATTTTTGTCTTTAAACATTTGGAAATATTACCACATGTGATATAAGGGTTCAATATTATTACAGTCTTTACGGGTAAGAAATATCTTATACATAATTAATCAGCAGTGTTGGAAAGTAGGTTAAGTGTAAATTTCCTTATTAAATGATTTATGGAATAAGGTCTAAAAAAGGCAAATATATATGATATACATACCCATCAAACTTATAAATTACTGACTAATTCACTTTAGCAAACATATGGCCTCAACTTAAAAATTTGCCTAAATCAAGTGAAATGTTCTCATAAATTTGAAGTCCCAAAACCCAATGCAAGACCGATGTTAGTGCAATAATAAATCAATACAAATTAAACAATTCAATATACAATCATAGAACATCTATAAGGAAAAAGTAATTTTTAAATTAAATTCAAAGCGTTTTAAGCACCTAATGCCCACCTATGGCACACAGTATTCCATGAACAAGTCTAGGTTACCGTTACCATTATATTAAAGAGAGACAATCCAGTATTTTGGCTCAGAATGGCTATTAGAAATAGAGTTTTCCAAAGTCTTAATGACTTGAGATTTTTTCTAATGCTCAAATGTGGCAGATAAGCTCAAGATATTAGGTTGCTTCTAATATTTCTATATTACTATATTTTTCATTATATTCCTACTTCTACTCATAAAATATAATTCTGCATTACTTAGTCCACTGTAAAACATTCTAAGTAACTTGCCCATTTTTTTGGTTCTAGGTTTTTCTGCTCTTCCAGACGGTTCCCTAAACTGTGTGGTACCAGCCAAATCCCAATGTAAAATGGCCTGTAACAACAGTAGGCAGGAGAGGAGCGTTACACTGGCCAGCATTCATCAGGATTCCTCAGCTTGATAGCTAACAGCTGCTCCTTCCACACCAGCACAATAAAGAATTCTACAACCTAGCTGGGTTTTTTTTTTTCCTCTTAGAAACATCACTTTTGATCTCCATGCAATTTATTATCAGAGATGACATTTTTGCCTGCAGCTGTTTTTCAATGAACTCCTGATGTGCGTGCATCCACACACATCTCCAGCTCAATCCCCAACGTCCCTTTCTGAATTCCAAGAGCTTGCATAGTCACCACCACACAATGTACTATACAGATCAGGCAGTTCTTGTGCCGGATTGAATCTCAAAACAGGTTAAAAACTCTCCAGGGCAGGGCCTTCCTTCTATGCCTCTCAGACCCCCTTCAAGCATCTTACACAGCACTGGTAAATCTCAGATGCTAAGTAAATCCTCCCTGATTGATTTACAACGCACACTACCAGACTTTAAATCCCTCCAAGGCAAGGGCCTCATCTTTTCTGTAATCCCAGCAATCTGCCAGATTCCCAGTTGATGACTCATTCATTTATTAGTTTAATAAGCATTTTGAACCATTACTAATTCTCAACACTGGACAAGAGGCTTAAGGACTTTATGATGACAGACCCTAAGAATATTTCCTTTCCAAAAAAGGTTTGGTTTGCTTGCTTTAAATCAGGAAGATAAATTTCCTCTGAAAGCAGTTTCCTTCATTAAGAATTTGCTAATAATGCACGCCTTGTCACACTTTTCCACATAAAGCTTACCTACTGAAAACGTTTCAAATGAGAATGTTCTAATTAAAACAAATGAAAGTCAGTCTTTAATCTAGAAATGAAAACAAATACTAAGAATACTAAAGTATGGGAGGCGTCAAGATGGCGGAGGAGTAGCAGGCTGAGATGACATCAGGTGGCAGGAGTTCAGTTAGACAGTTATCAAACCATTCTGAACACCTACAAACACAACAGGAGACCAAAGAGAAGAGCAGCAATACAAGAAACAGGAAATCAACCACCTTCTGAAAGGTAAGACCCGCGGAGAAGTGAATCCCAGGTGACGGGAAGACAGACCACGGCGGGAGGGGCCAGCTCCTGGCAAGCTGCAGAGGAACGGAGCACAAAATCTGAACTTTTGGAAGTCTGCTCCACTGAGGGACATTTCTCTAGAGGCTAAGTGGGGGTGGATCCCTCGCGGGAACAGTGTGGTCTCAGATCCCAAGAAGTCACAGAAGGATTGGGGATGTCTGAGTGTACCAGAGCTCACAGGTATCAGAGCAGGGAAGCCGGCTACAGAGTCGGAGCCCAGGAGTGACCGCTCAGCTCAGGGTTACCGCAGCACGGGCCACTGCTCTTTGAGCAGGGACCCCACAAGTGGCAGATCCGGGGAGACCCACGGTCATCCGCTGGAAGAGCAGAGCAGCAGGAATCTGCTGGTTTTGGAGACTCCAAACAGGGTTCTAGGCCAGAGACAGAAATGCACAGTCACAGGCCGGGTGAGCCCGAGTGCAGCCAGAGACCAGGGAGATGGGAGTGACTGAGCACTTTTCTCCGAAGGCGCACTGAGGAGTGGGGTCACGAGCTCTCGGCTGCTCCGGACCAGGATTAGGAGGCCGCCATTTTCATTCCCATCCTCCAGAGCTCTACCGAAAGCGTGCAGACAACAAAAGCTCCAAGAGCGAACCCGAGCAGGTAACTTAGCCCGGCCCCTGGCAAGGGCGGCACAATTCCACCTCCAGCAAGACATTTGAGAATCACTACAACAGGCCCCTACCTCAGAAGATCAGAAAGGACATCCAGCCAAGACCAAGCTCACTGATCAAGGAGAACAGCACAATTTCAGAGGGGAAAGCAAAATACGGAATTCATGGCTTTCTCCCCATGACTCTTTAGTCTTGCAAAGTTACTTAAATTTTTTAAATTTTATTTTCTTCTTATTCTAATTTTTTTAACTTTTCCTCCTTCCTCTTTTAACGTTTTTTAACTAGTTTATCTTAACAATACCTTTCTAAAAAAAAATCTTTTTAAACCTTCATTATTATAGTCATATTTTATCCGTCATTGTATCTAACTTTACTTTATGTATACATATAGGGTTTTTTCTTAAAAAAATTTTTGGAATACAATCTATTCTAATAGATCAAAATATACCGTAAAAAGGGGTGACTGGGTGGCTCAGTTGGTTAAGCGACTGCCTTTGGCTCAGGTCATGATCCCGGAGTCCCGGGATCGAGTCCCACATCTGCTCCCAGCTCCATGGTAAGTTTGCTTCTCCCTCTGACCTTCTCCCCTCTCATGCTCTCTCTCAACTCTCTTACTCTGAAATAAATAAAATCTTAAAATATATATATATATATATATATATATATATATATATATACCATAAATCTAGCACAGGCCTTGTTCTAGTCTCTAGCCTGAGCAAATTCTCTCCACTTTCTTTTTCTTTCCAGCCAAATTATCAATTCCTTTTTTAGAATTTAAAATTCTCATCTTTAGAGTCACATTCCATCCCTTCATCGTGTTTACCCTTATTTTTGTATATATATAAGGTTTTTGTTCTTTAAAATTTTGGGAGATAGTTTCATCTAAGAGACCAAAATACACCCAAAATCAAGTGGGTGGCTCTGTTCTATTCATCAGTCTAATATATAGGTGTTTGGTTTTTTTAAATTTAAAAAATAAATTTTTTTTTTAACTTTTTACCCCCTTCTACTCCTCCCGATGTGGGGTCTCTTCTGATTTGGTTAGCGTGCATTCTTCTGGGGTCTTTGCCACCCTTTTACTATTTTATTCTCTTGTTCATATATTCTTATCTGGATAAAATGACAAGGCAGAAAAACTCACCACAAAAAAAAAGAACAAGAGACAGTACCAAAGGTTAGGGATGTAATCAATATGCACATTGGTAATATGTCAGATCGAGAGTTCAGAATGACAATTCTCAAGGTGCTAGCTGGGCTCAAAAAAGGCACAGAAGATACTATAGAAACCTGTCTGGAGAAATAAAAGCCCTTTCTGGAGAAATAAAAGAACAAAAATCTAACCAAGCTGAAATAAAAAAAAGCTACTAATGAGGTGCAATAAAAAATGGAGGTTCTTACTGCTAGGATAAATGAGGCAAAAGAGAGAATTAGTGAAACAGAAGACCAGAGCAAAAGAGAGACAAACAACTACTGGACCATGAGGGGAGAATTCGAGAGATAAGTGATACTATAAGACGAAACAATATTAGAATAATTGGGATTCCAGAAAAAGAAGAAAGAGAGAGGGGGGCAGAAGGCATGTTGGAGCGAACTGTTGTAGAAAATTTCCCTAATATGGCAAAGGGAACAAACATCAAAATCCAGAAGGCACAGAGAACCCCCTCAAAGTCAATAAAAATAGGTCCACATCCTGTCGGCTAATAGTAAAACTTACAAGTCTTAGTGACAAAGAGAATATCCTGAAAGCATCCCGGGACAAGGAGTTTGTAACATACAATGGTAAAAATACCAGATTGGCAGCAGACTTATCCAAAGAGACGTGGCAGGCCAGAAGGAACTGGCATGATATATTCAGAACATTAAATGAGAAAAACATGCAGCCAAGAATACTATATCCTGCTAGGCTATCACTGAAAATAGAAGGAGAGATAAAGAGCTTCCAGGACAAACAAAAACTAAAAGAATTTGTAAACACCAAACCAGTCCTACAGGAAATACTGAAAGGGGTCTTTTAAGCAAAGAGAGAGCCTAAAAGTAGTAGACCAGAAAGGAACAGACACAATATACAGTAATAGTCACCTTACAGGCGATACAATGGCACTAAATTCATATCTTTCAATAGTTACCCTGAATGTAAAGGGGCTGAATGCTCCAATCAAAACACACAGGGTATCAGAATGGTTAAAAAAAAAAAAAAAAACCATCAAGATGCTATCTACAAGAAACTCATTTTAGACCCAAAGACACCTCCAGATGTAAAGTGAGGGGGTGGAAAACCATTTACCATGCTAATGGACATCAAAAGAGAGCTGGGATGACAATCCTTATTTTAGATCAATTATACTTTAAGCCAAAGACTATAATAAGAGATGAGGAAGGACACTATATCATACTCAAAGAGTCTGTCCAACAAGATCTAACAATTTTAAATATCTATGACCCTAACATGGGAGCAGCCAACTATATAAACCAATTAATAACAAAATCAAAGAAATACATCGACAATAATACAATAATAGTAGGGGACTTTAACACTCCCCTCACTGAAATGGACAGATCATCCAAGCAAAAGATCAAGGTAATAAAGGCCTTAGATAAACACTGGACCAGACGGACATCACAGATATATTCAGAACATTCCACCCCAAAGCAACGGAATACACATTCTTCTCTAGTGCACATGGAACATTCTCTAGAATAGATCACATCCTGGGTCACGAATCAGGTCTCAACTGGTACCAAAAGATTGGGATCATTTCTGGCATATTTCTAGACCACAATGCTCTGAAACTAGAACTCAATCACAGGAGGAAAGTTGGAAAGAACTCAAATACATGGAGGCTAAAGAGCATCCTACTAAAGAATGAATGGGTCAACAAGGAAATGAGAGAAGAATTGAAAAAAATCATGGAAACAAATGATAATGAAAACACAACTGTTCAGAATCTGTGGGACACAGCAAAAACAGTCCTAAGAGGAAAATATATAGCTATATAAGCCTTTCTCAAGAAACAAGAAAGGTCTCAAATACACAACCTAACCCTACACGTAAAGGAGCTGGAGAGAGAACAACAAAGAAAGCCTAAACCCAGCAGGAGAAGAGAAATCATAAAGATCAGAGCAGAAATCAATGAAATAGAAACTAAAAAAACAGAAGAACAAATCAATGAAACTAGGAGCTGGTTCTTTGAAAGAATTAATAAGATTGATAAACCCATGGCCAGACTTATCAAAAAGAAATGAGAAACAACCCAAATTAATAAAATCATGAATGAAAGAGGAGAGATCACAACCAACACCAAAGAAATACAAACAATTATAATAACATATTATGAGCAACTATACACCAGCAAATTGGACAATCTGGAAGAAATGGATGCATTCCTAGAGATGTTTAAACTACCAAAACTGAGCCACGAAAAAATAGAAAACCTGAACCGACCCATAACCACTGAGGAGATTGAAACAGTCATCAAAAATCTCCCAACAAACAAGAGCCCAGGGCCAGATGGCTTCCTAGGGGAATTCTACCAAACATTTAAAAAAGAATTAATTCCTATTCTCCTGAAACTGTTCCAAAAAATAGAAATGGAAGAAACACTTCCAAACTCATTTTATGAGGCCAGCATCACCTTGATCCCACAACCAAAGACCCCACCAAAAAGGAGAATTACAGACCAATATCCTTGATGAACACAGATGCAAAAATTCTCACCAAAATTCTAGCCAATAGGATCCAACAGTACATTAAAAGGATTATTCACCACGACAAAGTGGGATTTATTCCAGGGCTGCAAGGTTGGTTCAACATCCGCAAATCAATGTGATACAATACATTAATAAAAGAAAGAACAAGAACCATATGATACTCTCAATAGATGCTGAAAAATCATTTGACAAAGTACAGCATCCTTCCTTGATCAAAACTATTCAAAAGGTAAGGACAGAGGGTACATACCTAAATATCATCAAAGCCATCTATGAAAAACCCACAGCAATGGAGAAAAACTGAGAGCTTTTCCGCTAAGGTCAGGAACATGGCAGGGATGTTCATCACCATCACTGCTATTCAACATAGTACTAGAAGTCCTAGCCTCAGCAATCAGACAACAAAAAGAAATTAAAGGCATCCAAATCGGCAAAGAAGAAGTTAAACTGTCACTCTTTGTAGATGATAGGGTACTTTATGTGAAAAACCCAAAGACTCCACTCCAAATCTGGTAGAACTTGTACAGGAATTCAATAAAGTGTCAGGATATAAAATCAATGCACAGAAATGAGTTGCATTTCTACAGACCAACAACAAGACAGAAGAAAGAGAAATTAAGGAGTCAATCCCATTTACAACTGCACCCAAAACCATAAGATACCTAGGAATAATCCTAACCCAAGAGGCAAAGAATCTATACTCAGAAAACTATAAAGTACTCATGAAAGAAATTGAGGAAGACACGAAGAAATGGAAAAATGTTCCATGCTCATGGATTAGAAGAACAAATATTGTGAAAATGTCTATGCTACCTAAAGCAATCTACACGTTTAATGCATTCCCTATCAAAATACCATCTTTTTTTTTCAAAGAAATGGAACAAATAATCCTAAAATTTATATGGAACCAGAAAAGACCTCAAATAGCCAGAAGAATGTTGAAAAAGAAACCCAAGGTTGGTGGCATCACAATTCCAGACTTCAAGCTCTATTTCAAAGCTGTCATCATCAAGACAGTATGTTACTGCCACAAAAACAGAAACATAGATCAATGGAACAGAATAGAGAGCCCAGAAATAGACCCTCAACTCTATGGTCAACTAATCTTTGACAAAGCAGGAAAGAATGTCCAACGGAAAAAAGACATTCTCTTCAACAAATGGTGTTGGGAAACCTGGACAGCCACAGGCAGAAAAATGAAACCGGACCATTTCTTTACACTACACACAGCAACAGACTCAAAATGGATGAAAGACCTCAAAGTGAGACAGGAATCCATCAAAATCCTTGAGGAGAATACAGGTAGCAACCTCTTCAACCTCAGCTGCAGCAACTTCTTCCTAGAAACACAGTCAAAGGCAAGGGAAGCAGGGACAAAAATGAACTATTGGTGAACTATTTCATCAAGATCAAAAGCTTTTGCACAGCAAAGGAAACAGTGAACAAAACCAAAAGACAACTGACAGAATGGGAGGAGATATTTGCAAACAACTTATCAGATAAAGGGCTAGTATCCAAAATCTATAAAGAACTTATCAAACGCAACACCCAAAGAACAAATTAATCCAATCAAGAAATGGGCAGAGGACATGAAAGACATTTCCGCAAAGACTTCCAGATGGCCAACAGACACATGAAAAAGTGCTCCACATCACTTGGCATCAGGGAAATACAAATCAAAACCACAATGAGATAACCACCTCACACCAGTCAGAATGGCTAAAATTAACAAGTCAGGAAATGACAGATGCTGGCGAGGATGTGGAGAAAGGGGAACCCTCCTACACTGTTGGTGGGAATGCAAGCTGGTGCAGCCACTCTGGAAAATAGCATGAAGGTTCCTCAAAAACTTGAAAATAGAGCTACCCTACGACCTAGCAATCGTACTACTGGGTATTTACCCTAAGGATACAAATGTAGTGATCTGAAGGGGCATGTGCACCCAAATGTTTAATAGCAGCAATATCCACAATAGTCAAACTATGGAAAGAACCTAGATGTCTATCAACAGATGAATGGATAAAGAAGATGTGGTATATATATACAATGGAATACTATGCAGCCATCAAAAGAAATGAAATCTTGCCATTTGCAATGATGTGGATGGAACTAGAGGGTATTACGCTGAGCAAAATAAGTCAATCAGAGAAAGACAATATCATATGATCTCCCTGATATGAGGAAGTTGAAAGGCAAAGTGGGGGGTTGGGGTGTAGGGAAGGAAAAAGTGAAACTAGATGGGATCGGGAGGGAGACAAACCATAAGAGACTCTTAATCTCACAAAACAAACTGAGGGTTGCCAGGGGAGGTGGGTAGGGAGAGGGTGGTTGGTTTATGGACATTGGGGAGGGAATGTGCTATGGTGAGTGCTGTGAAGTGTGTAAGCCTGACGATTCACAGACCTGTACCCCTGGGGCTAATAATACATTATATGTTAATTTAAAAAAAAAAGAATAGTAAAGTACACTAAAAAATGATAAGTTACATTTGTGTCTAGCCTCTTAAGTGTGTCACTTTATGACAGTTTTATTTTTTTCTATTCAAAACATTTCATTTTGTGCAGCATAAAGTTTCTAAACTTTCTAAGGCAGATGTACAGAGAAAACGGTGCCACAAATGTTAAAGAAAATTACGATTAAAAAGCTGGATAGTAAATAAGAAACTTTCACTCAAACATCAAGCCCATTAGGCAGACGAGGGGAGTTGTGCTCACAAACGGAACACTAAAAAGCTATATTCTCACTGGTTAAAAAAAAGAGAGCGAGCGAGCGAGAGAGATGCTGTAGGAGTACAGCAGAACGAGAGAGATCATACAGAGCTAAAACCTAAGTCCTACCAAGGCTGTTAGCTCAGAAGCAAGTAATAGTGCTGGGGGGGTGGGGTGGGGGGAGAAAACATGTTGTAACACCTAAAAATTGTCACAAACTGTTAAAAACTCCCAGGCAAATTCTTGAGGCCAACCTCCAAAGAATCTGAAATGCTAGAGTTGGGACCTGTCAAGTAACTCTGATGCATGTTAAATTTCAGAATCACCAGCCCAAACCACATGAATAAATCCAGAAGTAAAGATGACATGTGAGACAAATTTTGGTATAATTAAAGCTCATAAGAAAAGGGAACATCCTAATCAAGACAAATATTAGAAGTTATTAGAATAAAGATTAGAAGATATTAACTTACACCTTAATGTCTATTATTTTTTGTAACCACTGAGATATAACTCCCCTACCATCAAGGTAATACTGTTAAAGAATTTAATGGTTTTAGAATATACAGAGAGTTGTGTAACCATCATTGGCATCAATTTTAGAATATTTTCATCCCTCTAAAAAGAAACGCCATTCCTTTCACGTAATTCTCCCCTAAATTCCCATACCTTAGCCCTAACCATCCACTAATATATATTTAGTTTCTATAGATTTACCTGTTCTGGACATTATGAAACTATGTAATACGTGGTCTTTCGTGTCAGATTCTTTCGTTTAGCATACTGCTTTCAAGGTTCATCCACGCTGGAGCAGACATCAGTATTTTATTCCTTCTTATGGCTCCACATTTTCCCAGGGTATGGACAGAGCACTTTTTTCCCATTCATGTTAATGACCATTAGGACTGTTTCCATCTTTTGGCTAGTCTGAATAATTGTGCTATGAACAGTCATATACAGGTTTTGTGTGGACATGTGTTTTCAGAGGTCTTGGGGATACACCTTAGAGTTGAACTGCTGGGTCAAATGGTGACTCTGTTTTTAACGGTTGAATGAACTAACAGTATCTTCTGAACTAACTGCACTGTGTCTACGAGACCAGACTTGCTTCCAGGTGGCACAAGTAACCTATCTGAGCTGTCAAAATCATACTTGGGTTAGTTGTTTAAATGTAAAAAGCAATGACTCTAAGTCAACTTTCCATCACCTGCAATATTAACTTAGCACTTTCACTGTACATAAGGTAATCAGAAATACAGTGATATACATAACGAAGAACTCATCTGCTTTCTACTTTTTAAGTTCTTTAAAATACTATATACTCTACAAGGATAATTTTCCTTGGCATACAATATATAGACCTCTCATGTTACCAAGGACTCTGAAAGGCAACATCATGTTATGTGGGAAAAAAAAAAAAAAACAAAAAACAAAACTGGGTGCTAGATCTTAGAAATCTAGAAAAAGAGAAGAAACTGAGTTTACGTGCCTACAAAAAAAAAAAGTGCAGGACAATGTCAGATATAATAGATAGGAGACATCAGACTCATTTTCCTCAAATGGGTAATGTAGGCCCTGAGAGACCAATAATCAAATTGGCATAGAGAAGCAGCAGCAGGCTGACATACCGACAGGAAGGCAAGCCAACAGGCAGTCAGGAGGAAAAGCAGACAGACGGACAAATAATAGAGATTCTATCATCTCTAATGGTCCACGACATGAAAGGCGCTACATGAACATCTTTAAGAGGTAAAAGTCAAAGATCTTACCCTCAAAAAGTTAAAAGTCTCCTTGTGAAGACAGCACATGTAAGAGTGAGGAGAGTAGAGAAAGGTTAAATACAGAAGCCTACAAACCTCAGGACCAGGAACTTGATCCTGTGGGCAATGGCGACACCTGCAAAGCTTCGGCAAACAGAATAAATGAATCTAAAGATGGTATACAGCAGAGAGACAAACTGAAAATCACCACAGGAAGGCAGATAATTCCCGGACCAACCGCAGCTAAGCAGGTCAGGACTAGTACCTACCGGAGATTAGCTGGGGGCAAGAAAGAGCAATGGCGGAGAATAAGGCAACACTGTAATAAGAAAGTCGGCATCACTTGACATACATCTGCAAGGTTGAAAGAAAGAAGGGCGGTGGTTAAGGAAGGCTTCTAAGAGTGAGCCTAACTTAGTGAAAATCATGGAAGTTCTGATTTTAAGACAAAGATGAGGTGGTTCCAAATGTGCTAAGAGACAAATACAGAAATTTCCAGTGGAAAGCATATTTCAGGCCAAAAATAATAAGAGCTAGCATCAGTTGAGCTATTTGAAAACAAATCTAATCCAGCAGTGAAAGTTAACAGCTAAAACAATCCTATTACATGTACTTTCCCCTGGAAAAACATCCATACCGTTTAATTAAAATTATCTATTGCTGTTCCCCAAGCACAGTTGTAAAGCAAAATTGGGGAGGAGAGGATATATTTAAAAAGCACTGCCTTATGTGTCGGCTGGAGGTGGCAAAGGAGTTGGAAGCAGAGAAATACTGAAGGGAAAAATAAATACAGCCTCCATTTCTGACATTCACTTGCCCACTTAAAACCTTGATTCTTTCTTATGGTCACTGTCCGTGCTGTGCTAATGAATTTAAATCTCAGGAAAAGTCCCGGGACTTTATTTGCTTCTATATAATCCTTATCTCCAAAAGCTCAAAGGAACATTTGTTCACTCATCCTTGTAGAATCTGTACAGAAAAAAAGCCATTTCCCTGAGAAAATAAAGTAAAGAGAAACAAAGGAATTTTTGAAATTGGAAAATGTTCTCCAACTCATCCAGACACAGGAATTTTTTTAATTTGCATTTCTCCCTTTATAATATTAGTTATCTACAGACCTGTTTACTAAATAATCCTGGGTAAAAATAGGTCTCCCAACTCTTTAATTTCCTTCAGTAATACTGACAGGGTAGTTTTTATTTATTGAAGAAAGTTTCCAATACCTACTTAAAAAATTAAAAGCACCATCATCATCTATTATATCAAAGGCACCAAAGATCTCAATCATTCCAAATAACAAGCATAGTAAATAAAAATGGGCAAGAATCATGCATATTTAAAGAAACCAATTGGAAAAACAACCAATTTCATTAATTAATTTTAAAAATTGCATCTTTTTACTGATGTTATATAAGATGAAAACAAGTAGTAAACACGGTTTAGTTTGTTTTGGAGCAGTGTTTCCTCATTTTTACTTAAGATACCAAAGCTGAAAACGCAGTTTGGAAAGGTCAAATGAAATAAAGATGTTGACAGCAACCAATTAATCAAGCAATATAATAACCTCCTAGTCTGATGAACCAAACATCAATCTGACACAGGTTAAGGCTGTCTTGACACATCAAAGAAAGAAAAAGAATACAAGTATAGCAAAAAGTTCACCAATAAACGTTCTCTTATATACATTTTTAAGTTCATTTAATTTTAACATTTTTTATTCCATAGTTGTAAATAACTTCTTTTATTTAGTTCTGTAATGTTTCTTCACTTATTGTGCTGACATATTTATTGGTTTGCCTTAGGTTACAGAACTATTTGGTATCATTCATTAAACTAAAAGAACAGAGGTAAGTAACCATTTTTACCTTAAAGATACTACTTAAATTTACTAAAGTGACACTATCCATGTATCACAAGGAATACATTGTCTTTTACTTTTGATTCAAAACAATATAAAACAGGTGAAATTACAGTTAGTTCACTGTTCAAAATTTAAAAAGAAAAACAGACACCGTCAACAACTGAATGGCAATACAAAACTGTTTAGGAGAAACCCAAAAGGCTCAGAAGGCACTAGTAGATTTTAAATTAATTCTAAAGTTGAAATGCTAATGAAGTTGTTATCTATACCACACTGATACAGAAATATTAATACATAAATACTTCAGATTGCTCCAGTGTTTAACGAGTATTAAAAATCTTCATATAAAATAATTAGTGACTGTTCCTGACATAGTAAGAACCATAGAGTAAATATAACTGAAACTCACTTTAATGGCAAAGGATCTCCAAGTACCAAGACCAACAACATTTAAGATATGGAGTCTCATTAGTGGAGAGAGAAAAGAAACAGGAGAATGGACAGAATCTTTACCAAGCTGTTTTCATACTGATTAGGAGTTTGACATTTAGGATTCACAACTTCTCATAGGTTAGCAGAAAAAATTTCTAGTTTGCTGAGATTCACAGTTCATCAAAATTTGCCATAACTAGGGCTGATTTTTGTTTTTGTTTTTGACAAGAAACACAAGTGTTATAAGGCTCAATCTTCCTTCCAGAAACGTATATGTCAGTTGAGGCTAATAAAGAATAAAATATACACATTTATACCACAACCTCAGAGTTTTGTTAAACTGAATGAATGGTAATGCCTCAGCTTACTGTAGAAGGCCTCAGGATTACACTAGCTATAATAGTGCATAGCTGTGTGCTTATGGAGAGTTAACAGATGTCATAGACATGATAGAAAAACCATTTTCTGCAAGTAGAACCTCCAAACCATTTTATACCACATTTAACTAAACATATGTAATGTCTTTAACATTGTTAAGTATGAAAGGAGAACGTTCTATTTACACCCCCCCCCAAAAAAAAGTTTGCATATGTTTTCTGTTTTTCTCCCGTGGAGAAAGGAGTGCTGTGTTTGTTTATTTGTTTGTTTAAGATTTTATTTACTTTAAGAGAGAGAGAGAGCGCACAAGCCAGGGAAGAGGCAGAGGAGGAAGAAGCAAACTCCCCACTGAGCACGGAGCCAGATGCAGGGCTGGATCCCAGGACCCTGAGATCATGACGAGAGCTGAAAGCAGAGGCTTAACAAACTGAGCCACCCGGGCACCCCCACGATTGTGGTTTCTTTAAAACCCAAAAAGCAGATATATCTTGATTTGTTACACTCTGAGAACATAAACAATTCACACCCTCTGCAAGAAAATATTAGGAAGTTATTAAAGATGCTTATAATTCTGTTACAGTTGGGAAAAAATGCTGGTTTTAGACTAACTTGTAACTTCACATATTATATTTTTGCTTTGTTATCTAAGACAAGATATAAAAGGGCACACATGGTATGCAAGTTATTATGAAGGCCTCTGCTAAAAAATGTCCCTTAAAAACTCACAACAATGTTCCATGTGTAACATCATGACAACCGACAATATTCCTACACCATTTCCAACAATGAGAGGTGATATTTTATTCACTCAGTAAGAGTTTTGGGACATAGTACTCAGAGGCCTCTTGAATGTCTTGATTAAAAGCGTAGTTTCTAAAGGACATCTTCGATTTAGTAATCATTGATATTAGTAAAACTAAAAGGTAAGGAAAAACAAAACTAATAGTCCTAGCTACAAAATCAAAGCAAAGGAGAATCAGGTGAATTTTAACATATGGCCATGGATAAACCATATGGATAAGTGAAAACAACTCTATTGAGTTAAATAAATATATAGTTGTTGAAGGCACATTTTTATTTCTCAACATCCCTAAATTCTCTATGTACATTCATATCTACACGAAATTTTAGTTTATATTTTTTTCCTCCCTCCAATGTGACAAATCCAGCCTATTTCCAGCCAGTACAAAGATACTGCCTCTTTTATTATTTCTACAATATTCTATATGCTACTGAACAGGAAGAATCATGTGAATCATGAATGAGTGCCAGTGGAATCATGAATGAGTGCCAGTGGAACCCCAAGAAAAGGACCAAAATTACCAAATTATAAACAAGATGTACAAAGTAATCATTAAGCAAAAAGACTGGGTTTGTAACCAGTGATAAGTTATATATTTAATAAATATCTGTCTAGTGGATGGTCCAGGCTAGTAATGTTAAGTACATCTGAAACATGTTACCAATCTATTTCTTAACATAGCCAAAAGCTGCTGACAGT